>NC_081790.1:12026771-12698854 GCF_963082965.1 Carassius carassius
GGCAGAAGCGTTTGCCTCTGAGAATGATGTCAGAGTCATGTGACAGATCAGTCATATTTATTTATGCTTGTCATGACACTAGGCTCTACATTATCCTTCAGCTGCTTGATTTCTCTTCCTCTAAACAAAATGATCTACTGATTTCCTTAGTAATTACAGTGACAGTCTTTGTTTACATCACATACTGTACTGTAAAAGCCTATTCATGACATATTTGGTGGAAATCTGGTTATTAGGTTGGTTTTGGATGCTTTAAGATGTCATGGGTTTGCAATAACATGTAAATCAACATAGAAAGCATAAATACATAGTATGATAATAGATATTTCCCAGTTATTTAGTTTTTATTTTTTGCAGTGCTTTAAAAAGAGAATTGGACCCATCAGTCTAGATTTTTCTGCTATTTCAGAGTGATAATTCACATGGAAAGAAAAACTGTGCATTAGCAAAGTTGGCAGATTTCATGATGAATGGGAATACTAGCAGACAGTTTTCTTCAGGTAATATCTAAAGGGTTTGTTGTGCTGGCTAATATAGAAGTTGTAATTTGACTTATACAGACACCTAACAGTGAGTATGCCATTTCCAATTACAGCAAAACTTTTCAATTACCAATTCCACTGTAGAGATATCCTATTTGGAGTCAACCATAATTCTATTTATTCCAAAAAAGTGTCAAACAACAGGTGTTGTGGGTAAATCGAGAATTAGCTAATATGGCTACCCCCATGAGGCGACCCGCTAACTTGCATGTTAAGTAAATATTAATTTCGAGGCGACTGATGTGACTTTTAACATCCCATACAAGGTTGGTATTATATATGTGTACAACTTCTTAGTGTATAAAAAAAACTGACTAGGCCATTAGCCATCTCACAGAAATTAACGTTAGCTCAAAGTTTTAGAAGCTCTTTAACATCCTGTCTGGTGTTGCCCAGGTATGTAAAATTCAACAATTAGACATTCGTTACAATGTCTACACAACAGTATCATACTCGGAAAATAATTTATTGTGTGGTATTGTACAAAGAAAGTGGTAGAAATATAACTTATTTAATTTTGACTCTTTCACAAATCAATAACAGGCCTACTGGACAACGTAATTATACTTTAGTTTTAAGTGTAGCCTACTCACATAACGCAGCCAGTCTGCTCTCCACTACAAACTGATTTTCTTCAGCAAGCTCAATGACAGAGAAACGTTTAATACTTTGCATTTTGTGAGTGAAGACCAATTTTGGTTTGCCGACGGCAGATGTCGTCATCTAGTGGACTCTATACAGCACAACAGATTTCCATTCTACAGTCAGTCAGTCAGTCAGTCAGTCGAACGATAGGACATGGGGACATTTCATTATATCGGCTTTTATAAACCGAGAAAACAGATAATTTTTCCCCGATACTGCATTTGCTATGATGTATCTGAAAACTAATTTATTTAGCAAACAAATTAAGTATCCTGTGCTAACCTATTCTAAAACACACAGATTGATTTTGTGGGGATTTAATCTGTAGTTTAATCTAAAACAAAACCAACAAAAAAAGGGTTTCAAGTTAACTATACCTGTCATCAAGAGGTGTAGCTATCAAAAGAGTGCCGTTATAGCAAACCTAATGTCAACTCCACTACAAATTCAACCACTTTCTGATTTGTATTATCAGTTGAACAGATTATTTTGGGTGAGTTTATTATATAAAATCAAGTCATGAGAACCATAAGACATTTGCTCAAAACAGCACATATCATTTTTATTTCATCCTTGGTGGCTTAAATCCCTGAGGAGGGAAAACATCTATTGTTGTTACAGGTTGTTTAGCGCATGACCACTGTGGCGTATTCAGTTCCTGATTCATACTTCACTGCAGGAGCAGAGTTTTCACCAGCACCTGAATAATTCACCGTGGCATATAATAGCTCATTCTCTACGACCTGTGAAAAACATGTTGAAATTAAACATTACAAATGAGTATTTCTCTAAATCATGTTCATAAAAACATTCATAACGGCAGAGAAATGCATTTTTTGACTGATATGTAGTTACATGTAAACATTCAAAGTGAATTTAAAACCTGTATGACTTCCTCGCATGTCGTTTTGATTTCAAAAGTAATTCAATAAATAAATAATGTACCTCTGTTTTTTCTTCCTCAACTTCAACAGTACTCGAATTTGCATCTTGGTTGTCTAAAAAAAAGAGAATTTGTCATGAATTGTATGTATTCTTTAAATAAAAAAAATATAAATATTAATTCACCTCAACATCATACCAATCATGACCTCAGAATTGTCCATTTACTAAAAGAACAGTGAGGTGCAATGCAAGTTTGGACAAATATACAGAAGTTACAAGCATTTCTGCTGATAAAATTATCCAAACTCACTCACCATTGTCCATTACCTGGGTTCTGTAAGAAAACAAAAACATAACATTTAGAGAATCGTAGGTTTATACCAAATATTTCAGCTGAATAATATGCACTGACCTCGCTGGTTGTAACTTTTGTTTATACCCTAAAAAAAAAAAATGTAATGAATAAATACATTTTGTAGACTACTGGAGACATTGGGCAGTAACTATCAAAAATGTGTATATTATGGTAATTCATGTTTGGTGGTTATAAAGCAGGTTAGGGTTAGGATTATGCATGTGTGAAATGTGAAATCATTCTTTTGACATAACCAGAATTACATGAGAGAACGTTGTGTTTGTGGTTTCTTACCTTGTTTTTTGGTCACATAGATAACACATATGATGATGGAGATGAGCAAAGAGAGCAGAATCAGTGTCCCCATGATAACCAGATATATAAGAGTGTATTTACCAGAATGAGCTAAAGATGAAAACAGATAAGCAGTTTTTAAAATGTTGAATCTGTGTACTCTGTCTAGATTAAAAAAAATGTTTTATTACATTACAATGGTTTAAAACAAACAAACAAAAAAAAAGCAATTTACATATCCTCCACACTGTAATGGTGTCATTTTGGCTTGTTTTGTTGTCATTGTTGAGTTTACAGTGGACGATAATAGTTGTTCGGAACTCCTCTCGATCTTTTCCCTGTAAAAGCTGCTCTCCACTGACAGTAAGAATACAGCAATTGTCAGAGGAATTCTGATAACCAAGTTTTCTTGAATCAGCATAGAATAAGCACGTAGCCTGTTCTCGGTGACAGCATGTCAGATTCGTCCGGTCACTGAGAGTCATCACTCCAAGACCAACATTAAAATCTGTATAGGGGTAGCAGATTGAATGAGGGATTGAAAATGATTACAAATACATAATCTCATGCACATAACAACTAACCCTCAGGAACATGAGCACTGGTACTGTTCATATGGGTCATTCCTAGGATTTGGTAATATTTCAGTCCCCAAGAGTTTCTCAAGTGGTGGTTCACCAAAATTATAAAAAAAAAAAATTATTTTCACTAAACTTTGGTATGCCCATCATAATGAATAAAATATATTATTGCAATTTAATATATATATATATATATATATATATATATATATATATATAGCATAAAATAAAGTCTTAAACATAGCATTTTGTCATTTCCCAGAGTCGCTACACTGAGTCTGTATTTTGATAATTATTATTGAAATGTGCATAGTGTCTGTGATTTTGGGCATTAATGTAAGCATTTATTTGTGTTCCTTTCTTGTGAAAAATAATTCCTTGAAAACTGCAAGATATTTGATGGAAAACAGACTTTAAAGTTATGTCCCCCAGTCTGAACTCAATAATTTATCATGTGTCATTGGTGCAGAAAATGTTAGTATCATACTTTTTATTCATATTTTTTTAGGCATATTGTAGTCAGGGGTGTTACTGTTGAGCTTAACAGCTCAACCCCGTCACATAAAATTAAGATAGAAAATGATTATTTTTCAATGTTTTATTTGAAGCTGTAAGTATATACAGTGTACTTATTTTATTGCTGCCATATATGGTCTACTCACACTGCATGAGAAGCAGTGGCCATATTGAGAGAAAAACCACAAGCCTACCACATACAACACTGTCATAAATACATGTATTCAAAAATAAATGTATGAACAGCATTATTAACGCGTGACAGGGTTATTTACTTCATTTATTAATCATTTTAATGAAAAAAAGTAATAGTTATAGTAATAGTTAATAAATATATACTTACAAAAATCATGACAACCCATAATTTTGTTATAAATGTAATTTTATACTTGTCCACTTAAACTTTGACACATCAGAAATTGCACCCACGTTTGCAACTGAAAGACAATGTTGGGCATGCAGATATGCTGACCCAGACATTATGAGAGAGAAACAAAACCGAAAATTAAAATTGACGGCAATGTATCCCTTCAAATGTGTTAGTCTTCAACCCTGTCACACCTTTTTACATTCATATTTTTCTAAAATATAGGCAAGACAATTTAGAATGAAAGCTGATTAACATTTGACATGTTAAAGACTTAAACAATAAAACAGTGGTTTGAGTTAAACTTCTAAATCAATTCTTTTTTTTTTTTTTTTTAAATAGAGACCAGACACGCAATTTGTGCATTTTTAGCTTTAGTCCTATACAAAATGAGAAATATATGATAAATGTTACATCTGTTACCATTAAAATTGCTATGAAGGATACATATGAGGTAGATGTACAAGTTCTGTCTAAAATCCTTTTTAAACCAATCCCATTTTGGCCGCTATAGAGAATAAAGTTGTCTAAATCTGAAAAACACTTAAAATAATAAAAGTGTCTTTAATGAAATGTAATAAAAGGCGGGAAATTATTATTATTATTTTTTTAGTTTTGATTTGTACCTAATCAGCATTTAGAAAATGAATCATAATTAGTTGAAACGTTTGTTATATATAACATTTTTATATCATGTTTATATATGATATATATGTTCGTGTGTGTGTGTGACCCTGGACCACAAAACCAGTCATTAAGGGTAAAAACATTTTTATTGAGATTTATACATTTGAATGCTGAATAAATAAGCTTTCCATTGACGTATGGTTTGTTAGGAAAGGACAATATTTGGCAGATATACACCCAACAAACAAATAATAATAATAATAAACAAATCTGGAATCTGAGGGTGCAAAAAATAAACGAAATAATGAAAACTGCCTTTATAGTTGTCAAAATGAAGATCTTAGCCATGCATATTACAAATCAAACATGGAACATTACCTTTGCTTAAGGTCTGAAAATATACCCAAGTGAATTAAGAGGTTTTGTGTTCTGGGTCACACACACACACACACACACACACACATATATATATTTAAATATATATATATATATATATATATAGCTGTTAATATGTACAGGGGATAGACAAAATAACATGAACACTCATTATTTAAAGTTTTTAAATCAGTGTAGTTTAAGATGTGTTCAGCAGGGTTTAGTATACTCAAATAGTTTAGTGTTTTAAGAACAATAAATGTTACGATTATGACTGCACACACAAAGCATGGAAAAATGTCATGCTTTGAATGAAAAGGACTGTGAAACACTATCAACCTTTAAAGTTTCAACCCAGGTTTAGAGGGAATGTAACTGTTCTCAGTTAAAAAACAAAACAAAAAACAATATTTTAATTTTGCTACAGTGGGTTTCTGAGGGTTAAAGCAAAAGTTGATGTCATCTGTACATAATTCATAAACAAAACATTAACTACATACCTGCATTTGCCAATTTGGTAAAAAGAATCACTGTAAAATAAACAATGTAAAGAGTGAGCCAACACATATCAGTCAAACAAACACTCTGTACACAGACGATTAAAATGAAGCACTTACAGAATATACCCAGCTGGATCATATTTTCAGGTGCTCAAGTTGAAACAGTAACACTGGTTAGAATGATCAAGTCTTTATGCAACATCTAGCATGACAATGTCATAGTTTTAAAAAAAAGTACACCGGATGCACGGTTGCCATTTTTGCATACAGGTTTGTTTTCCTGCCAAACTCTTAGAAGGCGAGATCTCTGCAAGACTAGATTCTCTCTACATAACTGACAATGACCAGCAATTCCACTTTTAAGTAAATTATTCATAACTACACTAAAGAATAATTTAGAAAAGACCACATTAGTTGCCTCAAGCCAAGCATAAGACGAAAAAACATAGAATGCTGTTGGGTGAGGCTATATACTTAGTGACAAATACTACAGTTATGAAACTGTCCAGAACATGCATGGACCATTGAGCAAGCGAATGAAAGGAAACAGATGGCAGATGTTCTCACTCGCAGGCTTGACAACATATTTTAAACTGAACTTAACCTTTGCACTTAAGTCTTTGAGCAAAGTCATTCTGACTCTGAGATTTTAATATACATCTGTATTCATACACGGGCCTGTTTTAAAGATCTGAAATGCTGCTTTTATAGCCAAAATGATATTAAAAATACAAGAATGGATTCAAACTTCATTTGAATCACTGCATCTAAACATAAAACCAACAGACGCTGCGTCATGGTAAATTTGGGTATGCGTGTATTTTTATTTAACATGTAGAGCTGCAGTTAAAAGTTCAAATTCAAGAAGGTAGTTTCTGTGATTCAAACAAAGGACCAATCACAGAGAAGACTCTGCTAATTTTGAGTGTAATAAAAGTTACAGAAACACTTCAATACTTAAAAGAGAAACTATATTATCAGTTTCAACAAAATGTGCAGAAAGTGTAACTTTACAGGTATGAAAGCTCGTCACTCTTAATAGTACCCTTAATAGGGACGACTTTAAAATAAGGTAAAAAGACATAACACGTCACATTTTATCTGAGAGTACCTCTAAATATAAATGTTGATCCATCATGATAAAACGGTATTTTAACAGAAGCTGACAAATCAGTAATGTCCATTAATCGGAGGTTCCTGGTGTGACCGTGTTCGTGTCTGGACTTTTGTTGAGATCTAAAGCAGACAGGGAATCATCAAGTGCTCCAGAAGGCGAGTCCTCTTTGGCTAACAAGTTATTCTTGCGGAGCTGACAGGCTTGCTGGTACGGTGGCCGAATTGGAGGCTGGGTGGGAGGCAAATACTGGTATTCTTTACTAGAATCAAGCTGTTTTAGAATAAAGCAAACCATACATTAGCACAGACTGCTCATTCATAGACACGTATGTGGGATTTGAGAGAAGCGGATTAGCACCTGAAGCGGGTAAGTTCTGTCTGAATCAAAGGCACTAAGATCTCCACAAGCAAGGAAAGGAACTATTATTCGGTTTGGCCCCTCTAGCTGGTTAAAGTCGACATCTGGATGGGACAAATTTGCATTCATATCGTGAGGAGGAAGACTGGGCATATACATAGACATTTACAATATAACATGAGAATAAATGGCATATACAGATATGCACAATCAAATATGTAAGAACTAATTTGATATTGGAGTAATGGAACAAGTTACCATAAGAGTGATCCAGTAAAGGGTTGGACATGTTAGGGACATAACCTTCAGGTGGAGAGTAATTCTGACACACCACAAATGCCTCTGAAAGGCAAAAACACACGTGGTTCATGTTTTGGAAAAGTACAATATTCCCTCTTCATATGAAACTGTCCTCTCACCTATGCTAGAGTTGCGGCTGCTGCGTGGTTTGGCACAGGTTACAGCGCTGAAGAAGATCTTGAGCTGGGAGTACAGCAGGGTCACATCTTTCCCCCTGAAGATCTACACAGAAGAAAGACATTGAAGCTCAGGTGAGACTGAAGTAAACATTTTCTAGATTTCATAATCTTGTACTGACAACTTGACAAGGTAATAAAGAGTATGGATGACAATGGGACAGCTTACTTTTGCTACAAAGTTGCCCCCTGGCTTGAGAACATGTGTGGTGATATTGAGAGCCTGTCAATATGAAAACAGAAAACCTTCAACAAGCATTCTAGCAGTTATATGGTAAATCACAAACAAAATATATGTATTTCGTTATTAATGCCATGAAAACTGCTAATAGCATTAATAATAATGAATAACACATTACACACGTATGTTTCCGTGTGTGCGAGTGTGTGTTTGGAAGAAAGAGAGAGAGGGATAAACAGAGTATATGTGCTTTCTGTACATAACAAAACATAATTTAATCTTATTGTTTAATATATTTATTTGCTTGGTCAGTATTGTGAGTTTTGGTTCTTTTGTTGTTTTAGGCTGTAAGGACCTTACAAATATGGACATGCAATGTGGTCAAGACCTGCCTGGAACTACTTTAGCCATGCATTTCCCTGAAAATAACGACACACCTTAGAACATTCGTCAGCCAATCAGATTCTATTTAACAGATCTAAGCTACCATGAACTAATGATAAAAAAAAAATACTAACATAAAACAAATAAATAATGTACTACTCAATGTTATTTATTGTTATTGTTAATGTATTTACGAACACTAAATAATGGGACCTTATTACCAAAATAAGAGTTATGGAAATATGAATCCATACCGCCAACAGGAGCTGTGCCTGAATGTATTCATCTACATCATGAAGACCTGTAACTATATAGAGAAATGGACTCAAAACCTTCAATTAAAGATTTTGCCAAACTAGACTAGAAAGCAACATCATGTTCAATAAAATACAAGGTTATTTCTCACCATCAGGGGCGCCGTCACACACAACCAAGTCTGCTGACTGTCCTTCAAAATGTCGAATAATCTCCTGTGCTGTAGAAATCTGTGAAAAGCAATGAGAATATTCACACAAATGAAAATATGTTTAAGGCAAGACACCACAGGCTTGAATATTGTTTTATCAAGCACTAGTCAATTTTTTGATTTTGGTCTCTGTTTGGCTTTTAATTAGGGCTGGGATAAACGATTATTTTTTAAACGATTAATCTAGCGATTATTTTTCCGATGCATCGATTAATCTAACGATTAATTTTTCGCAGACCAATTCGATTTCGATTATCTCCCCATTAATTAACTACTAACAATTTATACATGTTGATTTACATATCTGAATGAAAAAAACATGAATTCCTTAACATTGCAATATATGTTTATTGCTCTTAAAATTACAAAATAAAAGACTGACTAAGAATGCATTACTTTGCACTTGTATAGAGATTGCATTCATTAAAACCTTGAAGCCTTGAAAACACATAGCTTACTGAAAACAAGCTTACTGAACACATAGGGCCCAGCTTACTGAAAAAAAGTTCTTCTTTCAGATGAAAATAACAACAACTTGATGTCTAGCATTCAATAAAAAAGGTCACCTTAAAATACTTGTTTAGAGCAAATTGAAAGAATACAGTAACCAATGTAAACTTGAAGGCTTTAAGCTAATACAGAGAGTGCTTTTCCAAAAAAAAATTAACAGTGGGAGCCAGCAGCCTGTCATGGAGAAAAAAAAATCTCCGAATGCTCCACGTGAAACTTTTTCTACCCTTTTTCTATCGTGTCTAATGATTTTGGTTAATATGCACGAGGGAGAGAGAGAGAGAGAAAGAGAGCAAGACAGCGCTCGTGTAGTTTGAAGACTGTGAGTGCGCGAGCGCGCGTGAAACTTTGGTGTTTCTTTTTCTATCGTGTTTAATGATTTTGATTAATATGCACGAGGGAGAGAGAGAGCAAGAAGCGCTCGTGTTGTTTGAAGACTGTGAGTGCGCGCGCACAGCCGGGGCTCTCTCTCGTACGCGCCCTGTCAGGCGCAGCAGTCATTCACATCACCCACCGATCAAAAAGGCTTTGACAGCCGCCAAAAAAAAAAATCAATGCAGAAAAACCCCTGGATTGGTTATATAACGTTGGACAGAATGTTGATCCGGCCATCGCGTATATTCAGCGCACATAAGGTAAACGTTTTGCAAACGTTTTTTAGAGAAATAAAAACAGGTCGACGAATCGATGCGCATATTTTGCGTAGACAGATTTTTTGCGTCGACGTCATCTATGACCTCGACGCGTTGTCCCAGCCCTACTTTTAATATCAGACTAGTGGAAAATAAACACCCAAAATACACATGTAAGTGTTTATTTAATTGCACTTATTTGATTTGCATATGTTGATTTTAATTACAATACATATATTTAATGGACCTTTTTTCAAAATGGGTTTTTTCTCCATGCACCGAGCTAGAAATATTCAGTATTGCTTACACCAGACTCTGCAGTTTTATTTCTATCTATATTCTGAAGGATTTTACAGATGAGCTTGTTCATATATTATTAATCTAACTTCTTATTTCTAAAAGCATTGTGATTTATTTTTTATTTTCTGGTTATTGACAGTACTTTCTGATTTTTTGGAGTGATAACAAGAGATCCCCTCTGTTTAAACCTTTGACTCACCAATATGTGAAAATGAAACACTTTTGAACCTGGCTTTATCCAACGTTCATATTTTTGTTCTTGAAATGTATGCAAACTAGTGCATATTCAATTGCATAACTTGCATATTTAAAAAAAATGTATACTTGTAATAATGTTTGCAATTCATAATCTAATAATTTAACGGGGGAAGTATGGTGATACATATTAGTCTATTTTTTTTATAACCCTTTTCACCTGGAGTGTTATAATAACATATAGATTTAAATGCTATGATGACTTGGTGGGGAAAAATAAAGTGTAAAAGTCTGGCAGGCTCCACCTTGGTGATGTCTCCTTGTATTTGTGTGACACCTGGCAAAGGGGCCATTGCTTGAAGATCAACCGCCACAATCTTGACCTCTTCACTCTTGTCTTTCCCACTTAAAATCGGACAAAAAAAAACATTAGTGCAATTACAATAAAAAACACTTTATTGAACAGTATCTGTATGTGCTGTTTACACTTTATCATGCAGTATGGATCAAGTGCATTGTGCATTTGCATTTAACCAACCGGAGTTTGCGGCTCAGAACTTGACTCCAGCTGCCAGGTGCCGCACACAGATCCACAGCACGACTAACACCTGTATGTAGGTAGGACATAAACAATCGTTTGAACATAAAAGCCTGCTATGATGTTGTCTATGTAGGCAGTTCACAAGCTTTCAAGGCATATCCTATGATCATGATGACTCATCCACCATCCCATGCAGACTGAAGCTCTTACCTTTAAAAAGGTTGAACTCGTCATCCAGCTGCAGGAGTTTGAAGGCACTCCTCGCTCTCCAGCCCTCCTCCTTCGCCAGTCTGTAGTATATATCGCGTTTGTCTTTGGATGAGCGCCCCATTTTTCCTTCACTCACTTATTCTGTAGACAAATAATGACACGGTTGTATATCTAAACCAGCTAAACAAATAATGAATATCTTTCCTATGATGGTATTTACATATGTTACCTCGCAGTAGAACAGATACTCTGAAAGTGACTTCGAAAACATTCTTATTATTTTACTTACCACTTAATTACTCTTAATTAAAATGAATCTCATTCTGCGCTCTCAACAGCGCCTTTATACATTAGTTAGTAAGAAATATTAACGCTAGCGGTTATACACATAACCATAATATCCACTAGCCAATATCATTACAGCTGTTAAAAAATTATAATTTCATAAAATTTACCTACTAGGGACTGCAGCTGGATCCGTTTTCGCCGCAACGTGACGCTTCTTCTTCTTGTTTTGTTGCGGTCAGAGAAACATGAGACAACACTGACACGCACTGGAGATGAGCTGCTATTACACGTGATGCCTGAACGTGATCGTAGTGCTTCTGTGTGCATTTACCGTCCATAAACACGAACTTTAAGCAGAACTATTGTAGCATATAACCCGTAAACTTTCCAATGTAATCACAGTTCCTAAAAAATATTATACTACAGCTATAATTAAGAGTAAAAAGACCAAGGATTAGAGAAATCACTTTTTAATGGAACAAACATTAACATTCTACATGCACTTTCGTTCAGCTGCAAAGATTGAACATTGTACAATTATGCATAATATTACAATAACTTATAACAGGAAATTAAGAAAGAAAAAAATGAACAAAAATAAATAATTAAAAGTGCCAAGGGGTAAAAGAAAACCTGAATATGGGTACAATGAGTTTTGAAAATATATAGCCTACATATAAAAATACTTTCTTAACTTTCTTAAGTTCACAGACTTTTAAAGGATTTAGCTTGTCTCTGGCTTAATTTAGTCAGCATACATTCAAATCATAAAGAAGTTATGAGTTTGAATGGAAAATGATTTGGTAAAGAATATAATAAATTCAATAAATAAAAGCATTTCCATCTTCATCATAATAAACAATGAAGCCAAAAATATATTTTGAGAGAGTGAGAGAGGTCTTGAACTGAATAATTCTGTATCTCACACCACAAAAAAAGAAAAAAGAAAAAAAAAGAACATGCCCATACATTGTGAAAATGCATTTTGGTTTCATGATAATTATTACAGAAAACTCAGTTTAATAATGATTTCCTGGATAAGTTCAAAGTGTATACATTTAAAGGAGATTTCTAACTGGAGCATTCTGTAGGGATACAATCAAATGTACGAAATAAACTATATGCACTTTTTGTATATATCATGCTGTGTGTATATACATATATATATATATATATATATATATATATATATTGTACATTTATATATATATATATATATTGTACATTTATATATATATATATATATATATACCTTCTAGACAGATACCTTATATTGTGTAAGTACAAAAAAAACATTGAAACATTTGATTCATTCATTTTTATTTATTTATAAGGACAATAAATTAATTTTGGTGTATAAAATTATTTAGTATATTAACATTGTTATAATAGTGTTACACTAATGATAATAGTGTCCCTGGATAGGTTAATGTACAGCTAAACCTACGGGTCCATTTATACCGAAGAAAAAAAAACTATTGAAAAACATTAAAGTTCTATCCAAATCACACCTCCTATAACTAATTTGCATTGGTTGGCAATTTTTAATAAATTTTACATTAGCATCATAATTGCTTTATGCATTGTGTATTAAAACATAATAATTTATTACTTTGCAGTTTTATTTATGATCCAGTCAGACGGACATGTAGAAGCGCAGACACAATAGTCTGCTCTCAAGCCCGGTTCTCGCGATATTCCTCGAGGTTTCCGGTGTTGTGAATGTGTGTCTGCTAAAGATGGCGCTCAGCATCCGAGGCCGTCCTATCCGAAGTATACGGATGCGAGGTGAGATGAAGCTTACTCTGCTCGGCCGATCAACAGATCCGTCAGGATAACATGATGCAGTCTTCATCAGCTACACCTGCCCCAAGCGAGCCTTTCTCAATGTCTTATTTTATCTTACAAATACAGGTCGGAATGACAGTGGGGAGGAAAATGTACCTCTCGATCTCACAAGAGGTAAGTCAGATGAACCTAGTGAACTCCCTACCTAGACAGCATTTCAGGGCATCGTAGGCTTGTTCGGAATGTCAGCCTCGCGGGTGCCAAACCCAACTATGATGCCCCAAAATGCTTGCTGCACTTGGTTTTGAGACACAGCCTTAAACTAAGGCAACATATAGATCCATACACATTTAATGCTCTTTTATAAGTAACGTATACAATACTTAAAAACAGAGAAAAAAAAACATATGGTGTTAGAGGTGTCGAATGCTTTTTAGTATTATGTAATGGTTGCATGAAATATGTATCTCTTCAGTCCAGCATTACAGGACTGTAGGGTCCAAAGGGTGTAACGTTAGGGACCAAAACAACAGTCTGCTGCTTTACATCATGGTTGGCTCATACATGTACAAATGAAAACTCTATCTTAAAGATTTTTTTAAAGTAAAAACCTCCACATAGCTCCTTTAAAATAACATTTCTTTTATCATATATTTTAAAAAGTATTTTATTCATGAGATGGCACAGCTGACTTTTTTTTTTTCAGAAACAGTTTTCAGTGTCACAATTAGGGGTGGGAAATATGACCAAAATCTCATATCACGATATGAGAAATTTCGATAAATCTCGATAACGATATATATCTTGATATAGTTATTTTTTCTTTTGACAAGGTTTTTTATATATTAAGATTTGATACCATAGAATTTTCATAATCCTTGTAACCAATGTCAATATCAAACTAATACAAGAAAATAATAATACATTTTTTTTTTATAAAAACTCAAGCTCACTGGAGATACAAAAACAGTCAGTGATGAAATAAGAACAAGAAAGTAATTTGCTCTGTTGTTTGTGTTTTCAACGGCCTAAAATCATTTGTTTTAAACTGCAGTGCTTAAAAACACATGCAAACATTAAGTTTTCGTGACCATGCGCACAGCCACGTGACGTGAGCGCTCGTATGCGGTTATTCACGCGTCTGCCTGCATCCCCGTGTAATGCATCTAAGACTGCCATCATTCAAAAAATGCAAACGTATTGCCATAAACAATGTATTTTGGGGTACCACAAAATAAACAATAGAGCACAATATGAATCGATAGACTTTTAATTTCGTCCATCCGATTTATATCGTCATATCGCCCAGCCCTAGTCACAATTAAAAAGAAAAAGAAAATACATCTTATTGGTGTTAGAGGTGTCGAATGCTTTTTAGTATTATGTAATGGTTGCATGAAATATGTATCTCTTCAGTCCAGCATTACAGGACTCTAGGGTCCAAAGGGTGTAACGTTAGGGACCAAAACAACAGTCTGCTGCAGCAAGAAATCATGCAGAATAACTTTTTCTTTTTGTAGTGCCATTTTATTTGTTTATTTTTACAATGAATAATATGTCAGCTGACGTTCAATTTAATGCAGTCATACTTATAAATTAATTTGTTTTTCTTTTTTTGCTTTTCTTTAGGTAACATTAGTAGGGCTGTTTCGAATGCCATTTTTTGAGCTTCGAAGCTTAGGTGGCAATCAATATCGAATATTCGAAGCTTCGGTGGGTGGGGCTAAATATATAATAATAGTGTCGGTTTGCATTTGTATCATCTTTCACGACTTCACGTTTCACTCTTCGGCATCGTAAATGTGTTGCGGCAGACCCAGTGGAGTGCAGTGTTGCATTTGGTGCAATATGATCAGGTGGCACACATTCTTTAAATATTAATAAACATTTAATAATCTTTTAAATAGAACAGTTTCCGGTACGCATTACACGGGCAGGTTTATGCTCCGAAAACGGACAGTGCACAAGTGATACAAAACACAAAGTCTGTTGAGAGCAAGAACTTTAATAAGGTATTAATAACGAACATTTCTTTAAAACAAATGAATCCCAAAACAGAAATTAAATTAGTAACACACAGTGATTTCAACGAACTGTAATAAATAAAGAACACGGTAGCATGCTTATAAACAGTTGAATAAGAATAAATGAATTGTTTTTAAAATGACACAAAATGTAATATCTATTACAATTAGTTTTATTCTATATAAGGGATTTATTTTGTCTTATTCTGACTTTTTGTTAATTTAAATCTTTAAAATGCGCGATGCTTTTATTGAAAGCATGTTGCGGTGTTTTTTTTAATTTATTATTATTAGCCTGCAGTTCGTTGAACTACATTCATTTATTATTCGTAAATGTAATAATTACTGACACCGTAACGGGTTGGCTATTTAAATTTAAAGTAATTGTAATAAATTTTATTCACTCCCTTATATAGAATAAACTGTAATAGGTTAAATAGAACAAGGTAATGTTAGCCTAGCTAGACAGCTCACATTTCAATGACAAAAATATTTAGGCTCTTTCAAACACTTATATAAATCGCAACCCAGTGGTTGGAAACTATTGTGAAACTACCTATACTCGTTTCATGTTGTGTGCGAGGAAGATGAGTTTGTCCACATTTTCTGGTAAAAGGGAACTTCGGGTCTTGTTGACGATGTAGCCAGCTTTTGAGAAAATGCGCTCTGATGGAGTTGAAGTGGCCGGAACGCAAAGAAGGTGTTTGGCTGCAAATGCCAGTTTAGGGTAGCGGTCACTGTTTTGCTTCCACCATGCCAGTGGGCCCGACTGTAATTTAGTAGCATCTCTCAAATACTGCTCCATCTCTGTCTTTGCGCTGTCTCCGCGTTCTTCTTCCTCTTCGTCATCAGCCTGCATCAGCATTGAAATCTCCTGCTGTTTTTTTTTGGCGGGTGGTGGTGGCGCATCCGTCTCCTCTTCTCCGTGGCTTGCTGACAGCTCTTCTCCCTTGCGAACGATCTGTTGCTGATGCAGATGTTCAGCTAGTCTGACAACCTAAACAAATAGCATTTTCTTAGTCTAATCTATGCGCATATTTGACACACTGCCTTTGTCTTGTCATCCTCACTTAATTTAAAGTGCTCCCAAACAGCTGAGGTCTTGGGCATTTTGTACCTATTCAGTATGAGATGAAATAAATCACTACGTTCGCCAACGGGCGGTTCAAGCATGAGTGAGAATGAGTCCGCGACGGAAGTCACGTGTTGAAAAAAAAAAAAAAGAATATTCGAATCTCAAAACTGAAAATCGAATGCCACCCCACCGAACGAATATTCGAATATTCGATTATTCTAGTACAGCCCTAAACATTAGTTAGCAATGAGAAAAAACAACAACTTCTGAAGCATTTATTATTCTTAGTTAATGTTAGCTAATACTTTATTTTAAAAAGGCATCTATTGATATTTTTGTATTTTAAAATGCAGCCCTAACCTTTTTGTACTAAGTAACAAAGATGAATTAACACTGTAACAAATGTATTGCTTATAACAAAGGTTTTATAGTTTATGCATTGTTAGCAAACTTGTTTAATTACAGAGTCATTACTTGAGTTCATTGTCAAGATTGACCTTTTATTGTAGTAATGCGATCGATTGATTTTTTTATGTATTTGCTATTATAGAAAGTATGATTAGACTCAATGCTTGCTTTTCATTCAGCGATGAGATTCATCATCCTGTTAAGTTTTTGCTCTGTCAAACAACCGTTATAGATCACGATCACCATACAGCTCAACAAACAATTCAAAATCTTAACTGAAATGCCTCAGTTCATTGTGTACATATATTGATTTGTATTGATTTATTCTGTACACAAGACCAGCATTTTTCTTTAGTAATTAGATTGCTGTTAAAGTTTCCTGTCTTGTGGGCTGAACACAAAATCCTTGACAAACAAGTGTTCCAGAGTTTGTTAACCCTTGTGATCATGAAAAGGGTTTTACTTGCATATTGCTGATGTGTTTTGTTCCATCCAGTAATGGGTTTATTTATATGCATTATTACCAGTATTGCTAAATACACCAAAATATGCTAAAAATAGCTTTGTTATTGTTTGTCATTTAGTGTCTATGGAGGGAAAGTAGCTCATTAGCTGTTGCAGGGTCATGATTGTGTGCTGTCATTGCTGATAGGTTAACCTTTGTGTGTGGATGGCCTTTTCTGGATTAATTTGTTAGTGTTAAACTGGCTAGATTTTGTAATTTGAGTCAGAAAAGGTTGCCTTGGTTTCATGAGCTCAGATAATATTAATCCAGTACTTATATTCCAGTCATGAATTCCTGCTAAGACCCTCAATTGAAAAAGTTTGGGGTCAATAAAAAAAAAAAAAAATTAACACTGTGATACAAAATAAAACAAAACACTAGTACTGTGAAATTGTATTACAGTTTAAAGGAGCATTGCGTAGGTTCTGAAATTTCTAACCGTTACTGACACCAGTGGCCGTTAGAGGAACTGCAGCCAGTCTCATGCTCGTTCTCAGTGCGCACGCTCTTTTTTTTTTTTTTTTTTTACTTACGAGGAGTGTCTGTGGGTGTCTGAATTGTGCTGGAGGCTGGTCGCTTCTTTCCATCCACAGAGTCCATTTGAAAACACTATTGCCGCTGCTTACTATAATGGCTGGCGTGCTGTACGGTTGTAAGCCCAAGTAGACGAGAACGCGCATGACGTCACATTTTGTGAATTTTCGCGCCAATTCGGGCCCGACTCCTCCACACACAATTGAGCCTACAGGCTGATAGAGGCAACTGTGGTGGACAGTCGAGGTGTCATTCTTTTTTTTACATCATGGTTGGCTCATACATGTACAAATAAAAACTCATAGATTTTTTTTAAGTAAAAACCTCCACATAGCTCCTTTAAAATAACATTTCTTTTATCATATATTTTAAAAAGTATTTTATTCATGAGATGCCACAGCTGACTTTTTTTTTCAGAAACAGTTTTCAGTGTCACAATTAGGGGTGGGAAATATGACCAAAATCTTATATCACGATATGAGAAATTTCGATAAATCTCGATAACGATATATATCTTGATATAGTTATTTTTTCTTTTAATAAGGTTTTTTATATATTAAGATTTGATACCATAGAATTTTCATAATCCTTGTCACAAATGTCAATATCAAACTAATACAAGAAAATAATAATACATTTTTTTTTATAAAAACTCAAGCTCACTGGAGATACAAAAACAGTCAGTGATGAAATAAGAACAAGAAAGTAATTTGCTCTGTTGTTTGTGTTTTCAACGGCCTAAAATCATTTGTTTTAAACTGCAATGCTTAAAAACACATGTAAACATTAAGATTTAGTGACCACGCGCACAGCCACGTGACGTGAGCGCTCGTATGCGGTTATTCACGCGTCTGCCTGCATCCCCGTGTAATGCATCTAAGACTGCCATCATTCAAAAAATGCAAACGTATTGCCATAAACAATGTATTTTGGGGTACCACAAAATAAACAATAGAGCACAATATGAATCGATAGACTTTTAATTTCGTCCATCCGATTTATATCGTCATATCGCCCAGCCCTAGTCACAATTAAAAAGAAAAAGAAAATACTTATTGATCTTATTGATCCCAAACCTTTGAATGACAGACTACCTTTATTTAGACAAGACCTGAGCTTCACTGTTTTTGGTCCCGTATGAAAGTCTGGTAATATTTGTGGATTTAGTTTTGTTTTGGTACAGATGACTGAACATGTATCCTGTGTGACTGCTGGGGTAAATAAGTCCTAAAGTGCTATGTTTGTAGTATCTTTGAGTGTCTGTACTATTTTATGTTAGCTGGCTTTGCACAATATTAAACACTAATGTTCATTTTATTGTACTACTTTATGAGAGGAGCAAATACCTCTTTCCTACAATTATTATATTTTAGTTACTTATTTCTGAAGTAATTTGTGAAGTGAGATGATGTCTGGAAGTCCAGCTGTGTCTAGCAAAAGCACTCTGCTTTTGTGTGCTTACTAATTTAACTGATCTGTGCTTGATTTCATCCATTCATACATTGTGGTTGTAGCACGACAATAATGGAAACGGTGTGGTTATTTATGTCACACTGTTACAGGGAGAACATCATATCTTTGTTTTGCATCCGTATTTCTCTGATGACCTCACACCTCTTCAATCATTTTTTTTCTTCCAGACCCCTCTGAGAACATGCGAGAGATCCTCCAGAATGTGGCCAAACAGCAAGGCGTCTCGAATATGCGCAAACTCGGCCACCTGAACAACTTCATCAAGGTTTGTCATCTCAAGGAGCTGCAGTGGACCAGGGAATGCAGGAATCAATGTAGTTAGCTGCTGAAATCCTGACTTATCAAAACTTTTTCTTGCTGATACTGCAGGACAAGCTCTGAAGAGACTAGTTTTAGGTTGTCTGAAAGATTAGTGCACTTTCGTTAAGGGATAAGAGAATTCTGTGGAACTCAAAAGAAGATATATAAGGAATTTTGGTAACTAAACAGCTTTGTTTCCCATTGACTTGCATAGTATAAAAAAAATACAGTGGAAGTCAATGAAAACTGAAACGGTTTACTAGTTACCAACATTCTTTATTTTTCCACATAAAAAAATAAACTCCTTCATGTTGGGAAAGACATGAGGGTGAGTCAAATTTTTTTTTAGGTATTTTTTTTTTAGGAATTTTCATTTTTAGGTGAGTCAGAATTCCCTGAATTAGTTCTTTAACTGGGCAAATAAACCAACTGTAAATGACAGAATCCAGAGTCTGAAGACGAAAGCAAAGAGGAGAAAATACGGTAGCATTCACATTGTGTGAAATATTGGAAGAAAGTAATAAGCTACAGAATTGGAGGGGGGGGGGTTGTATGAATTTACACATATCTCTGAGGAGAAGTTACTGTATTCAGAAAAGTTTGGTATTTTCTTTTCATCTTACCTCCATAATAGTTCATTTTAGTGCTGTATTGAAAAGTACAGCACTGCTTTGTTTACAGCAGTAACCAAGGAAACGTTGTTTGGCCATAAGTGAGTGAATTTGCATTTTCATTCAGTTAGTCTGTGATTTTTATTTTATTTTTTGTTTCGTGCAGATGTTTTTTGTGGCATAATATCACAAATCAAAGGTCAAATCATTCTGTTTTCGCTTTAAATTTTGACTCAATCTAATTGACTTGAAAAAAACGTTGAATATTAAATGTAGCATGTTTGTTTGGATCGTGATTAAAATGCAGTGGTTCTGTAATTTTTCATGTGTTCTCATTCATATGAGCATAGTCGGGGAAAAACCTTGATAAACCGTGAAACCACCAGAATCCTAGAAAAACCTTGATCTCATGAAATTAACTTCTAATCAATTAGTTGGTTGTTTAAACAGATAGTATTAGTCTAGTTTAAAAAATACTGCCTATCCTTAATGCATAGCAGCCTGCTGAATCTGGTACATCTGTTTGGTATTACAGCACGGGAGTCCTACATGTGAATACTACTTACCAGTGTTTGGGAAAATTGAGTAAACCGAGTACTTAATGGTTTCCATCAGTCAAGGCCTGAGGGCATTTCTGCCACGCACTTACAGAATCTGGTCTGAAATAAAAGCATCTGGGCAGACCTAAGGAATTAACCCGAGCTCAGATGCTCTTAAAGTACTGAAGTGCTGAATCTGGATCAGTTTTGCATTTTAACACAAACAGGGTGAGAGCGGCAGTGCAGATGTAATCTTTTCCAGATCGTGCAAGTTCAGTCTTTTGATGCCGGCCAGCTGCCACAGACCCAAGCTGAGGACATGTGCATGTTTTGTGGTTCACAGCCAAAGTGAGTTGTATATGTTCTTGCCTGTCTAATGGCTTTAAAAAGAGATGTGAACTCTTCAGATGGCTCTGTGGCATTACTTTTACTATTACAGTACACAAAATGTAAAAATGCAGTTCACTTCATGTGATTTTATTTTGTAGAGATTTTTTATTTTGTTTCTAGTTGATCCGTCACTGGTGGCACTGACTGTAGAATAAAGGGCAAACTCTGCTTTTTTCCCCTCTGTGTATTTGTTAACCTTTACTGGAAATCGGACTGGTTCATATTCACCAATTCACAAGAAGATTAGCAGTTTGTTGATAGCATTGTCATATTTCAGCAGTCCCTTTCAGTCTAACAGGTTTTGTCAAGTCAACCATGCTGTGAAGTGTATAAATCACCTAAGGATGAGAAAACCATACCCTCCAACTCTTTGAGCATGGATGTGTTTTTGCTCCCTGAGAAATACAATGTAGTGTTACAGCAGTACTTTGAGTATTTGAATACACATAGATTCATCAGTGTCTCTACTTGTTTCCAAAGAAAAATAAATAAGTGCTTGTTTATGTCTCCAATACAGCTGCTCTGCAATGTCGGGCACTCCGAGGAAAAGTTTGGCTTTACCTATGAAGAAATTATCATATGGTGAGTCATAGAGCAAAAAAAATCATTTTGTGTTTTTTTTTTTTTTTTTAGTTATTTTATTTACATTAAATTATACTATTTTGACCTAAATAAATAAAACAGACATTCAAAAGTTTTGAGTCAGCAAGTGTGTGTGTGTGTGTGTGTGTGTGTATTTATATATATATATATTCACGCACACAAACACACACACACACACGTATATGTATACATATGTGTGTGTATATATATATATGTGTGTGTGTGTGTGTGTGTGTTAAAATAATCAAATTTATATTTTTATTCAGTAAGAAAATTGATTGAAAGTGACAGTAAAGACTTTTTTATATTACTAAAGATTATTTCTTGATGAGTGTAAGAGACTTATTTAAAAAAAAAAAAAAAACATAAAAATAACATTTGAACAGTAGTATATAAAATAAAATATTTTTTTTCTAGTAAACATTCCCATGCGCAATAAATCATTAGATTTGTTTTCATAATTTTTCCACTTTATCCACTTCTGAAATGACTTCTCTTGTTTTATGTCTGAGCAGAAAAAAAGATATAAAACATTATTTTTTATTAAACGTCCTGTTTTACTTTGATTTATGTAACAATGCTTCATGTCTCATGTTGTCTTTTCTGTTTCTTTCACAGCCTCAGGTTGGCGTTGCTCAATGAGGCTAAGGAGGTGCGGGCGGCTGGATTGCGTGCTCTTCGCTACCTCATCCGAGACAGTAACATCCTTCAGAAAGTGCTCCGGCTCCAGGTGGATTACCTGATTGCCAGGTCTGTGTGACATGTTTTCATAGTACTGTATGCAGGCCAGTCATTTTAGCAGTTTAGTTCCAAGCTAGGGATTTTGGGATAAAGAGTAACTGTTTCCATCAGAAACAAGACTTGATGTTAAGTCATGGTGAGTTGTGGATCACCTCGTGTTAGTATCTGACAGAGAGAGAGGAGAGTGTTCATGTGAAGAGCTAGTCAAGTCCAGTTAAGGTCATTTTCAAGTTGTGGTACTGTAAGGATATGCTACTTCCTCTGTCCTGTCTGAACACCCAAGTCAGATCTTGGATAGGAAAATTAATTAAAGAGACCATTTAGAGGTAATACTCAACTTTCCCAGTGCAGCTGTTATTATGGTTTGAGAAGCATTTCACTGGATTGACTACTAATGTTGACTAATGTGACCCTTTGACCTGTAGGTGCATTGACATCCAGCAGAGTAATGAAGTGGAACGCACACAAGCACTCAGACTGGTGAGAAAGGTGAGATGGGAACACTTCCTGCTGTTCATTTGATAATGAAAAAAATCACAGAGTCCTGTTTAAAAAAATTAAAGGAGTCATATAATGCGAGTTTTCCTTTCTCTTTGGAGTGTTACAAGCTGTCTGTGTATATATAAGATCCATAAAGTCTCAAACCCAAAGAGATATTCTTTATAAAAGTTAAGACTCGTCCACAGCTTCCTAAAACGCCTCATTTAAACATTCCCCACATATTTAAGTCACTGTCTGGGAAGATTTGTATAACACCTCCCAAATGTTTATGCAAAGAAAGAAGGCGCAACTTTTATTCCCGCTGTAGTATTATTATTGCCGCCGCCATGTTGTGGAGACGCTGTGTGTTTCCAAATATGTTAAGGGGTGTAAAATTTCTGTCACACGCTTGAGGTATCTGGCCGTTTAGAGCACACCGCACTTTTCAGAATAATATAAAAATCAACGCGTTTCAGAAAGACAGGGCTTAGAGGAGCAACAATAATGTACAGTATGAGGAAAATAATGTGTTTTTTAAACCTTAAGCCGCATAAACACATTGCATTACATAAAATACCGTAAATAATAATCTTTTTAGCATTTCATTTTTCCATTTCAATTATTCTTTATACTTAAAGATTTAATTTAATTTGATAGTTTTTAACATCTCTGCCCTGCATAGTAGAATCTGATTCTCTTTTTACATAGAATATGCACTAGAATAAGCAATCAACCATTATGTCCTCACAATGTACACTGGCCGTTTCTTTAGCAGTGTTCAGCGTTCTTTTTGTCATGCATGGAAGTGCCGGTATAAGTATTTTTACAATGATTTTCCAGATGATCACTGTGAACGCCCCGGTCTTCCCAAGCTCAATCACAAACTCCCTTATTGCTGTGGGTAACGATGGACCGCAGGAGCGGGACCGTATGGTTCGTGCCTGCATCGCCATTATCTGTGAACTTGGTAGGTTTGCAGACTGATCATTGAACTGTAACGCATCAGTCCGTGAACATGTATGTTGACCTCATGAATGTCCATGTTTGTGTGCAGCACTGGAGAACCCTGAGATTGTGGCCAAGAGGGGTGGGCTCAGCACCATCCTGAAGAATGTAATCGACTGTCAGCTCAGTCGCATTAATGAGGCTCTGATGACCACCATCCTGCACCTGCTTAATCACCCACATACACGGCAATACGTTCGCTCTGACGTGGAGCTCGAGGTATGGATCAGTCTTCAGCAATTAACCCATCAGAAGTTCTATTATTTCATATCCCATCATTGTTTTAATTATTATTTATTTTATCAAATGTTATTATAAGTAAATAATATTGCTGCAATGTTATTTTATTATTCGTTTAGTATTGTTAGTTTTTCTTTAATTCAACCTTATATAATGTTTATATTACTATGTGACATTCATGTGTTTTATGGAAATTTGGTAAAGTTTTACTTACTTTTTTTTTCAGCAAATCCTGGCACCTTACACAGACTTTCACTACAGACACAATCCAGACACAGCAGAAGGTCAACTCAAGTGAGTGTGCTGCTTTAAGGACTTTCAAAGTAGATTTTGCTATTGGTGACATAAGCATGCAACTTTTATGTACTGCATGTATGGATGAGTGCTATTTCTTTCTACAGAGAAGACAGGGAGGCTCGATTTCTGGCCAGTAGGATGTCAATTGTTGCTTCCCTTCGCTCTTGGTCAGGTAAGCAGTGCTGCTTAAATTCTGTGGAAAACTGCGACGCTTTCTCTGGAATCCTTGTAGTCCCAGATTTCAGTCAGTGCTTAAGGTTGATTGTGTAACCGTGCGTATGTTAATCTGATGCATCTGAAAAGAAAATGTTTGCAAGCATACTGTAATGCATCGTGCATCTTTTAAATGGAATTTCCTCATGAGTGCACTTCTCAGACCGAACCTGTTGTTTTGTCCCACTGTACTTCCAGGCATCATTAATCTCTGCAAATCAGGCAACTCTGGAATCCAGTCTCTCATTGGTTTGCTGTGTATACCAAATATGGAAGTGAGGGTATGGTTAAATGATATGATTAGAAAGCTTGCAGAACACACAGTATGCAAATCAAGCAACATGTGCTTTTGATTTCAAAAGCTACAACACTAAGTTTGGTACATATTTTGTGTTTTTAATACATTGTTAGTTGTGTAATTAATGTTTACAGTTTATATATAAAATAGTTGTTATGTTAAGTCCATGACGTGTGGAGAAAGTTATTTTATTATTGAATTATTGCAGATTTGTATACTAATTAACATTAGTATACACACTAATTAAAATTTAGTTTTAATATTTTATATTTTAAAATAAAGAATTACAAATATTTTAAATATTTTGTTAATTTTTATTTAATTTGTATTTTATATATATATATAATAAAATATATATATTATATATATATATAATAACATTATTGGTTTATAATGATAAAAATCAAGTCCTAAATGTTACACAGTGACAGTGAGATGTACATATCCACCACAGTGGTTACTGAGTCGGTGCTCAAGCCTCATTATGAGGTACTTTATCACGCTCTGTCACTCTCTTCTCAGCGAGGTCTTCTGGAGGTGATGTATGATATATTCAGACTCCCTGTTCCCGTAGTGACACACGATTTTATAGAAGCTCTTCTCAGTGTGGGTGAGTGTGACCGCTGTCAGCTTGCACTGATTAACATGCTTATTTCCAGACATCTACCACATAAAAAGTCAACTCACATTTACAGGAACAATGTCCTCTGTCCATTTTTTTAGACCCCAGTAGATTTCAGGACAGTTGGAGACTGTCAGATGGCTTTGTAGCCGCAGAAGCAAAAATAATTCTTCCACATAGAGCACGGTCCAGGTAAGGGCATTTGCTGAGCTTGATTAACCCAGAAACTGAGCTAAGTAGTGAAGCATTTAGCTCCAAAGTCTTGATGTGTGTTTGTGTTCTTTGTCTACCCAGACCAGATTTGATGGATAACTATCTCGCCTTGCTACTTTGTGCATTTATTCACAGTGGACTTTTAGAGGTAATTTACCATTTTAAATGTTTCGCCATCCTCTTTTCGAACATGAACAATTCTTGAATTGAATTCTCTTTTTCTTTTCTTTTTTCACCCTTGTGTTGTTTCAAACCCATATACGACGATTTCTTACATGGGTCACAAAAGGAGATATTTTGAAGAATGTTCATGCTGCGCTTTTCTATGCAATGAAGCATATAGAGCCTGTCAAACTCCAAAAAGGACAGAAAAACCTGTAAAGTAGTCCATGTTACACTTTATTGACTCCTGAATCCGTGATGTTGTTTATTTTCAGGGCCTGGTTGAAGTGATCACTAGCAGTGATGATAGTGTTTCAGTGCGTGCAACCATCCTTTTAGGAGAACTCCTGCATATGGTATTATTACTGCCACAGAAAATAAAGCTTAATCTTGTATTATGTCTCATATAACCTTAAATAACCTTCATTTTATTTTCAGGCCAACACCATTCTTCCCCACTCCCATAGTCACCACCTGCACTGCCTGCCCACTCTTATGAGCATGGCTGCTTCTTTTGACATTCCTCAGGAGAAAAGACTGTGAGTTGCTGTCTTCTTGTCCTACATAGCACTGTGTCAAAGCTTTGTGATTGTTTCTGTGATTTGATGGAGCTCTGTTCGGTTGTGTTTTGTAGACGGGCAAGTGCTGCAGTCAATTACTTGAAGCGATTTCATGAGAAGAAAAAACGAGGCCCCAAACCCAATAGTCTTTACTTGGACCACATTATTCGCAAATCGCTGGCTGCTCATTTGTTTCGGGACCAGCACCTTAGGCCCCAGAGGGACATTTTTGGCATTAAGGTATGAACTGGGGACTGGGGACTGGGGAAGGCATTTCTTGGATGTTTCAGCTTGGATGCGATCTGCATTTTTGCTGTGTCTTTTAGGACACTGAGGAGGCCCTGATGATGAACCTCAGAGACAGTCAGATTCTCAGTCATAAACAGAATTTGGAATGGAACTGGGTCCTAATCAGTACCATACTCAAGGTATGAGGTCACATCCTGCTATGTTTTTTTTCTTTTTAATGCATAATAATGTCACAGCCATGAACCACAATTTGCTAAAAGTGTGCGCCCTCGTTAAAACATTTGGGGTTGGTAAGATTTTTTGTTTTTTAAAGAAGTCTTTTATGCTCACCAAGACTGCACTGATGAAAAATACAGCAAAAACTATATTATTTCGAAATGCTATTACAATTGAAAATAACTTTTTTTTTAGCTTTGTTTATTATATTTTCAAATGTTTAAATGTTTTTGTTTTTTCTTGCGGTAACAAAGCTGAATTTTTCAGCTTCAGAAATCATTCTGATTTCATTCTGAACATGCTGATTAGATGCTTAAGAAATATTTATTTTATCAATGTTGAAAACCGTTGGATTAAACTACTTACTGTTTGTGTGGAAACAAATTTATATTAAGTTTTTCCTATCATTTGATGCATCCTTAATCAATAAAAGTATACATTTTTTTAACACAAGTGAATGTCTTGTGAATATAACATTTAGTAATTTTTTGGACTTTAGCATGCAATAAAGCACCAATCACATTTTCTTTAAATGTAAAAATCTAGTTCCGATGTACATTGTGGTATCTCTTCTAATTTGATTTTTAATTGCTTCAGTGGCCAAATGCTAACCTTCGGAACAACAAAGAGGAACAGATGCACAAGTAAGCCATAATGGGTTTCTTATTCTTCTTAATACTTTTTGTCACCTGTTCATTGGTGTAAGTCCTACACTTTCTTTCTCAGGTTTGTACGAAGGCTGCTGTTCTTCTACAAGCCTAGCAGCAAGCTGTATGCTAGCTTGGAGCTGGACCACAACAAGGCCAGGCAATTAACAGTGGTGGGCTGTCAGTTCATTGAGTTTCTGCTGGAGTCAGATGAGGTGAGAAGAAACCATGCCAAACAACTGAGCCTGTGATGTATCGCCCATTATTTACTCACTGTCATGTGGCTCCAAACCTGTATAACTTTCTTCCATTTTCCAGTTTCTCAAAGTGTGTTTCACAGAAGAAAGAACGACATAATAGATGACACAATTTTGAGTTATTTTCTGTCTTCTCAGGATGGCCAGGTGTATCTTGAGGACCTGGTGAAGGACATTATCCAGTGGCTGTCCTCATCCTCTGGCCTGAACCCAGACCGTAGTCTGCAGAGCAACGGCCTCCTCGCCACTCTCAGCCAACACTACTTCCTCTTCCTCGGCACTCTTTCTGCCCACCCTCAGGGTGTTAAGATGCTTGAGAAGTGCAGCGTCTTCCAGTGGTTAGTCTAGGACTTCGCAGGAATGATGTAGAGATAAACAATATATCGGCGTCTTCTAATATTAGCCTCTTTTCTCATTGTTTTGACAGCCTGCTGAACCTGTGCTCCTTGAAGAACCAGGACCATCTTCTGAAGCTGATTGTTTCCACACTGGACTACAGCCGGGATGGCTTAGCACGAGTGATCCTCTCCAAGATCCTCACTGCTGCCACTGACGTAAGAAACAGACCTACTACCCTTTGACCCTGTTTACCTTAATGCCATACACTATGCAGCATGCTTGTAAGAGCATTCTCCCATGCTGACAGATCTCTAGTATAGTTCTTGAATGTTATTTTGGCACAGAACTGCAGGATGTACGCCACCAAGCATCTGCGGGTCCTACTTCGAGCTAACGTGGAGTTCTTCAGCAACTGGGGTATTGAACTGCTGGTGACTCAGCTACACGACCGCAACAAGGCCGTCTCGGTGGAGGCTTTGGACATACTGGATGAGGCCTGTGAAGACAAGGTGAAGTCAGTTAATGCATAAAGGGAAAAGGGAGGATGTTATTGACATCAACCAGTTTAACTTGGCAGAAAGCTTGGTCTAGGTAATATAACAAAACGTGTTGATGTTGGAGGCACTTGTTCCAGGAATCTGTCATGGAGATCTGTAAACAGCCAGAATCTAGGTCAAAATTGACAATTATATCGTGGCTTGTGAATACATGTCTAATTACGTGTTGTTTTTACCACCCTGTCAACTTAGGCAAACCTACACGCCCTGATTCAGATGAAGCCAGCGCTAACTCACCTTGGAGACAAGGGTGTGCTGTTGCTGCTACGGTAAAGCTCAGATATTCCCTCTATAACTACTTCATTTAATACAGAGGTTTGAAAGTTCACTACATAATTCATAAGTGCATAACATAATAATTTTCAGCATCATTACTCAGTGCCGTGATCCTTCGGAAATCAATTGAATATGCTGATTAGCTGCTCGAGACACATTTCTTTATTATTATCAACATTGAAAACTTTTTTTATTTTTCGTATTTTTTTTCAGGATTCCTTGATGAATGTTAACATTCAAAAGAACAGCATTCATTTGAAATAGAAATATGCTGTAACAATATAAATGCCACAATGACTGACACAATTTAAAGCTATAAAAAAGTATTTCTGATCATTTTGAGATCTTTTAAATGAATTAGCACAGACTTGGAATAAACATCTCAAACTCTCAAAATATGTTTCCGTTATCTCTGACAAAGCATCTTTGACAAAACACTTTTTTAATTTTAAAAAGAACTGTTTTAAAAAGTAGCAATTTTAAAGAACTGCCTGAAAAGTTTAGTTTCATTTAGCAGACGCTTTTATGCAAAGCGACTTAATGCATTCAGGCTATAAATTTTTTTTTATCAGTATTTGTCTTCCCTGGGAATTGAACCCATGACCTTTTGCATTGTTAACACATTCTCTACCACTGAGCCAAATGAACTATTACAGTTAATATGTGAGATTAACAGCACTGCTCAATGTATTTTATTTTCCATTGTGTTGTCCCACTTTTATCTTTTAAAGTGCATGAATTAATAAAAATATGGATATTTTGTATAAACTGCTTAACTGGCTTACAGTAAAGTTAAGAAAAAGGTCTTATTTGCGCAAGAAACAGCTCCTTTTCCATCCATTTACAGGTTTTTGTCCATTCCAAAGGGGTTCTCCTATCTAAATGAAAGGGGATATGTCACTAAACAACTAGAAAAATGGCAGAAGGTAATGTATTTTACCACTTTTGAAAGTGTTTTAGATTGTTTACAGTTAGTATATACATCAATAAAATGTATTTTGCATGTTTGTGTTTATTATTTTTCTGTAGTACTTGATTTGCTGTACGCATTTTGTCCAATTACTTTGTTCTGTCCTATTAATTACACCGTTTCCCTATAGGAATACAACCTCAAGTATGTGGACCTCATAGAGGAACAGCTAAATGAAGCACTTACTACTTACCGTAAACCAGTGGATGGAGATAACTATGTGCGACGGAGCAACCAAAGGTTTTCCATGTAAACTTTATCCTTTAACCTGTATTCTGATTTGGAAGGAAGTCATCCATAGCTTTTTCCGTGTCTAAAATCTTTTTCCAACAGGTTACAAAGACCAAATGTTTTTCTTCCTGTGCATTTGTATGGGCAAATTGTACATGATAAGACAGGCTGTCATTTGCTGGAAGCTCAGGTGAATGTTTTAAAATCATTTACTGTATCAAAGGCCCTGATGGTGATGCATTTCTTCATATAAAGTTTCTTTTCTGTCTCTTAACAGAATGTAGTTTCAGACCTGAGCTACATCGTGCGCTGCCCAGTGCTGGACAAATGGGATGGCATCAAACAGCTTAAAGCTGCTCTTTGGGCCCTGGTGAGCTGCGGCTGGTGTGTGTGTGTGTGCATGTGTGTGTGTGTGATAGTTGGTGGTGGTGGTGTGGGGTATTACATAGTGTACTTTGTTTAGGACACTTCCTGGTTTTAGAATTTGTCTTGTGAGGCTCAAGACATGTAGAAGTTTTTTCACTACTGTCTTTGTGATAATAATTATCAGTATCAATAGTAATATTCTTATTAAGTATAAACAATTTGCTTTGCTTGCTTCAAGGGAAACATTGGCACGTCTAACTGGGGACTGAATCTGCTACAGGAAGAGAATGTAATTCCAGATATCGTCACTCTGGCCCATGACTGTGAGGTTCTGTCTATTAGAGGGTTAGTGCTCTTGATTTCAGGATCAACCTGGCTGCATATGGCCAAAATTGTAAATAATTTAGATATGGCATTTAAGTGAAATGCACAAATTAGGCTTCAGGTGGGTAGTGCGCTTGTTCACTACCCACCGGCTCATTTCAGCTAAATGTTTACAAGATTTTCATTTTGTGTCTGTAACAGAAAAAAACTATGAAAACATATATACATACAAAATAGCCAATGCTTTTCTTATATAAGTATATGTGTGTGTGTGTGTGTGTGTGTATATATATATATACACACACACTTTTTCTTTTTATATATACAAAATAGCCAATGGTTTTCTTTTTTAGAAAATGTATTGCTTCTGTTATCACAAATAAGATGACAAAAATAAGACACTTGTATTGCAACATTTAATGGTTTCTATTGTACAAGGGATATTACACAACTTAACCATGTGGGTGACCAGACATGAGGTGACTGAAAGTTAATGGTGAACCCCTCTATACACTTCCATAGTGTCAAAATGACTTTCTTAGAAACCAGTTTTTTTCTGAGTTTAGATGACTCTCTGAATTGCGTCATACCTCCTCCCCGACTATTTGGCAATCTTGCATTCTTTCTTTTTTTCTTTGCTGTCTTTTTGTTGAACTTTTTACATCTCACAATGTTTGCCTTTTTACCCTCTCTCAGGACATGTCTTTATGTTCTGGGACTCATTTCTAAAACTAAGCAGGGATGTGAGCTTCTCAAACTGCATGGTTGGGATGCAGTTAGGCACAATCGCAAACAGCTGTGGCCTGTGGTGCCGGATGAGGTGGAGCAGAGCCAGAACCTACAGCAGCAGCAACAACAACAGCAGCAACCCCTCATCCACCTGTCCTCAGCTCCCAGCACCCTCAGCCTGAACTCTGAGTCCACCAGCTCTAGACATAACAGTGAGAGTGACTCCACTCAGCCTAGTGAGTTCTGCTCCCATCTACTCATGCATGACTAATGGCCCACAGTACAAGACCTTCTTACCACCTTTCAGATGGGCCCCAAATCTTCTTATAAAAAGCATAGCCATCTCATATTTGTCATTATTAGCTTAGAATCTGACTGTATTTTACTGCTGTGAAGGTGTTTTCAACATGGTTTCATATTTAGATTTCAGTCTTAATTTCAACTACTGTATATTAATAGATCAAGATGATTTAATGTATCAAAGAGGTATAGCAGATAGCACACATGGTACTTCCCGAGCACCACAAATGTTTTGTGAAATTTAGAGGTGCTTTTTCCTTCCCCTTCTTGTATTAGGGTTGTGTAAATGTGTAATTTCTTTCACATCCAATTTGATATCAAAGCAAAGAGTAGACTTGTAGACCCTTGTAGTCAGCTTTTGGCTGAATTTATCTGACAACTTGGCCTAGACTGACTGTGAGTGATGTGAAATGTAATCTATTTACAAATTATCTTTTGAATTTTGTAGTGATTAACTTCAGATAGTTAGAAATATCTTTAAAGCCATTCCCAGACTTGTAAGCGTCAACAAATTGGCACTTTGTTTTCAACTGCACCTCTTGATGTACTAGATTCAACTATAAAAAGGTATCTTTCTTACTTAATGGAATGGTTGTGCTTATATTTATACAGAGAGGTGCTTCGGTCATGGCTTAGTGACTCTTAGAAGAGTCATGAATCATTATCATCTACCCACTGACTGGTTTTAGCTGACAAAGCACAGTCAGTAATCTTGACTTGAAATGAAACTGGAAAAGGGAAAATTTTAGGCTTTTCTTGACCCCCACCTAAAAACACACACACACACACACACACACACACACACACACTACATTTCTGCACACATTATGAAAATTGAATCTAGTGGTAACTCTCAAAGCTAAAAGCAAAATTTTAATAGTAAATCTTAAAGTAAAATTGCCAAAATGCCTTGCTTCCTTTTCAGGCATGTACATCCTGGATGATGACAAGTTAGAAAGCCCTGAACTTTCAGAGGACCAGCCACTGTACCTCAGGCCCAAACTCCTAAAGGACCGTAGCCCCTTCACCATACTAGCCTCCAGTCGGCTTGTCCGAAACCGCTTCCTCATCTCCCTCTCTGGAAAAAAACTCCGTAGTACCAGTGACCCCAAAGGCACTGGTAGCAGCAGTAAACTCCATGGTGAGCCCACGTTAGGAGGCCTAAGGAGGATACGCACAGTTACAGAGCCCTCTTTATTCTCTCAAGTTCAGGGAGATGTCTTTAGTCCTGTATTTACTGACGGACATCTGCCAAAAAGCCCAAGTGTTAGTCTGGATACCTCTTTTGTAGGCAGCAACACTTCGGAAACTCAGGGCAGCACATCTAGTATTGGGGAGCCGGAGGTGCGTCTGAACAAAACTGCAGAACGGAGCTCAGAAGTTGGAGACGTCCACCGAGAGCAGACCAGTCGGGAAAGGCTTGCCGGCGATGGCTCAACCTCTGGGGGCGGGGCTCAGTTTAAAAGTCGCAGCCAGAGTTTCAACACGGACACAACCACTAGTGGTATCAGCTCCATGAGCTCCAGCCCATCCAGAGAGACGGTGGGTGGCATGGACTCTTCCACCATCGACACGGACTGTGTTAGCCTCAATACTGTCATTAGCACTCAAACTGTCAAAACACTTCATTCTCTCACGCCCCAGTCCAACCACCTTCCCCTGTCCAAATCTAACTCAGTACTGCTGATGCCACCTGGTTCTTCTCATACTTTGCCACGCAGGGCTCAGTCCCTTAAATCGACTTCTGTCACGACCATTTCAAGCCTGACAGACTGTAGCTTCGTGTACACCAGTCCCCGGGATGCGCTGGGATATGCTACCCTCAAACGACTACAGCAGCAGCGCATTCACCCCTCCTTTTCCCATAGTGAGGCGCTTGCTTCGCCTGCCAAAGACGTGCTCTTCACCGATGCCATCACTATGAAAACTGGCAGCCTGAACTCCAGACTCACACCACGCAGGTAAAGCAGATGGACCAACAGATGGTGCGAAACTCTTCCCTTTTCTGTCATTATGTCACCCTTCTTTTACTGTTTCTTTCATGTTAGATTTGCACTTACACCAACTGTCACACAGCATCCTCATTTATCGTCTTTCTCAAAGGTCAAAAAGTGTCTTGACTCAGAAAAGTCACTTTCTCAGAAGAGTCATTAGAAGTTAAGACATTACAGAGGAAGTCGTTCTTCTTTGAACTTCCTTTAATATTGTTCCTTTTTGTGATGGGGCTGTTAAAGTCATCAGCCTGATAGAATCATAATATTATCAGTTCGAGAAATATCAATGTTAATCAGGAAAGAAATGAGCACTAGAGTTCCCCATTAGTGTTACCATCCACATAATATGAAAATGACACCCCTAAAAGCCCCTTAGGAAGCACTGCTCCCTTTGGAAATAATGTGGTGTGTTTCTGATGGTCCCTCTCAGGTATACTAAAAAGCGCTTCAGATGTCTGGGCCAAGGTTCGAGCAGGCCCCATCGCAGATCTCTGCTACCACGGTGCGTGGATCATCCCTAGGGCTGACGTTCCCCTTTTTCAGTCTGAATGTCCACTTCAGTGCATTTTTACAATACAAAAGCCCTGGCCCCCTTGGCTTCTTTATTGTCATACTTTGCCCCCCTTTTTCATTTCTCATTAGCGCTCCCACAGCCCATACCTTAACCTGATACTCTTCAACCATGACTCCTTGAAATTACCTCCCCACAGTAGGACAAAGTAAACTCTCCTCATTGATTATATGTTGTTCTAAAAAGAATTTCTAACCTACGTTCTGTCTCCATTGTCACAGAACTCCTTCAAGTAGTTTGATGATGTGAACAAACTGAAACTGATTCCCACAATAGCAAAATTCCCGCATATGATCCATGAAGCATGTAGAGGTTTTTGACCTACAGTACTTGCATGATGCAGCTAATGACAAACAGCTGCTCATTCTGAAATGTGAATACACTTCACCAGACTGTTCCCACATTGACAAACCTACCAATCATCTGCTAGCAGGACTACAGTAATGCAGTATCATCACAAAAATGTCCAAACCTCCTTTCTTGCTGTTTTCTCTCTCCCAATGTTGTCCTTCTTCCAAACGCTTCTCTCTGATCTCTTCCCATCTGTATGGGTACAGGTTTCTCAAGGCTTTGAGTTTTGCATCACTGGATAAGGAGGATCTTCTGAGCCCTATCAGTCAAACCTCCCTTCAGCGCTCCTCCTCAGTGCGTTCAATGGTGTCCAGTGCCACATATGGCAACTCCGATGACTACATTGGCCTTGCACTGCCTATGAACATCAACAGCATGTTCCAGGTTACTAACTACTCTATGAACCTGTTTATACCTGGTGCTAACATCCATCTATGGTGATCTGATCCCAGTTTGTCTATCAGGCTAGATTGCTTTTCATACATAGCATTAAATATTGGATAATTCACCCAAAAATGAAAATTCTGTCCTTAATTACTCACCCTCATGTCTTTCCAAACCGTTAGACCTTTGTTCATCTTCGGGACACAAATTAAGATATTTTTGATGAAATCTGAGAGCTTTCTGACCCTGCATAGACAGCAATGCAACTGAAACTTTCAAGACTCAGAAAAAATACTTATTCAACAAAGTCAACTATGCCTTTAACATGTTAATTAAATATGTCTTGGTCAAACTGTCTCAAGGAGAGAGGTCTGCAAGTTCAAGTGTAAGGTCACCGCTTCCAAAAGGGATAGGATTATCTGAAAAGCATGCCAGTACCAAGTGTAAACAGGCATTACAAAAATACCCTCTGAATTGGTGTCTGAAACTTGACTTTCTTATATTTGTTTGCTAAATAGATTAAAGACATACCATACTTCCAGAAGAGGACAAGTCCACCGTCAGAGGACCGATCAGCAAAGTTCTTCTCGGGAGATGCAGATGGTAAAGACTGGAATGGTTGTGTTGTTTAATCAGCTTTGTACTGTATACCATTCCGATTGCATTAGTGCCTCACTACTCTTTCAGTATTCCGAATGCAGTTATTTTCCCAGGTTCCAGTGAAGGATCTAGGCATTCTGTTCTGCGATCTCAGCTTAGTATCACAGAGCTGATTGCGGTGAGCCGTTCAGACCAGCACCAGCTGCTGGGTGCGGATGAGACCGGCCTGCAGGAGCACAATGAGGGGAACTGTCTTTACTGTGCCGGGCTCTATGTGCTTGGGTGCAATGTAAACACTCCCACACAAAACCGCACTGGTAAGCTACACGTTTATCCAAATGAATATCACTTTGACCAGATGTCCCTAAAAAGCTGTGAGGATGCATGCAATGTTTCACGTCAATTAACTAATTACCGTATTAGAACATTAGATAATTTGAGTTTCCTTATGTTCTTACAAACCCCATTTTAGACTATCCCAATGCTCCATTCTCGGAATGGTGCAATCAGTCCTTACACAATCTGGACATCATGCCTCAGTCGAAGTACTCAGGAGTGTCTGGCTGCAGCGATGCTGTCTCTCAGGGCTCTGGTGGCAGCACACGCAGCACCGAGCTTGTTCTTGGTGAGAAATTCTTCAGGCTGGCAAGAGTCCGATTGGAAAATTCAGGCAATTCATTGTTAATTGTATGCCTGCGCATGCTCTCTTTCTGCCAGGGGTGAAAAATATTCCAGAGGATGCTCCAGCCTGCCGTGTTCTTCTGAGGAAGGAGGTGCTTCGACTGGTCATCAACCTGAGCTCCTCAGTGGGGACCAAAGGGAATGAAACCGGACTCCTCACGTAAGGAGACAATTCATCCACAACGATTTCTATTTAACGAATGCTTTCCTAACTAATTTTTCAACAGCGTTTTCACTAAATATAAGACTCTTTAGCTGAACATTATTTGATCCTTTTGATAATTTTAATGAGGCAGAATAAAGTGAAATGGGTAAAATGGATGGAAAAGTTAGGATTTTTGTCTTTCAAGTGTTCTTTCATTGTAACTTGTTATCTTGCAGAATCAAAGAAAAGTTTCCTTATGCGTTTGATGACATCTGCCTGTATTCTGAAGTTTCATACTTGTTGGCCCATTGCATGTTCAGACTGGCTTCACGACGCTTCATTCAGGAGCTCTTTCAAGATGTTCAGTTCATTCCGGTAATATGAAACCTTTCCCACAGTTGCCCTCTAAACCGAAGTGTTCTTCTGCAACTAATCTGGGTTTTTACAATCTAGATTGCACCAGAACTCAGATTTTCTTTGTGTAAAAATCATATTTTTTGCTAATATTGATGATGTCCCTTGCAGATTGTTTTTCTTACTTAATGATTGTTTTTCTTACTTTTTATTATTACTAAGCAATGCATACATGTCATAATCTTTTTATTGTAGATGTACGAGGAGGCTGAGAGCATTCTGTCAATGCCCAAGAAGTCTACCACAGTAGATCTTCCATCAGAACCGTGATCACCGTGTTTTTCACACTATACTCTTCCCCGATGCAGCAAGTATGGATCTCTTTCTTGATGAATACGCAATAAGAGACTAGGGCTATGGAACAGACATAGGTGGACTGAGAGTGAGTCACCAGAAACATTCCCACAGAAAGAGAAATAGTGGTACGTTAAGAGAACAAACTCTTTTTAACTGAACAAATATACTCTACACAGAAGTTCTGTAGACATCAACGCGGTAACCAAATAAACCTTCTAAACTGAACGGAAAGTGAAACATGCAAATATTTGATCTGTGAGTCAATAAGAATTGTATTTCAAAAACAAGCAAGTGAAATCTTTCAAGACTTGTCAAGGGAGATTATTAACTTCCATTTTTTTGATTGCATGTAACAAACACATTTTTTTCCTTGAGTGGATCCCTCAACACTACAACATTCCAGCTGTTTTCTTTGGATTTCTCTATTACTAATTTTGGCTGTTTAAAATATGAAATGGCTTTCGCAACCAGGCCGAGCAAACACTCTTAGTCCTGGTGTGACTATTGTGCAATTGCTTTGTAAGACAATCATCAAGTAATAATAATAGTCAACAAATGCCAGTTTTTTTATTATCTTATTGTACCGGTCTCATAAAAGGGTTTTTGCTCATTGATTTTTATCGACGTAGCACATAGTAATCCCTGAGTACATGTATGTACATGTTTCTGATGGTGTTGTTACACAATAATGCAACAGTGACTGTATTGTATTGTGTAACTTTGTTAACTGACTTATGGAACGTCATCCAAAATAATCTGACATTCGAATCAGTAAGATATTTATTTATTTATTCACTTATTTATTGTTTGGTCCAAGCAGCTCCTCTGTCCCTTTCACTTTATTTGAGCCTATTAGCTAGGATAAAAACTGACTGCATATCATTTCTGTCTGACAGTCAGTGTACATGTAGACAATGGGCTTCAACAGAGGAAGTGAAAGTGCATTTCATCACTGCCATGTTGCCGTTTTACTCTTCTCTGTTTTAAGTCATTTTAGAGATTTTAAATAACCCATAGAAAGTTTTCTCTTTCTGTAGAGAAAATCGTTAATTATTTGAAGCATTAATAAAACCATGATTCACCAAACATATTTCACCATTTTTGTATGTACCCTTTGTAGTTTATCATCTCTCTCTGATTGCTATTAATCTATCTATATATATATATATATATATATATATATATATATATATATATATATATATATAATATTTTTTTTTTTTTACCTAATGGTTGTAAGGAGATTTTGAATGGGCAAAAAACATATTGGGTTAAAAATTAAGGTTAAACTGACAAGACATGATTAAGACTGATCCTTAATATAAGACATGTTCTGCTTAAATTCAGCTGACCGTCATCCATAGACTACTACGATTTATCATTGTCAATATTTATAACACCAATTCTCAGCATTTCACATACACATTATGGTTTAATAAGATTTCAAAATGTCTTCAGGGTCAGGATGAATCTAGTTTAACATTGCATTAAAAAAAAACATTGCCAGAAAAGGTTATATCCCACTTTGTACGTGGAAATTTGAAGTGGCTGGGCCATTTTAATTATGTAGGCAGCTTTAATTATTTTGCCTTAATTGTATTAGCTTTAACCCTAACTTTTAGAATTAATGAATTTGCCCTTTTGTCTTGTTTTATTTATTATAGGAACTAATAAATCTGCCTTTGCCTGCCTTGGCTTTTGAATTAAGCATCAGGTTTCAACTTCCATAATTTAGTCTGATATGGCCAACGATAATACTATTTGTTGTTACAGTATTTCCTTTTAGGCTTCTGGGGAATTGTTTAAGTGCATGTGCATTCTAACCCCTATCTGCAGTATAATGGATAGGAAAAAATAAATATGGAAACTGTCCAAGAGTAACAGATAATGTTTGGGATGGTACATATGATGCAGTCTTTTTTACTATATGCTGGCTGGACATTGAAGAATAATTAAGCCACTTATCTGGAATATTCCCCTAATATTTTCAGAAGTGTTCTTGAATAAATAATTTCCACAAAGTCATTAGAGTGTGTGGTGAAAATATCCCAGAATGCCAGATGGTTGGGTGGTTATATTATTTTCTTGCTTCCATTTTTAACTAGGGGCTATGTGAAACCCATGACTGGAAGCCATTGTCAGATTGTTATAAAATAATTTTTTTGAAATGCTAAAAAAATGTATTGATGTTTTTAAAACCTAAATAAGCGCCAATGATTGCAGATTCTCTTGTATTTGTGGAACAAGTTCCAAGTTTTTTTAAAGGGGTTGTTCTCTCCATCACCATTAATGCTAAGAGTGTAAAGGAAATGAATATATTTTAAATGTACATCTGTTCATTGTTCAACAAACTAACTGCATCTTTCAGTGATTTATTTATTTTTTTCTTTTTCTTTTAAGTGCACTCTTGATTTTGCAGAGCACTGTATGAAATGTAAGCACCATTTAATAATGAAATTGCAGAGACTGATGCAAGAAGTGTTATTTATATTTTTCCTGAAGGGAAAAAGCATCTAAAACTGTTGTACATACTTAAACTGTTTCTTTAATTGTATCATTTAATGTGTTTTGGGGGGCATTAGCAATGGGCCTTGAGAATCTAATGAAAGGGATGCGTCCGTGATCAAATAAAATAAACCTCAATTTCCTTGACTCGGCTCTCAAGTGTTTGATTGTTTTTTGGAAAATATTTAGTATCTTTTCAAATTAGAAAGTCCTTCCACTCAGCCCGAGCAATAATTCCACAGAAAGACTTCCGCAGCTTTCCACAGAACAGGCAGTCATTTTTATAGCCCCCTCCCTTGTGTGTTTGTTGACCTTTGAATATTTTGTCTGATACGAAACGATACTGTCTTCACCTAACGTTACTAACATGACCGTAGTATTGCCATATCTTATAACAGTTTACCTAATCTAGATCTATATTGAGTTCTCCAGTCAGCGACGACGGTTGTGAAAAGGTGAAATTGAGCTCTCCTCTTATAATGAGTATTGTACACAGGACTGTATCGATATTAGCCTAAAGTCTTCGAGATGGCGATGGGTAAAAGATTTAACGTGCTGCCATTAAAACAGCGGTTAGTTACCTTGTTCATACTGATTCCCTTTCTAGTGAGTATTATCTCGTAACTTCCCGCACGCACGCACGCTTCCACTGAGATCCTCCCACTTCAAGTTCTCACACTCCTGCCGCTTCTGCGAGCAAACCGCGGGTGAACTCTGTTGTGTTCTAAAACTCAGCTCTCACAACTTTGACGTGTTTAGTTTTCATCGAAAATAATGTAAGGAAACCCATAGCTTATTCTTGAGGCGTTAAGGCTGCGAACACTTTCCACAGGTGGGTGTTTATTCTCGTCATTCTTTTAAAATTGTAATGAATTTGCACATTGTGTACTGAGTTCTCAGTAACACGAATCCTATAATAACTAGCTGGATGTGTTTTGTGGCATAATTTCGATTCGGTTCAAAAGGAGAGATGAGCAGTGCGTATGTCTTTGCCTCACTTATTTGAAAATTCTGTTTTATTAGGTAATGTATATTCATTAGGTCTGTGCCATAATTTCTTTTGTAAAATAATTGTTTGTACAATACGACATGTAATATAAAGTATATGTTTTATATACAGTGTGTGTGTATGTGTGTGTATTATATATAGCCTATATATATATATATACACAGTGCCCTCCATAAGTAGTCAAACAATAAATACATAATTGTTTTCTCTGCTGTGGAGTCAAGACATTTGCAAATATGATTAAAAGATGAATATGCGACAAAATTACAGAATGTCACATTTTATTATTAGGTCTTTCGATACATACATGTTTTACCAAATAAAAAGGACAGCACTTTTAGAGTTCATCCCACTATTTGATGTGAGCATAAGTATTGGAACAGTTGAATTTAAGGCAGATGTAAAAGATTAAAAGCTAGTATTTAGTTGCAGATCGCTTGCATGCAATACGAGCAGTGAGTCTGCAACCTATAGACAACACCAGACTTTTGGTCTTGAGGTCATCTGTAAAGAATTATTACTTTGCGTGTCCTACAGTATGAGTAGTATACAGTATCTTTAGACACAAACACACAGTCATTAAGCAACTAAACAGATGTTCTGAATATTTGATGATAACTCTCAACAGAGTACAAAAAATGTAACCATTAAACCATGCATATTATGTTGCGAAACAGACATGGAGTACATATGGTGTAAAATTTTCCAGGTGAGAAAGCAAAATATTTAAAGGACTTACTAAATATTAGTGATCTCTAAATGACAGCACTTAAAATGAATGCATGTCTTGATGTGAGAAATCATGCTTTCTATTGTCAGTAATATTCATTGGTACTCTTGTTTACTTACTGGATCAGCATTTGATATTTTGGACATGCATTTGTTTACAACTAAGTACAGTTCAACCAGTTCAGTCAACATCTGTGGTCTTGTTTACTCATATTCATAGCCACAGATCATAAATTAAGATTGTCTTCTCTACAACAGACTAAAAGCCGCTAATTGTCCAGTAGTATTCCACCAATAATCAGGATTGCTGCTTATTGGTGGCCTGATGAATTATATCTTTGAATAGATTTTGCTAGTAACCCATTTCATTTTTTTTTTTTTGAAAGTCTTTTCATACTTCAGTTTCTTCTCTAGTTTCTCCATCAGAATAAGAAAAGTTGTACTATTTGTATATCTGAATCACAAATTAGTTGAAGGGTTAGTGTCCAAACAGCAAAAATCTACAAAATCATCTATTTTATATTTCAAAAAAGAAACCGGTTGGGCTGTAGTGCAGTGGGTGCTACAGTACATGTACTCAAGATAATTCAATTTGATTTTGTGTTGAATCATGTCCTTATGATTCCATTTTCTGTTCCTCCTATCTCTATTTCCTGTTAATTAAAACCTATTAGAGAATGATAAAATTTCCATTTATTAGATGTTATTCAGCCATGGTTAATTGAACCATTTTGTTTCTTTAGCAGATCTAATTGCTAATGGAGAAACTGCTGAGCCATTACTTATCCAGAATCTCCTGAGCTCTATCATGTCAGTCTGGCTTTTGTGTGCTTTGCTTTTTTCTCTGATTGGCCAAACAGAACAGGATGGTGAGTCTTCAATGCATTAAACTGTTGTTGCTAAACTTTTAAAGAAACAGTTCAACCAAAAATGTATGTTTGCTTAAAATTTGCACCCTTTAGCCATCCAAGATGAGTCTGCTTTTTCATCAGAACAGATTTGGAGAAATGTATCACTTGCTCACTGGTGGATGCTCTGCAGTGAATGGGTGCCTTCAGAATGTGTGTCCAAACACAAGAAATCCACAAGAAACATGAAAAGCTGCATATTTGTAATAAACAACTCCATCACGTCCTTAACTTCAAATGAGTCCTCTATCCATAATAATTGCTTTTTCTAGTGGAAAAACAAATCATCTGAATCAGGAAAGAAATATGCACAGATTAAGCACTGTTTAAAAAGCAAACAGTCCAAAATAGTTCTAATGATTTGGATCTTATAAACACATAGCTTTTAATTGATGGACTGGAGTCGTGTGGATTATTGTGATGCTTGTATCAGCTGCTTGGACTCTCGTTCTGATGGCACCCATTCACTGCTCCATTGATGAGCAAGAGATGTAATGCAAAATTTCTCCAAATTAGTTTTTTTGTCCAAAGAAACGAACACATCCATATCTTAGATATAGGCTGAGGATGAGTACATTTTCAGAAAATGTTCATTTTTGGGTGAACTATTCCTTAAATAGTACAATACCTTCTTATTTTAATTGTTAGTTGAGAGCGTTGATAGAAGAACGGACTTCTTGTATGTTTCAACAGGACACCCAGTTCCAATAGAAGGGGTCAAAGTGGATTCAGAAGAATCCTATTGTGCACCATCTGATTGTGGTGCATGGGTGTTGAAGGTTGCATGGAGAGATAAATTTGCCGAAAAGAATGAATCCGAGAAAGTCAGCTACGACATAGAAGTAATTCATACTGAACAGATGAGGACTGTTCACTTTGTAAGTGAAAAGTGAAAGTAATTTTTTTTAACAAAAGCAATGGAAATATACATCTAAGGACATTTTTAACGTCAAAACCCTGTTGTAGGAAACTATACATGTGATGCAAGACAAAACATCCTACTATCATTGGAAATGGACTTCACCTATACCATTGCAGTGCACTTCCCATTCAGTCAGACTTAGGCGACATAATAAGCAACACATTGGTGAATGGACACCATTATACACACACAAAGGTTTGTAGCCACAGGTTATTCATACACTGTATGCACCTGTTATGCAAAAGAGGAAAACAACCGAACAATAACTGTTTTGCCTATAAAATAACAGGACGAGATCTAAATGCTGCAACAACAACTGTCTATCCTCACGATCAAGTTTTCATGGTTGGGAGTAACATCACGTTCTGTTGCATCGTGGAAACAGATAAGCGTCCTTTATCTGTATTTCTCATTCGCATCAGCAACAGGACATACATCACAAAACCACTTCTATTTGAAAAGCCTTCTATGCCCAACATACACTGTGATGTTGAGGGAAACCCTTCTGGCTCTACAATGTTTATTGGCTGTAAGTCTAAATGCATCCTATTTAATAAGAATTGTTTAATTTAAACCCTTCAGTTTTGAAATGGCTTACAGTGAATGAATCCTAGCACTTCTTTTATATTTTGCCCTCATATTAGATTATGGCCACATGTGGGAAATTCCCACCATTTTAACTGATGATGCTGCTTGGATGGGTTTGGAAAATGTGATATTTTCAATAGAGGATAGAAGAGGGAAAATTACTGACCCCAAATTTTACACTGTGTATACCAAATGAATTTTACATTGTCCAGGCCTAAAGTTTTTAATTTCACTGAATGCTACAGATCCCCCAGATGACCAGAATTTGACATGTATAACACGGAATCTCAGCTCTTTGGAGTGTCACTGGGAAAAGGGTCGAAACACCTATCTGACTGTTAATAGAAAGACGAACTATACACTTAATGGAAGGTAACCATGCAGCTGGCAAAATAATATCCATCTTAATATACAGTGTGAATCATGCATGTTTGCTTTCATCATACTGGATTCAGTTCTCTGATGCCAATTGTTTTGATTTTGCCAGAGTTTGTGAATTTGGTAAATGTGTCATACATGCAGTGAAAAAGCAGGTGACAAACTGCACCCTGGTTGCCAGAAATCCTCTTGGTGTAAAGACTCTCACTGATACAGCTGATCCTACACACCGAGGTAAAACTTATTTGAAATATTTCTTACAATTTGCATGACCAAAACATTTACAAATTTAACAAATTTATTTGTGAATTTAATCATGTTTTTTTTTCTTGCACAGTATGGTTGATAGCACCAAGTGAAATATCCAGTAATGCTCATGCAAGAAAAGTCACTATTCACTGGCGTTGGAACGAGGCAACCTATGCTTCGTTTCCAATGATTTGTCAAGTGAAGCTCAATGGAAGGATTTATAATGTTGGTATCATCAAAATTGATAAGCATTCTATTTTATCTTTCCACTGTTTCCACTTGCAAGGCCTTAACATGCATTCTCACAAATGTCCACACATTGTCATCTTTCACAAAGAAAACCTTCAATGGAGAGGGACTTTCATCAGCTGTACTTATAAACCTGCAGCCCTTTAATACATACACAGCTCAAGTACAGTGCGGTTCTTATGAGCACTTCTACAAATGGGGCGACTGGAGTGAAATTACTAAGTTCTCCACTAAAGAGGACAGTAAGTATTCAGAAGACTAATATATTTTAAAATATAGGGTCATTAAGTTATATATCAGATTACATTTTTTAAAATATGTTTGTGAGTGTTTAAATTCGTTTAAATTCGTCTGACCAACATGCAGTTCACTTCCTGAATGAATTAGTATTTTTGAACTAACCAGATGAGTAAGAATGATTAAGCAGCTGTGTAATCTGATTAACACTAATAATCCCTCTTCAGTTCCAGAAGCACTAGATGTTTGGATTCATTATTCTGAACAAACTACATCTGTCTTGTGGAAGGTAAGAGCATTTAGATTTGGCACTACTTTAGCTTTATGTGGCTGCAGTCAAACAAATAAAAATGACCCTTTTTAATATTTAAAAGCCTCTAACTCAACAACAAAGCCATGGGATGATTACAGGATATGAAATTACCATTGGAAAAATGAAAAAAGAACTAAAAACACAGCTGTGCTATACCATCACTGGGATTGAAAAAAGTGATAGAATCATTACAGTCTCAGCTAATAACTCTGCCGGTCGTTCTCCTCCTTCTACCATCATCGTCCCGAGTTATCCTGGTGAGATTCAGAATGCAGTTTTTAATTGGTTGAAAAGGCTGTGTTTGAATGAAGTTTCTTTAAATCTTTTCACAGAAAATGAAGTCGACGTAGGCCGTATCAACAGCAGTAATGGTGGCTTGGAAATGTCTTGGGAAGAATACCCCAGTTCTACCTGTGGCTATGTTGTTGAATGGTTTCCAACATACAAAAAGACGCAATGTGCTGTAGCATGGGAGAAGATCCCAAAATGTGACAGTGGTGCCTATGACACCTGGAATCGATCTGGTCAGTTATGAAGATAACATAAAGATGAATCATTTGACTCACTTTGACTCATCTGTTTTTGTTCTGATACTGAATTTGTGCATGTGTAATGGGTCATCAGTGATTCAGGGAGCTGTGGTTATGTTCAGAAAGGGAGGATAACTGCTATATGGTTCTATTTCTCACAGGTATTTTTGAGGAAGGAGTGAGATACACTGTCTCTGTCTACGCCTGCACAGATGATTCACCAAAGCTTCTCAAGAGGAGTGAAGGTTATGCTATAGAGAAAAGTAAGCACAAAATTCAATATTTAAAGAATAGTTAACCCAAAAATGATGTCTTACTTATTTTCCATCCTGCATTCTGTTCTCAGAACCGGGAAAAGTTGAGAATTTGAAAGGTAAAAATAAAGGAATAAATGTTGAGCTTTCCTGGGATGGAGTTCCATTAGAACAGCAAAACGGCTTCATACGAGGCTACAAGATCATAACATTGCTTTCTGGTTCTGAAACGGCAGAAAGCCATATTAACACGGCATGGACAGAGGGTAAGTTAATTCTCTAATTGACATCCACTGATTATTATTTTATTTTAAAGAATACATTATAAATTGACTTACTTTGTTTTAATTTTAGTGTCTAAAGTTAATTTGAAATTAGATCCAGGCTTCTATACCTTCCGTGTTAGTGCCATTACATCTGGAGGGGAAGGTGACTATGCTACACACAAAATGAACGTAGAAACCAGTAAGTATTAAAAATTTTAATTAAGTATTTTAATAATATTAAATATAGCCAATTATAATTGAAACCATTAATGATTGAACTATTTATTATGTTTAATAAGCAAATATACAGTAAATAGTATATATGAAATGTGATAACATTGTGTGCAATTTGACAAAATCTTCATAGTTGACCAGATGATTTCAGCCACTATTGTGGTTTGCAGTACAGTAACGCTTATCTTCATGATCATCACAGTTCTTTGCTACAGGAAACGGAAATGGTAAGGACGATTTTCCAGTGTTATGTCATATGTTTTTTTAAATTCCAATATTTCCTATAGATTTCCTATTTACTGCTGAAATTAAAATGTCACTCTTAAAAATCCTTCAGGTTAAAGAAAGTTTTCTGTCCAGATATTCCTGAACCAAAACTTGCAGGGAAATGGATGACAAAGGTGAGCCATCAGCCCCCTTATAATTTATAACTTAGCTAACAGATGTTTTTTTTTTTTGTAATTATTATAATTTTTATGTATGAGGGTCACAATGTTGGTTTGTTGTTTCCAGGGCATTAATTGTACCGAGATGACCGAGGGGTACATGAAGTGTGAGATCCAAGAGGTCCACGGTTTAGAGCATCCTTCGATCTCAGAAAGTCTACATGGCCATGACCTCATCAGCTCGAACTCCAGAGTGGTTCCTGCACAACATTTCAACCAGAACATTTCTAAATCTCCAGTTGATGTGTCATATTGTCCTCTGGAGAAGCTTACATCAATTATTGAGAACGCTTCTTATAATTTGACCATACCAGAACCAGATGGTGTTGCTCAGAAGTCCGATCTTACACTGGAAATGCAGGATGCTTACCTCCCAGTCCCTAACGTTGTTCAAAATAATTTTGCTGGCAAAGTATCAGAAGGCTACAAGCCCCAGACAGCATATCTTACAGATGCTTAGCTCCAGTAGATAAACCTCAGTGTCGTGTCTTGGCATGCACACTATGTATATACAAATTATGCCAATGTAAATACCAGTGAATTCATGTTATTTATACTGTACTGTTTTCTCAGCACTGTCTCTTGTAAAATAAGTAGTGAACTGAATTTGTTTTAAACACTGTGATGAAAAAAAAAAGCTGTGACCACCTTTAGAACTGCCTCTGTATAATTGCATTGAGTTTTGCTATTGAATTACATTTATGGTAACACTTTAGATTTGGGAACAAATATTCACTATTAACTAAGAGTTTTTTTCCTCAATAAACTCCTAATTTGCTGCTTACCTATTAATAGTTAGTAAGGTAGTTGTTAAATTTAGGTATGGGGTCGGGTTAAGGAATCTAGAATGTGGTCATGCATAATAAGGCATTAATATGTGCCTATTAGGTAAGGAGGCTTACTAATAAACAGCCAACACGCTAGCAATATACATGCTAATAAGTTACTAGTTAATAGTGAGAATTGGTCCTTAAAATAAAATGTTACCACATTCTCTTAACATCTGTGAAACCGGTGAATTCAACACATGACCTTGATGTTGCTAGCATTATGCTCCAATGGCAATAGTTCCCTCTTGTGGCCTAAAGACTATGATGAAATATATAAAGGCCATGATGAAGTCAAACGTGTACATATTCTATGTTTTGATTGCTTTTATTATTAATAGACGGGAGATTGTACCTTAATACAATTAAGTTTGTGCTTAAAGACATTAAAGTGGGGTTTACATGTATTAACAAGTATGGATTTTACATTTTCCAGGTAAACAAAAGTAGTTAAAGTTTATGCAAAAAAATAAAAACATTTTTTTATCATTAATATAAAAGGCGAAAATAATATATGCCTATGATATAACAAAAGTCAGATGAAACATTCTTGGCAATCAAAGCATCGCTCCAAGACTGAAGAAATCACAAACTAAATGAAGTATAATTTAAGTTTCACAAAAAAGGGTAGTATGTGTCCACGTTATATTTAAATAAATAATATATGGTAAAATTTATACATTGAAAATTAAACAGATGCCCCTAAAATCACTTTTATGGGCGTGAAAACTTGCTTAAGGGCGTTGCTACAGTGAAAAGCTTTCATTTTGATTGACAGGCAGAGCAGCCAATAGAATTCCAACATCTACACGAGTTGACCAATGTAAACAGTTGTGGGCGGGAGTTTTAAATTCCCGGTCATTGAGCCGCTGTTTTCAGTTGTTCGAGCTCGGCAACGACCAGTTTACTGGACATGCTTTCGATAAATTAGCAGAGAGGAGATTTTGTTTTGTTTTCTATTTTTTGACACTTATTCCATCGACGTTTTAAATGTAGAGTTTTAATCGAACAGCTCGTGCCTGCCTAACACATTTCCACCAATAACGGGTATGTTGCTAGCGTGCTAACGTTAGTTGTATATGGTCTGAGATTCATCTGTCGTAACAGTAACGTTAATTTACCCACATTTATCATCATCCGTAATCTCATCTTCCTCTGTAGCCCTCAAAACCATGACTTAAGATGTCTTTAATATTCATGCTATTGATTTTATAGTGTTGTTGTTGTGTGACTATCCCTGCTGTTGGCAGTCTTCTGGCAAATCTTTAGGGTCAACGTTAGCAAGTCCCTCATCAGTTTTTAGCTGACATGCTGAGATGTTTAGTAGTTTGCAACTTGTGTTGCTTACTGATTCATGAATAAATTAGGTCATACAGCCTCTATTTATCTATGATACAAAGAAATTCAGTAAAGTGTAAAGAAATAAGAGTCTCATTCATTGAAATGGTTCATGGCCCAATCCGTCCTTTGTCATGGCTGTGAAGAAGTTGACATTTGTAATGGACAGCTCAGTGTGTGTTTGACATGAACCGCAATAAAATAATCACTGCAGATCTTCATAGTGTGAAAACTGTCTGGTTAAAATGACTTTTGATCTGATAACACAGTTTGATTATTCTCAATGGGCTTGTTTTAATGCAAAGTGTGTCTGTATATCTATCTACAGTATTTGTCTGTACTTTGTGTAACATGGCTGTAATCAAGAAACACTAATAACAGCAGGAATTGCATTGACTCTGTTGAACCCTGTGCAATGATTTCTTCAGGCTGTCAGTGGCAAGCAATGGAGGTTGGCACAGTTGTGCAGGAAGAAATGAAATTTCGAGGGACTGAATTTGCTGTCAAGGTCGAGCTGGCGGAGCGGCTACTAATGGTAGAGATTTCAGATGTTGTTACAGCAGACCAGTGGAGAGGAGAGTTTGATCCTGCCTGTGAGTTGAGCTTTTAAAACTCATTTATAATTTTTGCTCGCATGAAACGTTGTTTTATGTCATTGCAACTTTTTTTATAATTAGATATTGAGGACCTGACCCGGAAAACTGGGAATTTTAAACAGTTTCCAGTATTCTGCAGCATGCTTGAGTCTGCTGTCAACAAGGTGCGTCCAAAGAATAAAAGCCATAAAAATCCTATTTAATATGGGGTCTTGATTCTTAAAGCTTGTCAAGACAGTAAATGCATTAGGGCTGAAAAAAATAAATAAAAATTAATTGTGATTTATTTTCTTGTGTATATTTTCATCTGATTTAAAAAAAATCTGCACAATTTGGCCTTATTACACAATATGGCTATAAAATATTAAGAATAATTATTAGTTTTATTATTATTATTATTCCAGTATTACTAAATAAAACTACTCCACAAATATAAAAAATAACTATTGTAATAATTCATTGTAAAATAAAAGCAATACTACTTAGAAAAAAAATAATAAAAAGTAAAAAATGGCAAAGTGATTAAACCAGTCTTTTATGTTGAAAAAAATTATTTTTGCTTTTAATTATCTTTTGCAGTCCAGTGAATCAGTGACCCTTGATCTCTTGACCTATTCTGACCTTGAGCTTCTGCGGAACAGAAAGGCAGGTGTCGTCGGCCGACCTCGAGCTCAGCCACAATCTCCTGCCCTCAGTGCTAAACGATACCTCATCCTCATCTACACTGTGGAGTTTGACAGGTTGAATTTAGTTTTGATCACTCAGTCTGTTTTAACCAGCTCTTAAATGGGTCAGTTTTTAAAAAGTTTTTTTTATTGTAGGATACACTATCCTCTTCCACTTCCATATCTGGGCAAACCTGATCCCGCAGAGCTTCAAAGAGAGATCAGAGCTCTGAGGGCCGAGCTGAAAACACTGGGACTGAGAGGAGACCACAAAGTGTCAGACCAGGAAACGCGCAAGCTCCGTGCAGAGTCAGTTTTTCAGTATAAAATATGTCATTAAATATTTAAATAATTTTCAGTGCTTTCAAAGAAAAAAACAAACACCTTTTGCACACCTGGTTAGTTGATGGCAGGTGCACAGGACAGTCAGCACAATAGAACAAATAAAACTCCTTTAACATTGTTGTACCTTATAAGTTTTCTTAAAGGGATAGTTCACCCAAAAATGAAAATTCTTTCATTAATTACTGAACCTCATGTCATTTCAAACATACAAGACCTTCGTTCAGCATCATAACAGATTAAAATATTTCTGATGAAATCCAAGAGCTCTCTGACCCTCCAAAGACAGCAAGGGAACTACCAAGATCAAAGCACAGAAAAGCAGTAAGGACATTTGGAGAGTACATAAACAGCGTAAACTCATACTTTGATCTGAACGTAAACAACATATGCGTGTGGTGCTGCTGACACAGAACTTGCATGTGCTGTGTCTTGTTTACATTCAGATTAAAGCATGCACATGCATTGTAATACTCTCCATAATGGCGCCAGGGTACTGCGGAGGAGACTAATTGTTAATTAAGTCGTTATATTTGTTTTCTTTGTGCACAAAAAGTATTCTGGGTGTACTATCCTTTCAATAATTAAAGTAATTAAAATATTTTACCCACAATGAGTAAAAAGTTAATGTTGCTTACAAATCATTTTCCTTCTGTTTTATCAGGTTGGCTTTGGTTAGAGATGAAAAGGAAGCCTTGGCCAAGGCTCTGGATCGTCTACAGATGGTAGGGGCTGGTTCTACTCCTGGGGCTCGTGGGCTCAGAGAGGCCGTGCGTAGCCTGGAGGAACAGCTGCTGAAGGAAAGGGCAAAAAGCCAGCGCTCTGCAAGCAAGAGGAGCCAAGAACAGCGCCTCCTTCTGGAACAGGTGCGTTTAAGCAGATAAGTGTTGTATGGTAGTGAGATTGTCAAGATAACATTGTAAGACACTCATACGTAGTAATGCACCCACTTAACTGTACAAATTCACTCTTGTTGATAGTTGGAGGAACTCCGAGCATCAGAACGGGCTCTACGGATACGTGTTAAAAGTCTGACCACTGAGCTGGCCTTGTTACGACGCGGGTGAACTTAATTAATTACCATCTTTGTCTGTTTAAATTTTTTTAGCATATGTTAATCATCTTATTCATCCTATTTTGACAGTCGAGCGACGCCAGTCATGTCTGGTCGAAGTGGTCTCAGGGGTGAAGGAGAGGTCCATCGGTCTTTATCAAGAGAGCGCAGTTTGACCCGTGTGGGGGTAAGAGCGCGCTCAGGGTCGAGGGAGAGGATGGAGGACAGGACTCGGAGGTCAGAGGAGAGAATTAGGAGGGCAGACTCTTCAGGGTCTCGGAATTGCATCACAAGACCTTCACCATCTCCAACAGGTGAAATCTCTCAAGACAGTATCTTTATGGTCAAAGTCAAGAAACAAAGGCAGAGGCCCTGTTTTTAGTCTTTTGATTTGAAGTCTTGTGTTCTCATGACAGGGTCGCGAGTGCCTCGGTTTGACCCTACAGCCTACATTCAAGACCGGCAGCGACGCCAAAAAGAAACCGAGATGAAGAAGTAAGACACTTTCACCTTTTCAGTTTGAAGTTTTTATCTTTTCTGTTGCTCTTCTGCTGTTTTGTTTTATTTGTCATCTCTTTCTCTACAAGCATTGCCCTGTCTGTGAGCAGGAATGCGGTTTACTTTGACAGGTGTGAACTATATGCTGTTTTTGCCCCTTGCATGAATTAATTTTCTCCAACCGTTGATCCCACACCAGTGCAAGAAAAAAATTCTGTGATTTCAGGGATCAGGCTGAGTCTTGTGTCCGTTTGACCAGTTATAATTTGGTAGAATTTATTTGTAGGAAGCTGGACCCATTTCCTGCTTTCACAGATATACATGAGGTCATCTTTTGTTCCCAACAGTCAGAGGAAGACTAGAAGGGACATGCTGGCTTCACCATCTCTGATGGAAAGAGGGCGTTCACGCTCCAGGGAGCCCGTTCCTCAGCTGGTGAGAGCAGGAAGTGCTGGCAGGGGGAGGAGTGTGTCTGTGGAGAGCAGGAGGAGTCGGTGCTCTTCAGAAGGATCAGTAGCCGAGTTTGAAGAGCTTGCTAAGCCTCTAAATAGCAGGCAAGTCAATAAACAAAACAGGTTGCTTATCCAAGTACTGCTGGCCAAGTTAAATGTGATGTCAGCTGGTAGGGCTGTGCGATATGGGGAAAATATCTAATTGTGATTTTTTTTTTTTTTTGACCGATATTGCGATTTGATTTGCGATTTTTAAATTTGCAAAGTCAAGCTTCAGCTCAATATTGTCAATAATGTGCAGCACAGTATGAGTATCATTACCCTGCTGAAAAAAAAGAAGAAAAAAACAGAAATTCTCAGTTTCCATGAAACCATTACAAAATTCCTTTTAGTTTTTGGCATCACTCCAATAGGAATTACTTTTGTTCTACCCAATACAATTCCCATTATAACCCTGAAATCCTTTCAATTGAGTTTTGGGAGGGGTTATATAGAGATTTATTATTATTATTTATTTTTTTTTTTTTCAGCAGACAAGATTATAATGGTATAACAAATTTTATAGAATTAACTTCTGTAATATATAGAGAATATAACGAGCGTTACGAAACAGGCTGCGTGAGTGCGGCAAGTGTGAACGGCTCGTCCGTGACACGGGATTTGCGCTGCGTGGGGAAGAGAGGAGCAACTATGAGAAGCATTTAGAGACACAGGCTGTGTGTTCGGTCTTCTGAATTGGGATTAGCGAACATGCAAATTGCAAAGTCTCAAATTTTGATTTCGATAAATCGCACAGCCCTATCAGCTGGCTCCACAAAACTTGTTGGCAACATTGACAACGTTTTTGCCCACTAAATCAGCATTTTAGAATGATCATGGGACACTGAAGACTGGAGTAATGGCTGCTGAAAATTCAGCGTTGTATCACAATACATTTTAACTAGGCTTGGGCAGTATCCAAATTTTGATACTGTCAAACCTCCTCCCTATTTTACCACGGTATACGGTATTACTGTGAATAATTAAAAAATGATGATGTAAGGCTCAGACAGCATCACCAAACTGTTGGCTTGTGCCTAAACCATTCAGAAACTTTATACCAAACACTAATACTGAAACAATAACAAAATTACATTACACAAAATTACACACTATTTTAAACAACTTTTATTAGCAACAAATAGCAATAGTCAATCAGAATTAAATTAACATAAACATCCAGAACAGTTTTCGCGCAGAGACGCTCACACAAATCAATTGAATCACACAGCCCGAACAACTTTTAATAACAATGAGCAGCTTATAAAAAAAGAGCAAATAGACCCACAACAGTCAACCAGAGTTGAATTAAAATAAATATATATATATACTATATTATAAAAATTATTGCAAAGCAATAGGCCTAAATAAAACTTCTTCTTTCCAAAATTGTTTTTAATGAAAACCAAATAAAAATACCTGAATCCATTAAATAAATAAAAAATAAACACAGTGCGAATAGGAACGAATGGCAAGTGGCATAAAATCTAGTCAAGATTTTTCGCTAGGGCACGTTGTGGACCGACAACTTTACCTGCGGTGCTGAAAACCTGCTCCCATGGTGTGCTTGTGGCACAGATGTACAGGTACTTTCGTGCCACTCGCGACATCTGGGGAAAACACCAGGCAGCATTTTTCCATGAGTGAAGTGGGTCCTCATCTCCTTGAGTAACTGGCTCCAAACAGTAGGCTGTTATTTCAGCTCCGACTCGGTCCTCTACGTTGCCGATGCCGACAGGACCTGTCATTGCATCTGCTTTTTTTTTTTTTTTTTTGCAGCATATTCCCAGAGTCATCTTTTTTCGTGAGGGCACAATTTGCAAATAGCCTCGTCTGTATTTACCGCCTCTCCCTTCTCGTTCGGTCGAAACCCAAAATACTGGCAAACTGCAGAAGTTGTGTTCTTTTTCTAGACCAGGTCACTCTGTGTGCAACTCGCCATCTTTCCCCCTCTCTCTCTTTCTCCTCGTCTCGTTGTCACGGGATGACAACCACGCATATGCATTTTTAGGCATTAAATTAATTATATTTAATATTTAATCCTTGTCTCCTATATAAGGGCATTGTTTTGTTTTGTTTTTTTGTTTGTTTTTTTTATATATTGAGGGTATGACAGTATTGAAACTGATACCGTTGCTATTTTTAGATCCCGCGGTATACCATATTACCGTATTACTGCCCAAGCCTAATTTTAACTGTTTTTTGATGTTTTAAAATAGATGCTTTAAATTTTAAGACTATTTCAAAGTATTAAACATGGCCTTGGTGAGCATAAACAACTTCTTTAAATAACAAAAAAAAAATAATGTTCTGTTTATTTTAGAAAATTAGCTAATTAACTTTTTAACTTTTAAGACTGTGATATTATTGTTTTTGATATTTATGTTTATTTTTTTGCAGAGGAAGGAAACTGGCATATAATGGTCCAGCTGTGGTGAGTAACAATGTAAAACATTAGGTTGTTTAGTTTTGGTGAATATTAGGTATCGGATAATTCTAATTGCTTTTTTTCCCATTTAGTCCAGAGGAAGACACACAAACAAAAAACCAATGTGTAGCACCCCGGCCCAAAGGATGAGAGCAGCAGGTACCACATCATTTCCGTTTTAATGATTTATTTGTATTTTTATTTATGTATATGCATGTTTAACCAATAGCATATACATGTAAGCCAAGTGTATTTTTCCTTCTCAGACACCTCTATTGACACGGGTGCTGACCTGTCAGAGATTGATGCTCGACTCCAGGCCCTGCAGGACTACATGCGGGACCTTGACACGGGACACTAATCTCGATGGATTCAGATGTCAATCAAGGCTTATTGCACAAAGACTGAGACTGAAAACTTGGACAATCATTTCTTTCAAACACTGTGTACAGATGTGTCTGTATCGTAGTCATTTATACTAATGAGACTCGAATGCCGTTTATTTTCTTTATCCCTAATGTAACTTTTGGGCTTGATTTATAAATGCAGTTATGGTGGATTTGTGAAGGGGGTTCTTGAGACTGCTGCCATATCAGACCTAAAGTTAACTAGAAGTGTCCAAAAGTATGACCTCAGGATATACCGTTTTTAACACCCTGTGTACATTTTATGAATTAGTGTTTGTTTGACCATTGTTATTGTTACTTTTATATATATTAGTGTGTGTTTTATGTTAGTTTTAGATGGTGTCATATTTTGTTTTGTGAGATACTGAAAAACAAAGCTTTTTATATAAAAGGATTTTGCAGTTCATGTCTATTTTTTACAGACATTATCTCACTGAGCATATTGGAATGTGATATGCTTTTTATTTATGCAGGTTATTGTTCCTATAACTCAACTGAGAAAGCATGGCATCAGCAACACTACGGTTATAGATTTGATTCCAAGGTAGTGATAAAGTGTTTGTCTTTATATGTTGCCTAGTAAGCATCTGCCAAATGCATAAATGTACATGCTGCAGATATCATGTCTTATGGCATCTAACATAGCTTCAATTGTGGCCACTTAATAATTTTTGCCATTTCTCACAAAAGTCTGTCTCTTATTTTTAAAATGTGACCCCACCAAAATCTTGTATATAGACTATCAAATGCATTAAATTTGTCTTTAATTGTTGTAATAAGGCTATACTTTTTTAACCTTTCTAAATATGTAAAATGACACGATTATTTATAGATTTTTTAGGGACACTGTGCATCAGTTTGACTAAAATGAAATGTTTGTTCAGGAATTAAACTTTGAAAGTGACATGATATTCAGCCAAGTATGGTGACCCATTCTCAGAATTCGTGCTCTGCATTTTACCCATCCGAAGTGCACACACACAGAGCAGTGAACACACTACACACACACACTGTGAGCACACACCCGGAGCAGTGGGCAGCCATTTATGCTGCGGCGCCCGGGGAGCAGTTGGGGGTTCGATGTCTTGCTCAAGGGCACCTAAGTTGTGGTATTGAGGGTGGAGAGAGCACTGTACATGCACTCCCCCCACCCACCCACCCACAATTCCTGCCGGCCCGAGACTCGAACTCACAACCCTTCAATTGAGAGTCCGACTCTCTAACCATTAGGCCACAACTTCCCTTTGCTTTAATATAGCAGTACGTCAAGATTTCCTTTAAATACTGGCTTATTTTTCAGCCTGCTCTTTACGATTGTTGTATGATTCCAGAACATCGTGTGGGTAGCTTTGATGAATTTTCCATTTTTGGGACTTCACATCCTCAAACATCTAAAAAATCTATTTTTATTTTTTGAGTGAACTGTGCCTTTAAGTACTTTATCCAAATGCAACATGTTAAAGGCCTATTAAGAAAAGAAAATAATTTCATCCTGTACTCAGGTTTTTTCAGCTGCCCTGTCAACCACAGGTTAGGTGGCGCTGTAAATCTGACTTAATGTGTTTTGACCGTTTTGACCAGTTCATTTTTGGTTCTGTAGCTTTAAAGAAAAGTGGGCGGGGCAAAGATGTGCAGCGTGTTAACGCAACGTTTTAACAACACGCCTATGGATTGAGCAAATAATACATTTGAAACTACTGCTGAAAGACGCATCAACTTTGTACGTGAATATTTGTGTTTTGTTTAAATCTTTGAGGTGATTATTATTGTTTAATTTTTTTCAGGGGCTAAAAGAATGTGATCACGGCACCTTAGCGTTGAGAGTGGCCCAATATTGTTGTAATTCTGCAGCAGCGCGCGACGCGTCACACAAGGTGTGGCAGAGCCCAGCGCGAGCCGGTTAATCTTGGGTTTGGACCTTATCTGGATAATCCCATCAACAACCTCAATGATCTTGTAGATCAGAAGCAGCGTGATGACTAAAACGCCCGATACCCCGGTACCCTGCGCGGGTATGGGTGATATCCACCCCAGCCATCCTGAGGAGCCGGTGAAGCGTCTCTCCAGACTCGCTCGCGTTGCTGTTCATGAGCTGGTTGTTACCTGCGAGCCGTGTGCCACTGAGTGTGGACCCTGCTCGGGCTCTCCTCACCCCGACGAGGAGTCCATCTGCTCGGACAGCGGGCTCAGCGGATCTCCCACCTCGTCCCTGGCGCTGAGAAAACTTTCCACCTCGTCCTCAACCGGCCTCTCGCCAGCGTCTTCTTTTGAGGAATGCGAAGAGGATTTAATGTGCTACGGCGAATATAACCAGTCTTCAGGTGAACCGCTAACGGTGAGGATCAAAACGAAGACGATCTATTTTAACATGTATCTATTTTGTGTAACTGTCCTTTTTTCTAGTAAGTAATCCAGAAGGAACCAGACTAGACCCATTTTCAGTTTCCTTCTACGTTAACTGTTCAGTAGATAAGGTATTCACTCATATCTGTTCAGTTAGTGACTAATGTAAATGTGTGAGTGATGTTCCTAGTAACGTTACTTTTCTACTATAGCTTACTCGACTATTATTTTGAGAAATTCCTTCTATATCTTAGTTGTTAAATTGAAAGCTTGCACTTACACGCATTAAAAGTCTATTTCAAAAGCTAAGAAAAGCATTTACTTTTATTTTAAATACCTTAGTAGAGTTAAATGTGGAGTAAATGTTTTACTTTTATTCAAGTATTTTTGGCTAGGTACTTAGACTTTAAATTGAGTAAAATGTTTGTCATAGTATCGATACTTTAACTTAAAGTGATACTCCACCCCGAAATGAAAATTTAGTAATTAATCACTTACCCCCATGTCCCCCCCATTCATCTTCAGAACACAATTGAAGATATTTTGGATGAAAACTGGGAGGCTTGTGGCTGTTCCATTGACTGCCAAGTAAAATACACTGTCAATGTCCAGAAAATTATGAAAGACTAAAAGTATTCTCATCGCTTCATAATGTTACGGTTGAACCACTGATGGCAGATGGACTATTCTGGCGATGTCTTTTTATACTTTTCTGGACCTTGACAGTGTAAGTTACTTGGCAGTTTATGGGACAGTCACAAGCCTCTCGGTTTTCATCCAAAATATCTTAAATTGTGTTCCGAAGATGAATAGAGCTTTTACGGGTTTGGAACGACATGGGGTAGGTGATTAATGAAAAAAAAAATGGGATGGGATGGAGTATCCCTTTAAATATGATTTCTCAGTATTTTTACACTCTTGAAAACTAATGTCAGCTGTATAACTAATAGGGGCTGTATTCAATAATGATATAATATTAACATTTTAACTGATTATATACTGTTTTTGTGATATGACTAGTCATATTGGTTACTTTATAGTTAAATTAAACCGTTAGCAGCATGTTACTAGTAATTTTACTAAGTAGTCACTTAGGACTGCACAAAAGTGTGTAATTAATAGTTACCTTTGTCTGTTTAGTTAGTAGCCCTACTGGGAAACCTGTGACTACTACTAACCAGTGTTGGGAAGGTTACTTTGGAAATGTAATAGGTTACAGATTACAAGTTACCCTATTTAAAATGTAATAGTAGTGTAACTTTTTTAATTACTTTAATAAAGTAATGTAACTAATTACTTTTGAGTACATTTTGATTACTTTTATAAATTTCTAATGAATGTTAATTTGCAACTGTTAATCATCTTCAACCATTTTACACCATGCAGGTTTAACCTTACAGTAGAGCTCAATACTGTCAGACTTTCATCATTCTTCATCAGCTGAATTAAGATGATCACATTTGAACACATCCACCACACAATCAGACTTTAGTAGTGCCTTTTACTTAGAGATTGATCTGAAGTTCAAAGCAGATTTAAAATCAAAAGAAATAGTTTATAGATACTGTTTTTGAAACCAAATCTTTGCATAACTACAGGCATCTAACGGCATCTAACAATGGTTTGGGGAAAAATAGTTAATAAAAAAATAAAAGCATATACATCAACTCAAATACGGTTATCTAATAAGCATGTGTCCTATTTTGTGTATTAAACTCCTGAAACATTGGTGTCTTTTTGAAACACTGCTGTCTCTTTGTATATGATATGATGATAGTTTCTCAAAATAATAGAGATTAATTTCCATGAGGGGCGGACTGGGAAAAAAAATAGGCTGGGAAATCTCACACTCATACACCCACAACCCATTCTGTTACATGGACAACACTATTTTGTGTATGGACCTGACATGAAAAAGATTTGAATCCTTAGGTTGGGGACATGCAACGTAATTAAGAGTTCTCTCCTGAACTGCACATTCACTTCCATTATCCATCCATCTCTCTCATGACTTTAATACTGAAGATTTTTATTTGACTTTTACCATGTTTTGTAAGTGCAATTTTGTTTTTTTGGCAAATGAATTACCACTTGTATTTATTTTTACTACAAATTCCATAATTAAACCACGGTTAGTGCCATACCATAGGCTACATTAATTTTCCTAAGGGTTGTGTTTTTGTATCCACTAGCTCCCCCTTAAACCTATGATAAAATATGATGATTTGTCTGCTAACTTACTACTGTAACATTACAAAAGATAATAATGACGTCGTTTATACAGTATTTTGAGGGATTGCGAGCAATGTGCTGCTGCTGCTTGACTAAGTAAACAAAGACAAAACTACATTAGCATATTTACAGATGAAACTGACCTGCACCTGAAACCCTGAACAGAAGTGTCGCTTCTCTGCTCCAGCTGTGCGCTTACACAGTTCACTCCGGTCTCTCTCTCTCGCATTGATTACTCGGAGTCTGATCCAAACCGCTCGGCGGAGGCGCGGAGAGCGCGCGAGCCCAACCATTGCCAGTCACGACTAACCGATTCATGATTTATTAGAGATTTAATTATCGAATGGCGGATTCGGAAATAATCGCTTTAGTATATTCGGCCTGCAATTATACAATAACAATATTAAAGTAGAGGGCCAAATCGTCTGCCAGGCCACCGGGAATAGTCCCGGTTCTCCCGATGTCCAGTCAGCGCCTGATTTCCACAGACACGCAGAATGTGCAGGATTCATATTCAGTCTTTTTGCGGCTTAATATTCACAGACATCAGTCCATATCGGGTTTTGATTCAAGTGTACTGACCTACTTTTGATTTATTCGTCCAAAATGTGGCATATTTCGTCCGCGTTATAATCCATTTTTATGACTGGATTCTACGAATGTGTTTTCCGCGTCTCGGAGATTATGGGCCATATGTCTTAGTGCAATTTGGGAAAGAAATAAACTGTATTTGGATGTGTGTAAATATTCAAATGTAATCCTCTTTGTAATCGTTACAATTTTCATAAGTAACTGTAATTTAATTACTCATTTTTTCTTAGTAACTGTAACTGATTACAGTTACATTTATTTTGTAATTAAATTACGTAACGCCGTTACATGTAACTAGTTACTCCCCAACACTGCTACTAACTATACTGTACCTTGCTGCTATCATGATACAGCTCCTTAACTAACAATAAATAATACATTTGTTATAGTATTTATTCATCTTTGTTAAGGTTAGGTAATTACAACTGTTCTTTGTTAGTTCTTGTTGTGACCTCGGGTCCTTTAAATAACATTAGAAGATATAACATTAACTAAGATTAATAAATGCTTTAGAAATTTTTTTCTTTGTCAGTTCTTGTTAATTGATCTATTTAACCAATGTTAACAAACAGAACCTAAAATATTAATGAAACATTAAGTGATATTTAAGTGGAAACTATAGTTACCTTGGTAACTTTTTGATTGCAGGTGCATTGAATACAAGTGTGCACACAGGTGCATGATGCAGATTGAAATAGGCTTATGCAGTTATTGAGTAATCCTCATTATAACTGATTAACATTATGGGCGTCAGGTCATAAGATCATTGTTTGTAAATGGATGGAAAAGTTCCTCATGTTTTTCTAAACTACTTTTCTTCCTCTCATGTTCTGATGGTACTAGAGTCACAGATTTGTATAGAAGTGTATCTAAACAGTACAAATGTCTCTTAAGAAGGTGTTCAAGGTAGAGGAACCAACATCATTGCGATAGCACTGGGTCACATGTAAACTCATGACATGTTATAAAATCAACAAGGAACATACATCATTGCAACTATAAAGGTGCTTGAATATAATCTGCATTGTGCTGTTGTAGGAGTTAAACAGTCCCCAATCCTTTCGGATTTGATTTTATGGATCATTAAGGTAAAAAAATACACATTGAGAAAATCCCAATAGTGAGTAAATACTGAACTACTAAGGTCAGCAGATGGATGCACCTCTAGTGCTGTATGGTGGACCTCTTCTGCTTCGTTCTGGAGAATGCCATTCTTGTCTGGCTGGTTTTCCACTAGTCAATAGTGAGTGAGTGTTTGTGCTTCGAGAGCTGAGACTGTGCAGCTTTGGAGGTTAATTGGCTTCATACTGACAGCTTGCACTTGGAGGATCATTACTCTCAATAGACTGTGATTATCTCATAGTTACTGTATGTTTTAATACTGCATGCAGACAGTGGCAAAGGTTATTGTGTACAGTAGGATGGAAAGGTTTACGATACGTCAGCTGAAGGGATCTTGTTGATGTTTTTTGCCCCTTTAAAACATTGAAAATGTAATGACAGTAATGAATTATTATTTCATGAAAAAATGTATGCTTGCCTCAAAAAAATAAAAAGCTTTGAAGATTAAAAAAAAGATGTACACTCTCGTCTCATGGATGTGAGTGGCCACACTGGTTCCTTCATTTTATCTGGCAGCAAAACAAGTCTGTAAATGTTTCATGAGCGCCCTTCTAAGATTAGCTAGTTCTTAATCACAGCCACTTGGTATTGCTTGATGACTTTGTTTAGTCCGAGATTGTCGTCAATGATTTGCCACATGGGGAAAAACTCGACCTATGGTTAATAGAGGAGAGGGAGTTGTCCGTTGGAGTCTGAGGTTGACTGAATGCACTCAGTGGCCCAGTGCGACTCACTGTATAATAAAATGAGAACAAAAGAGAAGACAAGAAAAGGCTCTAGCAACAAACAACCCCTTGTAGAACCATTGTGTACCGTGTGGCGGCTCTAGTCGAAGGGTATTAACTGACATGTGAGTCTCATTCTTCTGTTTGTTTCTTTCATATCTTCTCTTCAAAGACTGATCAGTGGAAGAAGTCAAAGAATATGGTCAACTGGTCTCCACTTCCAATGACGGTGAAAAAGCGCTCACCCTGGGTGCAGGTGGTCGGCCATGCAGGTTTGCTTGTTCATCTTTGTTTTTGGTGATCTTTTGTGATTTGTAATGTCTGAAAGCTCACATTTAAGCCTTGAAATTATTATTGTTGTACTGTCGTTGTGAAATGTTTTTGCTGCGGTTTTGGGTGAATGACTTTTTTTCTGAAAAATGGACCCTTTTTTTTTTTTCCTTTCTCAGCGTGTTTTTGTTTGGTCCTCCAGGAAACTTTCAGACGGGGAGTGATGGAAGGCTGCTGAAGAAGTACTGCGAGTGCGAGCAGCTGTGTTTTCTGCAGCTCATGAGCGACTCGCTGCGAGCCTTCGTTCCTGGATACTATGGCGTGACCCAGTGTGACGAGCAGGATTACAATCTCATGGATGACCTCCTCGCTGACTTTGACTCTCCCTGCATCATGGACTGCAAAATGGGGAGCCGGTGAGGATGTTGTGATTTTGTGAATTCAGCAATTTTTTATTTTTTGCCTAACTGGTAAAACTGGTACAAATTGCAGCTTATTTTAGCCTCTACTCAAACAGGAAGAGGCAATCTGACCAGGATGCAAAGCGACCAACCACAGTCTATTTTTGTATTTATGTGTGGTTTATGGGCAGGTGATGCCAAAAATAATGCACTGGCATGCTAAAGCTCAGTGTTTAATTTTAATAGCCTGACATTATGGCACATCTCTAGAAATGAAGAACATTTTTGTGTTTTAATCCAAAATTGAATAATTAATAACAAGGACGTGGGATTTACAGTTTTGCTCATGGGTATCTAATTACAAAATTCTGAACATCTTTCAAAGATATGATGCCAAAAACCTGACAAAATCTGCCAATTTCTACAACTTATTCTCCCTCATAAGTTATCAGCTGATAATTATAGATTTGGTTATCTTATCAGTATCTGTAGATATTGTACTGTATAATTAATTGTTCATGCACATGTCCTTTTTTTTTTTTTTTAAACGTATATAACCTTTTTCACCATCTAACACTCACTTTAAAATCTTAAAATCAACATCTTTTTATCATACAAAATGGTAATGAATGTTAATATTGGCCATTTGTTGCTTATCAGCCACAAAATGGAAATAATTAGCAGCATATCCGTTTCTGACAGAATTTAAAAATCATTGCTTATAAGCACTTATGATCATCGGCGAACTGATAAAAGCTTGTTCTGTTGGACTTCCGGAAATTATGTTGCAGCTTTCATCAGTGCTGTCTATATATGGACTCTGGGCTTTCTGTGGGTGTGGCATCTGTGGCTAAAACTATAATACAGTAGACGGCAGTGTCCAAGCAATAGTGGAGGAAATATGATCACTAATGCCAGCAGCGCTGTTCATGTCATAATGGACCGCTCCTGTTGTGCAAATTCGATAATGTTTTCATACTAAATAATTATTCCTGTGGTAATGTTGACCTGTATACATACACTCTTTTAGGACTTACCTTGAGGAAGAGTTGAGCAAGGCCTGCGAGAGTCCTCAGCCTCGAAAAGACATGTATGAAAAAATGATAGCGGTGGACCCAGACGCCCCAACTGAGGAGGAGCGGGTCCACCAGGCGGTTCTCAAAACCAGATACATGCAGTGGAGAGAAACCCTCAGCTCAACGGCCACGCTGGGCTTTCGCATTGAGGGCATCAAGGTATTCGTGATTCAGAAACCCTCTGAATTTACACTGAGATCTTAATCTAACACTGATTGGAAATGCTTATTAGTGTCTTATGCATTTTTTGGCCTTCTGTATAATGTCATGACATATTTGATCTGTCTTCAGAAATTAGATGGCACTTGTAACACTAACTTCAAGAGAACGAAGTACAAAGATGAGGTCATCCAAGCCCTGGAAGACTTTGTGGACAACAACATGCTAATCCTGGTATGAATTAGTGTTAGAACTGGGCAATTTTTATCAAATATCTTATATTATTTCTTGGTGTCTGTCATTATTGTATATTTAAATGGTTGTACATTTAATCTTTAAAACTGTTCAACTGCAGTTAATTTAAATATTAATTTAGTTAATCTTAAACACTAACAATTTAATAAGTGTATTAATTGTTTTTTAATCATACAATTCTTTTTTTATATATATTTATAATTTTGTGATGCCTGAATTCACTTGCAGCTTTTAAAATATTAGATTTTTAGTCATACATCATGCTTTTCAACATCTAGAATCTAGCTTTTAATAATGGCTACTTGTTTGAAATAATGGCTCCTGTGCCTCTTTTAACCATTAATCCGTTTAACTCTAACTATTATGTAAACGAGTTAATTGTTTGGCTCTTCCTGTTCACGCAGAGAAGCTACCAACAGCGCCTGAAGGAACTACGAGCTGTGCTGGAAAAATCCGATTTCTTCAAAGCACATGAGGTGAGATGCATCTTCATTTTCCAGATCCACCCTGTTCTTCATTCTGCACTGCTGATGTTCAAACACAGGCTGTGTTTTCCTGCAGGTGGTGGGCAGCTCTTTATTATTTGTCCATGATCTGACTGGCAAAGCTGGAATCTGGATGATAGACTTTGGGAAGACTGTTCCTATGCCGCCCCCTCTAACCCTGGACCATCGCAGCCCGTGGGTGGAGGGCAACAGAGAGGACGGGTACCTCTGGGGCCTGGACAATTTTATTGACATTCTGACCAACATGCTTCCGGAGAAATGAAAAGCAATGTGGTGCTTCAGAATTGTCATTTTCTACACAGACTGTTTGATTTCCCTCCTTTTTTTCTGCAATGAACTGATGGAATGGACTGTTAGGCTTCAACATTTACTACAAGTGCTGCTGATGAACATCTAAGTCTGTGAATTCACCTGCTGAAGCTTTCTCTATGTTGTCGTTTTCGCTACTATTAAAAAGCTGGATGTATTTTTACACTGTGAATACATTTTTATTTAAGCAGTTTGCTCTTAGGGGTTGATGAGTAAAAGATTAGCCTAGTTTTATGAACATTAACCCTGCAGTTCAAAATCATTAGTTGTGGTGTTTTGATATGTTAAAGATGCAAAAACAGCCATGCTTTTGAATACTAATGAAAATCTGGACCTTCGTAGTGTGTTTGTGATTGTTGCCAGATATTTTTTTTCTGCATTTTACCTTATATTTGTGACCAAATGTCTCTTGGGGATGAACTGAATTGAAGTGCACACTATTAACAGTACCATAAACTGAAGCCGAATCGAATCACAAAACAATAAAGACCTCTTACATCTTTCTGGGTGCTGTTTTAATAACATTGCATAGCACCTGAAATAAGAAAAACGTGGAAAAGTGCTTTGTGTTCGGATTGATCAAGCACTACTTTAATTCACATCAAGCATAGTGAGTTAAACTGTTGTGCTTCACATTCCCATGTTGTGTGGTTTTTGCATGCAAGCACAAGCTGCTAAACAGCCCCTGTTAATATAAAAAATAAGACAGTTTGACTGAGAATGGTGTGTGGGATATTTGAGCCAGTACTCCTAATGCACTGTTAATTTGAAATCACCTTATTGAGGTTTTGTACTGTATAATAATAATAAATAACTTGTGATCATTTCTTTGGGAGCTTTGTTGTCCTTGCTGTAGTTTTGCTGTTCCGGTTTCTGGGTTGGTAACTACATAATCTCTTTTATTCCATGCTGGGTAATTTTGTAAAGGTGTTTGACTGTCAGCACAAAAAGCGTTATCTTTTATACTATGTGAAATTCTTAAATGTATACATTTCTTTATTTTTATCAGAAAAGTAAGTAATCGCAATTAAATATAATCAAAAAATGGTTGGGGTGGGGTCCAAAACAGCACTGTCCTTTGACAAAAAACTATATTTCTTCAAAATACCTTATTTGGTGTTATGCAAAAGAAAGTAGGCTAATACATAAAGGATATAAACTGATCTAAATTTATATATATATATATATATATATTAGTTTTAAGGTTTAAATCTGTTTAACCCACATATTGTGAGTGATATATTTTGGCCTATAATGACTAAATAGTCTGTATCTTGTGAAAGCAACATCCAAACTTCACAAAACTTGGTACACACTTTCTAATAGTAAGGAGACTAAGAGACATTTCTAAAATATCAGCCATTTATTTCAAATATGAATGACAGATGAAGGCCTGATTTCCTTTATGAAATACATTTTGAAACTAGCATGTACTTTTGTAAGCTCTTTCATCAAAATTTACAATATCAGAAGAAAGTCACGACTGTTGACTATTTTTTATTTTTTGTAACTATTATGAATTTCAGAGCCTACAACCCAAGACGCTGGAATAGATTCCAGGATCCCCCAACCCTACACGCAGTTTGGAGAAGCTGGATTTCAGAATTTGTTAGTATTTGTATGGTGCCCTTTTGCTGCATTTAAAACATGCATTTGAGATTGAGCTAACATCATTCATTTATTTATAGAGACATGTTTTCAGTAGGATTATTAGTTAATATTCTGTAAGCCACATACAGAATGTTAATCTTTTATTTTCAGTTTATTCCAGTGCACGTAACAGCATCATGTTGCCTGGAGCGAACAAGCACAGTACTAACAACAGCCAACAGACCAGACAGCACAATCCCATCCTCTGTTCCTTTCAGCTGCTGAAGAGCCCACACAGCTCTTTCCCTGCTTTCTCCGCAAGCTCGGTTGAATTGGAGCAGTCTGTACCATCGTTTGGTCCTCCAAATCCACAAACACATTTCAGATTACTTAAACACATCAGGAAGGAATATTCTCATGTTATCATCTTGGCTGCTGCATATTGGTTTCATGAATCTCGGATTCATGTATAAGAATATTCAGGAAAAACTGAAATCCGGGAAAGATGGCTGCATTTTTCTGGGACTTGGATTATGCTACAACTCCTCCACAGACACCAGCTCTAGACTTCAGGCATACTAGCCATGTGAGGTGAGATGTATTATTTTTTTTACAATTTTTAATAATCATTACATTTTGACCCGGTGAAAATGACCATCTTTTTTCGTTTCTATGATCATTCAAACTGTAGTTCACCCATGCAAGACAACTTAGACTGGCCTTCAAGTGAGCAAGTGGAATTCACAAGATTAAACCCCTCCAGAACTAAAGACAAGACAGGTCTGATAACAGGTTTTGCATGCTTTTGTTGACATATGTTTTTATGATAGCACTCAGTCTGTAGTTCGTTTCACTTAGTGTAATTTGCCTCTGCAATTTCATCATGCATTTCAGAAGGAGAATGGCATATGGTAACAGCCACTCGCTCATTGCTTGGCAGGGAAAGAAGAAGCCAGAGGGAGGGTTTGCAGGACCAGCAGAGAGTGTCTTACAACAGCTTGCCAAGAGTGAGATTGTTTTATTATTTGTTTTTGTTCATTTTGTATACTCCACCCCTTTCTCGTAATATCTATTTAAAAAGATAAGAGTCTAATGTCTACTGTACTCTTCTGAAGGTTAGAGCGTTATTAAGTGCTACTATTGGATCAGTCAAATTCACAAATTAATCATGCAATGCATAATTCCAGTGCAAAGTCATTTATGAAGGTTAGACTTCCAGTTAAGCACAAACCATTGCTAATTTCATCAACTCAATCAAGCAGACATGTGTCAGCATAGTTTGTACTTTACTGATTCAGTTCTGAGTTTAGAAAAATCAAGGACTAATTTTATTGTAACAATCACTTATGGTATCTACCAGGATTTGCTACCAGTGCAACACAATGCTAAGGTTAGGCACTGGTTAATATTCACTATTTGTTTCACCATTTTCAAGGCATTCAGCACTGTCATTGACATGATCAATTAAATAATTAGAATTGGCCACAGGGCAGAGTTAAGGTCTTGAATTTCAAAATAAACAAGACATGGTATGTTTTTATGAAATGCTGTGTATTAAAAGTCATATGTGCATATAAATGTAGCTACATTTTCCTATAAAAAATGTAAATGTGGTACTTGCAAAATGTACATGAAGTGAAATTACTTTGTTACTGCTTACCATTGCTTTTGACTCATGACAATTAATGGAAACTGCATTTGAAAGAAAAGTAATCAGTTAATTCAAGGCATTTAATCATGACAATTTATCATTCTTTTTGTTTCGTAGGCACACTTTCTCCAGCCAAATGGAGAATCAAGTGCTTTTTCACCCTATGCTAATGACTTCTGCGTGAATGGTAGAGATGCCAAGAACATTGCTGAGTCCCCCAGGAACAATCGTAAGATGCACCCGCTAACACAGCCAGGCTTCTACAGTCCGAAAGTCCCGCGATCAAAATACTGTGAAGCTGCACAGTCCACAAAAATGTCTTTAAAAGGATCTTCTTCTACAAACAACCTGAAGGAGTTCTTTGCTCTCACGTTGCCTCTTCCGTGCTCCAAAACCGCTGTTCTCGAAACCAGGTGAGATGCATAAATCATGCCATAATGAACAGTATGTGCAATTTATGTAGAATTTCCCTAAAGGTCCACGATTACTTTTCAGCCTGGATTCAGTACTTGTGATATCACTGTGCCCCTCCTTGCTCTCCCACCCATGAGATCCCACGGGGAGGGGTGGGACAGTCCGTAAAAAGTGGGACATTCCCACCACATCACATTAGAGTTCCCTGACCCAAATTTTAATCATTTCATTTATCACTGGAGCTCTGAGTCTGATTTGCTGTATTGCTGAAAATGACATTCAAAATGGAATGAAATTACTTTTATGATTATAAAATGGGTCTGTCTTTATGCTTACAGTGTATGACCTTTTGCAACATATGGACTGCTTACCTTATTCTTTGCTTTTATGTGTCTACAATATGTGTGTGTCTGTGGTCTTTGTGTTTTATTTCTGCCAGCCCTTTGTGTTCCAAACCACAAAAAGTTAAAACGTTTGTGGTAGAAAAGCCTCCTTTGATGAGAGCTGTGGTTTCTCAAACTTCACCGATCTCAAATCAACCCGACAAAGAGCACTTCAGCCAACTCCTGCCAAGAGAGGACCATCTCATCAAGAACCAGGACTCCAGTTTGTTCAGTCTGCAGGAACCCAATAGGAAACCTCTTAGAAACGACCAACCTATCTGGAGTCAGAGACAGAATTTGTTTACTGAGGAAATTTCTACCAAGGGTCATCTTTCTATTAACACACTACATCGGTTCCCTGAACGCCAGTCTAAAGCAGACCAGCCTGCAGCGCTTTTTCCAAAATGGGAAAAGGCAAGTCATGAGAGATCTACCTGGAGAGTTGACACTGATATTAAACCATCTCAGGGTGACCCTGACTGGTCATGTCAACTTCAAGCCAGCAGAGCTAAACATGACTGCAGCCCAAAACAAAAGAAGACACAGGGCTCACAACACAGAGAAACCAGTGATGTCAGAAACACTAAGCACAACCATGTAAAAAGGTAAGCAGATCTTCCTATTATTTTTAATGTATTATTTTTATAATTCTATCTAATAGTATCGTGTGGTAGTGTTGCAAATAGTAATAGTAGTAAAATGGATTTAAAGGCACAGTTCTCCCAAAAATCAACACAAATTAAGATATTTCTTTTAGCTTTCTGATCCTCCATGAACAGCAACGCAACTTACATGTTCAAGGCCGAGAAAGGTAGTAAAAACATTGGTAACATCTGTGGTTCAACCTTAATTTTATTAATTTTACTTTGTGCACAAAAACAAGTATTCTCATAGCTTCCTAATATTACAGTTGAAAAACTGATGTCACATGGACTATTTTAACGTTCAGAAAGCTTTCGGATTTCATCAAAAATATCTTAATTAGTGTTCCAAAGATTTGTTTTGGAATGACATGGTAATTAATGACAGAATTGTAATTTTTTGGTGAACTATCCCTTTAAAATTGCTGCTACCATAAGCACAAATCAGTAACCCTTTACAATACAGTCAGGTTCCTACACATCTCATTGGGATATGTGATTCTGATTGGTCAATCAAGGCATTTAATATTCATTTTGTTTATAGCAACACTATGTATCATTCCGCTCATGGAGTGAAAACAAAACAAAATGCAAAGTCAAGAGACCTTAAATCTTTTAAAAGTTAAAACTACTTTTAACTTGAACTGCATTTTTGTAACGTGTCAAAAACCAATTTTGATAGTAGTTTGTTTTGCAGTGGTTTAACATATGTTTTTTCAGTCAGGTGGATGTGAACTCAAAGAATGTGTTTGGTCAGCCTCGGGTGATTGCATCACTGCGAGCAGCATGTTCCCTGCGGCCCGTTCGTAAGAGCACAGTAGTGGAGGAATTGAAAAAACTCATTGTGATGGATGACACAGAGGACAGCTCAGTATGTGATTTATTCGGCTCACATTCAGCCATATGACCCTAAACAACCTGACTGCTTAGGACAATAATGTGAAAAAGCAGGTATTGTTTTGCAGTGTATTGGTATGTGTGCAGTGTTGCCATGTGTTTACTGTCTTTTTCTAGTCATCCCTTCAACAAAAAGAGGCAGAGATTTGCAGCACTTTGCAAATGTCAAGTTCAAGCGCAAGTTCGTTGTTATTCAGTCAAGATTATCGATCATACCCAGAGTCTCCCCCACTCACACCCATCCATCTGCAAACACGCCAAACAGGCAAGAGTTATTCTATGAGGCATAACTTCATTATTATACTTAATGTTCTGTTGTAATGGTTTTATCAATTGCACTTCAACTGGTATTACCTTGACTTGATGTTTCTAGTACACTTTGGCACTCACTGGTCGTCTTTTCCTAGAATGCGGAGCAATGTCTGAGCAGGCTGAATTTGACCTATGGGACAGAGACCAACATCCTGATCCTGAACTCATGCCCCTGCCAAACACAGCTTGTGATCTTGACTGGAATAGTTTAGTTCAAGCAGCCCAAGAATATGAGAGTAAGTATCAAAGGACAAATACGTTGATTTAAGATTGTTCACATACTGTGGTCCCAATGTTTTTGACAAAAGCCACAATTACAAATTTATGTGACATCCGCAATATACAGTAGCATTTTTTTAACTAACGTCACTGTAATGAGCCATTTTTGCAGCATTCACAGTGCAATGGATATACTAAGTGAATTTTACATTAAATTGTGATATTACTTAAATGCAACAGTTCAGAAAACAATCAGTTTAATACTGAATGACATACATTTTCCGCTGCCGCATTGCCAGATGTTTTCACTTTTTTAACTCAGTCAGCTTAAATGGTTCCAAACAAACCAGAATAATGTGCCTCCAAGCAGCTTTTTGTTTTTTCATTTCTGAATGAGCCAGAAAACAGTGGTTCAAAGATTTGTTCATAAAAACAATTCTTTTATTTTTGAATGAATGAATGATTTAATGACTCATACAGTCACTTGTAACTGCATAGTGATATGTTAAATAGCTGGCTTTACAATTAGTTTAATTCAATGACTTATTGATAGAAGTATTATTTAAATGGTTAATATATTTCCAGCACAAAGGATGGTAGCCCTTTTGTCAGAAATGAGTCCTGTATCAAGCAGGCCAGACACACCATCCAATGGAACCTGCAAGATCCACCTATCCAGTGCCTACTGCAGCGGAGAAGATTTGGGGTAAGCGAGCCATATTTTTATTCATTTAATGCTGTTCTGGATTGAGCATCTTAATTTTGAAACTGCTGCTATGTTCGTTCTTTGAGTAATATTCAGTTAAAAACCTACACTGGTAAAAAATAAAGGTTCTTTATTGGCATCTATAGTCCCATAAAGAACATTTCACATTCATGGAATTTTTTCACAGACGCTATTTTCATGGAAAAAAAATTCTTTAGATTATTAAAGAGTGTACATGAATATTAATTGCCTGTATGCTTATTTTTAGCAGTGACGTATTCATTGACTTTCCTGATCAACTCTCTCACCTGGAAGGGATGCTTAGACGACTGAGTAGTGATCTGCTGAAGGTGAGGCTCATTTAGCAGTTAATAAATGAGTGTACTACTTGCTCTCATAGAGGACAAACATGCTCACAAACAACATGTGTTCCTCTGTCCTTCTCTGTCCTCCTGTTCAGGAGAAGAGAGACAAGGTGGCTCTTCTGGCAGAGGTGTTGAAGCTTCGCATAAGCAACCAGCATCTGAGAGAAGAGTCCCTTTGTGCAGTCGCACAACTACACAAAATCAACAACATTTTAAACACGGCTCCAGGAGAGATGGAGTAATGCAGGGTTGCAAGCACAAACTACAAGCCTGGATATCAGCACAGTTTTTTAGGAGGCAAAAATCTGCAGAATGGATGTAAAAATGTGTTACATGAAGCCATTGGTTGCCTGAAAGCTTAATCAAATGACAATGTTCCAGTTCTTCTGATCTTTTTTTTTACTGGTGCAGGTTTCATGCAAGCTTGAAAACCCAAACAAAATGAACTCTTTTACGGTTTATTAACAGCACAGTACAACCCAGAACAACTTTCATGAGGTTGGTAACTCTCTTGGAGAACATATTAGAGCTCCTCTAAGGCTTCTTACTGAATTATTAGGTTCAGGCTATAAAAAAACAACAACTATAAAACAGCTTAATATAAACATCATAATAAATATATAAATATATGAAGATATATAATTAACAATTGGCATTTGTTATAAATAAGTAATAAAAATCAGAATGTTTTATCTAACAATATAAAGTCACGGTGAAAAAGGCTAAAAACGGTATATATTAAAACACTGAAAATGTAAATATGCTCTATGATGATAAAAAAAAAAACAGTAGAACAATAAAAAATATACTTAAAACACAATAAATTAGTTCTTTTAAAATCCCTGAGATGCAGTTGTGTTAAATCACAACAGTGATTAACCTTAATAAAACTGTATTGAACTAAACTATGCAGTTGTTCAAACATCAGTAGTCTATTTGTTTTGTTTATGTGTACTCTCAGAGCAGTAGGTCATTGAGGTGTGAAGACCTTCATTTGACAGCTGCATACTTGTCTCTATAGGCCAGTAACAGGTGCAGTGGACTGGGCACAAAGCGTTCTGCATTCATTTCTGTTTCGTGTTTTTGAGCACGTACATTGCGGTTCTGCTGGCAGCTGAAGCTCCAGGCTTTCAAGCTAAAAACGGAGAAAGGTTTATATGAAATTGTATTGCAACAGACAAGCCTGAATGAAGTTTGGAGAAGTCCTACCAGTACAAACGCCTCTCCTTCTTGGGCAAGATGTGCCACAGATTGGCTAACTCCTTGGTGACCGTAGTGGACGGGATGCCAGGATATGATCTGTTCCAACATAATATCAAAAGTCTGCCATTATATATTCAGATATATTTAAATGGGTCTAATAGTGGTTTTATCATTGAAATAAGAAAAAGAATAGTCATGCACACCTGATATATAATTTTCTGTTAATTCGGCAGAACATAATAAAGCCGTTCACACATTTCTTCTTAGGGTTTGGCTGTGTTGTAACACATCCTCTTCTTGAAGTGTGCCTGTGTGAACAGACTTTTCTTGCTCTCTTCAGAGGGACGAGTTGTTTTGGGGTCTCATCTTCAGAGCTGTTGTTCTCTTCCTCACTCTTGAAGGACAGATTACTGCTACTTCCAGCGCTCGTGATAATCTGCCAATTAGAAGAACAGAGAAGATAACATAAATAAGAGAGCTCAAAATAAAACCGTATCTCACTAATCTAATATACAATAGGGGTCCAAAAGTCAACTAGTGAACAGGCTTCTATGTATTTTTCCATTTTAATTGATTTTTATTTAAATTCCCAAATTTCTCATTGCTATTTTCAGCATAACATTTTTAGTGAAATGTTGACCATCTGCACAAAGGAATTCTTCAATTCATTTTACATCATAATGTTTCCTGATTTTACATTGTTGAAATGAAAACCAGCTTAACCCTAAAAGACTCTAGCATATTCATGATGTATTATTTATTTACCCTTAAAAATGTCTTTGTGAAATTTCAGGCCGAATTTTCATTGGATTATAATTAAGAATAAGTTGCAGAACTGAGAGTTGTAAATTGTGAAAATGTACCACAAGTGTATTTGTAAAATACTATATTTAAACAAGATACAGTCAAAAAACATTATTTGTCTATTTAAATACTGTAACTATTTGTTGCAAAAACGTTTCTTGACTGTATCTTCTTTACTGGTTTAACTATAGTATTTTATAAATAATAATAATAATACCTTACATTTATATAGCGCTTTTCTAGGCACTCAAAGCACTTTACATTGTCATGGGGCATCTCCTCATCCACCACCAGTGTGCAGCATCCATCCCAAAATTTCTTATAAAAGCATATTTTAAATATAATGTTTTACTTAGAGTATTGATATTGGTCCTGCTATATCAATGAGACAATAATGTTTAAACAGTAAAAAAATATATTTTAAAATATTTTTTGTACCATTAATTGAATGGGCTCCACTGTGGGAGAACAGTATACAAAAATACATTGTAATTTGCGACAAAAATGCAAGAAACATTTTCTCAAATGTATATACAGTCAAAATGTCAGGGCATGTAAGCCTTTTTCCATCACTAAACACTGTGTAGAAACACTTATTTAGTGTAGGTATTATTTTATTGCAATACACAAACTTTATAGTTCTGTTTTGCTGGGTCTCTGAGGGTTAATCCCAGTTTTTCATTGTTATCTCAGTTTTGAGTTTTGGACCTCCCTGTATCTGCAGGTAACAAAGGATCACAAAATTTGACCTACTGATTGATTTGCAAAGCTGCCTGGCAAACTGGGACTTTTTAAGACGGTAGATTCTGGGGTGACCCACACGTCTTCGAATAATGCTGTTAGGGTAAAAAAAAAATTGTTCAGTCAGCATTGCAGCAACACTGTCTTGTTTGTAATTTCACTCTGTCAGTAATGTGTATATTTGGCTCCAAGCTGATTTTGCCTAGCTGCCTAAAAGTTTCAAACAATACATTATTCATAAAACAACTAATGCATCTATTTAATAAATACACGCTCAGAAAAAAGATACAAAAGCTGTCAGTGGGGCGGTACCCTTTCAAAAAGCACTAATATGTTGTTACACTTGATGTACTAATATGTATCTTTAAACTACTATTATGCACCTTTTAAGAGTAAATAAAGTACAAAGATGTACTTTCAGAAAAGGTAGTGCCCCGGTGAAAGCTTTTGTACCTTTTTACTGAGATTGTATATATTGTAGATTGATATTGTATATACTAATATACTGAGACTGTATACTTGCTAGTCTATATTAGTATAGAATGAATAGAATAATATACAGTATGTGTTGGCCCGTATGGATTATCTTTACTTTGTAGTGCCTCTCGTCCTTCTGGATGGAGAGAACGGCTCAGGCCTTGAGAAGGTGATATGAGAAGAGATGGGTTGTGGGTCAAACTGTCTGCTTCCTGAAGAGGCGGACGCAAAGGCAGTACTGGTGTTTTTGGTAGCGTAGGGCTGAAAGGGAAACGCTTTTTCCATGCAGCTGGAAAAGCTCCAAGCATGGGGTCTTTCAGAAGAATTCCTGATCTGAAGATATAGTATAACATCAAAAGTTACAAGCTTGCACACAGGTACATCTCAAGCTGTCATTTCTCTATAAATAAACATAAATTAAATACCCGGTATACAAACCTGGATGGAGGTGTATCCAACATATTTTTCCCTGGGCTTCCATCTTCACTTCCTGTCTGGTCTTCACAGAAACTACAGGTAGATTCAGCCTCAGTGCTCCCTGATAACAAAAAAATAACCCCAGGTGTCATAGTTTCATAATGTGGATTTAACTGATATCTAACACAAAATAAAGACAATATTTTTTTCACCTGTATTGAAAGAGGAAGTTGTGGAGTTGGAGTCTATAGAGCTTTGTGATGGCTCGCTATCATCGACAGGCCACAGGTCTTTCTCCTCCGCAGTTTGGACTTCTAACAAATTGTTTTGTCTGTCACACACAAGCTTGTGTTCTTGCTCCTCCACAGCATTTATGATAAATCTCTCAGAGATTTTGAAGGTTTGAGGGTCCCTCTTTTTGTCACTTAATCGTACTGTTTATAAATGTATCCATACAGTAGTGTAAGTGAAAATAAATACAATTTTATACAATGTAAGATTTATTTTTCGTTCAATTCTTTAAATACAAAAACTTCACCTGTGTACTTGTTTATGCGACTGTAGGTGTACATGTTCTTGGCTTTTAGAAACTGTGGTGGTGTGCAAGATAATGAAGTGTCTTCACTTTCTGACTCTGATTCTGCAGACACACACAGGCCATTGTTTTTAGTATATATATATATATATATATATATATATATATATATATATATATATATATCATATGCCCACTTCCATATTTCAAAACATATGCATAAAAAACTTGGATTGCGCATAAATAATAAAGCAGCTGACTTCTCTCATTGTCTTCGGATAACGTCAGATGGTGAGGGAGACTCTTCAGACTATGAATGTGACTCTCGTGAAACTCAAAACACTGCAGCATTTTTATCAGGGTGTCCTGTGGACACATCAGATATGTTTAAAATATTTTTAACTATGCATTATTCATACAATAGAGATACACACACACACATTGTTATATAACACACGTATTATACATTGTAAACTAGCATTTAATTTTTTTTTTTATCACAGCTGACTGAGTAACAATGCGTTAAGTTCGCACACTATTCAATGCCATATTATTTTTTTATATTTTGCAATGAGACGTAATTTACGCTAATGTGTTATCAGTTGCGCATACTTCTTTGTTAACTGATATGTCGCTTTTAATATACGTTTTATTGTTATTGTTTTTTAAACGGGTGCATATTTTCTTGTGTATGTATATTTTCCTTACCTGGATTATCTATGGAATGCAGCGGCTATTCAAGTAAATTAAATCTCCAACATAGAACTTTTTATTAGAACGACATTGGACAAGAAAAGAGCCAATCAGCTTCAGCGCTTACGCGGATTGGATAACGAGAAGCATCAGCCTTTCCCAGTAGGTCCTTTACGCAGACCTGGTTACTGGGGTGTTTGTTTATGCACGTTTTATTGAACTTTAAACTTATGTATATTTTTTTCAATATAAAAAACACTTTCTTCGGTTTTAACCAATCCATTTGTATGCAGATTTTCGTAAAATTCGCACTGTTTGTACAATAAGAAGACCAACATGACATAGCAACATTTCCCAACCAATGATGTGACTTGGAGGTGTGGCTGTCTATTTCGCATCAACAACGCTACAATTTATTTTATTATTATTATTTTTAACTTTCAAAATTACATAATTCAACAGCAAGTTCTTAACATATTTATCGTATTTACACATTTTGTTAGTACAAATTGAAAATTAAAAAAAAAAACATTGAACAAAATAAAATAAAAGGGAATCACATGCATACTCTAAACTCATGTTTATCATTTGTTTTCATTCAAATGAATATACGTTTTCTAAAAGGAAAATATTTATTCTTGATCTGTTTTTGTTATTAGGAAAAGTTTATATTCATCAAACTAAATGGAGTAACTTAAAACCCAATTTTTCTCATTTTCAAACCTTCAAAAAACCAAGCCTTTAAAGCTTATTTAGAATCTATAAAGATCGTAACGCCCCAAAGTTTTATGGAAAACTGTTTAAAATGAAAAAAAATTGTCATTGATTTTGCTGACACTAGGGGTCCACTGCATAAATTACACAAATCAGCTAACGTGCAAATTTATGCGAAAGTTAATAAAAAATACAATATTGGTTTGCCAGAATAAATTATTTCCATTTAATCTCCATTTTAGAATGTTTTATTTAGATATTTCAATATTTTATTTAACGTATTATTGAAAGCTGTCTACATATAGCTTCCTATGTTCAAATGCATGTGAATATGAAATATGTCTTATTTATTGTCCTGTAACACTGCCGAAAGTATGTGAATAGCCTACAGAGAGGGCCCGCCACTGTCCTGTTCTGTCTCATAATATCGACTGCATGAAAATATTATTTACAGGCTGCATCATCAAGATGTATGTCAAGGTCGAAAAACACAACACCCTCTGTGTTTTTTACAACCCGAATTCCGGAAAAGTTGGGACGTTTTTTAAATTTTAATAAAATGAAAACTAAAAGACTTTCAAATCACATGAGCCAATATTTTATTCACAATAGAACATAGATAACATAGCAAATGTTTAAACTGAGAAAGTTTACAATTTTATGCACAAAATGAGCTCATTTCAATTTTGATTTCTGCTACAGGTCTCAAAATAGTTGGGACGGGGCATGTTTACCATGGTGTAGCATCTCCTTTTCTTTTCAAAACAGTTTGAAGACGTCTGGGCATTGAGGCTATGAGTTGCTGGAGTTTTGCTGTTGGAATTTGGTCCCATTCTTGCCTTATATAGATTTCCAGCTGCTGAAGAGTTCGTGGTCGTCTTTGACATATTTTTCGTTTAATGATGCGCCAAATGTTCTCTATAGGTGAAAGATCTGGACTGCAGGCAGGCCAGGTTAGCACCCGGACTCTTCTACGACGAAGCCATGCTGTTGTTATAGCTGCAGTATGTGGTTTTGCATTGTCCTGCTGAAATAAACAAGGCCTTCCCTGAAATAGACGTTGTTTGGAGGGAAGCATATGTTGCTCTAAAACCTTTATATACCTTTCAGCATTCACAGAGCCTTCCAAAACATGCAAGCTGCCCATACCGTATGCACTTATGCACCCCCATACCATCAGAGATGCTGGCTTTTGAACTGAATGCTGATAACATGCTGGAAGGTCTCCCTCATCTTTAGCCCGGAGGACACGGCGTCCGTGATTTCCAACAAGAATGTCAAATTTGGACTCGTCTGACCATAAAACACTATTCCACTTTGAAATAGTCCATTTTAAATGAGCCTTGGCCCACAGGACACGACATATGGCTTCCTTTTTGCATGATAGAGCTTTAGTTGGCATGATACCAGCATGTACATGGTGCGCATCAACAAGACCTTGTTGCCAGGAAAACTCAAGTTATGGTGCTTTCAGTTTGGCATACTCCCAAGACTCTTGTGGCCATTAACGGTGTATGAGATCCCCATCACCAAGGTTGAAAAGTTAGAACGGCTGATAAGCACACAGCTGAAACAGTGGCTCGGAATTCCACGTTGTTTAAGTTCCGTCGGACTTTATGGACATGGCAAGTTGGAGTTACCAATCACAGGGCTCGTGGAAGAGTTCAAATGCACCAAAGCAAGGCTCGTCATGACCCTAACTGAATCTGAGGATGCAATCATTCGAACAGCGCCCCCCCGGGTAGTAGCGGGAAGGAAGTGGATTCCATCAGAAGCTGTTCAGAGTGCAAAGTCTGCGCTTCACTTCAGAGATGTGGTTGGACAAGTTCAGCATGGGAGGGCAGGGTTCGGACTCATCCCAAAAACTCCTCTGTGGCATAAAGCAACATCAGTGCAGAAGAGACAGCTAGTGGTAGAAGAAGTCAGGAGACAGGAGGAGGGAGAGCGACATGCCAAAGCCGTCTCAATGGCCAAGCAAGGGAGATGGACCAACTGGGAGTGTCTGGAGAAAAGAAAGATCAGCTGGCGTGACATCTGGCAGATGGAGGGAGCACGGCTGAGTTTTGTCATCAGAGCTACATACGACCTACTACCCTCCCCCCAAAATCTGAAAGAGTGGTATGGAGAAGATCCCACCTGTTCCCTGTGTCAAGTACCTGCATCCCTAAGGCACATTCTATCAGGGTGCACTACAAGTCTCACCCAAGGGCGCTATACTTGGCGGCATAACCAAGTACTCAGAGAGCTGGCATCAATACTGGATCAGAAGCGAACCACCACAAACAATCTCCCACAAACATCGGCAGGACAGGTCAATTTCACAAATTTTGTACCAGCTGGCCAGCATCAAGAGTATAGAACAACACCTAAGGATGCAAGCATCCTGCAGTCAGCGCGGGATTGGAAATTGGAAGTGGACCTTGATAAGAAGCTTGTGTTTCCCCCAGAAATAGCGGCTACAACACTCCGGCCAGACATGGTCCTGTGGTCTCCAACAACAAAGCTGGCATATGTTGTGGAATTAACAGTACCATGGGAAGAGGGGGTTGAAGAGGCCTATGAGAGGAAAAAGAACAAATATTCCGACCTGGCAGCTGAAGCATCCCAGAATGGCTGGAAGACCAGCATCTTCCCAGTAGAGGTGGGCTGCAGGGGATTTGTTGCCACTTCTGCCACCAGTTTGCTGAGAAAATTAGGGGTGAAGGGTCGCTCTCTCCAACAGGCCATCAAGTCCATGTCAAGTGCTGCCGAAAAAAGCAGTAACTGGCTCTGGATTAAACGTAAGGACCCCAACTGGGCAGCAAGGTAGAGACAGATAGTATGCGGTCAGGCTTAGGCCCGACTCAGGGAGAAGGGCGCCCCTGCCAGCAGAGCCCACCAGGAATATGGAGGGTATGGCATGGAGGGGGGTGTACCTGGGACGCTGGGTACACCGTTGAGCCTTCTGGAGACGTTGTGGGCCTCAATCAACGAAACGTCGATGAAGCAGGGTGCCCACCTGATGACCCCAATGACATACCTTACCCTCCTTTTCGCCACTCCACACCGATTGCTACTATCAAGAGTTTCCTACTAAAGGGATTGAAACATCTAGTTCTATTAGCTATACTGATCCTCTGGAAGAAAACCCAGTGACTGTTGTGAAAGTGCAGCTGACGACAAGGGAAAGACCGTGTGACAGCATGGATAGACAGCTGACAGGAGGAAATAGACCCCAATGGGGCTGTTATGGGCTAGCTACCCATAGCAGCAGGCTCCGTCACCCTATTAGGGCACAAGAGCCACCTTCTATGGCTACAAAAAGTTCAAAAAGAAGAATACCCCTAGAGTCTGCGAGAGCAGGGGTGCAAGAAGACTCACAGACTGACCTCCCGGTAATGACCCTTGGAATGGACCTGACATCGAATAAAGGAAGTGGCCAGACTCTTGAGAAATTAGCAGTTGGACATGTTCTTCAGACTTGCGTGTGTGGATGGGCGAAAGTAACATCAACCCATGGTCTTAAGGTACATCAAGGACGGAAGAAATGCCTGAAAACCACCAATACAGGGCCCCGCATTGACCGGATTCTGTCAAGAAGAAGGTTAAGTCAGTCGGATGAGAATCAGCGGCAGGAAGAAACCCATAGTCCGCAGAGAATCAGCACCCCTGGGAAAGAGGAGGAAACTTCAGGCAGAACCACCAGTCCAAGACAACAACCAGCCCACCGCAAAAAAGAAAACATGCAAGGACGTAAGCCGTTGGTGAAATGGCCGAAGTCTAACAGCAAGGAGTGGGAAACCATTAACACAGAATTAAGCCTTATCCTAAGTAATATCAAAGGATCAGCCGAGAAGAAGCTGGAGAAGATGGGCGACCTTATCTACAGCTACGGCGAGGAGAAATGTGGAGTGAAGGAGAAAGTCCGAAAGAAAGACATGCTTCCCGCCCCTAAATCCCGTCGGCTGCAAGAAATCCAACAACTTGTGAAAGAGAGGCGACGGCTAAGAAAGTTGTGGAAAAAGGCAACAGTAGAAGAAAGGGAAGGTATCAACTGCCTTCAAAAGGATCTAAAGCACAGGCTGTCAAAACTCCGCCGAGCTGAAAGCCTACGTATGCGCCGGAACAAGAAAGAGAAAGCCAGAACCGATTTCTATAAAGACCCTTTTAAATTTGTGAAAGGCATATTCACAAAAGAGGAGAGTGGATCCCTGAAAACATCAAAAGACCAGGTTGAAGAGCATCTGAGAACCATCTATACTGATGATAAAAAAGATGAACCGATCAGTGTCCCCATTGACATCCCTCCAATATCACCACCACAACATCAGTTTGATATCAGCCCTCCCAAGCTGAGTGAGGTGAAACAAGCAGTAAAAAAGGCAAGATCGGCATCTGCACCAGGCCCTAACGGTGTACCGTATAGTGTCTACAAGAACGCTCCAGATGTCTTGAAAATCCTGTGGAAAAACATGAAAGTGGCGTGGGACAAGCAAATCATCCCGAAAGCCTGGCGAAGAGCTGGAGGGGTGTTCATCCCAAAAGAAAAGAACTCAACCACCATCGAACAGTTCCGCCAGATAAACCTTCTGAACATTGAAGGCAAAATATTTTTCAGTGTGTTGGCACAACGACTGACACAGTACTTAAAACAGAACCACTTCATTGACACATCAATCCAAAAGGCTGGCATTCCAGGCTTTTCTGGATGCCTTGAACACAACAGCGTCATATGGCAGCAAATCCAGACTGCAAAGAAAGAAGGGAAAGATCTCCACGTCTTGTTCCTTGATCTGGCTAATGCCTATGGTTCAGTCCCTCATTCATTTTTGTGGGCTGCCTTTGATTTCTTCCAGGTGCCGACCACAATCACAAATCTAGTAAAACACTACTTCCAGGATTTACAGTTTTGCCTTACAACATCAGGCTTCACCACAAGTTGGCAACCGCTGGAGGTAGGCATCATGGCGGGTTGCACCATCTCCCCATTGGCCTTCACTATGGCAATGGAGATCATTATTAGAGCCTCGAAATGGGTCGTGGGAGGAGAACGACTACAATGTAACCAGAGGTTACCACCAATTCGAGCCTATATGGACGATCTAACAACACTCACAACAACTGTCCCCTGCACCAAGAGATTGCTGGAGAAACTTCATATAAATATAACATGGGCAAGGATGAAGTTAAAACCCAGTAAGTGCAGAAGTATCTCCATCGTGAAAGGCCAAATTACAGACCAAAGATTTTATGTCGGCGGAACACCTGTCCCAACTGTCTCAGAAATGCCTGTAAAGAGCTTGGGGAGATGGTATGATGCAAAGCTCAAAGACACCAAGCAGTTTGAACAACTAAAAAATGATACCAGCATGTACATGGAGCGCATCAACAAGACCTTGTTGCCAGGAAAACTCAAGTTATGGTGCTTTCAGTTTGGCATACTCCCAAGACTCTTGTGGCCATTAACGGTGTATGAGATCCCCATCACCAAGGTTGAAAAGTTAGAACGGCTGATAAGCACACAGCTGAAACAGTGGCTCGGAATTCCACGTTGTTTAAGTTCCGTCGGACTTTATGGACATGGCAAGTTGGAGTTACCAATCACAGGGCTCGTGGAAGAGTTCAAATGCACCAAAGCAAGGCTCGTCATGACCCTAACTGAATCTGAGGATGCAATCATTCGAACAGCGCCCCCCCGGGTAGTAGCGGGAAGGAAGTGGATTCCATCAGAAGCTGTTCAGAGTGCAAAGTCTGCGCTTCACTTCAGAGATGTGGTTGGACAAGTTCAGCATGGGAGGGCAGGGTTCGGACTCATCCCAAAAACTCCTCTGTGGCATAAAGCAACATCAGTGCAGAAGAGACAGCTAGTGGTAGAAGAAGTCAGGAGACAGGAGGAGGGAGAGCGACATGCCAAAGCCGTCTCAATGGCCAAGCAAGGGAGATGGACCAACTGGGAGTGTCTGGAGAAAAGAAAGATCAGCTGGCGTGACATCTGGCAGATGGAGGGAGCACGGCTGAGTTTTGTCATCAGAGCTACATACGACCTACTACCCTCCCCCCAAAATCTGAAAGAGTGGTATGGAGAAGATCCCACCTGTTCCCTGTGTCAAGTACCTGCATCCCTAAGGCACATTCTATCAGGGTGCACTACAAGTCTCACCCAAGGGCGCTATACTTGGCGGCATAACCAAGTACTCAGAGAGCTGGCATCCATACTGGATCAGAAGCGAACCACCACAAACAATCTCCCACAAACATCGGCAGGACAGGTCAATTTCACAAATTTTGTACCAGCTGGCCAGCATCAAGAGTATAGAACAACACCTAAGGATGCAAGCATCCTGCAGTCAGCGCGGGATTGGAAATTGGAAGTGGACCTTGATAAGAAGCTTGTGTTTCCCCCAGAAATAGCGGCTACAACCCTCCGGCCAGACATGGTCCTGTGGTCTCCAACAACAAAGCTGGCATATGTTGTGGAATTAACAGTACCATGGGAAGAGGGGGTTGAAGAGGCCTATGAGAGGAAAAAGAACAAATATTCCGACCTGGCAGCTGAAGCATCCCAGAATGGCTGGAAGACCAGCATCTTCCCAGTAGAGGTGGGCTGCAGGGGATTTGTTGCCACTTCTGCCACCAGTTTGCTGAGAAAATTAGGGGTGAAGGGTCGCTCTCTCCAACAGGCCATCAAGTCCATGTCAAGTGCTGCCGAAAAAAGCAGTAACTGGCTCTGGATTAAACGTAAGGACCCCAACTGGGCAGCAAGGTAGAGACAGATGGTATGCGGTCAGGCTTAGGCCCGACTCAGGGAGAAGGGCGCCCCTGCCAGCAGAGCCCACCAGGAATATGGAGGGTATGGCATGGAGGGGGGTGTACCTGGGACGCTGGGTACACCGTTGAGCCTTCTGGAGACGTTGTGGGCCTCAATCAACGAAACGTCGATGAAGCAGGGTGCCCACCTGATGACCCCAATGACATACCTTACCCTCCTTTTCGCCACTCCACACCGATTGCTACTATCAAGAGTTTCCTACTAAAGGGATTGAAACATCTAGTTCTATTAGCTATACTGATCCTCTGGAAGAAAACCCAGTGACTGTTGTGAAAGTGCAGCTGACGACAAGGGAAAGACCGTGTGACAGCATGGAGAGACAGCTGACAGGAGGAAATAGACCCCAATGGGGCTGTTATGGGCTAGCTACCCATAGCAGCAGGCTCCGTCACCCTATTAGGGCACAAGAGCCACCTTCTATGGCTACAAAAAGTTCAAAAAGAAGAATACCCCTAGAGTCTGCGAGAGCAGGGGTGCAAGAAGACTCACAGACTGACCTCCCGGTAATGACCCTTGGAATGGACCTGACATCGAATAAAGGAAGTGGCCAGACTCTTGAGAAATTAGCAGTTGGACATGTTCTTCAGACTTGCGTGTGTGGATGGGCGAAAGTAACATCAACCCATGGTCTTAAGGTACATCAAGGACGGAAGAAATGCCTGAAAACCACCAATACAGGGCCCCGCATTGACCGGATTCTGTCAAGAAGAAGGTTAAGTCAGTCGGATGAGAATCAGCGGCAGGAAGAAACCCATAGTCCGCAGAGAATCAGCACCCCTGGGAAAGAGGAGGAAACTTCAGGCAGAACCACCAGTCCAAGACAACAACCAGCCCACCGCAAAAAAGAAAACATGCAAGGACGTAAGCCGTTGGTGAAATGGCCGAAGTCTAACAGCAAGGAGTGGGAAACCATTAACACAGAATTAAGCCTTATCCTAAGTAATATAAAAGGATCAGCCGAGAAGAAGCTGGAGAAGATGGGCGACCTTATCTACAGCTACGGCGAGGAGAAATGTGGAGTGAAGGAGAAAGTCCGAAAGAAAGACATGCTTCCCACCCCTAAATCCCGTCGGCTGCAAGAAATCCAACAACTTGTGAAAGAGAGGCGACGGCTAAGAAAGTTGTGGAAAAAGGCAACAGTAGAAGAAAGGGAAGGTATCAACTGCCTTCAAAAGGATCTAAAGCACAGGCTGTCAAAACTCCGCCGAGCTGAAAGCCTACGTATGCGCCGGAACAAGAAAGAGAAAGCCAGAACCGATTTCTATAAAGACCCTTTTAAATTTGTGAAAGGCATATTCACAAAAGAGGAGAGTGGATCCCTGAAAACATCAAAAGACCAGGTTGAAGAGCATCTGAGAACCATCTATACTGATGATAAAAAAGATGAACCGATCAGTGTCCCTTTTGACATCCCTCCAATATCACCACCACAACATCAGTTTGATATCAGCCCTCCCAAGCTGAGTGAGGTGAAACAAGCAGTAAAAAAGGCAAGATCGGCATCTGCACCAGGCCCTAACGGTGTACCGTATAGTGTCTACAAGAACGCTCCAGATGTCTTGAAAATCCTGTGGAAAAACATGAAAGTGGCGTGGGACAAGCAAATCATCCCGAAAGCCTGGCGAAGAGCTGGAGGGGTGTTCATCCCAAAAGAAAAGAACTCAACCACCATCGAACAGTTCCGCCAGATAAACCTTCTGAACATTGAAGGCAAAATATTTTTCAGTGTGTTGGCACAACGACTGACACAGTACTTAAAACAGAACCACTTCATTGACACATCAATCCAAAAGGCTGGCATTCCAGGCTTTTCTGGATGCCTTGAACACAACAGCGTCATATGGCAGCAAATCCAGACTGCAAAGAAAGAAGGGAAAGATCTCCACGTCTTGTTCCTTGATCTGGCTAATGCCTATGGTTCAGTCCCTCATTCATTTTTGTGGGCTGCCTTTGATTTCTTCCAGGTGCCGACCACAATCACAAATCTAGTAAAACACTACTTCCAGGATTTACAGTTTTGCCTTACAACATCAGGCTTCACCACAAGTTGGCAACCGCTGGAGGTAGGCATCATGGCGGGTTGCACCATCTCCCCATTGGCCTTCACTATGGCAATGGAGATCATTATTAGAGCCTCGAAATGGGTCGTGGGAGGAGAACGACTACAATGTAACCAGAGGTTACCACCAATTCGAGCCTATATGGACGATCTAACAACACTCACAACAACTGTCCCCTGCACCAAGAGATTGCTGGAGAAACTTCATATAAATATAACATGGGCAAGGATGAAGTTAAAACCCAGTAAGTGCAGAAGTATCTCCATCGTGAAAGGCCAAATTACAGACCAAAGATTTTATGTCGGCGGAACACCTGTCCCAACTGTCTCAGAAATGCCTGTAAAGAGCTTGGGGAGATAGTATGATGCAAAGCTCAAAGACACCAAGCAGTTTGAACAACTAAAAAATGATACCAGCATGTACATGGAGCGCATCAACAAGACCTTGTTGCCAGGAAAACTCAAGTTATGGTGCTTTCAGTTTGGCATACTCCCAAGACTCTTGTGGCCATTAACGGTGTATGAGATCCCCATCACCAAGGTTGAAAAGTTAGAACGGCTGATAAGCACACAGCTGAAACAGTGGCTCGGAATTCCACGTTGTTTAAGTTCCGTCGGACTTTATGGACATGGCAAGTTGGAGTTACCAATCACAGGGCTCGTGGAAGAGTTCAAATGCACCAAAGCAAGGCTCGTCATGACTCTAACTGAATCTGAGGATGCAATCATTCGAACAGCGCCCCCCCGGGTAGTAGCGGGAAGGAAGTGGATTCCATCAGAAGCTGTTCAGAGTGCAAAGTCTGCGCTTCACTTCAGAGATGTGGTTGGACAAGTTCAGCATGGGAGGGCAGGGTTCGGACTCATCCCAAAAACTCCTCTGTGGCATAAAGCAACATCAGTGCAGAAGAGACAGCTAGTGGTAGAAGAAGTCAGGAGACAGGAGGAGGGAGAGCGACATGCCAAAGCCGTCTCAATGGCCAAGCAAGGGAGATGGACCAACTGGGAGTGTCTGGAGAAAAGAAAGATCAGCTGGCGTGACATCTGGCAGATGGAGGGAGCACGGCTGAGTTTTGTCATCAGAGCTACATACGACCTACTACCCTCCCCCCAAAATCTGAAAGAGTGGTATGGAGAAGATCCCACCTGTTCCCTGTGTCAAGTACCTGCATCCCTAAGGCACATTCTATCAGGGTGCACTACAAGTCTCACCCAAGGGCGCTATACTTGGCGGCATAACCAAGTACTCAGAGAGCTGGCATCAATACTGGATCAGAAGCGAACCACCACAAACAATCTCCCACAAACATCGGCAGGACAGGTCAATTTCACAAATTTTGTACCAGCTGGCCAGCATCAAGAGTATAGAACAACACCTAAGGATGCAAGCATCCTGCAGTCAGCGCGGGATTGGAAATTGGAAGTGGACCTTGATAAGAAGCTTGTGTTTCCCCCAGAAATAACGGCTACAACACTCCGGCCAGACATGGTCCTGTGGTCTCCAACAACAAAGCTGGCATATGTTGTGGAATTAACAGTACCATGGGAAGAGGGGGTTGAAGAGGCCTATGAGAGGAAAAAGAACAAATATTCCGACCTGGCAGCTGAAGCATCCCAGAATGGCTGGAAGACCAGCATCTTCCCAGTAGAGGTGGGCTGCAGGGGATTTGTTGCCACTTCTGCCACCAGTTTGCTGAGAAAATTAGGGGTGAAGGGTCGCTCTCTCCAACAGGCCATCAAGTCCATGTCAAGTGCTGCCGAAAAAAGCAGTAACTGGCTCTGGATTAACGTAAGGACCCCAACTGGGCAGCAAGGTAGAGACAGATGGTATGCGGTCAGGCTTAGGCCCGACTCAGGGAGAAGGGCGCCCCTGCCAGCAGAGCCCACCAGGAATATGGAGGGTATGGCATGGAGGGGGGTGTACCTGGGACGCTGGGTACACCGTTGAGCCTTCTGGAGACGTTGTGGGCCTCAATCAACGAAACGTCGATGAAGCAGGGTGCCCACCTGATGACCCCAATGACATACCTTACCCTCCTTTTCGCCACTCCACACCGATTGCTACTATCAAGAGTTTCCTACTAAAGGGATTGAAACATCTAGTTCTATTAGCTATACTGATCCTCTGGAAGAAAACCCAGTGACTGTTGTGAAAGTGCAGCTGACGACAAGGGAAAGACCGTGTGACAGCATGGAGAGACAGCTGACAGGAGGAAATAGACCACAATGGGGCTGTTATGGGCTAGCTACCCATAGCAGCAGGCTCCGTCACCCTATTAGGGCACAAGAGCCACCTTCTATGGCTACAAAAAGTTCAAAAAGAAGAATACCCCTAGAGTCTGCGAGAGCAGGGGTGCAAGAAGACTCACAGACTGACCTCCCGGTAATGACCCTTGGAATGGACCTGACATCGAATAAAGGAAGTGGCCAGACTCTTGAGAAATTAGCAGTTGGACATGTTCTTCAGACTTGCGTGTGTGGATGGGCGAAAGTAACATCAACCCATGGTCTTAAGGTACATCAAGGACGGAAGAAATGCCTGAAAACCACCAATACAGGGCCCCGCATTGACCGGATTCTGTCAAGAAGAAGGTTAAGTCAGTCGGATGAGAATCAGCGGCAGGAAGAAACCCATAGTCCGCAGAGAATCAGCACCCCTGGGAAAGAGGAGGAAACTTCAGGCAGAACCACCAGTCCAAGACAACAACCAGCCCACCGCAAAAAAGAAAACATGCAAGGACGTAAGCCGTTGGTGAAATGGCCGAAGTCTAACAGCAAGGAGTGGGAAACCATTAACACAGAATTAAGCCTTATCCTAAGTAATATCAAAGGATCAGCCGAGAAGAAGCTGGAGAAGATGGGCGACCTTATCTACAGCTACGGCGAGGAGAAATGTGGAGTGAAGGAGAAAGTCCGAAAGAAAGACATGCTTCCCGCCCCTAAATCCCGTCGGCTGCAAGAAATCCAACAACTTGTGAAAGAGAGGCGACGGCTAAGAAAGTTGTGGAAAAAGGCAACAGTAGAAGAAAGGGAAGGTATCAACTGCCTTCAAAAGGATCTAAAGCACAGGCTGTCAAAACTCCGCCGAGCTGAAAGCCTACGTATGCGCCGGAACAAGAAAGAGAAAGCCAGAACCGATTTCTATAAAGACCCTTTTAAATTTGTGAAAGGCATATTCACAAAGGAGAAGAGTGGATCCCTGAAAACATCAAAAGACCAGGTTGAAGAGCATCTGAGAACCATCTATACTGATGATAAAAAAGATGAACCGATCAGTGTCCCCATTGACATCCCTCCAATATCACCACCACAACATCAGTTTGATATCAGCCCTCCCAAGCTGAGTGAGGTGAAACAAGCAGTAAAAAAGGCAAGATCGGCATCTGCACCAGGCCCTAACGGTGTACCGTATAGTGTCTACAAGAACGCTCCAGATGTCTTGAAAATCCTGTGGAAAAACATGAAAGTGGCGTGGGACAAGCAAATCATCCCGAAAGCCTGGCGAAGAGCTGGAGGGGTGTTCATCCCAAAAGAAAAGAACTCAACCACCATCGAACAGTTCCGCCAGATAAACCTTCTGAACATTGAAGGCAAAATATTTTTCAGTGTGTTGGCACAACGACTGACACAGTACTTAAAACAGAACCACTTCATTGACACATCAATCCAAAAGGCTGGCATTCCAGGCTTTTCTGGATGCCTTGAACACAACAGCGTCATATGGCAGCAAATCCAGACTGCAAAGAAAGAAGGGAAAGATCTCCACGTCTTGTTCCTTGATCTGGCTAATGCCTATGGTTCAGTCCCTCATTCATTTTTGTGGGCTGCCTTTGATTTCTTCCAGGTGCCGACCACAATCACAAATCTAGTAAAACACTACTTCCAGGATTTACAGTTTTGCCTTACAACATCAGGCTTCACCACAAGTTGGCAACCGCTGGAGGTAGGCATCATGGCGGGTTGCACCATCTCCCCATTGGCCTTCACTATGGCAATGGAGATCATTATTAGAGCCTCGAAATGGGTCGTGGGAGGAGAACGACTACAATGTAACCAGAGGTTACCACCAATTCGAGCCTATATGGACGATCTAACAACACTCACAACAACTGTCCCCTGCACCAAGAGATTGCTGGAGAAACTTCATATAAATATAACATGGGCAAGGATGAAGTTAAAACCCAGTAAGTGCAGAAGTATCTCCATCGTGAAAGGCCAAATTACAGACCAAAGATTTTATGTCGGCGGAACACCTGTCCCAACTGTCTCAGAAATGCCTGTAAAGAGCTTGGGGAGATGGTATGATGCAAAGCTCAAAGACACCAAGCAGTTTGAACAACTAAAAAATGATACCAGCATGTACATGGAGCGCATCAACAAGACCTTGTTGCCAGGAAAACTCAAGTTATGGTGCTTTCAGTTTGGCATACTCCCAAGACTCTTGTGGCCATTAACGGTGTATGAGATCCCCATCACCAAGGTTGAAAAGTTAGAACGGCTGATAAGCACACAGCTGAAACAGTGGCTCGGAATTCCACGTTGTTTAAGTTCCGTCGGACTTTATGGACATGGCAAGTTGGAGTTACCAATCACAGGGCTCGTGGAAGAGTTCAAATGCACCAAAGCAAGGCTCGTCATGACCCTAACTGAATCTGAGGATGCAATCATTCGAACAGCGCCCCCCCGGGTAGTAGCGGGAAGGAAGTGGATTCCATCAGAAGCTGTTCAGAGTGCAAAGTCTGCGCTTCACTTCAGAGATGTGGTTGGACAAGTTCAGCATGGGAGGGCAGGGTTCGGACTCATCCCAAAAACTCCTCTGTGGCATAAAGCAACATCAGTGCAGAAGAGACAGCTAGTGGTAGAAGAAGTCAGGAGACAGGAGGAGGGAGAGCGACATGCCAAAGCCGTCTCAATGGCCAAGCAAGGGAGATGGACCAACTGGGAGTGTCTGGAGAAAAGAAAGATCAGCTGGCGTGACATCTGGCAGATGGAGGGAGCACGGCTGAGTTTTGTCATCAGAGCTACATACGACCTACTACCCTCCCCCCAAAATCTGAAAGAGTGGTATGGAGAAGATCCCACCTGTTCCCTGTGTCAAGTACCTGCATCCCTAAGGCACATTCTATCAGGGTGCACTACAAGTCTCACCCAAGGGCGCTATACTTGGCGGCATAACCAAGTACTCAGAGAGCTGGCATCAATACTGGATCAGAAGCGAACCACCACAAACAATCTCCCACAAACATCGGCAGGACAGGTCAATTTCACAAATTTTGTACCAGCTGGCCAGCATCAAGAGTATAGAACAACACCTAAGGATGCAAGCATCCTGCAGTCAGCGCGGGATTGGAAATTGGAAGTGGACCTTGATAAGAAGCTTGTGTTTCCCCCAGAAATAGCGGCTACAACACTCCGGCCAGACATGGTCCTGTGGTCTCCAACAACAAAGCTGGCATATGTTGTGGAATTAACAGTACCATGGGAAGAGGGGGTTGAAGAGGCCTATGAGAGGAAAAAGAACAAATATTCCGACCTGGCAGCTGAAGCATCCCAGAATGGCTGGAAGACCAGCATCTTCCCAGTAGAGGTGGGCTGCAGGGGATTTGTTGCCACTTCTGCCACCAGTTTGCTGAGAAAATTAGGGGTGAAGGGTCGCTCTCTCCAACAGGCCATCAAGTCCATGTCAAGTGCTGCCGAAAAAAGCAGTAACTGGCTCTGGATTAAACGTAAGGACCCCAACTGGGCAGCAAGGTAGAGACAGATAGTATGCGGTCAGGCTTAGGCCCGACTCAGGGAGAAGGGCGCCCCTGCCAGCAGAGCCCACCAGGAATATGGAGGGTATGGCATGGAGGGGGGTGTACCTGGGACGCTGGGTACACCGTTGAGCCTTCTGGAGACGTTGTGGGCCTCAATCAACGAAACGTCGATGAAGCAGGGTGCCCACCTGATGACCCCAATGACATACCTTACCCTCCTTTTCGCCACTCCACACCGATTGCTACTATCAAGAGTTTCCTACTAAAGGGATTGAAACATCTAGTTCTATTAGCTATACTGCTGATGGCACGGCGGATTGTGTTTACCGACAGTGGTTTCTGAAAGTATTCCTGGGCCCATTTAGTAATGTCATTGACACAATCATGCCGATGAGTGATGCAGTGTCGTCTGAGAGCCCGAAGACCACGGGCATCCAATAAAGGTCTCCGGCCTTGTCCCTTACGCACAGAGATTTCTCCAGTTTCTCTGAATCTTTTGATGATGTTATGCACTGTAGATGATGAGATTTGCAAAGCCTTTGCAATTTGACGTTGAGGAACATTGTTTTTAAAGTTTTCCACAATTTTTTTCCACAGTCTTTCACAGATTGGAGAGCCTCTGCCCATCTTTACTTCTGAGAGACTCTGCTTCTCTAAGACAAAGCTTTTATAGCTAATCATGTTACAGACCTGATATCAATTAACTTAATTAATCACTAGATGTTCTCCCAGCTGAATCTTTTCAAAACTGCTTGCTTTTTTAGCCATTTGTTGCCCTTGTGCCAACTTTTTTGAGACCTGTAGCAGGCATTAAATTTTAAATGAGCTAATTAAGTGGATAAAAGTGTGAAATTTCTCAGTTTAAACATTTGCTACATTATCTATGTTCTATTGTGAATAAAATATTGGCTCATGTCATTTGAAATTCCTTTAGTTTTCATTTTATTAAAATTTAAAAAACGTCCCAACTTTTCCGGAATTCGGGTTGTATGTCTTTCATTTTCTTGTATACTTTTCAGTCATTTGTAGATGTGTTTTGGAACATAACAGCCTTTTAGCTGGTTCTAGTATTATGTAATGGAAGATGGTCATTAGCTGGTCCTTCATTGTTTGAACATCTACCACGTTCCGAAAAACAGTATAACCAGCTGGTTTTTGCTGGTCCACAGTTTTACTAGCTTACTAGCTATAGTTAACCTACACTTTTTAAAACTAAGGATTTTCATTAGGTTTAATGAAAAACATTTGACATCCTTGGAACCTTTTTATTCCAAGAAAGCCAATCCAAACCATTTTTAGCGAGTAAAAATACTAGTGTTCTAATAATTTTGGCCACCACTGTGGTTCTCCGAGGAACCCAAAATGGTTTTTCTATGACACCTCTTAAATTTTATTTGAGCTCTTTATTTTTAGGAATATAGATAGATAAATTTATTTGGTTACTACAATCCAAAACCCAGCTTTTTCCAGTGTAATTTTGTTTTAGACCTGGCTCATCTTGCAGGTCAATTGGGAAAGACTGTGGTATTCCCTTCTGCATCCCATTCTTTGAACGCCAGCCAGGAAGCCGTGGGAGTCGGGCTGTTCGAAAAGTGAGTCAGGATCGATTTAGTACTATCAGCCTGGATCTTAGTTCAGTTAAATCTCAGATCTGACTAAGTATGCTATAATCTGCTGTCTCATTTATTCTGTGCTCCCAGCAAATCTTTTCTCAACTGGATTCTCTTTCGACGGGCTGGTCTGTAGAAGTGGACTCCTTCATCTCCAAACCCCTCGTGGCCCTAGTTTCTTTAATGTCCTGGCAGTGTTGGACACAATGGCTCCTCGCCGACCGCTTCTGGCTTGTCACTATGACTCCAGATTTATACCTTCAGATCCTAGTGACCCACAGAAGGTGTTTGTGTCTGCTAGTGATTCAGCTGTGACTTGTGCTATGATGCTGGAACTGGTCACCGCTTTGGATCCACACCTCAAAATGCACAAGCAGCTGGTAAGACAAGGCGTTATATCTCAATTTCAAGTTTTCAGAGGTCATTCGTTTACCAACTAACTTTGGAGACATATAGCACCACTAGCTCATAAATACACGCTGTTCTCAGATGTAGAGACTGGTTCATGTTTCTGAGGAGGTTATGCTTTTTTCTGACTTGTGAATAGCCGCAGTGCTGTAGAAGTCAGAGTCAATTCTGTTGTTTAACTTGTAATAGAGCCAAGAGCTACAAAACACTACATGACTGGAAGGGATTTTGATAAGAAGATAAAATCCACACAACCTATACATATAGTAGCAGATCTAGAATGCCAGATTTCTTGATTTTCTCATCTTTGTGGACATGCAGTTGATTCTTTTTTTTTTTTACTGAATGAAGCATCTTCCTGTGCAGGCCAGGTGCAACCACTCCAGGATTGGAATCATGGGATTTTTGGGACATTTGATTGGCTGTTCACATTTACAAAGAAGAATCTTTTTGTTCTGAAGATGTGCAGGGTGACCCTGCAGTTGATCTTTTTTAATGGACAAGAAGCTTTTGAGCAGTGGTCTCAGACAGACTCGCAATATGGTTCACAGCTCCTCGCACACTCCATGTCCCACATTCCTCACCCGCTGGGTTCTGAACAAACCACACTGCTGAATGCTGTGGTAAGTCAGGATCCTTGTGTATATGCGTGTATGTGTGTGTGTGTTGTGCATTTGTTTTTAAAGCGATAATTTACCCAAAAATTATAATGTTGTCAAACACAAAAACCTCCAGTTTTTTTTTACCTGTGACTTTCTGATTGTGAAACGCACACTAGGCCCATATACAGTTAAAATTTACCTTATTGTATAGACCAAAGCATTCTTCAAAATATCTATTATGTTCTACAGAAGACAGAACGTCATACAGGTTTGGAACAAGATAAGTGTGAGTAAATACTGACAGATAGGATTTTTGGTTAAACTATCCCTTTAAGTATCTATGAATCATAAATATATGATATTTGCAGGATCTCCTTGTTCTTTTGGACCTTATTGGTGCCCCTGATCCAATGTTTGTGAATCACTTTCAGAACACAGCTCGCTGGTTTGACCGCCTTATCACTGCTGGTAAGACTGATTTGACTTTCCGTTAATATAAGGTTTCCTGGTTAATCATTAATGGCCATAAAGACTCTTAAAACTAATGTTTGATCTGCAGTGGCTTAATTTAGAGTCGACAAACTATAAACCACTTACTGTAAGGAAGTACCATTTATTAAGTTATCTATGTCTACAGTCTATGCAGCGTTTGAAAGTAACACCTCCCAAACGCAGTTGAAAATCACATATGAACTCGCTAGCCAATTTGTCAGACTATGATCAATAAATTATGATTATCATATTATTTGGGTTGGCTTTTTTAATGGATGTCAATGGAGGAAAGGCTTCAGTATACTGACTTTTTATATTATAATTTATATTATATTATATTATATATTAATATTTTTTTTTTTTTTTTTTTTGTGGCTAGTTTGGCTCAACATTCAGCTGCAATATTGGCTTGTCAGTGAAGAAGTTCATTTCAAACCCTGTAATGATTAAAAGATAAGAAAAACAATATCAATGAAGTTCAGTGGTTAATTAGCAATATTTAACATGATTTAAAATTATTATTAAATATGATCTTTGATTGTTATAAAATGATAACAATAGACCCAATGATAGGTAGTTTATATCCATCCTCTGATTATGTTTAGTAGTCTACTCAATAACTGTGCAATAAAATCAATATATTGCAAAGTAGATGCTTCAAGCTCAGGAATGGCTGAACCTGATGCTGTATTATTAAACTATGCATTACAATCAAACTTTGATAAACTTCTGTATTTAATCTGGCAATAGTTTTCTCAAGTGAGCTGTCTGTAATCTCTAGTAGCTAAATGTTCAATCACCTATTAGTCTAGAAAATAATTTTATATAAATATATACAGAGACTGAAACTCACACTCAGACTTGACTAGACTGTTAAGCAAAAGACTTGAGACTATTCCAAATTATAAACTCTTTAGATCTACAAGGACATGATTTTTTTCCTTTTTTTTCTAAGAATAATGCAACAATTTATAGATAAAAATAACTAATGAAAATGAATAGACATTTCTCAGTGGGTATTACAGGAAAATAACAGATCTCTTGTAGTGAATGTAGTGATGCTGTAAATTGCATGAAAGATGTCCTTTGTCACGTGAAACTCAATATAGTCTACTTTATTTTAATATACAGTAAGTATGATTTAAAAATATTTAAATTGTACTATAACAAACTAACCTGCAGCATGTAAAAAAGCATTTAAAACTAAACATGGGCTCTTAAAAAAGGACATACATACAGTACAATAGACTAGACTTCACTTAAACTTGACCTTGAAAGACTTGACTTGGATCAGTGACATCATCCTTGTCTTGAGTGTCGCTATACATCCTGGACACTAGGTGGCAGTTTATCCGGCGCGTACAGCGTTTCATGACGTCAGCACCAGTTAGAAAACACACACAGCGCAGGCGCACTGGCGTAGGTTATATATGACTGCTGTCATTGGGAAGACGTTTAATAACTTACAACAAATAATAAACAGGTACGATGAGTCTGGGTGATATAACAATAACCAATGACATCGTGCGCTGTAACGTTAACTGACAAGGTAAGGTGTAACAGTTAGCTGGCATTATTTTTCAGTTTGTTTATGTGAATGTTACGTAAAATTTCAAGAAGTTTTGGCAGTGAGAAACATAGTGACATAGAAAATGTTTGTATTTTGTAAAATCCGTCTCACACAACATGACCATTTAGGATTTAGATAAAAAAAAACATGAATGAATAAAAAATGTTAGATGCCATAGTCACCTTAAATTCTAAGTAATATACATTTACATTTATTCATTTCATTTGCAGACGCTTTTATCCAAAGCGACTTACAGATGAGGACAGTGGAAGCAATCAAAAACAACAAAAAGAGCAATGATATATAAGTGCTATAACAAGTCTCAGTTAGGTTAACACAGTACACGTAGCATGGGATTTTAAATAATAAAAATAAATAAATAATAATAAAAAAATAACCGATAGAATAGAAAAAAGAATAGAGCAAGCTAGTGTTAGAGATCTTTTCACATACACATACACACACACACACACACACACACACACACACACACACACACAATTGCATAATAAATGAAAAGAAAATAGAATACAAAAAGATTAGAAAGGTAGGTAGATTTTTTTAAAGAATAGAATTAGAATAGTGAGTGTTAAAGTTATAGGGTCAAATAAAGATGGAAGAGATGTGTGTGTATATATATATATATATATATATATATATATATATATATATATATATATATATATATCATAATTCCTCAATTTATTGATCAGGTACATTAATCTAGTTGTTTTGTATTACACATTTTCTGAAATATTTATGTTTAACTATGCAAATTAGGAATTATATAATTAAATATGCAATAATTTCCGATCAAAACAAGCAATCTAACACTGAATAAAGCCAAAAAAAAAAAAAAAAAACATAAAATATGGTTAACCTCCTTGAAACCCTCTGAATATTGATAGGAATTAAACTGTCAATTCTGGTCTGTGTGAGTGCAAGTGATTTGAATCTCGGTGTAAGAGATTTCTTAAATTAACTTAGTGTGACAAATGTCTTTTTTTAAATATTTCATTTCATCTCTTAATTAAAATTGAATTTACTGTTGTTATGAAACATAATTCAGTGCATTTATTACATTATGTTCCTTTGCAGGCTGAGGTAATCATTGTCATTTTCCGTCAAGACTGCTGTGTTTTTATGATCCAGCTCATTATGGCGCGCCATAGCAAGCTCCAGAAACAGGTCTTATCCCTGTATCGGCAGTTTCTGCGTGCAGCTCAGGACAAGCCGGGCTTCATACCGAGAATACGTGATGAATTCCGTGCCAGTGCTGCCATCAAGAAGACTGACGTCATGCACATAGAATATCTTTATCGACGAGGCCAACGCCAACTCGAACTGCTTAAAGATGTGAACACTAAACAACTTGGATCATTCAGCAAGTCTAGAGAGGACAGTTCATAGCAACCTATATAATCATATACTGTATTAAAATATTTTACAGAATGTGACTTACAAATACAAATCTTGTTTTCTGGGAAATCACCTCCGTGACTTCAGTTATTTAAATGGAAAGACCAATGAGACTTTATCTCTTCTCAGGGAAACTTGAAAGTTATTTATGCACATTATTTTTTACTGCTATTTGAGTATTATAATTTTTTGAAGTGTGTCCACTAGATGTATTATGTACTGTAAGGGTGAATGTGATAAAGTGTTTTAAAGATAATATCTGTAGGCACTATTCTTCTGAAATGATTCAACACATTTATACTTATTTGGTTTATTTCTGCTATAGTGCCTCTGTCCTGTTGAAATAACAGATGTATTCTGTCTATCAGAATCAGAATGAGCTTTATTGCCAGGTATGTTCACACATACGAGGAATTTGTTTTCATGACAGAAGCTCCGCAGTGCGACATAATGACAGTGACGGAAACAAAAAACACAAAATGGAATAAAAAATGTAAAAAAATACAAATAGGTGGTAAAACTTTCAGAAATAGAAAATATTGTGATGTCCAAATAATGTAAAGCTTGAGACTTGTCCTATTGATTAAATGGTTGTACAATCAATCATGTATTGTAAAGATATTATATATAAAAAGGTCCTAATAAGACTTATAGTTATACGCAATAGCAAAATGGTTATTTTCACCCAGATGTACTCGTATTCATATTTTTTCCAAACCAAAAAAGAAGAGGAATAGAATGTAAAATGTTCGAAGTTTGATGTTTGATGAAATAATTACAAATATTTACCATTTACAAATATTTTTATTTTATTTTAGAAAAACAAATATTAATACTTTTATTCGGCAAGGATTAAATTGATCAAAATTGACAGCAAAGACTTTAACATTGTTTTACATTGATTTGTTTCTAGTGCTGTTCTTTTGAGCTATTATTCAAAGGATTAAAAAAAAAAATACCACACTAAAATGTGATAAAAATTTTTTTTTTTACAAAAATCATAATAATACGAAATGTTTAGTTCGCACCAGATCATTTCTGAAGGATCATGTGGCACTGAAGATTGGAGTAATAATGGCTGCAAAATTTAGCATTGCCATCACAGGAATAAATTACATTTTAACATATATTAACAAAAAATATTTTAAATAGTAGTAATGTTTCGCAATATCACGTTTTACTATATTTTTGATCCAATAAATAAAGCCTGAGAATTCAGCCTATTCTGGTGAGAATTACAATTCTTAAAAAAAAATAAAAAAAACTCTTTCAAAAAATCTTACCAACCCCAGTCTTTTGAACAATGGTGTACATTCAAATATATATAATAGTAAACAGTGTATAATATTGTGTTATTTTGTACTGTACTGAATTGTATATTATCTTTTATGTAATGTTAGAAGTAATTCACAATGACAAATGCCCTGTGAATGCTACATCACAACCAAACTAATCAAATCAATTAAACCCTAACATCAATTTTAATTCAAGTTACAGAATGTATTACAGAAAACATTGACTGTAGACCAGACAAATGTTTGTGACGTGATGCTCTATTTCCACGAGCATACAGTAGCTGACTATGTGAAGAAGAATGCCAGGGCTTCCCAGCGAGAGCTCATCTGAATATGCTAGTTTTTTTTCATAATCTTGTATAATTATTTTTGTGGACAACATGTCAGCCTTTATTGTTTAACATTATATAGTATTGCTGAATTGCACTGATTCTTTTTTTTATCTTATATTTAAAAATTGAAATAAAGGTGCTCATATCCAATCATGTCTTGTGTCCAATCATTATACATATATAATGTTGAACAACGACTCATTAATTTACAGCAGGCCAGTTTGGAGAGCACTGATTTTAACACATCGACAACAAAGAAAGACAAAGAGAACGGTCAGGTGGATGAAGAGAAAAGAGGGAGGAAAAATAAGAGGAACGAGACAGACTCTATAATGAGCTTTTGGGCGATTTACTATATTCATCACCCAGCACCTGTGATGAATTACATTATGCAGATCACACTTCTCAGATCTCTTGATGACTTTAAAGACAGTGTAGCACTCAGAGCCCAAACCCATGATTAGCGCTGCTGCGTTTCGAATAATAGAAACACAAGACATGGCTTTTCGGTTTCACGGAGGCAGTTGCAAAAACACTTGTCTTCTGATGAGGACAAAGTTTCTGAATAAAATACCACACACTCTTTTGATATAGCGCTTGTCTGTCTCCACTGCACCTGGGCACTTACAAGCAATGAGCAGTACTCTAATGATGGGGGAATACTGTCTTGTGAGCTGGCAACCAAGATGAAAGGCAAGGGTGGGCTGGTCAGAGAGAACAAAGCAATATCGTCTCAGCCACCTAAGCGCATCTCACAATAGAAAGAGAGTATCATGGCTATATTTTTGTCTGTCAACATCAAAAAAAGCAATATTTTAATGTCAGTGAAGCAACAGGCGAATGGTGGTCTGCCAGTTGTTTAATGTTTTTAAATTGTACTTGTTGAAATTCCTCGAAGTTGCATTTTCAGAGAGAGATGATTGTAATGGGGTAGGGGGTGATTTTTGAGCATTTAGGTATTTATCATGACAGTCTATAAGAAATTACCATGGTCACTGTAATTTGCATGAAAATGCCAATAGGCTACTGATGTTTCCTCTTATTTTGGCATAAAATGTATTGTAGTAAAAATTGCTTTATTTTTTAAAGGCAATAACATTTAAAATGCTATTTTTTTTTTTGAGAAATGTATATTTTAATGGCAAAGATGTACAATGAACCTCTTTTATATAAGCAACTGTAGAAAATAAATGTAAATGTAGTCCGCCTTCCAATGTCTATGTCGCCTAAGGTTCAGGGCTTCAAGCCTGAAATCTTGGTAAATGGCAGTAATCAATACTGTCACTTTGAGTTTCAAAACCTATTGAGCTGCCCAACTAGACAGCCTTGTTAGGCACCAAGCGCGTTTGGATCTTGTATGTGCAGGACCCTCCATCTGAGGGTTATCCCCCCTAAAATTATGATTAAAAATCACGCTGTGTATTGTAAATAATAATGTCTTATACTTTAAATACTTGTGTAAGTAGTAAAACAACACAAATGGGATATAAATGTGTTTTAAGTTTAGAAAGATTTTTAGTCTGCCCCTCACTTGCCTCACAGTGCTTTGGCCCAAATGCCTGCTTTGCTCTTTTACATCACCTACACACACAAACACACACACACACACACACACACACACACACACACACACACACACACACACACACACACACACACACACACACAAACACACACACAAGTCCGGTGAGAGAGATGTCAATAGCTGATGAACTCCAAGGCTGTCAATGTCAATGACAATTTTATTCACTTAAAAATCGGATGAAGTGATTATTTTCTCTTTAATACATGATCCCAATGTATTTGTAATGAGTCCGCTGTGCTAATAGTACGTTACCTGCTTGACAGAAAGGGTTGCCAGGTGTTCTTAACAAAACTAGCCCAAACTATCCGCGTTTCGAGGGGGGTCCCCCGGTAAAAATCTCCTTTCGGGTGCTAAAATAACATTATTGGGGTCGCTTCAACCCGAAATTTTATGTTTATCGTCCAGAGGGGTTACCAGGATGTCATCTTTGGGGGGGCATTTGGCTTGTTTGGGGGGGGGGGCAACATAAACAACTGAAAAAATCGTCACAAATTTAAGCTATACTACAAACAATCTGTTTTAGTGCACATAATTTTCTAAGTCAGGAACCCAGAGATAGGCACAAGGGCCCCTTAGTCTATAGGGCTATCACATAAAAGTTAGTTAAACCAGGTCAACATTAATGATATGATGATATTATTATTATTATCATTGACAGATTAATATATATATAACAGATCACGGTGATTGCCTGATGATGAGTGACAGGTGTTTGCTTGTGAGAAGACATGCTACACGAGTAGGACGAGTTTTTTTTAATTAATCTGAAGTCACGTTAGACAAGAGGTAAATCAATTTGTTTCTTCTAAGCTGTTCCAGATGTAGGTGCTACTTTTAGGGCTAAACGCTTTGTGAATTACTCTTAGTAAAACACATTAGGAGTCTAAAGTTATGAGTGATGTTATTTTTAGGAGTTTCTCTTAAATTCGCCAGGTAGGAGCTACTTGTAGCCTCTTATAAGATTCTTTGTGAATGCGGCCCCAGGTAAAAAAAAAATTATATGCTCATTTGAACCATATGAGAACAGTATTTGAATGTTATTCTCTGGTTGTAAGTGGCTTTGGATAAAGCCACTGCTAAATAAATAAATGTAAATGAAAACATGTAGGCCTATAAAGGAAACATATTAGGCTACAGGGGGTCAGGAGACCTAGAGAGTTGAAATAAAAGCTATTTTTGTGAAACTATAAGAACTGTATTTTTGAAATCATTAGCAGAGGCAACATAACCTTTTTTAAATAGTTTTATTATTATTATTTTTTGTTAGTGGTGCTTGCCATAGGCAAATATTTTCATTATTTTATGGGGGTTTGTAGTCTGTATGGGTTTGTTCTCCCTCAGCTGCATGGGCAAGAAAAAAATCTAACAAATCTTTTTTATTTTTTTATCCTGATTCTTTGTCATGTTGATTTTTCTATTTTGCAAGAAGTTTGAGCATCACAGCCAAACTAATTGGTGGATATGGTGGACAAAGTGCATGGGTGAAGATAAAAAATGTTGTCATTATTTTATCTTTGTTATTAAAAAATGAGAACAAAGATACATTACAAATACAGATATTATACAAATAAAGTGTTTTATTTTCAGGTACAAGAGGTGTATTTAGCAGGAGCATTAAAACAAATTAATGAACAAATCTACAAATAAAACACTATATACACTGATTCCTATTAAAGCAACTGTATTTAAGGTTTTTTTTTTCAGTCAAGAGTATTGAGTGATTTTTCTCCGCGTGTTTGGTGTTTAATTAACATAAAATGAATAATTCACCCAAAATGAAAATTGTAAAGAAAAAAAAAAACCTGAATGAGTTTTCTTCTGCTAAACATAAACGTTATTTTGAAGACGGTGAAAAACCAAACAGTTGCTGGTTCACAGTGACTTCAGTATGTTTTGCTACTATCAAAGTCATCAGATGACAGATAATTTCTCAGGGGAGGCAGGGCTTATCCTAGGGGAGGCACTGCCTCCCCCAGCCTCCCCCTAAACACGCCCCTGTTTCGTCCCCCCCAAAAGTAAGACGAAATTTACGCGCCTCTCTCTCTCTCTCTCTCTCTCTACTCTTCAGCTGCATCATTCAATCACGCACTGCCCAGGATTCACACTTGCCAGGAATAAACGGCGCTTATTAAATTTAACTAAATGTTTCCACCAGTTTTTATTCTTTTAACTTGCTCCATTAACATAGCAAAATGGTTTGGAGGACTATGATGACAACGGTGCTTTTCATCAAATATTAAATATTAAATCAGGTGGGTAACCTTCAATTTTACCACTCTAAAAGTTTGTGATTAATAAATCATTCATTATCAAATTAGGGGAAAGTGACTGACATTTTCTTATAATAGCCAACCATGTGTTGATAGCAATCAGTGATCTAATTAATTTGTAATAATTTGTTTTAATAGTGATATAACAGAATTAAAAATGTTCAATATGTGTATAATAAAACAATGGTCTCTTTTGTCATACCGTGTGCATGCTAACTTAAAAAAAATTAATAAAAGATGATGAGATGTTTTATGATACTAATGTACTGCATTTACAGCTTAAATAATATATATATATATATATATTATTAATTTTTTTTTTTAATCCTTTTGACTGAAGTAGTAATATATGTTGTTTGTTTTGAGCCAGCTCAAGGATGATTTCACATAAAGACCACAGCATTATTACTGACTGGTGTGGCACCAGCTTTACTTGGACAGCGAGATGGGAAAAGATAACAATCTTGCACTTGCCTGCGTACTGTTACCTGCTAACCCAAAAGGTGTATCTGGAGGTCTTATTTCCTGGACCATGTGTCATTTTACCTGATAACCTTGCTTTTTACGATGGTGCCATTGGAGAAAGTGATGCGGTTATGAGTCCAGAAGAATGTTAATGGACATGAAGAACTTTGTCCAGTACACTCTTGTCCTTCATTTTTGAACTGTATCTAAAAACAAGAGCAACATAGAGATTTCATGTGACTCTGTATGTCTTCTTAAGCCCAAGTCTATGGTTGTTTTAATTGTGAGTGAGTGTGTTTGTTTCTTGTGTCTGTGTTACTGGCTGTGCATGTTCTTGTCATTTCCTGCTGGTGATCAAGTCATGCCACGTGGAAGAGATGTCAGCAACAGCTGTTGCCTCCCACTTCACATGAATGAAGATAATGCCCGTTTTGGCTTGTTGGCGGCCCTCATCCTCCTCTACCTGCTGTGTGGGGCGGTGGTGTTCTCCGCACTCGAGCATCCCTCCGAGCAGCAGGCTCACAGACGCTGGGACGAACAGCTGGCCAACTTCACTGAGCAAAACAGCATAAATCTGAAATCCCTATATGTCCTGCTAAAGCAATATGAGGAAGCCTTTGTGGCTGGGGTCCGTGTGGACAAACTTAGGCCCCGCTGGGATTTCTCAGGGGCCTTCTACTTTGTTGCTACAGTGGTCTCCACAATTGGTGAGTTCATACAACATTGCATTCAGATTTCCATAACTGCAAATAAATTAGCCAAAAAATAGAATTTACAGAAATCATAGTTTACATACACACTTTTATCTAAAGTGACTTGCATTGTATTCAAATTATGTACGTTTCTTCTATTAGTTTATACATTCCCTGGGAATTGAACCCTTGACCATGGCATTGTTAGTACAATGCTCTACCGTTTGAGCTGCATGCAGGGTTGTAATTGATCACTAAAGCCGAAACAATAATAATAATAAAAAATCATTAAAATGATAAATAAAATATAAAAACATATCAACTTTTTTTATTCAACTATTTGCCGAGAAAAGATATGTCATTTTCGTTTAGTTTAAGTACTAAAATAACTATAAACTAGACAAACCAAAACTTAATAAAAACAAGTTTCAGAGCCACTTGAGGGCAAGTACAGTAAATGATGCCAGAATTAGCATTACATTTTTTTATATATATATTTTATTTCATTAAAAATATACTGAAAACCTTATTAAATATATTAACAAAGCTAATGGAACTATAATATAAATAAAAAAGTTATTTTTTAATATATTTATATTTTTGTAATACTTCACACACACATATACATGTGTGTGTGTGTGTGTGTGTGTGTGTGTATACAGTATATATATATATATATATATATAAAAAAAAAACCTATAACAGTATATCAATGATACTAAAGACTAGCCAAAGTGCACACTTCTATTGAAAAAAACCCAAAAAGTTTTCTTACAAAACATCCAAGCTGCTCCTTTAAATTAAACTAAAGAAAATAAGCAATGCAAAAGTAAATTAACCTTACTTGTATAAAATTCCCAACTTTTATTTACGATATTTGTTTCCAACCTGCCCCACCTTCAAGATGCTTCCAGACCAAATTTGTTGGCAAACATTATTTTTATTGCTATTATTGTGACAAGTACTTTTAGTACTCATATTGAATGTACCAAAACATAAATAAGATATAATTTTTTTTTTTGGCAGTTAGTAAGCTTCATTGTGTGAAAAAAAAAAAAAATCTTTGTGTTCCACTGAAGACATAAAACCATAGCAGTTTGGAGTGGCATGTTTTTAATAGTCATGAATTCATTGAAAATACATCAGCAAAACAGGAACTGTTTCCTATTTCCTTCCAGGCTTTGGCATGACCACACCTGTCACCATTGCAGGTAAGATCTTTTTGATATTCTACGGACTCCTTGGCTGCGCAGCAACAATCCTCTTCTTCAACCTTTTCCTGGAGCGCATCATCACGATGTTGGCCTACATCATGCGCTGGTGTCACGAGCGCCAACTGCGCCGCTCCGGCGTGGGAGGAGAGGAGGCCAGAGGCGAGGATGACAGTCTGGAGGGCTGGAAACCATCGGTCTACTACGTAATGCTCATTCTGGGCATCGCCGCCCTGCTGATCGCATGCAGTGCGTCTGCGTTGTACTCTGCCATGGAGGACTGGGACTACTTTGAGTCCTTGTACTTCTGCTTTGTGGCCTTCAGCACCATTGGCTTCGGGGATGTGGTGAGCAGCCAACGGGAGAGCTATAAAGCTCAAGAAGCCTACCGTCTCGGCAACTGCCTCTTCATCCTCATGGGTGTTTGTTGCATTTATTCCCTGTTTAATGTCATTTCCATCATTATCAAGCAGACGCTCAACTGGATCCTCGGCAAACTGGGCTGCAGCAAGGCTCAGTGTCTGTGCTATGGCCGTCCATACAGAAGACGAGGTCAGGCCTGTTGTTGCTGCTGCTTTCCACGCATTCCCAACCAGCGGCACAACCACCACCCTCCGCCAGGACATTCCCGGCAGAGGGCTCAAAAGCGCAATGCTGTGCACCCTGCCCTGGCTAACGAAGCGACAGGAAAGCGCTTCACTAATGCATCAGTGGAAACAGTTTGTGATAGTGAGACTGATGCTGGCTTAGGACCAGATGGAGGTTATCTGACAGGGCGCAGACTGTCTGGAGAAATGATCTCAGTCCATGACTTTATGGCCAACAAGGTTTCTCTGGCCATTCTACAGAAGCAACTCTCAGAGACTGCTCACGGTAATCCAAGACAGAGCCACGTTCGCCAGAATGGCTTCTCCGGTGGAGTGGGCGCCTTTGCTATCATGAATAACCGCCTTCAGGAGACAAGTGCTGACAGGTAGCTTGATATTACAAAGATGGCATTGGATATTGCACTTTATCAAAAGATGAATTTAGTGAGGGTTGTGTTTTATTCAGAACTGAATTGAGAATGGCTTCAATCAAAATTCCTGAATTTGAATTGCATTTAAGTTGCGGTAGCAAACATAACGTAGAATTTGAATTTGAATATAGAGAAGTATATTTAAAATGAATTGAAATTCAAAGTTTGTTAATGAGATTCACTTCCAAATGAAAATTCTGTTATCAGTCAGACATCAATTCATTTTCAAAACACAAATAAAGATATTTTTAATTGATAATAATCATGTGGGAATAGTAGCCTAAATTAAAACTCCTCATCAAATTAATTGATCATATCACTTCAGAAGACTTAGATTAAACAACTTAATTCACATGGATAGTGTTTACAATGTTTTAATTTATTTTAACTTTTTGAATATTTTTGGTGACACTGACTTTCAATAAAAAATAATTTAAATAAAAATATTTTCATTTGTGTTTCAAAGATTAAGGAAAGACTTAAAGGTTGGAAATGACATGAAGGTGAATAATGACAGAAGTTTTATTTTTTTGTTTTTCCTTTAAGACAAACTTTGAATGTTGGCTTGACAAAGCCTTAAGTTGTGTGGGGAAAAAGGTCAGTCAGTCAGATAAATAGGCATGTTTGAAATGCCCCATAGAGTTTATAAACTAAATAGTGTTTCATTTAAATATTTAATTATATTAATTAAATCAACTTCTGTGGTCAAGGTTGTCCAAACACCTAATTTCCCAAAATAGTTCTCTGTACAGACAGTCAAGTACAGTAAACTCCTCTCTTTGTCATTCCAAACCAAATTCCTATTCAACTGTTTGTATAGTTCAATTCAAATTCACACTCACTGACTAAACAACAGCCAGTTCTCCAGTTCTGAATTTTCCCCAACCATGATTCAGTACTGTCCTCTGGAAAAGTATGTTAGCAGAGGTTTTAGCATTTATTTTATACAATTAAAGATGTCAACTGTACATTCACTATTGTAATACACAGTACAGAGCAAATTAGATCAAATTAAAATAGCCAATTTACCTCTGTAGATCACAAGGACGATGAATGTTAGCATTTCTGAATAACTGCGTTCTGAAGGCTCTTTTCTTTCTTTGATTTTAATGGTAACATCGCTTCTCAGAGTCACTTTGCAGCTGAAGTGATTGGCCGGTGTGGTGAGCAATCACACTGTGCCTCTGGAGAGATCCTTTAACGGCTCTTCATGAAAACAGACTGATTTTCAAGAGCCAGGCAGATGTAGCCACGCCACTTACAGAGACACAGACCCGGAGGAAGAAACACAAGTGTCAAATCAAAGGGAGATGGTCAGTAATAGTCACTGTTTAATCATTTCTATCAAGCTGCCGTCAGTGATTGTCCTAAGAAACAAATTATCTAAAATGAATACAAATGCGTGCAAGAGACAGACCAAGTCATGGGGATATATTCTGTAGATATTGTACAATGTAAACACAAATATATCTTCTTTGTTAAATATTTATTTTGGTATCAACATTTATTTTTCAAATGTAATAGCTGTACTCGCGTCCTTTATATCTGTGTAACAGCAGCCAGTCGTCATTCATTAAGCTTATTAAATATGTTTCTGGGTGTGACATAAATACAGGGTTTGCAAACTGGAGATGGTGTTAAATAAGGAGCGAGTCTCTACTGCTCTCTTGAGGATGAGAGTGGTACTGCTTAACGATGGTGTTGAAATATGAGCTCAAACACACACTCACAAATGTATGATGACTACTATAGGTATAATTACCTATAGGCCATAAAGTCTCTTTATGTAGTAGGACAGAAATTAATAAACTGAAATCTCATGAATAGCTTGATCTGTTTATTTTTATTACTCAACCTTTAACCTTTATGTTAGCACAAATATTGCACAAGATCTGTAAAATGTGCACAAAGATGATTACACAACATGATATAGCACTGCATCAGTTCATTTGATAGTCATTAGGAAATATTTTGGGAATATTACACGCTTATAGATTGGCATCATTTCAAAGAGGTCAGTAAGGCAACACAGTACAGATCATGCAAACAGAGTAAGAGCGTATTACAGGAAACAACTATTCAAGAACAGGAAAAGTTGCACTCTGTGACCATATTATTAGCCTGTATAAACATGTAAAAGTGCTTGTATTTAATAGAATTTGCTATTTAGAGATTTTAGCATACCTTAATTCTTAAAGGAATAGTTGACACAAAAATGAAAATCCTGTCATTAGTTACGTACTTAACATCATGGATTTTCATACCTGTATGCTGTTGTTTTTATCCTTTTATCTCACACACACACACACACACACACACACACACACACACACACACACACACACACACACACACACACACACACACACAAAGAGAATATATATATTTTTAACAAAACAATTGTGACCATGCTTCTAAAAGAACTTAGCTTTAAAGACTAGTAAATCATTTTTGTGTGAACTATTCCTTTAGTATTAACCAACAGTATTAGCTTGTCACTGTTCCTCAAAGAGTTTTATCAAGTTCTGACTTTTTTTTATTGTATCAATTTAAATAATGACCTTGTTATAAGCCAAGACTGGAAAGAATTTCAAAAGTTTGCTGTCACGGCTTTAACACATTACCTGAGTATTGTCGACTGTAAGACTCATTGAATACATTTGGTAAGCAAAATACTGAACATATCACAATCTAAAGAGTCAAATTTATATACAGTCATCATTGTCCTGCATTGTGGCACAGCATTGATTTTTGAAAGTTTTGTTATTCGTGAAACATACAAAAAGAAGGAACTAAAATGTTTTTTTTTTGCTGTACAAAAAGATCTTTCTTTCTCTCTCTCTTTTTTTGTTTTAAACACAGAAAACTGATTTACTTCTTTCTCAATCTAGCACATCCATCAAGTGTTTATGTAAAATGGACTCTATTTGGCATTTGTAGGACTGAGTTCCTGAAAAGATACAAATCACAGGAATTCATATTAAAGTTAATGTACACTAATGACATAAACAGTAGCAATTTTAAAACACACACACACACACACACACACACACACACACACACACACACACACACACACACATATATATATATAATATAAAATGGATAATTCTGTACAGAGGCTTACCTGGGCTAATCTAGATCGCCGTGCCTCTTTCTGCTGATAGTAGGCTGAAATGATACAGTTCCGCCTGCAAATGTCAAGAAAATATGATATTTGAAAGTTCAGTCCTCTGTTCTTTTGGCAGTCATTACAAGTACTTATCACTAGAGCTCAACTTGTGGAGTGGATTGGTGTTTTAGAGAAAGTGCCTGTACTAAGCTTTACTAAGTGCCTGTACTAAGCTTTGTACAAAGCTGCTGTTTGCATTTATCTAGTGTACCTGGACATTTCTCAGCAGCACAAGAGTGGATATGTCATCCTTTCAACTATAATCATATATTTTGATGATTTTCTAATCTGTTGCTTTAGCACGAGTACCATTTGATGAAGTGCAATACAGCTTTTTTCTTTTCTTTTTTTTAACTGCAAATAAGCATTTTGGAAGAATATATTACCTCAATATTGATAAAAATCAGAAGCTACTCTATTATTCTATTAATAATGATGCATTTAAATATTTCAAAAGATTATATTAAATTAAATTAATGCATTTAGCAGACGCTTTTATCCAAAGCGACTTACAGTCCATTCAGGCTATCAACTTTTACCTATCATGTGTTCCCGGGGAAGTGAACCCCCAACCTTGCGCTTGATATCGCAATGCTCTACCAATTGAGCTACAGGAACACACACACACACACACACACACACACACACACACACACACACACACACACACACACACACACACACACACACACACACACACACACACATATATTTATATAAATTTATACATTTACTTTCCATTTTGTTTCCATTTACTTGATCAATCACTTTTATTATTATTATTATTAAAATTATTATCATTAATAATAATAAAAGTGTTATTAATATTATAAATGCTTAAATTCTTAAATAAATATCAATAGTAATTCTATATCAATCAATATCAAGTATTTAAAAAATCCTTTTAACAACAACAACAACAATAAAAACAGAAAAATGAATAAAAAGCGAATTATATTTTATATCGCTATAAGCCTCTATAAAGCCCTGGAACTGCGATTAATCTATTTCATGCAACAGCTGTGCCTAAAAATGTTCATGTCACATTCTGTGAAACAGGTTTTCACACCTCTCCTGGATAATTGCTGAGTCTGACTGCTGTTTTGAGCAGAAGTAAAGCATGGTGTTCAGCATGCACTCACTTGCTCTGAAGGCCGCCCCCTGGTGGAAGTCCAGGAATCACTGTGGAAGCCAGTACTGTCAGAACTGACAGCAGATCAGGCTCCTCACCTCTTGTGCTCAGCTCTTCATATATCTCTGTCAAAGAAACATGCGTGTCAATGATCTAATTCCTTATGCAGGCCGTTAGAGGACCATTTACTTTAACCATTATATGACTCCATGATTTGAAAGGATTGCAATCTTTGATCATGTAAGTCATGTAAATCTAAAGAGCAACATCAAAAGAAGCTAAATTTAATCAGATGGTTTACCAGCTACTTTGGACTCTAGAAAGTCCTCCAGCTCAGCCTCCTGGTGCAGCGCTTCAGGTGACAGCTGGGGAGCGCCAGGAAAACAAACTAGAATGATGCTGATGTTATCAAGGCTCCCCTTTTAGAAATACATGTGGACGAGACAAAAGAAAAAACGCAAGGGAAAGTTAGGTATGCAAATCAGGTGTCTGCTAAATGATTTAATAGTTAAACTCGGCAGTATCATTTTCCTCTGTTTCTTTAGATAGGCAGGCACTAGTAGCATCATGCTAACTGCCAGTCTTGAGGCCTTTGTTCTAAGGACAACTACCTCACGTTGATGATTAAGTAGATTGCAATTGGTGACGCTTATGCAGACCTTATCCTTCATTTCTAAGGGATATTGTTGGTTGTCTATCCCTACATGACACAATGCTAGGCAGAATGCTGTAATCGCCTCACACCAAGGCTAAAAGTAGTTTATCCCGTTACAGTTTAGAGGCTGAACACAGCCTTACTTTGAGATGGTGGTCAAAGTGCAGTCCTGACAGAGCAGAGATCTGGCTTACTGCAGAGAGAAAGATGTTGACATTTTCAGGTCAGCACATCCTTTTCTGCAGCCTAAAGGCCGTTCTGTATTTCTCTTACGTAATGTAACAGTCTGGCTAAAGTCAGCTTTGGACAGTCCATATTTAAAATTTCAATTTTAAAATACAGATGAATGGAATTATTATTTTTCTTAAATATATTTTTGTCTTTATAAATACAGTATATTTGATTTCAGAAGAAGCACGAGACACTGAAGACGGGAATAATGAATGTGGAAAATTCAGCTTTGCATCACAGGAATAAATGACATTTGAAAATATATTCAAATAGAAAATAGTTATTTCAAATTGTAATAATATTTCACAAGATTACTGTTTTTACTGTATTTTTCATCACATAAATGCAGACTTGGTGAGCATAGGAGACTTCATTGAAAATATTAAAAGAATTGTGTTTTAAGTAATGTGTTTAAGAATTGACTTTTGCTAAGTCCTATATACAGTCAAACCAAATCTTATTCCGAAACCTTCAACATTTCTCACATTATTTGTTATAGTTTAGAAAATGGTAATAAAATATGACAAGAACTCAGAGTTAAACGGTGTCTGAACAAATGCATCTTGATAATGTCGTATAACTTTGATGTAATGGACAGTGTTACTAAGTAATGTGTCATATTAAATTACTTATCCACTGATTACTGTAAATTTTAAGGTATTTACAGTTACTTCTTAAGAACTTGAGTTACATATGCCTACTGTAAATAATTTCAGCAGTTCTAAAATCTAAAAGGACTAATCTAAATTTATCGTCTAAAGGTAAAATTGAATTCAACGTCTTTAAACTCTCTGCCCGCCGGTGCATTCACTTACAGTATTTACTGATAGAGAAAATAACCTAATATAGCCTACTCAGAGACAAGACTAAAATCAGTCGAATCTAAAAAGGGTCTACTTTGATATGTGTACACTGACAATAACAACGAAACATTTTGCTTTTGTAAAATAAAGAAAACAAACAGGGTGCGCTTTCTGCCGTCTCGAAGTGAGTGCAATATGTTGAAATATGATATGCATTCAGAGTAAGGCTTTTTATTCTACTATAGCCTATAACTTTTTAACTAGGCTACATATAATGTCGAACGAAATGAGGAAGTTTTTTTTTAGTTTTTTTTTTGCTATCATATGATATATAATACGATATAGATATATAAAGTAATGGGAATGTTTACACTGCACCTTGATAAATGTTACATAAATATTTACTTCATTGTTTACTGATCTACTATCAGATGTCGATGTTAATAATGTGCTAAGCAATAAGTATTTAGTTTAAAAAATATCAATGTTATTTATGTACTGTATGGTAATACAAGCATATGTGCATGAATGACAGGAAAAAAATGACAAAAAATGTTTTTTGTAAGGAGTAGGCAAAATTAGATTATGAGACTGCCAATACATGTACAGTATGTTAGTGTGTATAAAATATTGTAGGCTACTCATTGCTTTGAGAAATGTAATGCTTACAGCCTTATACATACATGAGTTTTTTTTTTTACTGTTCAGATATTTTGCAGAGTAATTCTATTTGTTTACCGAAAAAACTACAGGTTTTTTTTTTTTGTTAAAATGTTTAAGTATTACATTTGTTTTAAAACTGAAATGCTAAACTATTCCACATTTGACTCCAATTGAAAAAATAAAGTTTAATTTCTATTGTCTCTGCTTTAATGTTTATAGGGATTTTAACTAAATTAATGATTTAAATAATTAAGTTACTTATTGGGTAACTAAATTACTATTCAGACAGAGTAATTAGAAAAGTAATTTAAAAACAATATTGAAGATATAATAAGTAATTAATTACTTTTTGAAAGTAACTTACCCAGCACTGGTAATGGATTACAATCCATTTGGACCAGGCAACATTTGGACCAGCAATCGAAAACAGAGCGAAACAGCCTAGAAATCTTCTGTTCGTACTAACCTTATAGAGGCAAAGGTCGATGACCTGGGAGCAGACCTCTCTCAGGTCTGTGCAGACACGCAGTCGGCTGTGTATGAAGGCACAGAGCTCTTCATTCGTGACAGTGTCCCACACACCATCGCAGGCCAGAACCAGAAACTCATCTGCTGGCGAGCGCTCCACAGCAGACACTTCTGGCTCATGCGAAACCATCTGTTCTGTGACCGGCCGCCACTCGGCTGTCTTGTAACTGAAGTCCCCCAGCGCTCGGGAGACTGCCAGCGAGCCGTTCACACGCTGCAAAGTGACTGATCCTCCAGCGTTCTCTATCCTCTCCCTCTCGCCGGGGCTGAAGGGCTTGTGGTCTTCCGTCGAGAAGGCCACCCGTCCCGCACGGCACAAGACTGCTCGAGAATCCCCGCAGTTCACAAAGTAGATGTGGTGTGGAGTGATAGCGGTGGCAACGACAGTCGTCCCTCCACGTTCCCAACCCTCACGGCAGGCCATGGCATGAAGGTGCTTGTCCATGAGAAAGAAGCCCTCCTTGATGCCCTCAGTGACCCTTAGTACATCGTCATCTGCTCGGATCTTTCCTGAGAGGGAATAGCTTGCGTCACTAAATAAACAAGGCCTCATTTGTATGATCACGTTTGCATGTTCGCAAAGACAAACCTGAAGGCTTCATTAGAGCAGATAGCAAGGATCAACCATTATGCAACTGCTGATGGCTTTAGGAACGTGTTGTACACCACAATTGACTTGTAAGATCACAGCTTAATTGGGTAATAATGTTGCTATGGCTTTAGATGTACATTAGGTCTACAAATAATTCCAATCTGATGAGATCCTCTTGGATCTATTCTAAAGAGATCAATACGATTTCCCACGTGATCTAATTTCTATCACTTCAAAAGCCACTCAGTTATTAGGTTTGCTGTGCTTTAAAATTACTATTGATGCACAAATATGAGCAGTGTTGGGGAGTAACTTACATGTAACAGAATTATGTAATTTAATTACAAAATAAATGCAACCGTTATCAGAAAAATGTGTAATTAAATTACAGTTACTTATGAAAATGTTAATGATAACAAAGGGGGTTACATCTGAATATTTACAAATGCATCAAGATTTGATTGATTTCTTTTCTTAAAACTGCATTGACAGAAGTTTAGGGTACAAAGCAGGACACATGCTTATTTTATATCGGTTTAATTTCTTATTTGGTTTTATGTATATGCTTTATTTTTTAAGATGAACAGTTTTTTTCCAAAGCATTGTTAGATGCCAGTGTTTCCTGCCATAGCAAAGATTTCATTTCAAAAACAGTATTATAGTTATTAAACTTGTAAAAATATATTGTTAACCTTAGAACGAACTCAAAGTGAAAAGGTTCTAAAGTCTGTTTTTGTGGTGCTTGCGCATTAAAGTTAACTGATTATAATCTTAATTAAAGCGATGAAGGATTTTGAGAAGTCTGACTGTAATCAGTGTTGAGTACTACTGTAAGGTTAACCCTGTCTGCTTTAAATGTTTGAAAATGATTAACAGTTGAAAACATTTGTTAGAAAAGTAATCAAATGTAATCAGTTACATTACTTACAGTAACTGAAATAGTTGCACTATTCATGACATTTTAAATAGAGTAACTTGTAATCTGTAACCTATTACATTTCCAAAGTAATCATTCCAACACTGAGTATAAGCCAAAAATATGCAAGAGGTTCTGCTGTTTGTAGGACAGCTTGCTGCTCACCTGTGCCCAGGATGTGGTCCAGCAGGTTTCGGGAGCAGTGTTGGGCCACCGCGCTCCCTGCGTGTCCATCAAACACAGCGAAGAACCCCCAGTGGGCCAGTTCCCCTCCTAGCTGAGGGAAGCAGTTGTGGAAATCTTCCATGTGGGCCCTCCAACCCTGCATGCTGGCCAGGGCATAGGTAAGTCCCCAGGAGGCATAGCCCTCTTGCATGTGCTTGTCCAGAACCGGTCGGTCCAAGTATGGGCTAGGGATGACCCCTTCCTCCTCTCCACCCTCTTCGCCTACAGACAGCTCCCCTGCGCCTCCCCCTCGTCCCCCTTTAAAAAAGGAGGTGACCCTTTTCTCGGTCTCCTTCACCAGCTGCCTTACAAAAGCAGGCATTTCCACACTTCCTTTCCTTGATGTTCTCATAATGTCTTTTTTCTTCACTTGTTAAAATCCGTTCACGGCCTCCACCCTGTGCTGTAGCTCGCTGGCTTTGATTCGGCTGAGCCTTGATGCTCAGGGCCTTCACAGCATTATCTCCCGAGAGGCTGATTCTGCACCTTGAAGCATCCTCGAGTGGTTTGATGTAGAACGGTTGATTTTCCCTTCTGTCACTCTACCCATTGCTAGACATCTCAATGAGATAGAATCTTTCTGTACTCATAGTGGCTCTTTCCAATTTGATCCACTTTTGTTGCCTTCCTCCTCTGTATGTCAGTGATATTCTCTCTCTCTAAGCTTTCTCTCTGTCTGAGCCCGTTATTTTCCTGTCATTGCTCTGATTGGCTGAGCTATTTCTGTGCACCAATCATCTCGCTGTGTCCTCGCTCTTGTTGTACACACAGACATGCAATCCTTTCGCAGACTGGCTCTCTCTCTCTCTCTCTCTCTCTCTTTCCCTCCCTCCCTCGGTTTCTCCTCTTGAACTCCCTCTGTTAATCATCTCTGCTGAACATTTGATAATTTGGGATTACCTAACATGTACAGATTATTGTGCATAACAGATTTTCACAGCAGCCCAGTAAGAGTGAAAGGCTGAGAGAAAAGGCACAATGTACACTCTGTTTAAAAATGTTATGTGACGGAGATTCAGTGATTCATATTAAAGAACATGGTTCGCCTTGAGCTGAATTCATGAATGGCATATTTAATATGAACTTGGGAGACTAACAAATGTTGATTCAGACAGATGAGTGAATTATGTAAATCAAAAATGCATTCATAAACATTATTACATAACAGGCTATTTTTGTCATTTTAACTCTTTGTTTCATGGAACGAAGCAAACAAAAATGGCTCATGAATAAATGCGTTTGATGGCAGAATGATCATTACATCAGATGCTTGTAGTACTTACTCACCTGCTGGGCTAAGCAGCCTGAAAAAAAAGAAGAAAAAAAAACATAACATGAAGAAATAATAACAAGAGTGTTATATTACAAAAATAAAATAGTTCATTTAAATTAAAATGAAGTTTGGATTTTTCTAGTCTTTTCATCAATACTTTCATCATTTTATATGATAATTTATATCTAATTTAATCTATATGAGTTGTATCATCATAAATTACATAAGAATGATAATAAATTATGCATTATTATTCTACTTATATAATTATTTAATTTTTGAAATATTATATAAATTATACTGAAATGATAATTTATAGTATTATAGAACTGTACACACACACACACACACACACACACACACACACACACTTGTATTCCTATCATTATATGTTGACATTCCATAGGTGTAATGGTTTTTATACTGTACAAACTGTATTTTCTATCCCCTTACCCTAACCCTACACACCTACCCCTCACAGGAAAATTTCTGCACTTTTAGATTTTTTTAAACTCTTCATTCTATATGATTTATAAGCTTGTTTCTTCATGGCAACCTGAAAAATGTCCCGACAAGGTAAAAAATTGCTGGTATTACTATACTTGTGGACACATTTGGTCCCCTTAATGTAGTGAATACCAGTACACACACACACACACACACACACACACACATCTTCAGCTGGATGTTAAAGGCCAGCACTTTTCAAAGCATGTGAGAAGATAAAGCACAGCACTCTTTGAGGAACGTCTGAGTAATTTGCTTGGATCTAAGGTTAGCCATCTCCCTCGAGATGAAGACTTGACTACACACAGACACATGCTGACGTCTCGGGTTCCTTAAGCTCTGAACGGGCCATGAGGGAGGATAGCTGTGTGTGAGTTTATAAAGATGGGGTGTCCAAGTGGTTGAGATATTATTAGGTCAGGCCAACCCCTTCCCGCTGACAACGCAAGGATGGCCAAAAAAAGCCCAGAGGGTTCGTGGAGCACTGGGAGGAGAGGGGGTTTGGTGTGGAAGCAGCAGAAATGGCCAGCAAAGGTGAGAGTCTTCCACTGCGCTTGGATCGAGCTCTCCTGGGCTATATTGTTTACATGTGTAATGTGCTGGCATGTGAAAAGCAGGTTGGCAGAAACTGAGTGAGGTGTTGAGGGGGGAGGGGGAGGTTAGGAGATCAGATTAAAGTTGAGTGTGCACTAGAGGTACAGTAATACTGCTGATTGGTAAGAACATCACACAGGACTTCCCAATGGGAGCTTGGCCACCGGATGGGAATCTGATGTATGGACTGCCTTCAAGATCCGACCGATGCATGAATCTAGGATTTTGAGGCAAAAAGGATGCAGTGATGTCTGAATGAAGGAGGTGAGATCTTCGCTCAGTCTTATTTTGGCAGTGCTGGCAGACATCTCCCCAGTGAGATTCAATCTGACCCGGCCATGTTAGTCTGCAATGAAGTGCTTTAGCAGGAGTGAAGGCCACGTGGAAGATTTTATGCAGAGAAGATTTCAGAGAGTTTGGATTGATCTGATAAAGGCTCGTTCAGCTTTGCACCCAGTGTGCACCACAGCACAGATTTGCACCTGCGTTTGGAGGATAATCAGAATCAACAGCTGTTGGGGTCTATTGGCTTCACAGGGGAAGAGTGTGTAAATGCACACTGCCATTAGCAGTTCTGCTGTGTTTGTGTCAATGCACTCTCTGACTTGAAGGCTTCTTGTCCATTTATGTCATATGTTTGTCTCAGAGATGTAACATTTGGACTAAATTACAGCAATTTTACAAAATAATGTGCAAATCTTTTGGATTCACTTTTGGTACAGATGAGTTGTTCAAGTGTAGAATTTGTTTTTATGTGTTTACAAACTTGACATGTTTGGTGTATAATATGACTAAGCTTTGTTGGACAATGTGGTTTCATCAAGTGTTTCTGGCAGAGTCGGCCTTGATGATCACATGTCTTATTGCTTGTAATTATAATCAGTGTTAAATGAAACCCTCTGGCAGCCTTATTACTTTTATTAAAACTAAATTTCAAGTCATTGCAACTTTATAGCCACTACTATAGATTTTTGAAGTCCATCTTTTCTCTTATGTGCTTTTTGTAGCGTTGTTTTCATATTCCACTGAACCTTGCTCATCCTCTGATTGTGCTGTTTGAGTGTTTTCACCCTGCTTTACATTGCCTGAAATTCAAGACTGAAATAATGACAGACAATGTTTAGACAGACCAAGTATATTTGTAATATTTTGTTTTTGGATACTAACTATGTACTCTACCCCTCCCATTACTGGTAGATCAGTTCTAAACAAAGTTAAAAACTCCCTGACTGAAAGACATTATCGCTAATCTTTAAAAGCATATTAAAATAAACAGTTTAACAATTAGTTAAAGATCACATATTTTTCCATCTCATTATATAACATTTCTTAATTCATCCAGGTCAGAGTAGAACTGTATCACACTCAACAAATGTTGTGTTGACACAGATGACATTGCTAAAGCTTCCAGCTGGCTAACTAAAAAAGGTTGCAGATATTTGTATATTCACATATGGCATCAATTTTGCTATCTTATATTTTCTCCCCTTTGTCAAACATGACAAATGACCAGAATACGACATGAGGGTGAGGAAGTTTCTTTTTGGGGTGGCGTGACCCCAGTAAAAAAAAAAAAAAAAAAAAAAAAATATATATATATAAAACATATACAATTATAACAAGACATCCAAATAAAAATTAAATAAAAAATAAATGTGGGTTTACATATTACAGATGTAAATATACAAATATAAATTTTGACAAGAATACAAAAAAGAAAAACTAAATGTCAAACATCCAAAAGACAGCATATAAGATCACTTTTCAATTAAATTCAGCTTTTTAGCAAATACAATTGTGTCTTTACATTTTTTACTATCAATAAATTGAAGAGAATTCATATATGACTGAACATCAACCATAAAAACCCTCAATGAAGGTTTAGAATTTATTTCTTCTATGGATATGACATTTACCAAATAAAATCATAAGATTCAGCATAAAGTTAACAGATATACTTTTTGATTCAAAGGAAAAAGAGAAACTTACTTATTGTCTTCCTATGAATGATGTTACATTATTGGACATGGGTTTACACGAAAGGAAAATATATATATTTTTTTCAATGATTCATGTATCATTTTCATAACATAGTGCTTGGACAATAAGATGACATTAAAAAAAAACTATAAATAAATAAATATATGTATATGCAAATTGACTTAATTTATCAAATTAAAAGTCCTATGAGTTCAAAAGCCCAGAGTGAGGGATAGGCTATTTGTTTTTAATTCTCTAAATTTTATTTTTCTAGTTATTCACTTTCCAAAATAATTGAATTCAAATTTAGATGAGAAAAGACAAAATTCTGTTATGTTAATTAAACTGAAAGATTTAATGAATATCTGCATTTGTAATATGATAGTCTGTTTTACCACAAAAGCAGTGCTGCATGGTCATTGCATTTCCTTCCACCACTCTGCCTCTTCATATGTTTATTTCCCTGACATTTCACGCATTCATTTTTCTTACCCTCTCTAGTGTCAAATCTGTTATACTGGCGAGATGTGGGGACCACCGGGCTGGTGTTTACAGGTTTGGTTGTGGGTTTGGCTTGTTTATTCCAGCTCAGTGCCATCACGATCTTGTCCAACCTCGGTTTAGGCTTCATGGCCTTCACTCTCCCTGTATGCCTGCTCTACAAAGCCATGATGCTTGTCCGCCTCTGTGATGGATCTCATCCTTTTCAGTGAGTATGCTCTAAAACAAATACGTTTGACATATGTTTAACCCTAAAGGTGTAACTAATTCTCCCCTTTACAGTAGATGGAGTAGCCTAGTAGCAGAAGTCTTGTCAGTGTTGCGTCGATTAGTTTTAAAATCACTTATTCATTCACTAACGAAACAAGTGCAACTGTAGTGTGCTATGAAAACAACAACAATTGTGTGATGTTGCTTATAAAGCTACAGACCCCCAGTCTGTCCTATTTGCAAGCTGATTTCAGCGGATGAGTTCACTCATATATCAAGTTGATCATGGGTTAAAATATTAATTCTTGAGATGCATAACATATGTGCTGATTTAAAAAAAAATATTGAATGAGTTGGCAGGAGCTCGACAGAGGGAAAAGCAACTCAAATAAGTCTGGATTAATACATGTAATCTTTCTCAGCTGGTCCACTTTTCTTTATTAAAAAGGTCATATTTGGATGAGGACCGTACACTGACAGATGAGGACACAGTTTGCATAGCGGAACAAATCGTTCTGCTGATTGCTATGGCTGTCACCGAGTTGAAGAGGCTGTTCTTCATCGATAGCATCATGGACTCAGTGAAGGTCTCACATGCGTCTTAAATATCTCACCTCAGCTGCACCGAGCAGTTTTCACGCTTTCACTGCAATTTATGGCCTACTTTCACCACATCAGGGGATACTACTCTCTTACATAATTAGTCCTGATATGAACTATTACCATGTGCTTTCATTCCCAAAGGCAAAGGTTCTGTGAAAAAAGCACATGTGAGAATAAAGAAATTCGTATTTGGAAAAAAAAAACCTGACCTTTATTCTTATAAGAATATAATGTTCCTGGTACTAGCCATAGATTCAAATTCCCAGCAAACACAAATACTGTTAAAAATATATAGGCTACCTTCAATGCACTGGTAATGTCTTTGGATAAAAGCATCTAATTTAACATCTAAATATGATTAAACAATCTAAAGTAAAATGATTTAAAACCAAATATAATGCTTTTTTCTCTTTATGGTTTGTGTAGTTTGTTGTGTTCCTGTATTTGTTGAGCTATGTGGGGGTCCAAGCCAATGGTCTCACGCTGTTGATGAGCGGTAAGGATATCCTGTTGAAATTTGTAAAGATTCATCACAAATCACAGCTGACACTATTTCTGACCTAATGTCAGTAACTAAACAGAGTCAGAGTGATGTGGATCATATTTCATCAAGTATTACTGCTTTGTTGTGATGATCCATGATATTAACATACAGTGATTCATCACCTTTGAACAGGTGTGATATGTGCCTTCTCTCTGCCACTGTTTTACAGACTTCAACAGGTAAGTGTGTGCTTCATCTGGACTTTACACACATGCCTACATATATATATATAACACATGATAGGTAAAAATAGCCTGAATGCACTGTAAGTCGCTTTGGATAAAAGCGTCTGCTAAATGCATAATTTTATATAGATATATATATATATATAAATGTAAAGGTTAAATTGGGGTTATATGTATGGGTCAAAATGTGTTTAGAAATTAGGAATTGCTCTTTCTTATTTTCCTAACCAGAAATGCACTTATTTTCAGATCTCACTTATGCACATACAACCATAGACTATTTTAGACTTAGGACTTATTTTTGTTTCCATTTTTGACAGGAAAGGATCGACAAGATTGCCAAAGCAATCAAAAAACTTGTAGAAAAAGTCACCGAAATGTAAGTCTTCATCAATCTGACATGACCCATAATGAAAACGATTCAAAGTAAGCCAGGAAAAAATAATCAAGCCTACATCTTAAAGGAATAGTTCACCCAAAAATGAAAAAAATTGCTGAAAATGTACTCATTCTCAGGCCATCCACGGTGCAGATTAATCCTCATAAGAAAAGATTTGGAAAAATCTAGCATTTCATGACTTGCTCATCAATGGATCCTTTGCAGTGAATGGGTGCCATCAGAATGAGAGTCCAAACAGCTGATAAAAAGATTACAATAATCCAGTCCATCAATTATTATCTTGTGAAGTGAAAAATTGCATGTTTGTAGTAAATAAATCCAAGGTGTTTTAACTTTAACGCTTTAACGCTTGCTCCAGTGAAAACGTCCACCCCCCGCTGGACATCGAAATTATATTTGTCTAGAACTGTTTTGGACTCTTTTTGCTAGTAAACGGTGAGCCGCATATTTCTCTCCTGATTAGGAAAACATTACTTTCTCTGTAGAAAACAATATTATAAATAGCAGACTTATATTTTAGCTGGAAGCAACATTTTGAAGCTAAAAACATCATAATGATGGAGTTGTTTATTACAATTACACAGCGATTCACTACACAAGATGCTAATTAGAAATGGACTGGAGTCGTATAGCTTACATGGACTCTCTTTAAAGTGGCACCCATTCACTGCAGAAGATCTATCGGAGACGTAATGCTAAATTTCTCCAAATCTGTTCCATTGAAGAAACGAACAAATCTACATCTTGGATGGCCAGAATCAGTACATTTTCAGCTATTTTTGGGTGAACTATTCTTTTAAGTCTAAATGATGAACCTGTTTAATTTCTCCACACAAAGACACAAATGATAATCAAACCACATTCGTTATGACTTCAAATAACTACAACAACCATGGTCTACTTTCTTGAATTCATCATATGTTCTCCACTTCTCTTTTCTAGAGTTGATCTTGTGATTTCACTGGCCAAACCTCCACCAGCCCCAGCCCCAGCCCCAGCCCCTTCCCCTGCCCCCACAGCAAAACATAAACAGAAGACTAAATGAGGAGTGTGTGTGTGTGTGTGTGTGTGTGTGTGTGAGAGAGAGAGAGAGAGAGAGAGAGAGAGAGAGAGAGAGAGATGGGGGCGAGGAGCAGAAATGTTGAGTACATTGAACAAACAAAGTCTTATGCTGCAGCTGTAGCCCTGCGAGTTCAGCAGGGTCGTGGGTTTGGGGGTTATGATCGAGCGTTATGTTTTACATTACGTTTCTTACAGTGCTAGGAGATTCTTCAATAGGTCTTCTGAAAAGAATTAAACAACAGACAGAAAAGTCCAGATATATGTCTAATGTATTCGTTTAACTCAAACTCAATATTTATAATTATTGGTTCATTTTGCCTGATGAGTTTTTTTGTTTTTTTTGAAGATTTTAATGATTTTCATAGAAAAAGTTGAACCTAGTGACAGTTGTTAGTACATTTTTGTCCACTAGAGGGTACAATGAGACCATACAATCACAGCAGTTCTGGGCCAGGACAGCATGTTGCAGAAATTCTGTCATGTAAATTTGTTTACATTTTATTTTTTGAAAACTACAATTCCCACTGGGATTGTACATATAATTTGGGTTTTAATATTTAATACTTATTTTTAAAATTACAGAGCAATTCAAAACTAATTGAAGTCACTTTGAACAAGACTTCCCTGACTTTGTACTTCTTTTGTGCAACATGACCCCCAGTAAACACGTTTTCAATGTTATTTGCCTTTTTTTTTTTTGTAGCCTGACAACACACAAAACATCACATCATATATTTTCGGCCTTGCACAGAAATGCTTCTTTTGTGGGAAATAAGCAGCTGCTAAGGATGCAAACTCCTTTGAGAAGAGTCTCAGGAACGCCAATTTCAAAACATTCAGTTACATACTGTTTGCAGATGACATTCTAATGCTGAAGAGAAACAAATATAGGATGCCATTGCCTTTTGATGTGCAAATATTTTCATGCCAGAATGGTGATAAACAAAATCTGGTAATGGTCTTCACAGGCTTTTAAGAGAGTATCTGTACCATCCATTAAATGATATTGCTTCAAACTTTATGGAGGAAACTGTTTAGAAAGCACAAAAAAAACATCTCGCACACTACTGGAAGTTTCAAGCGCACTGCAGAAACAATCAGGGATGTAAGGAAAAATAGCAATACTCCACTGAAGAACAGTGGCACTCAGAGGAACATTTTGTATTCATTACTGTTTTAAATAACCTACTTCAGACTTTCTTCAGCTTTAAACTGCCCCTGTGTATCACTGTTTGTTATATGGCAGTAGTGGGAAATCTCTAAATCAGGATATAAGGAAAAAATATATTTTAGAATGTTCACTTTAATAAGCTATTCAAATTTATTAAATGCCCTGTCTCATTGGATCACGGCTGAAATGTCTATACTGACGCAATTATTGCAGGACTGATTGTTTCTCAGTGTTTGAAGTTTTAACTACATATTTGTGTATTTGAAAAAAAAAGCATATATATATATATATATATATATATATATATATATATATATATATATATATATATATATATATATATATATATATATAATTATGATTTTTAAAGCATGAGACACTTTTTTTCAATAATATCTGAAATTATGCCACTATAATTAATAACTCAATGACTCCATGAACTCCAAAACAGTTCATTATTGCAAAAAGATGTAATATAATGACCTGACCATATTTTTAAATAAGTTTTCATTTGCAGCCAAACAACTGTAGTGGCATATTAAAATAAACAGATGTTCATAGTGTAAGATATAAAAGCACATAAATATGATCAACAGACTCCCTCTAAGCTTTCTTGCATCATCAAGCCGTCATTCTTGTTGAGCCGCGTGTCAGTGTTTTTTTTTTTCTTTTTTCTGATCCTGAATGCATAAATACACTTTTGGCTTAGAAAAGAGATATATATATATATATATATATATATATATATATATAATATATGGAACAATAGGGAAAACACAAAACTAAAGTTTGTAATTTATCATAACTTTTGACAAGCAATGTTCACACACAATCTTGTACGTAATGTGAGTTAAGATTTAAAATTGCCCCTAAAATGTAAATTTTCACAATAAACAGGATCCATTTATTTTTCAACCCCCCGGATCATAAAGCAAAGAAATAAGACGGATAATAAGCTGTAATTTTGTCCATGATGACATCCTTACAGATGATTCTGCCAACACATTTTGGGACTGTGGTTGTATGAAAGGGAAATATTATCTTGAGTACGTCAGCATGAATGAGCTCTACTTCTCGCACTTGACCAGAAACATCTGCATTGAAACAAAATAAATAACTAAACGGAAAATAACTCAAAATGCCTTAAAGTGACATGAAATTGGCCATGCAATTCATCAGCAGCCATCAGACACAAACAACACAAGATTCCAACTGAATCAGACACGGATACACACCTTGAGCCCATTAAAGAACGCTAAGCTGTTTATACTCAATTGATAGAACATGATCTCATAGCAGGATTTGCCCAGCAGCATTATGGGAAAGAAGTGGAAGTAGTGCACTACATTTGAGTGCTGGCCATTCTCACAAGTCATACAAAGATGCTGTAATTGAGTTTTAGAGAAAGTGCTTTCGCAGCAAGAACTGCGTCATGGAGAGATCATTGCGAGGTGAGTCACAGAAATCGAATTTTATAGGTCAGGAAAGTCAGAATTGGACACATTTCTACCACAATGGCTGAAATGAAATGAAGGACATAACTTTACTAATTCACTTCATAAGAAGAACAATCATTCATTGCTTGTTTAATATTATTGATTGTCTAAATGGATCCTCGCTTCGCTGCAAATGTTCATTGATCATACACGCCAATGTTTTTTCTTCTCTCTATATTGATGTGTGCTCTTTGCTGAGAGCTCTTGTACATTTACGGCACCCATCTCACTTAGATGGGGATGTGTAACACAAATCGAGGTTTTCATACTTTGCAAACTGACCTCCTTGACTTGTAATTTTATGGTGAGCCATTTCAATTAAGAGTTAAACTCTTTCTCGCAGTCCTTTTGGCTTTGTGAAAGCTGCTTGAATGATCTCTTCCACTGAGCCAAAATGCCACAATGGCCCCAGATAATCACTGGGACAGACCGAGAGAGAATCTCTTTGTTCCTGAGAGAGGGAAATCATTCAAGGAAACTTCTGTGAGTGAGTCTAGATGGCTATGGTTGGGTATCTGGACCGGAGGAAGGGTCGGGAGAAGGGGAGGCACTGTAAACCGTGAGTGTCATGGACTAATCCAGCTGTCCCTGTGGATACATCTATCCGGAACGCCACAGGCCGAATAGTGTTGAGATTATGTAGCTATCAGCAGGGATACAGTAGGTTCACTAATGTCTCAATCACACTGCGACTGTATAAAGCAGCTGTCGCATTTCTGCTCTATGCCATTTTTTCATTCACAGTGTCAGAAACATATTTTGTTGTGAGTTTATTGAACTCACTTTACTTCAAGATATCCAGTAGGTGGTTTGATATAATTGCACTGAAGGTCAAATCATGGTAACGCAATCCAGATTGCTGAGGAAGCTGTGAAAATAGTCAGAGAAAAACAACTAGAGAGGCATGTGCAGTGGCAATCTTTAGGGAATGGATGGACAAATGGAGAAATAGCAGGACAATTGAGCGAGAGAGCAGGGTGGGGTGTTGGTGGGTGGGTGGGGGTGTATTGAGACATTGAGCAGAATCAATCGTTCATGTGACCATCCCCCACCGTAGGGCACCTTGATCCCTCCAGTGTTAAAAAACACTTGCATACACATACTCTCCTTTATAACACCAGATGTATCCTCCACAATCTCGGTGTCCGAGCCTGAATTGCCTCGACATTCACTAACAAAGAAAAATGTATGCTATTTTTGGGCTCCTGTAAAAAAAGGGGAAGAAAAAAAGAAAGCCTCTCTCTTCTCTTCCAACGGCCAGAACGGAACTGAGAAAAAACTCATAAATAATGATTAGAAAGGAAGAGAAGTTGGGTGAAACAGTCTCACAGTTTGAATCCAATAAGGGCAGTGCCTAACATAGCTTGGTCTAACAGTAGAGAAATCACAAGGGTGTCTGGATAAGAAAGACAAAAGGCAATGTTATATTGTAAAGAACAACATTTTGTATCGATTTGTATACAGCAAAGTCATTGCATACTGCAGTGGTTTTGCTTCAGGTTTTTCCTCAGATATTACATTGTGTTTTTCTATTTGTATAATACTATTTTCTAGTTTGATGCTGTCATTTAATTGATCCTAACTGTACTTGCACCACATGAATATCAATTTATTTCATAAGAATATTTTTGTCTGAATAAATAAGTAAAATGTTTCAACCTTGCAACTAGGCGTCAATGTGTTAAACTGTGTTTTGTGAATATTGCTTTTATATAACTTTACTATATCACTACAGTATGTTACAAATCTGTATTTGAATTGCACACTGTCAAGAGGACCTTAGTAAATAGTGAGAGATTTAGTTTTGAACTCAGTAAGGGATCGGAACGAGACACTTGCTGTCTTGGCCACTTGATTACACATGTAAGCCACTGGAAGCAATTTTCAAGAGAAAAAATTCAAAAGGTCAATGTCCTTAATGCACACTAAATCCACATGGCTGCATCTGAAATTGCATACTTCCCTACTCCATAGTGAGCGAAAGCCAGTATGTGAAAAGAGTATGTCCAAATACAACATATTCAGTGAACTGTATGCCAAAAGCTTCCATATGACACACTACTCCTGGTGAGATTCTGAAGTGTGCATCCAACGGACACTCCAAAAGAGGCAACGGGAGATTTGGGAATGGACCTAATAAGGCCTAATTAGAAACACCACAATTAAATATAGTAGAGTCATCTGTTATATAGAGACTACTGAACAGACTGAAATTTATTTAAAAAGTGCAATACAGCTCTCTAATAACTTTTTAGAACACTATGATTTAGTGTGTCCTATCAGGTAATCAAAAGTTATACCCACACTGACCTACTTGAACACTAGAGCCAAACTATCCCCATAGAGGGAATATGTCATGTACAGTACAAGTGTTCAAGAGCAAAGACTGAGTGAGAATGAGTCTGTTTGGTGAATCATTTACAGTGACTCAAGAAAATAACTGGTTCATAAGAGTCATTTTCTCACTATTTAACTCCAGCAGCTGAGAGCCAATTTTCTTTAATAATAACACACTTACAGCCATAAGCAGAATTACTCTCCATTAATGCATTTATATTGCCAAAAGACAACAGGCACTTACTGGTGACAGGCTTTATAAACAGCTGTTTTTTATCTAGACGTGAGATATATGTGGATGATTTTAAGTTCTGCTGCAGCTGTCTGGCTCCTCTTTATAATCTCTTTAGGAAGTTATGATGAACCTCAGTGTCCCACATACTGACACAAATCAATGGGTGAATGAATGGCTCCACATATCTTTTCATCTATCTTCATCTGATATCTAAATATGAGTCAGCAAGTAAGAAGAATGTTATTTCACTGTCCACTGAAATGGGCCCAATGTAGATGTGATTTATGAAGTCTTTATCATACTGAATCAACGAAGTATAGCCTTTTTGTAAGTGTTTCTATGTGTATTTATGCTTTGATTTGAAAGAAAACAGCACATCCTTGTGGCACGGCTGACACAGAAGAGCATATGCAGTTTGAATGATGTGGAGAGACACAGAGGAGACTGTTTACATTATATTATATTTGTTATTATATTATTTTAATGTAGGCCCTATTATCATAATCATAAACACAATGGGTTTTCACCCAAATTGCTTTAAAAACAGTTTATTTTACTATAAAAGAAAAAAGTAACTGCTTTAAATTATTTAAATTTACATATTTACATATAAATTCAGAATTGTGAGATTAGCAATTCTGAAAAGAAAATTCAGAAGTCAGAAACTCAAAATTGCAAGAAAAAACAGCACATCCTTGACCCCTTTCTGAATTATGCTTTTTCTTCTGAGTATATGAAGACAGAGTTTAAACACCAGTAATGAGACACATTTAATGTTCCTTTGTCTGACAATTTGTCTATCAAGAACATTGTATACCAGTCCTAACCTGAGCTCAGAGTTATCTCAGCTATTACCGTTCCTTACGTCAGCTTTGTCTCTTAAAGACAACAGGGTGACTTTCAGCTCTGAAGGAGAGAAGAGGAGAAGAGGACCTCCTACTCCATGGTCATAAATCTGTAATTTTGGACTATGCTAACCATCCCCCACTGTCCCCCTCTCCTCTTCTCCCTTGTCTTCTGTGGGGCTATAAATCTGCACTGGACGGTCACTCTGGGGCCGGCTGACTTAATAGTTTAATGGCCATAAAGCGTGGCAGGTGTCCAATATGGCTGCCGTTGACTGTGTCTACATTACTTTTCAGCACTGAAGGTGGGTTCAGAATGCAAGAGAAGGAGAGATGCAGACAGACAGACAGGGTTTGGGACATTACAGATCATTCCAGTTCTAATAAAGTTTACCAGTCTCCTGATAACAGTTGCAGGACAGAATTTCTGGATGTATTTTGCTGTGTGAAGAGACACTTTATGGCCCTGCTTTATACTTCAGCATTGTGCCAGTGATGGCCCGCGTTAATCTAAAGTGACAAATGACTTTTCACAAGCAACTAGAAGACATTTTCCTGCATTCCCTGCTGGTTTCTGGAATTTGCAGAGATATTCTGGATTAGTAGGATAATGAAAAGCAGACTCTCTATATAAACTTAAAGTGGTCTATATAGTTTAAAGGGTTAGTTCACTCAAAAACGTAAATTAATTTAAATGAAAGACTAATGCTTTAAAGATTCAAAAAGGACAGAAAAGCACTCTTTTTTTTGGTTCTCAAAAAAAGAGTCACAGTATGAAAAAGTTATTTAATATATTATTAATACAATTAATACTAATATTATTACTGATCTATTAAGATAACAATCATAAATATAAATAACTTAATTAAAATGCTGATAAATATATTAAATCTTATTTCTTTTTTTTTGTTAATCCTTTATAAATCTATTGTTTCTGTTTACTGATAAATTAACAGTTTATCAATATTATAGCAGAAATACTGAAGGAAATACATTTGAGTCAAAAAGACTGAGAACCACAGTCTCTTAAATTATCATAAATGTTTATATGGCTTAATACTACGTCTTCTGGAGCTGCCAGTTAGCTTAGTGTGAGAAAAAGACAGAAAATGTTTAACTCAACAATTAATAAAGAAAACTTTCTGACCAATTTTGTGAACCTATTACTCGTAATGATCCAACTCAAAAGAAAGAAAGATCTGTTCACTATTAGGACATTGCTGTGATAAACAATACTGGCATGATGACAGTGAGTAAATTATCTCATAATAAACGGTTGTTTAAGAAATTACTTTACATTGTAGTTAACCAAAAATGTTTTATGCTCGCTGGAAAGTATAGAGAGAATATCTACATATTATAAGCTCCCAAAGGTTTCATTCTCTGAAGACACTATTGGAAAAATATTTATGCAACATTCCACACAGTGTCTAGAGTCTCGCAAAACCGAGACCTTTGCTGGAACGAAAGAACATTTGCTCATCCAGAACAAATACGAAATCTCTCACGTGAAAATTATAGACCTCAGCACATCAAATCCCTCAGATGGCTTCTTAATGTGGTAAAATATCAGATCCAATGCAGGTCAGACAGACACACAAACAAGAGATCAGGAGACAAAACTTGAAAGGATATATAAGCTCTGTCAAGAAACGGTAGAAGAGTGCATATATCAAAGCATGGCTGTCTCTGGTTCGTATTAAGTGATGAGAAGGCTGTTATATTATTGCATGCTCTGTAATAGATTTGGACTGAGACACACACCTTTATTAGTCTAAACGGATTAATCCTGGATGAGTCCAAACCTATACTTTACTGTGGGACTGGCACATTTTTATATAGCGATAGTGGATGCATTCCAGAAAGGTGACTCATGATACAATAAACAATGCTCTCATTGAGTGTTTGGGGGTCCACTGGCTGACATTTCCCCGAACGATGAGGCCAGAATAGAATAGATTGTTCCCTGGTGGCCATCACCTCATTAGAAGCCTGCTGTTTAATGGCCTTGCCCATGCAGTTGCCCAGCAGATAACCGGTTTGTTTACCTACAACACAAGTCATACGTTGACATGCAGACAGAAGTCTGTGCCGAAAGGCTCTTACTAGCTCTCCCGCCGCCCCATTCGCTGTCTCTCGCGCCTTCCCAGAGAGCATTTTGCGGTCTGAGATTTTCCATCATCGACTGGGGAAAGTTGTCCAGCAGTCTTGATGACTATAGAGCAGTGTTTTAAGCATTCATCAGATTTTACAACCTGTATTTGACTCTCGAAGCTCTGTCTAATAAGATTGCTTGTGGATTTGAGAAGTAGCAGCACTGTCTAATCTAGGCTTATAAACTCTGGTTCGTTATTTTAGATGCGTTTGCTGCGAACAAACATAGATGGACAATGATGTCATTTGATAATGTTCTGCACAATAAAACAGGTCTCATATGTACTGGTTACATCACTGTATTTGATTATCGGTATGATGTAATGCAAAGATTGCTTTGGTTATGAGATTCCAAATTCATGCTTCACTACATTGAATGGAAAAAAGTGAACAAAAATGATCTAATTGAGCTTAAACATTCAAAAAAGCCTCTAGTGATAGTTTATTGGGAAGTATAGTATATAAGCATGTGCCTTATGGTTCAAATTCACATCTATATTCTTAAAAATAAAGGTTCCAAAAGAAGGTTTTCACTGTGATGCCATAGAAGAACCATTTTGGGTTCCCCATACAACCTTTCAGTAAACAGTTCTGAACAATTTCAATTCAAGTGAAGAACATTTTTCCCTCTATATAAAGCACATTTTTTCCCCGCAATGGAATGGTTCAATGAATGTTAAAGGTTCTTCATGGAACCGTAGATGCCAATAAAGAACCTTTATTTTTAAGTGTTATGCACATCACAGTGTAAACTAAACAACTTATGGTAAATGACCTCTAGCAGTCACTATCTGTCATAGGCAAATAAATCAAATCTCAATTTGTCAAACCTAAAATGACAACTGGTCTACAATGAAAAAGTTACATTTTACTGAGGAAAAGTCCTTGTGTAATGCAACATATGATTAAAACTATTAAAAGAAGGAACAATGATCCCTACAGAAAAATAGCAATTTTAGTTGTAGTCGCCCTCAGTTTGACCACTACATTTGAAATACGGGTGAACAAAGACTCATATAGGCAGCCTAGGTTATTTATTTTATATTGGACTACTACACTGTACATGTTAAACAACCCAGAGCAATTACACATATATGCTGTCAGGGTTTTCATTGTGTGTTTGTAGACCATTCATTATATACACCAGTCATAGTTCAGTGTCCTAATTACTGTATAGCGGTGATTTTGTTTTGCTCCCAGTATTCTCGTAAACAGTTTTCACTTTGGGGCTGGCAGTATGCTGCGGTTGACACGAGGATGCCGTCACACGTAGTGTTCTCTATGGTTGATGTAAACTTGGTCCGCCCCATTCTGATGACATATCCACTCCTGACAGGACAGTGAATGGTGAGTGGGGCTCTGGGGGTCTCTGCGAGCCACCCTGACTGGCGCCCGTTCAGCCAATTCGTAGTGTATCTCCATCCGACGAGCCTATAAAGTGACACAACAGATAAAAAAATATATTGGTATGCATGTACGTATTCATAGAAAAAGCCAAAATATAATTAGCATATCCCCTGCCCTGGTGCTAATGCTGTTAGACAATGAAATTTGCTATTTAGTGTGATAAGATGGAAAGAATTTGTTTAATTAAATCAGGACTGTCGATTGAAATTATGTAAAATGAAACATTTTACATGAATAAATTACATGACATGAATAATATGCTTTAAAAGCCCACAACTATCCTTAATAAATAAATAAATAAAATAATAATAATGCTAATAGTACTACTACTACTACTACTAATAATAATAATAAGTTACGGTAAATTATATATATATAAACATTTTTATTGCTTCAGGGAATTCCATATTATTGAATTTCCATAGAGGTCAGGGACAGGAATATTCGTTTAGCTATATTTCTTTATTCTGTTTATAATACACCAAATAAACACATTAAACTGGCAGTTCTAAATCTTCTCTGCTGAAACACTGAAATCACTTAAACCAGGCTAAAATGGTCTTCCATAGTCCCCTTAAAACGATTAAAATTAGTGATCTTGGAAGACCAGCAGACCGGTCTGCTTATTTTAAGAAGGTTTTGGCCACTTTTCACAACACCAGCTTGGTTTGGACTAACTTGACCAACGTTTTTGCCTGGGTGGGAGACCATCCAGACCAGTTTAAACCAGCAGACCACCTGAGGCTGGTGTATGTTTCAGCAGGCTAATGTGTTGGATGGGTGAAAAAAACAGAAAAGAATCTATTCCGGAAAAAGTGAGCTAAAAGAGAGCATATAATCACTCCTTAAATAATAAGGAACATACCAGTGGTCATCTTTCAAAAGCAGCTCCAATATAAAGACCCACAGAAGGAACATAACTCAGACTGTAGAGCCAGTGTGAGGTTTACCTGAGAGAATGAGGCCACCAGAGGGGCCTGAGAGGCCAGTGGGATGGCAGGAGGTCTCTCTGTATATGGAGGAGGAGGCTTGTGAGTCGGAGGGAGGTCAATCCTGTAGAGCGGCAAAAGCCAACAACAGTCATAGGATGTACATCACTGACTGCACATGTTGCATGACTTACGGTGACCCTCAGATATCTGGATACATTTAGGCCACAATAAAATGTATGAATTTCATTGCATTGCATCAAATATCAAACCAAGTGGCATTTCTTTTGTAGAAATACACGGTGTAGACACTATTTTCAGGCTAAACATTTCACAAAAAGAAAGTTGTAAGATCATAATACTTTTTGGAGTGGCTGTTTTGTCTTGATGTCAGAAAATGGAGGAAATGATGGTCAAGACTAGACTAAAGTATGAAATGTGTTTAGTCTGAGGAACAATAACAACCACACCTTCTTTTAGTTCTGGGAACAGAATGGAACTTTTTCTCTGTTTGACATCACCATCCATTTCTCAAGCCCAACACAAAAAAAAATCAAATTTTTAAGGTTTCAAATGAATCTGAGAGTCTGTGTCCCAGCTCCCACACTTTCTATGCAAGGTGTCACTTTTGACTCAATCACCAGCCACTCAAAATGGCCTCCGTGCCTCCAAGCTCCAACAGGCACACTGAAAAATACTTTCTCATGCTCTCTGGACCTCTAAAGCAAACACCAGCAGGCCACAATGGACCCCATCTTTGTGTGGGTACACATGTGGACGGAGGTGTATATTAGTGATATACATAAATACAACTGGAGCCCATTTTAAAACTCCAAACAAAACTGAGGGAAATGGAAACAAATGACTTTGTCTTTTGGTTTAACTCGTGAATCACCGCAGCGGCTCTCAAAGAACATATGCAATAAAAAGAATTTAAAAATCATTTTGTGTACATTTCCTTTGAACAGTTCCTCATGTGTTGATGTCCTAAACTTCTATAGGATATTTCCTATACATATACATGCTCTTCAAAATAAATGCTGGTCTCTAATGCATCAAAAACTAAATGAAATGTATAAAGTCTGATATTGACTACAACTAAACCAAGATCATACAGACTAATTAAATATATGCCTTGTGCACAGATTTTATGGGATCATCTCATGTTTGGCCTGTTTTTAAACCTACTTCTTTTCACAACCTCTGTAAAGTACCAACCTAAAACACTAGCAAATTATCAAATGTACTACATGAGCACTGCTGAGAACAAATGTAAATATTGCATTTCCTCGCTTTGTCACCTTGTACAAAAATATAAAACCATATATACTAATACCAAAAGAGATTCTAAAATTATAAGCCTATGGACTTTATTATTTAAACATCTAAAAATAAAACATTTGTTATTCATTTCAAATGATCTTTATAGCCCTTTTCCAAATAAATATATCACATATTGTCTCAAGTAACAGTGGAATTCTGTACGTTTTCTGTACTCATTTGCTGCCTCCTGGACTCCAGTCGGAATATCCTAGTATGTTCCACTGATGTGACTGAGATTGTTTCCTGCTTCATCCTTTTTCGTCATCCATCATCTCTCTTTCCAATCTTTCTCAGTTGACTCTCTTATTGATATCACCCTTCAATTTCTGCTTTGGTATTGATCAGTTTTGACATCAAGCCATTGAGTGGAGTGGTCTCATATCCCTAAGACCCTGGTCTATGATGGACTTATGTCTGTTGAGCTTCTGCTATGTAATCCCAGGCGTTGGGAGGTCCTGAGGGTCGCCCTGTCCTGACCTTGAATTCCCAGAATGCCTAATATGAATACACAGTTGAAGGTCAGATCAATCTGTTTTCCTTCTCAGACCGCATGGAACATTTTCTAAGTGTTTTGATTGTAAGCCAAGACCTTGACATATAAACTACTTTGATACTTTAAATGCTGCCACATCATCTAGTGAAGGATAAATTTAAGGTCACTTTAGATGAATGGGAGCTATCAAAACAAAATCAAAACACAAAATCATCATGACTCGGGAAAGAAATGTGGAAAGCTCACACAAATCCGATCAGAATGGAAAAACTTTTAAAAATGACCTCTTGAAGAGGTTTTCTCATCCTTTACTATACTGGTACAAACAGATCTAAATGTCAAGAGTTATGTTGACATTTTTTGCTTTCATTCCTGCAAAAGCGCCATGTGTCAGCGTCCCAATGCTGCTTATCTCTCGCAAAGTCCCTGCTGTCTCCAGCGCAGAGGCAGCATCATCCATCAGACAGACCCAGCTGTCCCACCACACTGATCTGCATGCAGCCTGCAGCCAAAGCAAAGCCGAGCCAAGACACACAGAGGCTGATCAGGGATCAGCTCAAACAGATAAGAGCCTCTCTTTCACCTCTTCTGAGAGTGACGCTTCTGACAGCACTGCTGAGAAGTTTCAGAGAGGGCTCGCTTCAAGATAGATGATGTTGATAAAGATAGCACAGAAGAAAACAAGCAATAAATAAAAAGTAGCAGTCAACAATTTGTGCCAATTTGTAAACCTTAGGGGTCGTTTGCACAGGATGAGTTCTTTTGTAATTGCCTTTTTAAATAGACAATTAATTACATAAAAGCCACGAACCAAAATTTTTAATTGCAAGTCAGATGTGGATAGTGTTATATTTGAGTAATATTAGTAATTCTATATTTTATTTCGATTTCCAAAAAGAGAGAAAATGTCAATTTTAAATCTGTACACTACCTTTTGCAGTCAGTAAACTTATTTATACACGCAAAAACTGCATTTATTTGATTTAAAAATAGTATAAAGCAGTAATATTGTGAAATATTATTCTAATTGACTTAATTTACCTGCATTCTATTTTAATATATTTTAAAATGTGATTTATTCCTGTAGGTGCAAAGCTCCTGTCACATGATCCTTCAGAAATCATTGAAATATGCCTTTTTTTAAATGGGATTCTTACATATACGCAGAATAAAAGTATTCTTATATATATTATGCTGTCTAAATTTCTTTATTTCCTTTTGAACAGAGGCATACATTTGATAAAAGTACATTTTGCGCATGTTTAAGAGTACACTGCTAAAGGCCATGAACTCCTGAATGCATCCTGTGTGAACGTCCCCTTCTTAGCTGTCATGTTTGGATAACAAGCTCAGGTCATATTTCAACAGAGACTACAATGGAGGGTTCGAGAAAAAGAGAAAATACTGAGACAAATTTAAAGGTCCACAAATCATATGGAGTCCAGACGTTTGAGCATTGAGAATTGTCTGCTTGCTGCATTTCCCCTGTTCCCCAATACAATTTTCCCAGTTAACAGCTGTATCACGCGAGACTCCACTGTGACCTCATCCTCATGAGAACTGCATCCATCACTAAGGCTTAAAAACTTTTTTTTGTTATGTTTGCTTAACTATTTATATTCCTGTATTTACACTAGTTCTTTCTTACTTTTAGAAAGTGAGAAGAACGTCCCATATTCTGTGTTATTTCTGCTGACACAAAAACTAACAACCTGTGGTAAACTAACAATGCTGGGTCCTTGACAGAATAAAAACATCTACAACAAATCTATGTGGTCTTATGTGGGCACAATACATTTGTAAACCTAGGTTAACATTCTAATTTGCCTATTTATATGGTGAATAACAACTAGATGAATATATTTCAGTTTGTATTATTTGACTCCTTGCCCACTGAAGACAATCTGGACAAGAAAGCAGTTTAAGCCACTTCAAACCTACATAAGCAAAATAACAGTTGGTTTCCTCCAGTTTGCCATCACCGCTTGATCGTTTGACCATTTGTTTGACAGTTGTTGGACATTCAAGTCATTTTTCAACCTAACACTCAAACTAAACAGGGTGCGAAAGTTTACTTGAACTTGTTGCAAAATCTGCGTGGGAAAACCTTCGCCCTCACACAAAAATCCCAATTACATAGAATCCTGTTAAAATAACTGAATTTTGTCCATGAAAATGAACTGAACAATGGTAAATGTGACTACCTTAAAGGGTTAGTTCACCCTAAATTTTAATTCTGTCATTAATTACTTACCCTCATGTCTTTCCAAACCTGTAAGACCTTTAATCATCTTCCGAACACAAATTGTGATATTTTCTATTCAATCTGATGCACGTGCTTTCTCCTGAACGTAAACAACACTCATTACATTGATTACGTTCTGGGGCAGGTGCATCGTGATACTCTCCAAAGCGGCAGAAGACGTTAACTCAGTGAGAAGAATTGAATAAATTATGTTATTTTTTGTTTTCCTTGCGCAAAAAAAAAGTATTCTCGTAGTTTAGCAAAATCGAAGTGGAGCCACTAATGTTACATGGACTCTTTTATTGTGTCTTGGAAGTTTTCAAGACACAATAAAAGTTTTTTGGAAGTTTCTGTGTCTTGGAAGTTTTCAGTTGCATTGCTGTCTATTCGGGGTCAGAGAGCTCTCAGATTTCATCAAAAATATCTTAATTTGTGTTCTGAAGTTGAACAAAGGTCTTGTGGGTTTGGAATGACATGAGGGTGAGTAATCAATGACAGAATTTACATTTTTGGGTGAACTATCCCTTTAAGCACCATTTAATATATTCTTGGTTGTCTATTGTAAACAACTCATTCCAGCAATGATACTTTTGGCACAGTAAAAGAGATGCTAACCCAGGTTTAAACCAGGGTCAAACTGCGAAACGCCACTTAACTGGGAATTAATTAGTACCCTTAAACCAAGATTAACAAAATAACCCAGGGTTAACCCAGGGTTAAGTGCAGAGTGAAAAGCCCTGTGGAGCAGGAACTCAATGGAGTGTATGAAGCCCAGTTTGGAGCTTCTTTTTGAAGGCTGTGGGAAAAGGAAGACCTCCAGGCTGGTTGAAATGCGACATCTGTGGGCTCATGTCTCGAGACACTTTCTCTCATTGACAGAACAATAATGCGGCTCTTTTTGCAAGAACCAAACAAAAACAACTGAAAAATCTACTTACTATGTCAAAAAAGGAACTAGCTGCAGTTCCTCTCCCACAAGTTCTACAATGATGCATCGTGTTTTAGTCTCTATATACTACAAAAGCAAATACACAACTGTAGTCTATTGTGGCTAGTGTCTCTCTGTGGTGACATGCAGTTGCCTTTCCAGGAAACAAAAGGAAACCATCTGATGTTGCTCCCACTAGAACAGAAAATTTACAGACTTGACTGGGTTTCTGGGATCAGTAATAATTGACCAGACAAAATCAAACATTAAGCCATAAGGAGGTGCTGTAGCATGAAATGCCTCGTTCTGACAGGCCAACAGGTGAGCCGGACAAAGCTGAAGCGGAGTGTAATGTACTTAATGATATCCTGACTGGACAAATAACAGTCTTCAATAAAGTATTCACTTCAATATGTGACTCTGAGTAAATCGGCTTTGCACGTTAGACCTAAACTGTAACACATGAACACATCGATGAGCACAAATCGGTTTCATGCACTGTTCTCCAGTTGATCCCTGTAAGGTCAATGACCAAAGAGTAGTAATGGTTAAGTTTTATGCTGTCATTCAGGTTTAAAGGACGGTCAGGAAGTTGCTGAGGAAGCATGGTAATGATTAAATAATTTACCAGGTAAGTGCCCATGTACTGCACCAACTGTCCTACACACTGAAAGCCTACACGTGGCAAAGCAGGTGACTAAGTCAAAATATCTCAGATATCTGACACAAAGACAGCATAGCATCGGTGCTATTTTAATTTATCCAGAGGTATATCCAGCACAATTTTAATTTTTTTAAATATGTTTTCTTAACAATCCTTTTAATTTATCAAAAGGCCATTTGAGTAAAGTAAACTCATTGACATGTTCAAGAAACCAGTCTGAGATTATTTGAGCTTTGTGACATGGTGCATTAACCTGCTGGAACTAGCCATGGGAAGACGGGTACACTGTAGTCATAAAGGGATGGACATGGTCAGCAACAATACTCAGGTAGGCTTTGGTGTTTAAATGATGCTCAATTGGTACTAAGGGGCCCAAAGTGTAAAAATATCCCCCACACCATTACACCACCACTAGCAGCCTGAAACGTTGAGGCAAGGCAGGATGGATCCATGCTTTCATGATCTTTACACCAAATAATGACCCTACCATCTCAATGTTGCAGCAGAAATCAAGACTCATCAGACCAGGCAACATTTTTCCAATCTCCTATTGTCCAATTTTGTTGAGCCTGTGTGAATTGTAGCCTCCGTTTCCTTTTCTTAGCTGACAGGAGCAGCACCCGGTGTGGTGTTCTGCTGCTGTAGCTCATCTGCTTCAGGGTTCGACATGTTGTGCGTTCAGAGATGGTATTCTACATACCTTGGTTGTAATGAGTGGTTATTTGAGTTACTGTTGCCATTCTATCATCTCTAACCAGTCTGCCCATTCTCCTCTGACCTCTGACATCAACAAGGCTTTTTCGTCCACACAACTGCCACTTACTGGATATTTTCTCTTTTTCTGACCATTCTCAGTAAACCCTAGAGATGGTTGTGTTTGAAAATCCCAGTAGATCAGCAGTTTTTGAAATACTCAGACCAGCCTGTCTGGCACCAACAACCATACCACGTTCAAAGTCCCTTAAATCCCCTTTCTTCCCCATTCTGATGCTCGCTTTGAACTTCAGCAAGTTGTCTTCACATCTAGCATTGTATGTTCTAAGTATCTTTAGTAAACCTATAAAGGTTACACTTTATTTTAAGGTTCTTGTTATGGTGTAATTACACATTTAGATGCTGAATAATATATATTGACCTACATTTACTTACTATTTGGTTAGGGTTAGGATTAGGTTACAAGCATGTAGTTATTCTTATTTTATTGTTTTTATAATAGTAAGTACATGTAACGTGTAACAAGGACGCCATAAAATAAAGTGTTACCCCTAAAGAAAGTATTTTCGTACTTCACAGAACATTCGGAGGACATTCTGAACATCGCTCTCTGTTTACTGCTCACTGTTAGCTGCTAACATTGCTACACTGTGTTTTGGAATAAAGATGCCATTCTCACAGAGCTCATCTTGCAGGTGACCATTACAGTAAATGGCAGATCATCTATAAGTGAAGATATAGCATATACTCACACTTTATCTGTGTATGTGGGTGGTGGAGCCTTGCGTGCTGTGATTAGGACGATGATGAAGACAGTGATGAGGAAGAGCGCCAGCACAGCTCCCATCACGGCTCCAGCAATAGCCATGGAGGATGTCATCTGCTTCTGAGACATGTCTGAAAGGCACCACAACACAGTGAGCAAAAACAAAAGCCAATTAATAAATCAACACAGCCAGTGATACTGGTGGTACATCACATTTCACTAAAATGACAAGACAAAAACACTGCTGATCTTGGCACAGAATGGCTAAATGCCACAAATTATAACAAAAAGCACAAAAGAGCAAAGCAAAGCAAAGCCTGTTAAAGCAGCTCACAACTGTATGTAACACGCTAAAGCTCAGCATGTGTCGATGCAGATTGTAAAAGACAAACAACAAAACAGCAAGAGACTACAAGACAGCTTAGTTAAATAAAGATGTGAATAAAGATGTGACAACCCCAACAGTGAGGACAGAGTCAGCAAAAACTGAAAGCTCATGCAGCCAGAACAGCTGAGAGAGGGGAAATAAATACATAAATAATTTAGCTTTTATTTACAAATGAATAATTACAATTTAGTTTACAGTTTACGCAAGAAGAGGATTTGTGGTGAGGCAATGACTTGATTTACGAGAAAATTTATAAAATACAGCTTTTTTGTCTTAGTAAGGTTATTATTATTTTATACATATTTATTTTTTTCAAAAACTTTATTATTTTAAAATTTTTTGTTAGATTTATGCTTCACACAAGAAAACAAGTTTTTTGTTTGCTTATCCAGAGGCTTTTAGCTACAGTAGCTGTAACATTTACATTTAGCAGATGCCGTTTTTCAAATGTGACTTATGTTCAGTTATTAAATTATTTAACAATCCCTTTAAGCTATTAAAATGTTGTTGTTTTTTTTCCCAGAATATTTTGGAAAAAAATGTCATAGGGAACAGTTTCTTTATTTATACAAATGTGAATAACATAATGAAAATTATTATTATTATTTTTTTTTTAATGTATTTTTTTTTTTGTGTGCAAATTTCCAGTTTTCCTGAATTTGTCCCAAAAGTGAGTTATGGTGGCCACAAAAGTGTAATTTTCAAACTTTGATGACTAAAGATGCCACAACAAGAAGACACATTTTGCTTCTGAAGAAAATTTCTCGTTTTCGTCAACATGAATCTAAAGTAGAAAATTCTGTCTTGGCAATTTTCAGTAAAAAATAATGGAAAATTATTATTTGACAGTACTAATAGCTTTGTATGTAATGTTTTAGCAAACTCACATCTTTACAGCTCCTTTCATGATTTGTAACACCCACTTATCAAGATCAAATCAGTTCCTAATATATAAAATATATAAAATAATTACCACCCTATAGTTTTCTTCTTCCCGTGGGCTCACCACCTACAGGAGGGACCGTAAGGGGCCGGTGCTTAGACAATCGGGCGGCAGTCGAAGGCGGGGCCTCGACAGCCCGATCCCTGGACAAGGAAACTAGCTCTAGGGACGTGGAACGTCACCTCACTGGCGGGGAAGGAGCCTGAGATTGTGCGTGAGGTTGAGAGGTTCCGACTAGCGATAGTCGGGCTCACCTCTACGCACAGCTTGGGCTCTGGAACCACACTCCTCGAGAGAGGATGGACTCTTTACCACTCTGGAGTTGCCCATGGTGAGAGGTGGCGGGCTGGTGTGGGTTTGCTTATAGCCCCCCAGCTCAGCTGCCATCTGTTGGAGTTTACCCCGGTGAACGAGAGGGTCGCTTCCCCGCGCCTTCGGGCCGGGGATAGGTCTCTCACTGTCGTTTGTGCCTACGGGCCGAACGGCAGTGCAGAGTACCCAGCCTTCTTGGAGTCTCTGGGAGGGGTGCTGGAAAGTGCTCCGACTGGGGACTCCGTCGTTTTACTGGGGGACTTCAACGCCCACGTGGGCAACGACAGTGACACCTGGAGGGGCGTGATTGGGAGGAACGGCCCCCCTGATCTGAACCCGAGCGGTGTTCAGTTATTGGACTTCTGTGCTAGTTACAGCTTGTCCATAACGAACACCATGTTCAAGCATAAGGGTGTCCATCAGTACACGTGGCACCAGGACACCCTAGGCCGTAGTTAGATGATCGACTTTGTGGTCGTTTCATCCGAACTCCAGCCGTATGTCTTGGACACTCGGGTGAAGAGAGGGGCGGAGCTGTCAACCGATCACCACCTGGTGTTGAGTTGGATCCAATGGCGGGGGAGGAAGCTGGACAGACTCGGCAGACCGTACCGTTCAAACGTACTGTGAGGGTCTGCTGGGAACGTTTGGCCGAGTCTCCTGTCAGAGAGATCTTCAACTCCCACCTCCGGCAGAGCTTCGACCGGATCCCGAGGGAGGCTGGAGATATTGAGTCCGAGTGGACCATGTTCTCCACCTCCATTGTCGAAGCGGCTGCTCGGAGCTGTGGTCGTAAGGTTTCCGGTGCCTGTCGAGGCGGCAATCCCCAAACCCGGTGGTGGACACCGGAAGTAAGGGATGCCGTCAAGCTGAAGAAGGAGTCCTATCGGGCCTGGTTGGCTTGTGGGACTCCTGAGGCAGCTGACAGGTACCGGCAGGCCAAGCGGACTACAGCCCGGGTGGTTGTGGAGGCAAAAACTCGGGCCTGGGAGGAGTTCGGTGAGGCCATGGAGAAGGACTATCGGTCAGCCTCGAAGAGATTCTGGCAAACCGTCCGTTGCCTCAGGAGAGGGAAGCAGTGCCCTACCAACGCTGTTTACAGTAGAGGTGGGGAGCTGTTGACCTCAACTGGGGATGTCGTTGGACGGTGGAAGGAATACTTCGAGGATCTCCTCAATCCCGCTGTCACGTCTTCCATTGAGGAAGCAGAGGCTGAGGGCTCAGATGTGGACTCGCCCATCACCCAAGCTGAAGTCACCGAGGTAGTCAAGAAACTCCTCGGTGGCAAGGCACCGGGGGTGGATGAGATCCGCCCTGAGTACCTCAAGTCTCTGGATGTTGTGAGGCTGTCTTGGCTGACACGCCTCTGCAGCATCGCATGGCAGTTGGGGACGGTGCCTCTGGGATGGCAGACCGGGGTGGTGGTCCCTCTTTTTAAGAAGGGGGACCGGAGGGTGTGTTCCAACTACAGGGGGATCACACTTTTCAGCCTCCCTGGGAAAGTCTATGCCAGGGTACTGGAGAGGAGAATCCGGCCGATAGTAGAACCTCAGATTCAGGAGGAACAGTGAGATTCGTCCAGGCCGTGGAACACTGGACCAACTCTATACCCTCTACAGGGTGCTGGAGGGTTCATGGGAGTTTGCCCAACCAGTCCACATGTGCTTTGTGGATTTGGAGAAGGCATTCGACTGTGTCCCTCGCGGCGGCCTGTGGAGGGTGCTCCGGGAGTATGGGGTCCGGGACCCTTTGCTAAGGGCTATCCGGTCCCTGTAAGACCGGAGCAGGAGCTTGGTTCGTATTGCCAGCAGTAAGTCAGACTTGTTCCCGGTGCGTGTTGGACTCCGGCAGGGCTGCCCTTTGTCTCCGGTTCTGTTCATGATTTTTATGGACAGAATTTCTAGGCGCAGCCAGGGGCCGGAGGGGGTCAGGTTTGGTGACAATACGATTTCGTCTCTGCTCTTTGCGGATGATGTTGTCGTGTTGGCCTCATCAAGCCAGGACCTTCAGCATGCACTGGGACGGTTTGCAGCCGAGTGTGAAGCGGCTGGGATGAGAATCAGCACCTCCAAATCCGAGGCCATGGTCCTCAGTCGGAAAAGGGTGGCTTGTCCACTTCAGGTTGGTGGAGAGTTCCTGCCTCAAGTGGAGGAGTTTAAGTATCTTGGGGTCTTGTTCACGAGTGAGGGAAGGATGGAACGGGAGATTGACAGACGGATCGGTGCAGCTTCTGCAATAATGCGGTCGATGTACCGGTCTGACGTGGTGAAGAAAGAGCTGAGCCGCAAGGCGAAGCTCTCGATTTACCGGTCAATCTACGTTCCTACTCTCACCTATGGTCATGAGCTTTGGGTCATGACCGAAAGGACAAGATCCCGGATACAGGCGGCCGAAATGAGCTTTCTCCGCAGGGTGGCCGGGCGATCCCTTAGAGATAGGGTGAGAAGCTCAGTCACCCGGGAGGAGCTCAGAGTAGAGCCGCTGCTCCTCCACATCGAGAGGGGTCAGCTGAGGTGGCTCGGGCATCTGTTCCGGATGCCTCCTGGACGCCTTCCCGGGAAGGTGTTCCGGGCGCGTCCCACTGGGAGGAGACCCCGGGGAAGACCTAGGACACGCTGGAGAGACTATGTCTCCCGGCTGGCCTGGGAACGCCTCGGTGTCCCCCCAGAAGAGCTGTAGGAAGTGTATAGGGAGAGGGAAGTCTGGGGTTCTCTGCTTAGACTGCTGCCCCCGCGACCCGGCCCCGGATAAGCGGAAGAAGATGGATGGATGGATAGTTTTCTTATTTTTTTACTCTTAAATGTGTCAAAATGAGAATAATATAGGGAGAAAACAGTGATTTATAATGACTTAAAGCTTAAATATTTGACTGTAAAATTAAGATTTTATTTTTTTGCAATGTACATTTAAACTTTACATAAATCACATTGACGCTACACAAGGGCAGATGCCAGTATTTTACAGTGCACATCAGTGCATGTCCTGGTGTAACTTAATCAGGCGTCAGAGTGAATGAGAACTAGTTGTTTGATGTTACGGCGAGTCAGGTGGATGGGTGGGTTGTGCTGAGGTTGGCAGGGGCAAGCTGTAGTCAGCCAGCTCTAAGGCTCAGTAATTAGGACCCCATGCTGCCCTCCTTTAAAGCCTGCTGTTACTGTCTCCCCCACCCCGCAGAGCAATGAACTTATGCTTTGCTGCACTCCTTCCTCCAAGCCTTTCCTTCCACTCTCTTTCTCTGTCATTATCACCTCCTCTCTCGCTCGCTTTTACCGTGAGCTTCACACACTTGCACAACTTCATTTAGCAAGTTGACCAGAATCAAGGTTTCTAGCTCGTTATCCCCACAACGGGACTCCTGTAAAGGGATTACATCCATTAATTAAGATTAATTAAACTCAAAGAGCGCCCTTTTGGATGATCAACAGACTATTTAGCAAAGAGGGTGGAACACTGACACCGTATTACCCAACTTTGCCACCTGACCAACAGTATAGTTTGCGGTCATTGATAATGCAGTATTCAATAAAAAGCATTTGTTTTTTTCTGCCTTCTTTGTATTTTTCCCTAACACAAATCAATTGAACATATTATTGAGTGTTTTCCCTGAAGGGTTTATGGTCGAGAACCCAATAATTACCACAGTGCTGTTACTGTTATCTCACCTCTGCTCTCACAGGAGAACAGAACAGGATGTTTAGTCGAATCATTCAATACTGATCATTTGAGTGTAGCAAGCGGTAAATATTTGGCCTGCTGAGCACACGTCCGGGTCTGACAGAAGCTGGCACAGGACGAATAAAGACAGTGAGAGCAGGAGGTTGAGGGTGTAAGGTTTCATGAGGAGAGGGGATTGTGGCTAAAAACAAGCACTGGGATGGAGAATGTTGGCAAAAGTTTTGGCACTGAATTGGAGGTTTGGCACAGTGCAGATTCAACCACACTTGTGACAGATCTCTGCACAGCAAGTCCATACGGCGACATCTGAAGGCAGCATAATAAAAATGACTCCTGTGAAGAGTTAAAAGTGAAGCGTGTAATTTCTGTGCAACTAGGGCTTGGCGATATGGCTAAAAGCATTATCACAATATTTTTTTTTACCCCTTATATCATTTGATATTGATTTTTCTTACAGTACACAGTATGTGTAATGCATTTCTTTCTTCGCTAATGGTATGAAATGAATACTGATAGATATTCGTTTGTTAAATCATGAGAATAAATATAATTTAGTGGTAAACTCCACGAAGTAAACTACCTTGCCATTTTTTTACTACCTTGCTCACATCTTTGTTTTTAGTTTTTCTCAAATAATCATTTAATTTAAATTAATCATCAAAAACAACATCCAATTCAATTAATTCCTAAAGCTTAACAATTTAAGCAATTTTTGCTATCACTTTAGTATAGGGACCATCTCACTATTAACTAGTAGCTTTAACATGCTTATTATTAACATATTGGTTGTTTATTAGTATTTAGGCCTATAAAGCACATATTCTGCATAACCATATTCTACATCCCTAATCCCAATCCCTAAATTTAACAACTACTTTATTACCTATTAATAAGCAGCAAAATATTAGGCAAAAGTCATAGTTAATGGTTTGTTAATAGTGAGAATTGGACCTTAAAAGTGACCCAATTTTCTAAAATATAACAGATTTGATACAAAACATTGCATTTTTATTAATTGTTAAACAAGGTGCTGCATAACATCATTTGCATAGCGTATAAATTAAAACATGTATGAAATTTATCTTGGTTGATGATATTCTCTATTTCAGGATGCTCAAACCAAATACATGTAGCAATATTTTGGTAGTGTGACAGTGTTTACCATTTTTTGGTAAAAAAATTTTAAGGTGCAAAATTCAATAATTACAATAGAAACCCTGGACTTTTATATAAGGGTTAAACATTTTCCCACACAGACTGGTTCAAGTTTTTGGTGCAGATTCATCACGTTGACCTTTAACCTCATAATGCTAACAATAAGACAGGGCTAGTTTTGCAAAATATCCAAGGAGTTAACAGATAAAGGATAAGAGAGGAACTCTGTTAGTCCCTGAGAATGTTCCCAACATTTATCGAAATGTTTCTTTACTAAAATCCCCTCACTACCCTCCACACTCTTCCATTACTCATTAGCACATAGCTTGGCATAGCCAGTCCAGAGAGTCTCTATGTATTGCTCTATAGATGTTTTCTGGAGGTTTAACTTCGTTTGGGATTATATGTGGTTCAGTGTATGGGAACAATGGTCATGGACAGTGGCAGGGCAGGGAGTGGGCAGGGGAGAGGCCATCATTCTGCCGTCTGGCGGGTAATACCACAGATGGGCCCCCCACAGTGAGTCACAAGACCCTTTACACTTCAGTTCAGCAAGGGTTAAAGCTGTCATTTGCTGCACAATACTCACCTCAAAAAATACAAATTATAAAGCCACAGACATTTGGTTTATTCACTCCCAATCTAAATAATCTCCCGTGTGACAAAAAATGCACACTTTAACATACTTGTAAAAATGTCACACACACACACACACACACACATACACTTAAAATCTGAAGTACACAACAACTGCACATTCAATCTAAATGAAGGGTTTTTGGATAAAACTGTACATAAACTTCTAGAATTTGGTGTGTTTGTGTGTAAATGTACAAGCTCTTTTCAAGCTTTTTCTTGAGCTGTTTTTACTTTCAGCCATCCTCTACAGACATCTTCTGAAATCTGTTGTTCCCTCTTTTGTGGTTCTCTTCTTAAGTGCCGTGTCCATAATTCAGGTGCCTTTTAGCAGCTCACTTTTACCCCACTGGACTTAAGACTTTTCACAGGTGAGTCCAGACTTGAACCGTACCCTTTGAAGGTCCTCTCATCCCATTTAAGAGATGTTTATCAAGCAGATTTGAGATTTCTAGACTTTGGCGGGGAAATTCACGGCTCAGAGCAGAGGTGATCGCAGAGTAAAGAAGGATTAAATGGGTTCACACTCGCTTAGAACCGGTTGAAGGGTGGCAGGCATCTTTAAACCAGATTAAAGGGATCAGGTGTTTCTCTTAGACTGAGTGTTATGGGTCTCAGATAGTCGTATTGGACACGGACACCCCGCAACTCATTCAACGCTCTCTGTGGTTATTTGATAACAGGAGCTGGGTGGGGGATAAAGCATCACAATGCATTCTGGTAAATGTTACATGGGGAAAGCTGGCCTTTCCTGCTGGCTGACACCTGATAGCCATATTGGACTGCAGGTAGGGTGTTTGTCTGTGTTGGACCGGAAAGGGTTTCTGTTGTGTGTTCGCAACCCATGAGTCTTAATTACTGTGAAACTCAACTACAGTCTGTGGGGCAATGGAAGGAACTGGAGAAACGTCCTTGAAAAGGGCAAAGGTTTATGATGCAGCTGACCAAAAGGGCTCAATGACTCAATAGAACACATTTGTCCTAATAGAGGTCACTACAGGAAAGAAAGACAACAGCTTAAGTGATTTCAAAAAGTTTGTTCTGGTAAATGAAAGGAGGTAGGTAGGTCAAGTGTCAGAGGTCATCTTCTTTTAGACTGCCAGATTTTTATGAAGGGGTTATAATATGTGTGACAGTTGAGAAGAGCAGCTGATTCTGGGTGGTCCCTGTCTATCATAAAGGTTTCAAAAGGTGGTTTCACGGCAACGTCATAGAAGTATTTTGGGTTCCCCAAAGAACCTTTCATTGAACATTAAAAAAAATGACTTTTTTTCTTAGCATGAAGAACATTTTAATAACCTAAAGAACCTTATAATGCTAAATAGAACCTTTTGTGGAATAAAAAGTTTCAGCAGAAGTTAAAGGTACTTTGTGTATTGAAAAACTATTTTCACTCAGAAGGTGATGGTAAATTTCACAATTAAATAACAAAGAAACAGCAAGGAACACTGAATTAATCATTACATCTTTAATTGTTTTTATAAAACAATCCAATAATCGTTTTAATTACAAATTCAAAAAATACAAATGAAACAAAAATAAAAAAGACAAGTCCTTATATAATTTTTTCTCCTAAATTTTCATACATTAATCTTGATTATAGAAGTCATAATTAAAAATTATTGTTTTTCTTCAATCTAAATTCAAATAGCAGTTCTGCATAGTTTGCTAGCTTAATATAAATTCAATTAAAACAATTTCAAAGGAATTCAGTTCCAAATTGCCCACAAACCAGCGACAGTATTTTATCCAGAATTAAAATCAGAGAGAATATTTTCTTTCTTTCACATTGAATTATTATACTATTGCCTAGCTGAGAAAATTGGGTATAAAGAAAAATGGCTAATAAACATTTAGCTATGGATTGGTTATGTTTTATAAAATCACCATCAGGAAAGGAAACACATATAATGCTTAGTATTTGTGTTTTTATATATTTGTCTTAACATGACATCTTGAGAACCAGCTGGAGGCCGATTAATATCACCATATTTGGTTACATATTTGTACACCCCACCTAGTATATCTGTGACTGTGAAATAATAAGTGCAGTAACACTTTCCAGTGTTCTAGTTCTGATAAATAAGAGACTCTCTAAAATGGAGCCCTGAACATTTAACAACAGCCAACCACCGAGGGAACAATTTCATGACCACTGTGATGTATTAGTGGAAAAATATTTCATAAAAGAGAGATATCTGAGAAGCAGAAAGAGTCACAAAATGACACATTTTCCAAAGGAAATATCCTCCGGAAGGGAAAAAAAAGGGAAGAAAAATCCTTAGTCACAATGACAGATCACAGCCTTTTAAAGTGTCCCTCTTTTATAGAAGGAGTTTATAATGCCATATTTCATCTTCACGCATGCATTTATGTTGAATCGTCCCCCTCTTCTCCTTTTTAACCTTGATCCATCTTTGACTCCTCCCTTCTTCCTGTTTCAAGCTCCCCCCTCATTACCCATCTCCTCTCCTTTTTTTCCACAGAATTACCCTTTCATCCACTCTCTAACCCCTCTTGTTTATCTGAGACAGAAGGCACAGGTATCCCTCAAGAGAACAAGCCCGTGAAGAGTCTGTTGCCATGGGGACGGTGTCAATAGCCTGGAAGGGGGCTGTGGCAAACAAAACCATTCTACCGGATTAATTTAACCAATCAGAGGCACTGAGGGAGCAGGAGGGGGGCGGTAGGTAATACTGCCCCTTAGAGAATCTATTCAAACAGTCCAGTAAGAGACAGTACCCTCTTCACCCGTGATAGTGTGACTGCTCAAATAATGAATGACATTGTTATTTTCAGTGAGATAACCTCAGGAACCAGGACTTAAGATACCTGAAGGAAGGAAAATCTCTCCATTCTGTATATTCTCGAAGGAATAAAGAGCATGTTTGTGTCATTATTGGCATTGTTCAGAAGAACATGTTTCAGTGCTGCTTCTATTAAAGTGGTTTTCAGGATGATGGCCTGTGAAGGACAACATGTGGTTTACATGTTGACTGACTAAAAAACATTAGAAAAAGCACCAATATAGAATGAATCAACCCATGAAAATTGTATTATTTTTGTACACTACCATTAAAAAAGTTTTTATAATTTTTTTTTTATATATAATTTTTTATATGCATTTTCAAGATACAGTATAATAGAAATATTGTGAAACACAAAACCTTTTTATTGCAATATTTTCCAATGTCATTTATTCCTGTGATGGCAAAGCAAAATTTTCAGCTTTAGGTGTCACATGACACACATAAGAAACATTGTTTTCTTCTTATTAATAGTGTTGAAAATATTTTTTGATAATGTGAAACATTTTTTCCAAGGACTCTTTGAGATGTTGTTCTTTTTAAATTTGTATTCATTTAAAATAGCAATGGTATGTAACATGCAAATGACTTTACTATAACCTTTGACCAATTTAGTTTTTTCATTGCATTTAGATTTACATTACTTTAAAAACAATTAAGTGAATCTGTGAAACAGTAAACTAAATAATTTAGAAAAATAGTACAAAGTAATACTAAAAACTTCAGTGCATCCCAATAGTAAAAACGAGGCCATGTCAAGATAAAATATATAAATCATGGATAATTTGTCATTATTTTGATACTTTTATTCCCCTGATTTGATCTGAAGATGGTCCAAAGCATTAAAAGACTTCTTTGCTATATAAAAAGGCACGTTTTATGAGCCGACTTTGGACATTGACTCATTGTGGAACAACTGTAATTACTAGCTTGTCCCACCACCAGCTGATTGGACAGGATGACAGACTCTCCAACGGCTATGAAACAAAAACCACTCAAACACCGTTTAGTCCCACTGCTGTGCTTGATCTTCCCTTCGTCAACCAGCTCCCCCATCTTCTCTCACACAGATCGACAGAAGAGCAGTGCAAACACAGGAATCAACAAGTCCATAATCCACCCCACTTTAGGGCTATCCTAGGTAAGTCTGAAAGGAAGTTTAGCCCCCATCCACAGGAAGCTTTTAGCCACAGGCTTTCCCACAAAATATGCATGAGGTTTAGAGCACGAAGGGATCTTTGGAGATGAAGTAGTGTAACCACAGCAAAGGAAAAGTGGGCGTGAGGAATACATCCCTGGAGGCCTCCAGGAGAGTAGAGGAGACCCCAACAGGGAGCATTTCTGCAGCTGAAGCAACCAGTCACACCCACGACCTCAACATTCACCCCTCCAACCTGCAAGAAATGGATCCGAGGCCAACTTAGAAAACAAAGAAACATGTCACAGAAAAAAAGGTGCTTTATTTTAAAACAAATGTATCCCAAAGGTTGATTTTTACAAAATAATTTTCAGTATCATCTATACATTGCAAATCCATTTCTTCCTTGCTTTTTTTTATTTATTATTATTTGTATATTTTCTTTTGTTACAGTAGCTCTTTTGTAAAACAAGAAAAAAAAAGTGAAAAAGATGTTCTGGAGAAGTGTACGTGTGATCTTCTCATCACAATCTGTGTAATAGTGGGTTTTCTAGAGCGTTCCACCGCTGAATCTCAGGCTTCCTATAGGAACGATAAATTCAAACAAACTAATACACAAAACAATCTTCTCCTATCTGCCAGCATATATACATTGTTTTCATCGAATTCTTCACCCAAAGCTGTACACATAGACATTCTAAGTTCATAACTCTGATGTTCACCGTGACTCAAGTGTCACACGTCATTTAATTCGAGCAAAACAATTTGTTTTTGTCTGAAAGAAGCAAAATGGCACACAAAACAAGGTGTTGGACAAAGCACAGTACAAAATGATGATCTCAGGACCCAACCTGACCACTTTATGCCTCAAAACTACTCTCATTCTTCTTCTGAAAATGATACTCACTCGTTTGTAACTTCTGTATGCACATTATAATGCTTACAGGGCCTGTCTTCAGTTTAAGGCACTACAGTATCATCTCCAATATCTTAAACACCAACCATACGCATCTGCTAGCTTATTAAGATCCAGCCAACAAAAGTTTAATGACCAATAACGTGCGTGTTAGGCTATCGTCTTCTGTGTTAAATTGTGCGCGCGAATGTGACTAGAAATCTGAACACGATTGCACAGGCAATGAGCCGATTCATCAAAACACTGTTGGTTAACACCAGCTGATTGGATTTCCATATTACAGACACACACAGAAACACAAGAGACAGGCACAGGCTTTGATTTGTGACGTAATGCACAGTCGCTGAATGCAGTCGGAGGTTGTTAACACTGGGCAGTGATGGTCTGACATTAATACGGGACAGGCTTTCATGTTGAACAATGGCAGTAGTTTTAATGTACATTGCCCAACTGTCTCCTGCAGAAAGACTCAATATTTGATGGCACAAACAAAAGAAATCCAGAGCTAATACAGTGATGCAGGGGTATGCAAATGGAAGCTGAATTGATACAATTACAGCCACCCCATTTCGGCAATCATCCTGTCTGGCTTTTGCCCATTGGGTTTTATCAAATCCGGCACGGTCCTCCCTGTCTAGCTCCTCCCTACGGCTCCGAATGCCAGTAGAGAAGAAATAAATGTTGCCATGGAAACCACCAGGCTGTTGACAGGAGCTAATTTCTGCCTCCATCAGAGTGACAGCATTGAAAGTTGACGTGACGCATCGAAACTCATCGCTCACGACAGTGCTGATCTTAAATACAAATGGCATTTGTTCGAACTACTTTCTTTTAAATAAATCACACAGTTCACCTTACTGTGCAAGGGAATGAGACTGGCTATTGATTTGGCAATTTTTATCACCCCTGAACTGGTTTATCGGTGAAACGTAAAGCAGACATCTTGTTGCCTCACCAATCTAAGAAACAAAGACGAGAATTATACCCTCACTTGGTCCCAAAACATCTATTAAGCCAGCTAACTAATGATTAGGCTAATGTACAAAAACAAACCGGTAGGTGTAAACTACTATAAAAGGTGCATTTCCTACTTATTTTTCTTTACATAACTCTGATCGTCCTCATTTTGCAGTCTGAAGCATTTTGTAAATGTCTACGCAGTCTCTTCCTGCTCGTTCTTCTCAGACATACCACTCCCTCCGGGAGATCATTGAGCCATCCATGTGCGACACGTAGTCGTTGTCGTAGCAGTCCTCCGGCAGGTAGGGGGAGCCGTTGCTCATGACTTGCGGAGCAGCAAACCTGCGGGGCTCGGGCTGCAGTGAGCTCCTCTGGACATGATGGGCTGGAGTGAAGCTTTGCGGATGGACTGGGTGATGGTTGCTGTGATAGCAGTGCTCAAGGTTTTGATGATTATGGTGATTCATTTGCCCAGCTGCTTCCCTCAGAGCTCTGCTGCGACCATTGGGTGATCGCTCGCGATCGAAATCACCCCACTCTTCTCGATCCTTATCAGGATAGATGGTGCCGTTATCCTGGTTGGATTTGAGTTTGGTGTCAGGGCTTCCTTTGCTGTAGACTTGCTGCAGCTCATGGGGCTGGGGAGCCTTTTGCATATCCGAGGGGCCATGATACTGCTTTGTGTAGTAGTCGCCGCGGAATGTCCGCCGTTGGCGCTGGTAATAAACTCCACCCAGAATAAGGAGCAATAGCAGGAAGAGTGCACCGCCTACTGCCCCACCCACAATCGTGCCTAGGCTCCCCTCCGGCAGAGGCGCCAGGGTTGGAGACGTGATGAGGGCTCGCTGCTTATTGCCAGGTGTGGTGGCAGAGATGTCGGCAGTTAGGAGGCGCACAGGGGTGGTGGAGGGCATGGTGGTGGTTGAGGGAGGATCTAATGGAGGAAAGGAAGAGAGAGGGGGGGCAGGAGGCAGGGATGGACAGACAAAGAAAAGTAGATAATGTCAATGTCAGCTACATCAGTATATCATTAACAGTCATATGAATCTGCTTCCAAGATTGTAATATCTTTTAGCATGACATATAGCATGAATAACAGGACTATCCTCTATTGCCGTGGATGCAATAGTTCCAGGTCTTTTATTGCAAGGAAGCAATTGCAAACCTTCTGACGGCTTCAAAACCTGAAACTGTTGTCCAGAGCAAAGACGACTAAAAACATGGAAGAGAAAGGAGAGTTGGGATCATCATGATAAGGGATTCATGAGGAGCTACATACTAACATCTCCAGCTAACACTGAAGTACAGTCATCTGCAACATTGAAACCTAATGAGAGACATTTGTGTTAGCTGAGAGAGGGAGTACGGATGACCACATTGCTGAGTGATGAGTACAAACTAAATGAAAGGAAGGGGTCAGGGAAAGGGTACGTACTACTGGGGAGGGAAGAGGGTTAGCCATCGAGAATACCCGAGGATTGGGTGACTGCTCCGCCTAACTGCTAACATGGTGCTAGAGTAGAAGATTGCGTTAACGCCATTACCATGCATTGATCGCTTGATTGTGTTAGGGGGCGTGTAGCGTTTCATCGCATTCTGGGGCATGCATCTGGACTATGCAAGCAACGTTCTCGGAGACTGGAAGCTGAAAGTCAAACTATCCCATTACGGAGTGTCCTGTTCCTGGCGCAATGAAAGTTATTTGGCTGGCTGTGAAGTGTGCATGCATTGAGTGCAGAACGTGCAAGTTCACTCTCAGGAGTCAGGACTGCAAGCTCTTCAGGGTTACACAGGTCAAATGCTCCAGCTAAAGTGGGGAATAATTTGCTCATCCTTGCTGGAATGAATAATAAACGTAGCATACATAAAGCATTCTTGGACGGTTTTGTTCCTGCAAGGTTAAAGGTAATTTGGATGCATCTGTGGGTCTGGTGAGTGAATGTATATGTATATAGGAAAGAGCAGCTTTTTAGTTCAGGAAAACTGAAACGTTCTGTATATTATTTGGCAACAATCCTTTTCACACACCCAAAATATTCCCAGGACAAACATTTGTTGCATATATGAAACCACAGGGATAGTTCAACCAAAAATCAAAGCTATCATCAAGGCTGATCCTAAAATCTAACTTGGCAGAGCATGGTCTGGACAGCCCTGGTTGTCACTATTTACTCTCTTTTTATATACTTTATAAACTTCTCTCTCTCTCTCTCTCTCTCTCTCTCTATATATATATATATATATACACACACACACACACACACACACACACACACACACACACACACACACACACACACAGTACAGACCAAAAGTTTGGACACACCTTCTCATTCAAAGAGTTTTCTTTATTTTCATGACTATGAAAATTGTAGAGTCACACTGAAGGCATCAAGGGCTATTTGACCAAGAAGGAGAGTGATGGGGTGCTGCGCCAGATGACCTGGCCTCCACAGTCACCGGACCTGAACCCAATCGAGATGGTTTAGGGGTGAGCTGGACCGCAGACAGAAGGCAAAAGGGCCAACAAGTGCTAAGCATCTCTCGGGGAACTCCTTCAAGACTGTTGGAAGACCATTTCAGGTGACTACCTCTTGAAGCTCATCAAGAGAATGCCAAGAGTGTGCAAAGCAGTAATCAAAGCAAAAGGTGGCTACTTTGAAGAACCTAGAATATGACATATTTTCAGTTGTTTCACACTTTTTTTGTTATGTATATAATTCCATATATAATTCCACATGTGTTAATTCATAGTTTTGATGCCTTCAGTGTGAATCTACAAATTTCATAGTCATGAAAATAAAGAAAACTCTTTGAATGAGGTGTGTCCAAACTTTTGGTCTGTACTATATATATATATATATATATATATACAGCAATGGAGAAATAATAATATATATAATTAAATATATATATATATATATATAAGAAATAACCATAAGAAATAACCATATATATATGACCTGGTCATGGTTATTTCTTTGAGTGAAAAAAAAAAGAGCTTTGGAAGAAAATTCACAGCTCTTTTCCACACAACAGTTTATAGTTTATATGAACACTCAAGAGTCAATGATTCAGTGAGTTGAACTGAAGAACTGAATCAGTGCACAAATTGGTCTTTTGAACTAAGTCTGAATGATTCATTCAAGAACCTTAATAATTTGCTCGAGGACCGGAACTTCAACTTTAAATCACTGACTAAATGATTCAGTAGTTCCACTGATAACAATTTACATTTTTGACAATCAAAGTTCTTGTATGGCTTCAGAAGACTTTAAAAATAGCGCACAACTCATACAAGATTAGATTAACACTGCATGGAAGAGACCTGCATGAACATTCATCCCATATTCATGAAAAATCTTAGTGCTAAGAGTTTCTCCTACTAACATTTTTTAGAAATTAAAAATTCTTAGAAATGGGTTTGCTCTTAAAATTAAAGATCCTAGTTAAGAAAAAAGTCATTCAGAAAGCATCTTAACCCTTAAAAGAGCTCTTAAAGTCCAAAATTGTTAGGAGTACTGATGAGGACTTTTAAGAGGCTTAAGAGTTTCTTTAGCAGTGGAGAAAATCAACTAAACCTGAAGATTCAGAAGAAATGCATATTTGCACACAATGCATAAAAGTGAGTTAATAAGACACTACACATTAGATCGTGCAGTGATCATGATGGTGACTGATATTATTAGAGACACGCTAAAAATGCCATAGCACCGGAAATTAAAGTAATAACTACATTAACCATGGCCACGTTCACACTTTCAGTTTTAGGGACTGACAACAGCATTTCATTACGGTCTCGAAATGTCCTGTTCAAACAGCAGCTTACTGTACAGTAGCGTCTCGAATACTGTCTGTATGAATGTGCAATGCGAGTCAAGCCACCCCTATATGCAATCGCGTCATTTTCTGCATCTCGCACATGACACTGAAACAGTCACGCACAGAACACAAAACTGACGGAAACTGGAGAACAGTGACCGGATATAAAACCTTTAGATGATGCACATCTTATTTCTCCATTGCTGTAATTTATGTAGAGTGAAAACACGCATGAGCATCTCTCTCGCACTGTACTACAAGTTGTCGAGTTCATACAGCATGTGTTTTCTGAGAAGGCTGTTGTGAGTGCTGAAAATAGACGGGTGTGAGTTTGGTAATAGAATGGAGTGGTCATCCCGTAAATAACTGTATTGTGTGAACGTAACCGTGACCTCAGATACAGGTCTGACAACCAGATTCTGCTGCTGTGTGAACGTGGCTACTGCAAATTAACATATCCAGCTACTGGAAAAATGCAACTTAGCAGCAGTCACGATTTTGGTCTGTCATAACTTTCTACAAGCAAAGTGACCACACAAACAATTAAAGCACTTTCAGAACCTTATTGTGTCGTTGTTCGTTTCCCATCACATACCTTAAGATTAACAGCGTGGTAAATAAAAAAAGTAAGTACAGGCTATAAACAAATGTGTGTAAGAGAAAGTACGGTAAAACAGGAAAAATTACGCCTGTAATTTCAAAGTGAAGACTTATAATAAAGCCTAAAGCACTTTTTTATTTTTCTATGACAACCAGCCAATCACAGTCTTCCAAAGACTGTGTCCTATGTAGACATTTTTAAGCTATATTAGGAGTTCTCTAAGAGGATTCTTAGAATCTTTAAGAATACGGGCCCTGATGTAAAGAAAAAATAAAATCGTATGGGTTTGCAACAACACGACAGTGAGTAAATAATGAAAGAATTACAATTTTTGTGTGAACTATCCCCTTAAACCACAAGGACATGTATAATGTCAATTTATTTTAATTTATTCAATTTCGCCCAGCGAGTTAAAGAATAATTTGTTTCAATCAATAAACAGTAGAGCTTCTGGCCTCAGCACGTCAATGTCCAGAAGGGAAGAGAACAGGACATAAAGAGAGGACAAGTCATGGAGAGGTCAGAAATCCCTGCCTCTCTCATGCTTCTCTTCTCTGTGCCTCCACAAAATACAAACTTTTATGGTACCCCATTCCTGTCCATACACTGTATCGACCAACCCGTTTGGAAGGAATGTGTGGGTGTGTATTTGGTGACCACACAGGTAGTGGCAGGGTGTTTAACATGCAGGACAGGTGCTGTCCACCCATACTCATGCACAAAGATCAGCAACTAACAGCAGCACACACACTTTCACACCCACATTCACTCAGTCAATACACAAACAGCAGCAGAATGCATTATAGTAGAAACATCACGACTCAAATGACGCAAAGGGACCCTTAGAAGATAGACGCAGACAACTTTGACAAAACAACCAAACACGCATAAAAACGCAAATTCATGCACATAGAAGCGGAATCTTTCTCAAGGGGAGAGAATAAGAACATTTCAAAAGAAAATACATAATTAATGGTGGTTGAAAAGAGCTGGTGAATGTTTCATGAATCTAGGACATCTCTCAGTGAAGGTTGCTTCCGCTCTATTCTCCCCTTGTATAACAGCGTGACGGTCTCAGAGATGTAAGTGTGCACAAGGGAGGGAGAAAGAGCAACAGAGAGAGGGAGGGAGTAATAGTGACGATCACAGAAACTCATTAAACGACAGTATTCAATGTTTAATGTTCACACAAAAATGATGGGAGATATACATAATGGAATGTGACTGCGAACACCTGTCTCAGAGGTCAATTAGATAATAACCCAATAAAAAACCCATCAAAACTGTTTAAAAAAAAAAAAAAAAAAAAAAAAGCCAAAGCTGAACTTAAAATTAATTTAAATAGAAGGCTAAAGCCTTTCGGGGGAAAGGCCTCTGGCTCAGGAAAATTATTATAAGCTTGTGTGCTGCATAAAAATGGATCCGAACCCATGTAAATAATGTTAGGATTTAATATTTTCAGGTGAACTTTTCCTTTAAAAAACAAAAACCAGATACGGCATTCTCAGTCCATTCATTTCAGATTAATGCCAACATTTCAACTCACCAACACTGGTTTTGTATGAGTGTTCAAATAAATTTGATTGGTAAAGTTTTGATGTTATTTCTTACCATTGTTTCTCCAGTTTCACAAAGGAAACATACTGGTAAACTTTGGTAAGATGGCTATGTCATGTTTCAAGTCTCTTACTCACCCGGAACACGTATTCTAATGTCTCGACTGTGCAGTCCGATGTCGTTTCCCACCTCACACCTGTAAACCCCAGAGTCGTTCTTCTGCAAGGGTCTCATAAACCCCAAAGAGTTATTCACCACCTCTACTCCATCTGGCATCTCTCCATCCAACCTAAAACATGCAAACACATTTTTATCAAAATCTAGAAATTTCAGCAGAAATCTAGAATGTGAGTCAAAGGCTTGACTGAAAACACGTTTCTTAAGATTTTTAAGTCTATTAAAGATCTTAAAGGACAATTATATTTAATGGTTAATTGCAGGCAAAAATAAGCAAAAAGCTTTTGTGAAACTGATCAGTTGGACCAGATATTGAAAAAAATGATCAAACCAACAAGTGGCTGGCATACATAAACAAGTTTTGAATTGTTAAACATATTTTTGCTTGCCCATGACTATTCCATGTCATTTTATAGTTCAAAAACTACTCCATTGCGGTTATGGTTTGTCAAAACATTTATGACTGCTTGAGGCAGATAATTTACAACTACAATTAATAAATGTTTAAGCTCACATGATTGACGTGCTGTCTTCTAACTTGGTGAACAATACTGAAAAAACATTAACATTAGTGGATTCCTAGAATTAGATTTGCTTTAAGTCGAATGTTTGGGCATCCACTCATAGTACTGATCATTTGCATTGAAACCTGACAGTTTGAACGATACTCTTGGTGTTGTGAATTGTAGAGATAATCTGTTGCTTTAAGATGAGTTCAGAAAATTGTCAATAACACTCTGGAACCCATTCCAGACGTGGTGTGCTCTGGCTATTGTGAGTGTAGTGGTTACACACCTGATCCATCTGAAGTGCTGGGCAGGCGGGTTGGCCTTGGCTCGACACGTCAGTTGCACATTCTCCCTGCCCACATACCAGTCACCGTCATAGCCCAGCACCAGGATGTCTGGAGCAACTGCGCACACACACAAAGCACAAAGAGATCATTCAGAGTAGTTTAAGAAAGGTAAAGCTAGGCTATGGCTTGTTACAAACCCTATGAAATGACATGACAAGTGCAGGTTTCTTGGCCTGTGTTGACGCATTTCCTATTGAAACAAAGTTTGGGCAGCACATATACATTTTTAAAGACCTTAAGAGGCTTAGTTTACGTCATGTACGTTACGTATGTATTAGGGGGCGGGGCAGTCTCATGTTAGACAGCATCCAATTGGATAAAAATCTTGGAAGTCAGAATAAATCATTAATATTTTTGGTACATATTATTTATGTGTGTGTACACAGATATTCACACACACACAAATAATATATGTATATATATAATAATTATATACTTTGTGGTTTGAATACATTAAATTACGTTTAAATTAATATCAATCTAAGAGAAAGTTGCATTTATAAGAAATTACACAATTATTAGAAATACCAAGTCACATGATATCAAATCTCAATCTTGCAATTTTGACATCGTCTTCCATTTGAGACTATTTATCATAAATGCGACTTTGTCTCTTAACAAAGTAACTTCAAATCGCTCTAAAAATGTAGATATAAAGCTACTTCTACATATAAAGAAACCAAATTATAAGAAATTAAGTTGGCACGGCAGAAACAGCTTCTATAAATGTGTGCATATTTCTATATCCATGACATATGGTACAACAATAAAGTAGCAATCTATAACACAACAACATTATTATAACTAATTAATCATAAAGCGACATAATTCATCATTAGGACTTTGTATGTCTGACCAGCAGTACAAGACCACTTACAAAGACAATGGACACTGTATTGATTTGTGCTTTTAGAAAAGCTCTTTAAAGTTCTTTAAGTGAGCGTGCTGAATTAAGATGTCATGTAGACCCTATGAGATGAAAAAAGATGGATGGAAAAGGAAAGTAAAAAGCTTCCGTGACTGTAGCCCCCATTGAATGCAGAAGCGTTGTCCCATGACTGATGTGACCTCTTCCCTCCTCATACTCCCTACACCGGCTGCTTCCTGTGCCTGTCCTTCACCGCTACATCTATATTTCATACAGCAGACATCTGCGCTTATGTACTCGCCACCAGAACAGATACACACTTACGCGCCTTCCTTGCTGCTTAATGGTGCTTAGTAGAAGTCTGTGTGCAGGAATCGTTAAACGCCGCTGATAAATCATTTGTCTGAAGCATCATTTTCGTATTCAGTATAAGTTCATGAAACCCTGAGGACTGTGTCTTAGCAAGAGGGCTTTTAGCTCCATCACGCACAAGACGGCATCAAGACATCATGTCATGTGGATAGTGACCGCACTGGGGTGATGTGGAAAACAGATGTGAGCTCTGGGCATAAATCTGATTGCCTGACGTGGTATAGAAAAAACTAAATTTAAGTTACTTTGAAATCTTCATGGAGAAGCTACTTTGGGTTTGTTGTGCTAGATTGAGCAAACAAAAACAGGCTTGCGTGCACACAGGAACACACACCAAATGATAGTCAGGTTTGGCTTTTGGAAGTAAATATGTTTAGTGGCCAATTGGCTGATAAATGGCTGCATGGTTTAAATTGCAAGAAATCTGATTCTTGCAGTTTTGTAAAAAAAAAAAAAAAAAAAAAAAAAAAAATATTATATATATATATATATCAGATTTAAATGTGAGCAAATTGTAAAAGAGACATGCTATCCATATCCATAGAGATCCATATTTGATCGACTCTGATTAACAATCTCAATTTGATATGATTATGGTTTCCATTTCATGTGGATGTGGATGCATTTCAGTTTGATGTTTAAATGATCCTTCTAAGGAAATGTTATAAATTATATAGTGAACATTTAAAAAAATATAATAATTCAAAACATATAATAAATTAACAACACACAAAAAACTGGTGTGAATACTAAACGAAGCAAATTTTAAAATGGCATTTCTTATGAAAAAGCTAAATCATAATGTGAAAAACTAAGTACAGAACAGCTGATATATTTTATAAAATATACACAAAAAAAAAAAATGAAATATGAAGTAGGCATTAAGAATTAGTTATTGGAAAATTGGTGCAAAACAAAAAACACAAAAAAACAAACAACAAATGGATCCTGCACAAACAGAATCATGCGAACAATCTTGTCACACTATAAAAACCGCTATCAGATACTCACACTGTACATTGATGATATAAGGTATCCTGAAGTCGCTCTGTAGAGCGGGGTGTTTGACCACACATGTTATCGTGTGGCCCTGGGCGTGACGGGAGGGTTGCCAGGTGTAGTGCACCTGGGTCGTAGTGGTGCCGTTGACATCATCCTGCATGTGGGCCTCAGACGTGCCGTACAGATTCGTCTCCCAGGACACGTCCGCAGGGGGCCGAGCCCTCTCAGCAATACAGGTGGCCACTGTGGTTTCATTGCCACCGTCGATCAGAGCAGAAGATCCAGCAGAGACATACACCTTCGGCTCAACTAAGACAGAGAGAGACATGTTAGAGTTAAATATACCACACCCCTTGTGTTTAATTCTGAGCTTTAATGTGAGGAGACAAACTCACACTATTACGGTGTAGACGTATCAAGATAATGAACTGAGCTAAAGCATTTCCATTCAGATTAGAGTACAAAGCTAACTAAAAGCTAATCCCCTCAGCATTGAGAATCGCTCTGGTAGCACAACCAGTAAATTCATAAACTGATAAGAATGACTGAGAGAATAATTTGATTTTCGTTGAGAAGAAATAAAAGTCTTATCAAAAAAAAAAAAAAAAAAAACATTCTCTATGGTTACTACCGGCTGAGGGCGGCCTCGGTTTTATCATCAGAGCACTAAGTGCTTTTCCAGAGAAGATGAAATTATTTGTTTTAATGGCTTATCCAGTTTACATGGCAGCCGGGGCGGGGCTTGGGCGTGTGCAAGCCGTTATGAATCCAGCAGTGTTCAGGCCTGGAAAACTGAGCTTTGTCTCCGAAACGGCTCACAGAAACTTAACGTGTGGGGCGCTTGTCCCAGGCTCCTGTGACAAGGGAGGCCTGCTAAATCAAGAAGGGCTAATACAATCATATATTGATATACACTACTGTTTAAAGGTCAGAGATTCAATAATTTTTTTTTTATGTTTTAAAGGCTGATCAAAATGCAATAAAACAATAATATTGCGAAACATTATTACAATTTAAATGTAGTGCATCATGATACTTTCAGCATATAATTTCCTAAAGTTTTATTAATAAAGCAGCAGGTCATCAGAACCCAATTGTAACCCTGATGAAATCGCAAAGTTTTCTCAAATGCAATAGCACTGCATTAAACAAAATATCCAAATAACTGCCTTTTTTATGGAAAGAGCCTATTTTTCAAATATTTACAAAAGGGATTTTCAACCTTAAATGATAAATTTTCAACTCAATCAGTTGAAAATTCAGACAAAACCATTTGAACCCTTTCTTTCGGTCAAACATTAGTGAAACATGTATTCATAGTTAACAAAAACCCAAAAAATTGTCCTTAGTTCTTTGGTAATCTATAGCATCATTTAGTGTCACGATGTGCATCATATTTGGTGATCTGATTATAAATATTCATTTGTATAAGTCAAAGGATGTGTACCGAACAGACACATTGGTTCTCCCTCTCTCTTTCCCTGCTCAGAGTTTTTTTCTCTCCCATCTTGTGAAGTATTAGCATTGGCAGTTGACCTTCAGAGACAACAGTAGCAGCTGTGGTCGTCGTACCTTCAACCATCCACGGTTGTGTGGTGAGTGACATGCCATGAGTGCCTGTGTTTGTGTGTGTGTGTGTGTGTGTGTGTGTGTCAACTCTCGTGTCTCACTTAAACCACAAATTCAACCGGACCACGCAATGACATCCCTGACCCTAAAGTGCAGTGGGTCCCAAAAGCAGCGGGCATCATTCCCACACTTATACACTCCTGTCTCCACACACACACACACACACACACACACACACACACACACACACACACACACACACACACACACACACACACACACAGTACATTCCTCCTGATCTAATTATAGCTCCGGCGCATGTTCCTCCTCCCTCGCTCCTGCTCTCTCACTTCACCACCACTTTCCATCCTCCTGCATCCCACCCCCCTCCATCTCTCCTTTTATTAAAGCTCTCAGTCCCCGGTCGTCTCTGCTCTCGTTCACGTTCTGATTTTCCTCCAACTGCACAGCTCGTTTTGTCGATGACATCATCTTTTTCAATTCATCGCTTTCTGAGCTTTATGAACCTTCACTCAACTCGTGTGTCTGCATATACCATTTATTACTCTAACACAGCATCTACACTATGTGTGTGGCACACGTCAAAACTAGATGGCTTCATCTGACAATTTACAGCGTAGTAATGGCTTACAATTATGGCCCAACAGCATTCAAAGAGCATGATGTTCTGTCTTCTCTGCAGAAATTAAAAACAACCACTAGGGTTACTATTAGGATATTATATATATATATATATATATATATATATATATATATATATATGTGTGTGTGTGTGTGTGTGTGTGTGTGTGTGTAATTTTATAATTATATATAATTATATATCCTAATAGTAACCCTAGTGGTTGTTTTTATTTAATTTCTACAGAGAGAGAGAGAGAAGAAAAAAAAAAAATCAAACTGCTGTTGGGTTATTTTGATTAGGTTAAAAAATTACTACAAAATACAGCTAACTAACAAAATAAAATATGATTTTTGAAAAGGTATCCAAGTTATCCGTTTTTGCAAATAAAGAGTTAAGTGTATTAAATACAGAAATTAAATATACACATGTATTTCTATATGCAAAAAAAAAAAATAATTAACATACCCACCCACAACTTCTTAAAAAGTAGCTGTAATAATAATAATAGTAGCTACAATAAACTTTATTCAATAGTTATTTAAATCTTATATAACTACTTTATATATTAAATACATATATATTACAATTAACAGGCCAAATTTTAAACCATATGCAAAAAAAAAAACCTTGGCCATACGAAATAGAAAGCTTTTTAGTAATTTGGTATTTAAATAACTAGTACTGTATAAATTATAAATTGTTGTAGCAATACTAACATTAATTTAGAAATTTTGTTATCATAAAGCAATCAGTGCAGGGTTTCTTATATCAACTGATTTCTGTTGAAAATAAAGTAGAATTTCATTTTCATTTCACTGTTGCTAAAGTCTATTCTTGAAGCCACCGGTTACACAGAGGATGTTCCCCGTGTAACCTTCATCATAAACTCACAGAGGAAACATCGGCTCTCCTCAATCCTCCATAGAGCGATACATAATTGATATACCTAACACAAAGCACTGTGCTTGTAAACTTCTCTTGTACACCCAGATAACAAGAGCACACCGCTTCATTCAGCTGTATCTGTGTTTAGCAGAGCAGATGGCTCTGGGGGTTTGGTGGAGGAAGAGAGTTTAAACATCACCATGTTCTCTAAAAGAGCTGGACCGTCTCCCAAAACACTGCTTTCATTCCTTCCCTGAAGTTGCTCTTAATGTTTTTCCACCTTCTCGCACACACACCGCATACTTGCCTACTTACAGAAATAAGCAGCACTTTATTCGGCAGCTGTGATGTGCATTCACTCGCACGCCTTTCTTTGTTTGTCAACCGCACGCATGTGAAAGGTTCGTCACGGCACTTACGCATTCATACACAAGCTTCACGCTATGAGTGCATAATCTAAATTAATCAGAATGCAAAAACACACAAGCACACACACGGCGTCTCTTGTTACCTATCACGCTGACAGTGGTGGAGGCCTGAGTGTTACCCAGCGGAAAGGTGGCAACCTTGCAAGTGTATATGCCGATGTCAGCGAAACCCACGTCTTCTAGCACGATGGTGGCATCGCGCATGGAGGGCGAGCGGAAGGACAGCCGTCGCGCATATTCGGGCGGGATGGAGATGCCAAACATTGGGTTATACACTGCCAGAGTCACCCATCCAGTGGGCAGCTTCCTCTCCCACGAGCTCTGCGTCAGGCTGAGGTTCGTGTCCACCTGCACCCTGCAGCTGAGGGTGACGTTCTTTCCCAACACGGCGTTCACCTTTGGCGGGACAACCACCTGACTGCCATACACCAGCCCTAGGAGAGAGAAATGCACACATCATTAGTCAGGACACCTGAGCAGCTGCAGAAAAGTGCTCTTGAGGTCTTGAACCATCTCAACTGACAAATACGTTTTTATCCTGTTCAAGCTCCGATCAATCAGACGCCAAGGTCTCTTAGCACAGCTCCTAATTCCAAACGAGAAAAGTCAATTCCCTTTATCTTAGACTTCTGAGGAAGAAACGGATAAAACACTGGTTAGCTGGTGTAATGTGTTGTGCTGTAAAATGAGTAAATTAAATGCGTTTTATTGTGCTGGAGGGAGGCTAAATTTATCCCTAACATTTGACTTCCTGCAAAAACACAGATTTCTAAAATAAAAGTCTAAAAATGGGTCAGGAACAATGCAGTAAGAGTAGACTTGAGAAAAACCAAAAACTAAAAGAAATGAAAAATAAAACATGAAAAAAAATATATATATATATTATTATAATTCTGCTAAACTAATTGGCCAATAGTTTATTTTTCCTGAAATACAATTTTTTTTGTATTTAACTATAATCCAACATTATGTATACATATTTTTGTTTTAAAAAGTAAAAAAAAGTAACAATATGCGAGTAACAATCACACAGTGTGAACTATCAAAAGACAAGATCTGACGGCGATGCCCGTGAAATATTTTGATGCTAAATATCTGGACCTGTCGCCATTGTGTGAAAACAACGGTGATCTGACGACTTTGAAATCCGTGCAGTTTGAAGTGGCATAAGTTTACAACTGATTTATATTTGTGTCTAGGTTTGAGGGGAGCGATGGCTCTTTTTGATGTTCATGGTATAACTTTCATCTAAGGAAAGAGCAAAAAAAAAATGTACTGCAAAGAACAAAACACCGATTTATAGAATGTTCTCCTCCTCCTCTTCCTTTCCGTTAGCCTACCTTCCGTCACTCAGCCAGTCATAATTTATTCCTCTTTCCATTTGCCGAACAAAAGCTTAATTATGTTTGAAAGAGGGCGTGCGTGTGTGAAATGAGTGTAAAAGAGAGAGACGAAACGGGACCGAGGGACAGACAAGTGCTAAAAGATGCCAAAGAAACAACAAAGGCCACATGAGGACAACCTGTGTGTCTTATTACACCCAGACAGCTGTGCTCGCACAATCTGAATCCAAACAACATATACACACGCGAACACGCAGCACAGTCGCACGCGGCCTCTAACATGTGGCGGCGACGGAGGCAAATCAATGTGTTCTGTGGGGAGATGATGGAATTCAGATCATCTGGTAGGATCTTCTCTGGATTCCCACATCAACAGCACATCAAGCATCTGCAGGCATGTACAGCACTGCCACAGTACCAAATGTTTACCACAGTACAATATCATTTTACCAATATCAGCACAATCTGCTCCTATTCTGCAAAGTTCAGCAGATCACAACCTTGACTTGTAAGATTCATTTAATTTCTTAAAGGGGCAGATGCACAAAAATGAATAGTTTGTAATTATTTATTCACTTGGATGCTGTTACAAAACTGCATTAATTACTTTCTTCAGTAAAAAGATTTTTTATCCATACAATGATGTTGATGGGGTCCAAAATATTAAGATTTTGTGACAATTTTTTCTGCTGGTATGACAAAATTTTGCGAGCAGTCGCACCGGTGTGACCACCGTACTGTTCAAATCATACTGTCGTACTGTCCGAACTCAGAACAGCTTTACTCGTGAACCAATGTTGACTTCACGACACTGTGACAGCACAGCCGTGTGAGATCCATTGAGAAGCATTTTCATTTGCTGCAGAATGAGTAACCATTGTTGCGAGGTCTAGTGAGATGCATTCAACTTCTGTACAGAAATCTCGGTTATAAACCGATCAAAACGCCAGCAATGACAACTACATTTATGTAGCCACGAGAATACTTTTTGTGCACAAAGAAAACAAAAATAATAACAATTGTTAACGATTTGGTTTTGATACAAGATACCGAATTTTATCAATTCAATCCTATCAGGAGTTTCCAACATATAAGATGCACACAATCCATCTCCTCTCTGGCTGACGTCAAACCTAAAGGCCTTTTCTTTAGTGTTGCCTAGTGAGCAAAGCTTTAGCACCATAAACGCATTATAAACTGTCAGAGATGCTCTTCATCAAAAGGAACCCCAAGTCTAAGCTGAAGAAGACCCTCAAACCAGCCATCTCAAGAGTATGTGCGTCTCCACACAAACATATTCATGTATGATTGCTGGCCCATTGCTGACCTGATTCTGAGAATTAAAACCAGCCCTTCAAGCAACCGCGTCGCTTTGGTCCAGTCAGAGCAACACTTCAAACAAAACTAAATATCTGGATTTAATCTACAGCCATTCCCTTAAAGACCATGCATGTTATACAGTGACCAGCTCTGAGGAAGACATGGAGTCTGTAATAGATAAAAAGGAAAATAAAAGATGAAAAACAGAGGGTACAGATAGATGTTAAACACAACCGGCGGTGTGAAAGATCAGTGAAGAGAATGCTGGAGCACATTCAGTCAAATAAACAGCGATACTGTACGCACACACCCACCCATTCACTCTCTCAGCCTCTCAAACGACAATGCTAATTGCAACAAGCTGCCGGTCGGAAGATGTAATCGTAAATCAACACCCGCCGCATTGCTTGGCAACAGACTCCAAACATTCCGCCGGAGCATTTGTCTTGCCAGCAATGACCCTCCTTCTTTTGTCTCGACAGTACATCCTTGCTGTGAATGGAAGAGGAGGAATAAAACAGACAAAATGTGGCAAATAAGAATCATAAAGGACGTTTGGAAGTTATATCTTCATCAGCGCCAAAAGCCAAAACAAAGCCAAAAGATGAACTCACAGGAATGGATGAGCAAGCGAGGAAATGATCTGGAGGATTTCAGGCTGTAAATGTTGACTAATGTTATGCCGTAAGCATTTAAACAAAGGCATTTTCAGCCACTGAGTCACACAGAGTGAATGGGGAATGCCAAAATGCAGCACTCTTCATCCTTAAATCATTGGGTTTATGACAAACCAGCCACGAAGTTTCTGCTTTGACCAAATGCAGTGTAACTCATATGGGTAAAGATGGGCATAGTTTCAGTTTAGGGGAGAAAAAAAAAAAAGATGCAAAAGGACTGCATTGATAGTCTTCAAACTTTCTGAAAAGATATAAATAAAATTTCTACTTTCTTCAGCCTGAGCCACCTAAAATAAAAACTCCATAACTTTGTTTTAATATTTATGCCTAAAACCTAAAAGCCTTTGCATTCTTGGAAACCTTACATATCCTTAAGTAAATACCAAAGTAGGGCCTAGTTGTTTTTTGCAATTCTGTTTGGTATTACAAGTGGAGCAAAATACACTCACTTTTGGGTAAAAGACTTTGTCCAGTCTGTGATGAAATAACAAGCAATAAATGGTGGATCTGAGAGAGAAATTTCTGGCTCATATTTCACCCCTGAAAAAAAACAAAAAAAAAAAAACAAAAAAAAAACAAGCAATTATATTTTATTTTGCACTGTGAAATATGACCCAAACATTTCTTCACAGAAATTCACCAACTAAGTTCATTGCATTTATCTTCAGATTTGTATTATATTCTATGAATAGATGATTAGCCAGCTTAATGAAAAAATTTAAATGAAAAATAAATAACTTATAAATCAAATATATGCTTATTTTTCATCTAGGGTAAAGTGCAGAATTAATGAATAAATAAAACTCATGTTATTATTTAATAAATTATGCTCATTACTTATGTTCACGTTAACCAGTTACTGTAAATAACCCTTATTTTACATATTTAATATATTTAAGATTTATTCTATTTACAAACTCCAAAAGGAGCTATTCTGTCCCTATCTTATTAGATTTTTTCAGAGCTAAAAATAAGGATTTCTGATAACATGCCTGTTTCAGACTAGTTTCGGCATGTCTAGCCACATTCTGCAGACAGGAGACAATTTTACCAAAACCATGTGCCAAATTAAATATTCCCTAATGCACTAATGACTAATGCATTTCATTAATTAAATTACTTCAGAGACTGAAAATAAAGTTCAGCAGAGACAAAGCTGTGCACCAAATACATTTCTGAATGGTGTAACAAACGAGCACAATACAGACTCATGAATGCTCCACAGCACACACACACAAATCCACAGCCTGAGAGGTCAGAGCGGCACAGGAAGTTAACTGTCCTGACAGCAAGGACACCGAGCTCCCAGAAGGGTTCGCTCTCTATTCTGCCACAGTCAGCTATTCCCTCACACGTACTAGCTACCTGCAAGGTGTGTTGGTGCATGTGAGGGAGTCAGCGCGTGTCTGCGAGAGAAGCTGCACGTCTGTGTGCTGTGAGGTGATGGGGCTCAATTTTCCCTCTCGAATGTATTCATTGCACATGGCAGGTCGCACTGGAGCCAGCACCTCTGCCATGATTCAGCAGATGGGCTTTTACGGTTATACTTCTTTTCCTATCTATTATAAATTGTACAGAGAAGCAGGAACCGACCTGCTTAAAATGCATTCTTCCCATGTACGTGACAAACAAAATCCTCTGACCACCTTATGACCTTTTCGGAGAACCTCATTTTAAAATATAACACTGAACAATGATAAATGACCATTGGCAATGTAAAAGACCAGTATGTGAGGCTGTACAGGGAAACAGGTGTTCTGGACAGAGACATTGAGTTTAACATGTCTGCATCTGCACATGTCAGGCGCACACACACACACACACACACACACACAAAAGACATGCTGAATGAAAATAGACCTGGGTGATTGAAGAGCTCAGGGTTGTTTAAAGAAGACGTCAGGTGTGTAGAATGGAGCTTAAGGTTGTATGACAATAGTGTTGTGTGTAAATCTGTACATAAAGAGACTGACAGGCACCGACGTTAGGGGTTACGCCATTTTTGTATGAAGCAGCAGAAGTGGCTTCAAGTTTCACATAAATGTGGTCACTGCATCTCCAGCGGCCTGAGCACCAGGGACCTCATATAAGTCTCCTCCTCCCTGAAAAAGACAAATAGCCTGCCCAAGCTCTACACAAGGCATATCTCTAGGAATTTTAGGCTTTGAAAGTTTTCTAAAAACAACTGAACCAAGCTGTTCCAGTTTGACTGGTTAGCATGACAAAGAAACTTCATGTTTAACCTTTTAACAGCAAGACTGCAAAGCTACGTCAACCAGGGGAGCGATTCACCAGTTGTCAGCAGGCTGGCTTCTCAAAGAATGGCCAACAGTTGGTGAGAGAAAACAGCCACTTCACAGCATCGTGGCGCAGGGACTCGCTGAGCAAGAGAACAGCGGGAATGCGTGTTAAGAGAGTGAAAGCTTTGTGAAAGCCTGTGTTGTGACAGTCCGAGCGGTGGTGTCTTCAGGGCAGTGGTGAAGCTGATGCTCTCACACAGAGATGGTGGTTTTGGGAAGAGTGACTCATGGGGCTCCTTCAGAAAGCAGCACACTAGCTCCAGTCTAGACCACAGAGAGGCCGGGAGCCTGCCAGAATCTACCCCATACCAGCACAAACAGTCAGCGTGAGGGGAAGGCGGTTGCACCAGAGGATTCTGGGACTGAGAAGAAATGCGTGACGGAATCTCCTTTACAGCACCCAAGTCAAATATAGCACAAGGAACCCCCCCAAATCTTATACATGCATACTAAAATAAATGTGTTGTATAAAGATATTGTTGATGAGATTGCAAAAACAGTGAGATTATGACAGGAAAGCTTAACAAAAGTGCTATTCTGATGAAACGAAGCACAAAAATAATCCCTTTTTGCTGAAAAAATAAATAAAAAAATCCCTCATTGTGCCACGTGACTGAGAAGCTGCAACAGCACAATGGCTAGCACAGCAGCCCAGGTCATATTCTAATGCTGAGTCACAGTGTCTCGGTTCCTCAAGCTTCTAATCAGTCAACCTCATGGAGCTGCAATTCACAAGCCACTGTTTTCTAATGGTCAAAACAGCAATGGAAAATAGCTGTTTCTCATCTCCTACGTCAAAACCTTAACACCGACTCTCCTTATTCTTCCTTTTGCTCCAGCGGAACAAACCAATGTTTTCATTTTACTTTGGTTGTCTTTTCCATCCCTCTGAGGTTAATATCATTCCATATGCCTGGTTAATATGAGACCAGAGTCAAAGGAATATATAGGGTGAAGAAAAGGGAAGCAGCCCAGGAGGAGAAAAAAAAATAGATAGGTTTCAAATGCTTTTAAATAGTTCAATACGTTCAGGCAAAGAGAATTCACAATGAACAATATCATCTGTCCCAAAATCAGATGTCGCTCGGACTATAATAGTATTTTAAGATATATACCGTATTTTCCGGACTATAAGTCGCACTTTTTTTTTTTCATAGTTTGGCTGGTCCTGCGACTTATAGTCAGGTGCGACTTATCAAAATTAATTTGACATGAACCAAGAGAAATGAAGAGTCATGAACCAAGAGAAAACATTACCGTCTAGGTTCTAAATAAATGCGACTTATAGTCCAGTGCGACTTATATGTTTTTTTCCCTCATCATGACGTATTTTTGGACTGATGCGACTTATACTCAGGTGCGACTTCTAGTCCGAGAAATACGATATATATTTTAGGGGTGTAATGGTACGTGTATTCGTACCGGACCGTTTCGGTACAGGGCTTTCGGTACGGTGAACGTGTGTACCGAATGACCGAATGCAATATTTTGTGTGCGGTACATTTTCGTGTTTCCAAACGAACATATTAAGTGGCAGAAGTCTCCGCGTTCAGCGCAAATCCCGCCCTGCAGCTGATTCTAAGGCCGGTGACACACTGGCTGCGTGGCGTGAGCGTGGTGGCTGCTTCGCATTTTCTGGGTCTTTACACACCAGAATCGTGCCTGACGTGGCGCTGGCGCGCTGCTGCTACTGTAGGTAACATAGAGGGAGGCAGCCGACAGACCAGGATCTTGTCTTCACGACAATATCTATACTTCATGTTGAGCATAAATATAAAGCCTACTGATAAAGGACACCGTCAACAGTATTGACGGCAAAATAGACTATGTTTGACAGGTGCAATATGCCAGTGTGTCTCCTGCCTAAGGTTTTCAAAAGGCATCACGCGAGTGTGAACATCACTACAACTAGGAAAAAAACGATTCTAAAGGCGGTCGCACACCGGTAGAGAAGCGCCGCGTCGCGCCACATGTAGGACAGCTCGAGGTATCGCACACCGGACGCGCACATTCTGCTGGAGCTCAATATTGAATCAAGTTCTGAGCAGCAAGATGAAGATGAGTTTTAATTCATTTATTATTATTATTTTAAATATATTATTTTAATTGATCATTGATGAGTTTTGAACGTTAATTAATGAAAAGAATCTGTGTTATAATTTAGTCTAGATTATCACTAGCTACTAGATTGCCATTAATCAATTGTTTTGTATTATTATAAGCAATTTTCAACATTTCTAATGCTGTAGCTACTAATACTGATTTGTTTGCTCAGTAAAAACAGAAGCTAAAAAAAATTATATAGCTAGGTATGCTTATATCTTAACATTTCTAAGGACTGTCACTGAACATTTTACCTCAGATCGAAAATTAGACATTCTTACCTGAAAAACCGATGACAAACGCGATCTTCCTCCACGTTTATTACTTCCTCGTGTTGTCTTTTGAATATTTGAATCCGGGTATTTCCCTATGTCCTTGATTAGTTTGTTGTCTTTTGCGGCCCGCTACTCCGCTATTTAAATGACCTGAAGTGTGTTGTGATGGTTGTGACCTTGTAAATCCACTAGGTGGCTGCCATTGAGACTGAATGTAATCACGACAGGCAAATACTCTAATATTTTGCGTAGCCTATGTAAAATATGTCTCAAGAGAAAAATAAAAGATTAAAATGACTACGTTTATTATACATTTAATTATATATGTTTACATTTTATTCAAGCTGTACAACTAATGTAGGTAGCCTAGTATTTTGCAGCAGTGGTATCTTGGTATAATGTATAAACAACGGTTTGAAACAAATATGATGTTATTTAATATAAAACTATGCAGATGGCGCTCTGTGGCGCGGCAGGAATTTGAACAGAGTTCTGAGTCGTAGAAGGGCGCCGCGGACAGACGCCGAATGGCGCCGCCGGTGTGTGTACACTCATGGAGAATAATGTGTTCGAATTTTAAAGACGTGGCGCGACGCGACGTGTGCGACCCCCTTAATTCAAACGCAGCTCCTGTCGGCATTTAAACAGAGTTCCGATCGGTCCAACGCAATAACGAAATCTGAGCAGGTCTAAAAACTGAAACTGTTGATGCTGCACTTTACACTCTGGAAAAGTTATATATATTTTAAATATGAGCAGGCCTACAAGCTGGGATTGGTAATGCTGCACTGTAATCATAGTTATTTATTTATATTTTTCATTATATTTTATTATATGATATTGGTTTGAGACAGAGTATTTTATTTAGTGGAGAACTTTGCAACAGTATTTAATTTCTTATTCTTTTTTTTATTTTATATATATTTTATTAAAAAGTATTAAAAAAAAAAAGTTTATAGTAATAAACAACCTGCAGTTTAATGTTTGCATTTCTTTCCCTTACTGTACCGAAAATGAACCGAACCGTGACTTTAAAACCGAGGTACGTACCGAACCGTGATTTTTGCGTACCGTTACACCCCTAATATATATATATATATATTTTTATATATATATATATATATATATATATATATATATATATATATATATATATATATATATATATATATATATATATATATATATATATATATATATATATATATATATATATATATATATATATTAAAAAAAAGTAATTTATTTGAAAAATCTTTAAGCAGCAATGAAAATATGAAAATAAATGAATAAATGAAAACAAAATACTTCGTAAAACAATACATTCATTCTATAAATGAATACAAAAATTCTACAATAACATTAAAGCAAACATTACAATAAAAATGTAAGAATAAAAAATACATTCAAAATAAAAATAAATATTACAAATGAAATAGAAAGAAACAGTTAAACAAACAAATACATTTTGAGAACCATTAAATGCAAAATTAGCATCAAACAGTGTATTCCTCACACTAAACTACTGTATGGCTTTAAGGAACACGTAATATTGTACACAAATCATTTAGACTTCTTTTATTTTGCTTTTTACTCAATCGATAACCTCTTGCTGTACGGAAAAGCTACACGGTAATGCTTGAAAAATTCTCCTTTTTGTGTTAAACTGAAAAAAATACAAATACAAACAACAGCATATGGGTTTGGAACAACATTAAGGTAAGGAACTCATGAGCTACTCCTTTAACTGTACGACATTTAGATGTGACTCACATCAAAGCTTAGGTTGTCTGAATAAAAACCAGCCAAGCCCTTCATTTCTCATGGGCCAAATTACAGAGCACCCCATGTGCGCTCAACCCCAACGCTCCCTGCGAGACCCCCTTTTTCCACATGATAACATAAAAGGTCTCTGAAAAGTGATTTCCTTCCTTCTCCACTTCAAAACACTGCTAATCACACCATCAACTATCCAAATGTAATGCTGTTCCCTGGGCTCTCAGCACGTCATTCACCAAGCAGCAGCAACAGGAAGATTAATGAAACATGGCTTTAATGTGTGTTACTAATAGGAGGAGAAATGCTTTTCTTATGGGAAAGTCCCAGTTGTTTCCGCTGTCCAGCCAACTTGTTTCCTCATTCCCTGCAACTTCTCACAGAGGCTACACGCAATGGGCAATGATACCTACGATTCATTCAAAAACCTCACTGCCTATATAGGCAGCACCCTAACAGTCACAGAACCTCACAAATGACCTGGAGCACTCTACATTGGCAGCAACTCCACGTAGTACACAAATAAAGTTCCTCAGGGGAGGTGTTTGATGTTAGCATGTTGCTACGCTAACAGTGTAATAAAAATAAATGGACTAAAGTGGAGTTAAAAACTGTTTTAATTATACTGAACTTTTTTATTTCATTAAATCCTGAAATGTTTATGATTAAAGTAAATTTAGTAAACTACATTTCTCTCACCTTATCCACCATCCTTGATTTATTTACACTGAACTCAATGGAATAAATTCTGGGATTGTTTTCTCTGGAAAATATAAACTACTGTTCAAATTTTTGGGGTCAGTCATAAAATTGATGAAAAGTGACAAAAACATTACAAAAATCATGAAAGGCATGAAACGGTTTTCCATATTGAAGAAAGGTTTCTTCAACACCAAATCAGCATATTCATGTGACTCTGAATACTATGATTCTGAAAATTCAGCTTTGTCATCAGAAAAAGAAATTACATTTTAAAATTTATTAAAACCAAAAACTGTTATTCAATATGGTAATAACAGTTCATAATTTTACGGTTTTTACTGTAGTTTTGATAAATAAAAAAATTCAGCCTTTGTGAGTAGAAGAGACGTCTTTCAAACACACACACACACACACACACACACACACACACACACACACACACACACACACACACACCTTAACCAACCCCAAACTTTTTTTTCTTTCTTTCAAGAAACCTTATAAGGCAACATAATTCAGTTGCCTACACCTTCCTTTGAGCCTGGAGTGTTTTTATAATGCCATAAAATGCTGCCTACGTAGACAGCTTACAAAGTTTTGAAACAAAACAGTTGTATAAACAAGGAAGAGATTAAATGCCAAATGCAGTGAGATGACAGTGCATTGATTTCGATCCAGACTAGATGTACAATATTTAGGTCATTTGTTTCTACACAGTTCATCCAGATCTGATATAAAGGGCCAGTTCCAATATCAAGCACAAGTCCTGTTCTGGGATGCATTAGCATGGTGAGAACAGATTCAAATACACAAGGCAAAGCGGGTCTCAAGAATCCATCTGACCACAAGTTTCTGATGGAACAGATGGACTCTTGCTTCAAAACAGTCTGCTTTCAGGTCGGCCCGTTTGCTCTGTCATAGGGAGGGACTGAGGAATAAGCAGTTTGGGGGCTGAATCCATGTTTGAGCGTGGGAGATGCAAGTTCCTCGCTGTGGTAGGTGCAGCAGAGCTCCAATAAGGCCTCCTAAACAAACAGAGGTCTGAGCCTATGGGACATTTTCTAATGTCTAGGAAACTTGCCTAGCGTATCATCCTAAAAAATCCCTTTTCAGAGTCCATATCCCATATAGGAAAACCAGGGAGAGGGTGGGTACATGTGCTCGCACACAAATTCAACTCAGCTTTGCCAATGCGGAGGATGCTGGAATACAATAAGTTTACTTGAATGATGAAAAGAGAGAACGAGCGAGTCTGATCTCACTCTGTTGAAGACACCCTGTAAGAAAAGCAATGACTCAGAGGTCTATTTCTATCAACTGAACTCAGCTTTCATTTTACATTAAGGTGCAATAGGTGATTGTCTTCAGAAACATTTTTTGTTATGCTTGTTGAAAGTCTCTTCACATCCCGATAGCAATCATTAAGTTAAGTGGTCTACATGTACTTACTGATATATTCTGTGGAAGGGGCGTAGGTCCAAGAAATGTTCGTCCAATCAAAATGATCAGTCCGAGCGTTTTAATTGGCTTTCCTATTTGCCTGTCAACGCAAGTATTTGCATACCTCTGCACACCCGGTTCACACAGACAGGATATGTCATTAGCACGGCCGCTGTGCAGACAGAGCAAGGCAGGCAAACATCAACAACATGATCTTCCTTCCTGGTATTGTAGTACTTTTACTAATTGTACTATAAAGATTTCTCACTGGTTAATGCAACATGATGTAGCCCAGCGGTTCCCAATTCTGTTAACACACCCGATTCCGATAACCAGCTCGTTAGAATTGAGCTAAATGCATGAACTGTTCCGATCGATATGATCCCTACACAGTGTTCATTGCTCCCTACTCCCTGATCAGGGGAAATCCATGAAAGATAGATATTAAATGTGCTGAGCAGGAGTGCGCGAGGACTGGAATTGGGAACCGCTTATGTAGCCTATTGTAGTCATGTCTCTTGTTATTCTGGTCTGTGAGTATATGTGTGTTCAGGGGGCGTGGTTTTGGATGATGATTGCATGGAGGGTTTTAGTGCTATCAGGCTAAAATGAACATTTTCCAAGATCTCCTACTGCACATGAATACCACTGCACAAGGACCAGAATACCAGAGACAACATTACTACAATAGGCTACATAAGCGGTTCCCAATTCCAGTCCTCGCACCCACACAAAACAAATACACTAATAGGAAACTATAGGGCCTTTCAATGTCTACTTACATCACCGGTAGTACCAGTTGAGCTGGTTAGACCCTGCTCCGGAGTACGAGCTAATTTGGTTCTTGAAAAAGGCAGTCCGGTACTAAAATCAAACCCAGTTCCGGTGGTGCAAAAATGCCAAGAAGTGGGTAGTTCCACAATTAGTTCTGGTACTATGAAAACGTTCCGGTGATGTGAAAGGCCCTTCCATTTCATGTTGGCACACAATGAGTCAGATACAACAAAATAAAGAGTGTGGTCATGTTGTGCTTTCTACAAGGTTTTGCAGCTAGAGAGTCAATAATCTCTATACATTGAGATGAATCCCAAATAATCTCTATACATGCCACCAATGGCAGCCACATGTTTGTTTGTTCTGTGATTTGTCATACTTCTATAAGTTTTACCAGAGACAAACTCCTTACCATTGATGAAAAGAAATGCTTTTTTTGTTTCAAAACTTCATACAGAAAACTAGTTCAGATATAATTTCACCAAAGCTCCTGATGAGTCTGGAAATGTGCTGAAGTGAGCAATACATAATAATGAAGTGACAATTATTTTCTCACACACATTAATGTTCAAGAGTTCTAGATTGGTAAGATTATTTTTAAAGTAAATTATTTGATCCAAAATACAGCAAAGCAGTAATATTTTTTTCTTTTTTTTTTTTTCTTTTTTTTTTTTTAAAACAATTTATACTAACCGTTTTCTATTTGAATATCTTTTAAAATCGAATTTATTTCTGGTGATGGCAAAGCAGCTTTTACAGCTTCATTACCTCAAGTCTTCTGTGTCCTTCAGAAATCATTCTAATATGCTGAATTGCTACTCAAAAACATTTAGTTAGTTGAAAACAGTTGCATGATTTTTTTAGGATTCTTTGATAAACAGAAAAAAAAACATTTATCTGAAATAGTAACATTATACACTACCGTTCAAATTATTAAAGGTCAGTAATATTTTTTTTTTTTTTGGAAAATTGATCAAAAGCAACAGTAAATACCTTTATATTTCTATAGCTCAATAACATATGGTAATGATATATTTAGGGCTGCTCCCTAATAGTCGACTAACCGTTAGTCAACGAGAAGAGGATTGGTAGACCAAAATGTCATTAGTCAGAAAAAAATTATAATAATTCCACACGAAGTGGCGAAATCATTCTAGTCTAGTCCATGTGGCATAGTACATTGGGCAGGACATCCATATGCTCACTTTACATTCATCGACCTTAAAAATGGCTTATCATCTGAAATATGTATGTAGTAGCAACTTTACATACCAGCTCAATCTAATGTTTGCCTAAAAAAAAAAGTGCACTATTCACGTGTTTGTGTGGACTGTGGAAGCTGAACAGTAGTGAGCTTGGGCTACTGCAGGACAGATGGAGGTGCCGGTGCGATCACTTGCTCTTAAAATACTTCGTCATTTTTGGTCATACAGATAAGAATGCATCTTTTGCGTTAATGCAGTGTACTTGCTGTTTTTCCCTAACACATTCATAATTATTATATTTGCCGGTGCTCTGTAGCAAGCCTTTTTTATTATTATTTTTTGCATGAGTGCTTATTAGGCTATGTAGGCAATTAAAGGCTCATTATTATGATTTATATGGTTTATTAATAAAAGTGCGACTAATAGTCAACTAATAAACGACTACTAGTAGACCAGAAAAATCTTTAGTCGAGGGCAGCCCTAAATGTATTCTGCACCTCTAATTATAAACCAACATCTTTTTCACCCATTACATTCAATTTAGACAGCATGCACATGCAATATGTAAATAAAAAGCTGTCGGCATGCTATCAAATATACACACACACTGATAGGGTGTATGAGTGTGCATACACGCCCGTACTAAAGCCCAAAAGTCTTTCTTTCATAAGCTCCAATTTAACAGCACTGAGAGACTATCTAATTAAAGAGTGAGAGGAGACAGATGCACTTGGGTGGGATGCAGCAGTCAGATTCTCTGCACATGGTTACGGATAAAAAACACATGAAGATAAAATAGAGGAGTACTTCAATTGAAGCGAATGCCGACAATCTTTCAATCACGAGCCCTTCACAAAATCAAAAGACTTCCGGTGCTGCAGTCTCAGAAGTTAAAAGGTTGTCTCCCGGAGGCGTCAATGGCAAAGCAATGACATCAAGGAATCAGAGGAGGAATGTTAAACCATGAGTTTCAAGAACTTCAAAGTCCCTTATATGCATGATATGACAACAATGGTATGCAAGATCAGGATGATGATGACATCAGCATGTGAAGTCACATGCAGAGTTTCACATTTGCTTGCAATCATGACAGAAAATGTTGTTTCATATCAGACTGAAGCCATTCAGTGATTTCAGTGGCAAGGAGCTCGGCAGCTTTTATAATTACAGTCCCTGTATAATGTTCTGGTGTGTTTGAAAGAAAGGGAACACAATTACAGAGATCCTCATCTGGCGTGGCTGTCAGAATTGTGTTTCAGAGCGTGTGCATTCCAGAGTGACAAAATGAGAAAACCAGGAAGGACTCATCAGTGGAACGCCATAAAAAAATAAAACGAGAGAGACACCAGCACACTAAAGACACGGAGAAGTTTTAGTGCTCCAACCAGGCCGAACGGAGATCAGCATCTGGGCTGCAATCTGGATATTTCCATGAATGATTACAGCACGTGTGAGTCCACAGTGGAAGGATTTTAGGAGAATCATTTCCAAAAAAAGTGGCTAGACCGTTATCCTCTGGTTGAACTGGGACACTTCGTTCAAACACACCAGCAGAAAACTAGTGATAGACCAGTTTTCAAATAATCTGTATATCTTATTTTGTTATCTTATTTCTAACATTTATAAACAAAATCTTATTTAATTCCTGTCATACATGTACATCGCTGTGAATTTATATCACACAGATGTACATGTAATTTTAGATCATATACCTTCCAATCTATGCAAGGGTAAATACTTAAATTACTGAAAATGCTACAATACAATTCCTTTAGAATAAGAAAAATAAATAATAAAATTGAAATGCCAAGTCATACACATTAATCTTGAAATATGAATTTTGATTTGATTTGCACTGGCCAAATTTGGTCACGTATTTAAATACTCAAATGCATTTCTTCCAAAACTGAACGGAATTGTTCTGAATTAGCAAAACTAAACTGCTGAATTGTGATTGGCAAACGCTTTGGTCAATAAAAGATTTAAAGTAAGCAAAGTAAAGAAGTAAAAATAAATAAAGTATTGCTGTCAAATGATTAATCACATACAACAAAAGATAAAGGTTTTTGTACACATACATATATACACATACACACACACACACACACACACACATAGAGAGAGACATACACCATATATTTAGAAAATATTTACCTGTATTTATGTATATTTATATAAATGATATAAATATATTTAATATATTAAATGTAAAAAAAAATTCTTAAATATATACAGTGCCATGCCCCATTTCAGTTTTTTTTTTTTTTTTTTTGCATGTCACACTTAAAAGATTCAGATCATCAAACAAATGTTATTATTACACAACGATAATGCAAGTAAATACAAAATGCATTTTTTGTAATTTGTTAAATCATGAAAGATCTGTGATTAACAACATTATTTTAGAAAGCGGACTTAAATTTCACTAGCCAAACCCAGCCCTGATTACTTCCAGACCTGCTGAATCAAGAAATCACTTAAATAGAACCAGTCTGACAAAGTGAAGCATGCTTAAAGAGCAACACATCATGCCACCATCTAAAGAAATTCAAGAACCGATGAGAAACAAAACAGTTGACATGTATCAGTCTGAAAAGGGTTATAAAGCCAATTCTAAGGCTTTGGGACTCCAGTGAACCATGGTCAGAGCCATTATCCACAAATGAAGAAAACTTGGAACTAGGGCTGTGCAATTAAAATCGCATGCGATTGTCATGCACATCTCATCAGTAAAGCCAGTCCCGTGAATAATCGTGAATCTCCATCACCTGCTTTCAGATTGAGGGGCATTCACTACACAGAACCGTAGTTCACTGACAATTAGGCAATATCACGTTCATAATCGCAGATGAATCGCATTCGATTTTGAAATTGATATGGCCTAGCTTGTCAGTGAACTACCAGCTTTACTGACGAGATGCGCATGACAAATCACATGCGATTAATTGCACAGCCCTACTCAGAACAGTGGTGAACCTTCCCAGGAGTGGCCGGCCTACCAAAATCACTCCAAGAGCGCAATGACGACTCATCCAGGAGGTCATAAAAGAACAACAGGACAACATCTAAAGACCTGCAGGCCTCACTTGCCTCAATTAAGGAAAGTGTTCATGATTCAACAATAAGAAAGAGACTGGACAAAAACGGCATCCTTGGGAGAGTTCCAAGGCAAAAGCCACTGCGGACCAAAAAGAACACAAATGGCTTGTCTCACATTTGCCAAAAAATTATCTTAATTATCCCCAAGACCTTTGGGCAAATATTCTGTGGACTGATGAGACAAAAGTTGACATTTTTGGAAGGTGTGTGTCCCATTACATCTGGTGTAAAACCAACACAGCATTTCATAAAAATAACATCATACAAACAGTCAAACATGGTGGTGGTAGTGTGATGGTCTGGGGCTGCTTTGCAGCTTCAGGACTGGATGACTTGCCATAATTGATGGAACCATGAATTCTGCAGAAAATCCTGTAGGAGAATGTCCGGCCGTCAGTTTGTGACCTCAAGATCAAGTGCACTTGGGTTCTGCAGCAGGACAATGATCCTAAACACACCAGCAAGTTCACCTCTGAATGGCTCAAGAAAAACAATATTAAGGTTTTGGAGTGGCCAAGTCAAAGTCCAGACTTAAATCCAATTGGAATGCTGTAGCATGACCTTAAACGGTCCATTCATGCTCAAAAACCCTCCAATGTGGCTAAATTAAAACAATTTTGCAAAGAAGAGTAGGCCAAAATTCCTCCACAGTGATGTGAAAGACTCATTATCGGTTATCACAAACAATTGCTTGCAGTTGTTGCTGCAAAGGGTGGCAAAACCAGTTAATAGATTTAGTTATTTGATAGCGATTAATTGTTAGACAGCACTAAAATAAAGTAATAAAGCTAATATCAAATCGAATAACTAAATTCAAGAATTTCTTCAAAAAGACAGAAATGAATTATTCAGAATTTGTAAAAATAGAATACTGAATTATCAAATTGATTCACTTTCAAAACACAGATTCTCACCTTTCCATATTCATTTAGAAATGTCGATCTTGGATTTAGAAGTTATAAAATCCCCATTACAAAACCAATTGCAGCTGATTTACTAGTTTAACACACTATTTGTGACAATCCAATAAGTTCCAAAGATGTCCATAAAAGACACTGATGTGAAGCAGTGAAGAGGGCTGCTTCAGGGGATCAGCCAGCCAAACATAGTTCACACCAAAAAAATGCTGATAAGTGAAGTGGGATATTAGAGAAAACTCTTGTGGGAAACGAGTGACCACTTCACGGCCCCAGCATGGCTGTGAAGACTTGCTGAAAACCAGGAAAGACTGTTGTTCACTGATAAGTAAAAGGCATTGCATTCAAAGTGAAACAAAACAGAAGGTAGTAACAGTTCTGGTTTTCACTAAGCCAGACTTGACAGACAAAAAAAAAAAAAAAAAAAAAAAACACACCCCACAATGGCTCCATCTAAAACAATCAGTACTAAAATATTATGAACGTTTACTGATTGGTGACATTGACCTCAGCATGAGGTCATTACGTCTCCAGCTAGTGTGGAGAATGTTCTTAAATCAGAGTCTAATCCTCTGCATTCCAAGCATTTTATAACATGCTTAAAGCTTTCACTGCACCGCCTCAAAGAAATAGTTCACAAAAAAATGCAGAATTGCTGAAAATGTCATTAGCTTCAGGCCATCCAAGATGTAGATGAGTTTGTATCTTAATTCGAAGAGCTTTGGAAAAATTTTGCATTACATCACTTGTTCGCCAGTGGATCCTCTAAAGTGAATGGGTACCGTCAGAACGAGAGTCCAAACAGCTGATAAAAACATCACAATATTCCACAAGACTCAGTTCATCAATTAACATCTTTTAAAGCAAAAAGATGCATGAGTTTAGTGTAAAAAAAAAAAAAAAAAAAATCCATGATTAGGACATTTTAACTTAAAACCGTTGCTTCTGGTCAAAATATGAGTCCATAATCTAGAACAACATTTCCTCCAATGAAAAAGACCACCATCTGTTGCCCCTCACATCAACATCCACCCACATATTTGTTCCGAGCTGTTTTTGCTTGTAAACAGTCCCAGATCTTTGCATATTTCTCTCTTGATTCAGACAAGACAACGTTTAAATGAAGACATAAATATTTAGGATAGAGGACTCATTTTAATTAGAAACAACGGTCTGAAGGTAAAAATTTCGTGATGATGAATTTAAATACATGTAGCACAAGACGTTAACCGATGGACTGGAGTCGTGTGGATTTTTGTGATGTTTGTACCAGCTGTCTGAACTCTCACTCTGACGGCACCCATTCACTGCAGAGGATCCAATGTTGAGAAAGTGATGCAATGCTAAATTTCTCCTAATCTGCTCCAATGAAGAAACAAACTCATCTATTATAAATTTCAATTTTGGGTGAAATATTTATTTAAAAAGGAGCAGAATTACAAACATGTCAGCGAATATATGCTTTTGGGAATCCCTTACTGGATAAGCGTTAAGAATCAAACTTATTTCCATATCAATGCCTTCAGGACATTTTAGCGATAACATCAAGGTTGTCCCACAGATAATGCAGGTGTTATACAGAAATCAGAAAGCACCATTACTAAGTGGAAGTCTAAACTGTCAGTAAATTAACAAACACATACATAAACTTCATAGGCCTCTCATTAAACCCTTCCAGGGCTGCGAGCACACACAAAGAGAGGGTTGAGTTGACAACACACCAAACACAAACAGCCTTTTGTAAGGAGCGCTGTGGGCACTCTGAGAGACCCTAGGGATTTCCATGTGTCCCAGGACGATCTGCAGCAAATGCTAATAAACTGGGCCAGAATACATCATTCTGGAAACACTAGAATATACTCTCAGCCTTGAGAGGAGAGGAAAGGTGGGGAACTGTGAGAAAAAAAAGACACCATGGCAACAAAACAGCACTTAAGAAAAGAAACAAGTCAGGATGGATTACACTTTGCATGAAATCTACACGCTTTCCCTTCTCTATGTCATAACATCACGCAAAACAAAATGACTTACAGGTGTTTTGCAATGTTTAAACAGTTCTTCCTTGGCAAGTTTCATGTAGAGAGGCAACTTTTTAAGCAAACCAATACTAGACTGACTTTTGATGTTTGCAACCATTGACTGTAGTTTACAAAACTCTACACACAAATGTATGTAAAACAATGTCATCACACTATGGGTGACAATGTCTCCGACTAGTCTCTTGCACAATGCTACGTAATGACCTCAAAACTCTTAACATGATTTTTAAACTAATAGTTTGATGCATCACATGACCAGCTCCAAATGTATGGCTTTTCTGATATAGTAAACTTGCTCAGTAGCTCACCTGGTACAGATTGCATTTTATTGTCAGGTATGGTTCTCGAAAACTTGTAGAAAAGCTAAAATTACATTGATGCTTCAGCTAATGTGTTTTTATCTCACGTTTGCTTTTGGTTAGGCTATAGGTAGGGTTTAGTGTAGGTGGTATGCTATTTTCAGACACAGAACATTACACTCACCAGGCATTTCATTTCTCTGCCTTCATACAAACAGAAAACAACAAAATACTGCCAGATTTACTTTCATCTGTTTTGGATAAAACCGATCATACGTTAAGTGCCACTCACCGGACATTTCACTTTGAAAGTGTCACGACAATGTTCAAGAAACATAATAACATCAGAAACGTTGCCACAGGCAAGTTTTTTTTTATGTGCATGGTTAAAAAAAAGGAAATGAATCATATTTAAATCCATAGTAGAGTATTCAAGCTATGACTTGGCTCCCAAAATCAGTGCATAAAATGCAAATTCTTTAGAATCATCATAACACACTCCAAGTCATAACCAGCAGCAGAGCAAAGATCACAAAAATAACAATGACCACCACCCTCCACGGACAGCTGCAGAAAGTCTAATCAAGCAATAGAAAGAAGTTAGAAACTACACACAGCATAAAAATGTCACTGTTAGCCAAAGACCACAGTCTCATAGAAGACACAGGGTTCATCTCCCCACCCAAAGAGAGACAGCTGCTTGATGAGGAGGTCACTGAAACATGGCTGCCCTTCATGCTCTGGCAAAAAGCTGAGCCGGTCATCTCAGAGATTAATGCTGCACTTAGAGATCACTGACTGTCTGTTTGTTTCTCTCTTATGTTAACAACAGCACCATCGCAACACACACGCACACAGACAGCATCCGGAGCTGGCCTCTCCATTATTGCTTGTGCTTAATCCTCTTTTGCAGCAGAGGGACAGATGAATGAATCCCAACTCTCTACAGCACTGACATCTCATCGACCCTCTCTTTAAATGTCACAAAATGTTAAATCGATCTGTGTCGGCTATTAAATCTCCCTGTGATCCTTAATTTCAGAAAAACCTATCTATTTTTGAGCACCTCAGTTTGGGGGGAAAAAATAGCTGGCAGCGCTCTGTTTTCAGTCTTTGATGGTGCCAAGACAGCTCATCTTGATCCTGCAGGGTACAAAAGAAGAAAACTTTTCGTGGAGAGGCACAATATTCATTAGGCTAGCTGAGTACTTGTTATAGACTAAGAAAAAAAATGACATTCAAACTTCAGAAACAGATTTTCTTCTGATTGTTGCAGACACCATACTTTTTATGGCTGTCAAAGTTGACATGTATTCTTGTAGCATCATAAAAGAACCACTGATGTCACATGGCCTATTTTATCAATGTCCTTACTACCATTCAGGACCTTGAACGTGGTAGTTGCATTGCTGTCTATGCAGGGTCAGAAAGCTCTCGGATTTCATCAAAAAAAATCTTAATTTGTGTTCTGAAGATGAATTACGGTTTTGGAACGACATGATGGTGAGTAATTAATGACAGAATTTAAATTTTGGGGTAAACTAATCCTTTAATTTATTTCGAAATGTATGTTTAATGCAATAATTTTTAACATTTATTGAATTCAATATTATTAATGTTTCACTTCTACAGACGAGTTGGAATCAAACTGGTCACAAATCTAGACTACCATTCATAGTGCACAGCCAGCAAGATTTATGTGAAAGAAATCTACTTAAAAAGGCTGCCATAATGTGATCAAAATATAGTAATATTATAAAATGTTATTACAACTTAAAATATCTGGTTTCTCTGTTAATATACACACATTTTAAATGGCAAAGTTTAATTTTCAGCAGTTATCATTAATCCAGCTATTCCAGCCTTCAGTATTACATGAGCTTTCAGAAATCTTTCTAATATGCAAATTTGGTGCTTAAAAAACAATGTTAAAAAGATGTAAAAATGATATTGTGCTGCTTAATTTTTTTTTGGAAACCATGACATTTTTTTCCAGGATTCTTTGATAAACAGATAACTCAAATCAATAACATTTATTTAAAATAGTAATCATTTGCAACATACTTTACTGTCACTCTTTATCAATTAAATGCTTGCTGAATAAAACTTCTTCTTTTAAAAAACACTTTCTGACAGCAGTGTACATGTGTAGCTCTCGGAGAGTGTTAAGTGGTGACATCAGAATCACAACCGGTACAGAAGGTGAGCTCACTCTCCACCACATGACCCTGTGCAGACCAGCTCTCACAAGCACAGATGAAAGGGTCTCTATAAAGAGGTCATTCATTATTCAACCTTGCCCCAAAGCAGTGTGACCTGGAGTGCCAAAGTGGAGAAATCTCTACTCCTACAACCACAAAACATGCATGTTTTTCATAGTTTATTCATGAATAAACAATGAATAAGGAAGCTAGCTAAGACATCTTAATGAGTATGGTGTATTGATGCCTTAATGGTCCTGCAGACAGAACACTTTGTTTTACCTCACAGATTCCATGTCACAAGCATTACAACATTATCAACAAAATCATGTTACAGATGGAGCTTACTCGCAGATGCACCGCCGGCCCCGTCCATTCTGTCTTGATAAGAGAGAGCACTCAGGGGGCCGGGTAGCAGTGATTTAAGCTCTAGAGAAATACATAGAGATTGAGAGTGTTGAAAGGATTGCATTTAACACCACTAATGCTTCAATTCCCACATCACATTTTAGTGCTTTTATCAATCACAAGAAGAGTGGTCAAGACGACAGTCAAAGAAGAATTAGAAAGAAAAAATACTTCTATAATTTACTCAGTGCAAATATTATTAGCCTCTGATATTAGTGGTTCCTGGTTCGGGACTGGCATGAATTTAAGACCCCCGGAGATGCTGATTTTTCCAGACCAGGTGGTGCAGAGTTGTTCCATATTAGGCACGGGATCCGACACCAGTTCCCTATTGGTGGAATAGGGGTTTTGGCTGACACAATCGGGTAACAGAAAATCTTATTTTTATTTTTTTTTTATGCAATGCAATGTCGTCAACATTTTGTATTATTGTATTAAATTTGTATTATTGGTTGTTAAAGTATAGTTTGTAGCATGTGATGACACAAACCATCACTCAAATCAAGTGCTCAGGCAGAATAGGAGATCTTTTTTTTTTTTTTTTGGTAAACTACGTACTTCTCTATAGCGATGTATGCTTGAATTCTGCAGACTTCTCTGGTGGTCTCAAAAGGATGTTAATATTAAGATTTAAATAGTTTTACTTCAATTAATTAAATAGCAATTTAACATACATCAAAATTATGACCCAGCTCCACTATTTGAATTGTTAAATAAGTACAGAAATGTCAAATACAGTCACTACTGACATTTGATACATTTAAAACTACTTACCATTCATACATGTTGATCTTATGTTAGATAATACTTTAGGAAAACTCAGTATTCTTCAAAAACATGGAATTTTGTACCCCAATCTTAGTAACGAAACACCCAAGTAATCCCTCCCTATTCATTAAATGTACCATGATATCTATACAAAAGGTCTAGATACCTATCACTCGACTGAAATAACACGACGCATGGAGAAAATCTGCCTTTAACAAAGAAAAAGGCCTGGGAGAAAATTTAAAGTCCAAGTTATTAACCAAACAATTTGATTCAGGGATAAAAATGGAACACTGTGACAGAGACAGAGAGAGAAAAGCAATTAAGATGACATGAATGTGATGGAGCGAAGAGCAGTTTGAGAGAGAGAGGTAGAGAAAGACCGGGAGTGAGGGAAGGAGGGAGGGTGGGACACACAGAGTGGAATGCCAGGGCTAATCCCCAGCTCCTGTGTGGTATTTTAACTGTTATTCTTTCCTCCTCTCTCTCCTCATTCCCCTGCCGCCATTACTCACTGCAGTGCAGGGAATGACCACACCATGTCTGGACAAACCTAAGGACAGGAGACGCAGTGGCCGACCCCGCTGGACACAAGGTCTTAGAATCAGCTGGGCGTCTGGCCTGACATTTGTCTCCTTAAAGGGATAGTTCACCCAAAACTTCTGTCATCAATTACTCACCCTCATGTCGTTCCAAACCCGTGAGACCTTTGTTCATCTTTGGAAGACAAGTTAAGATATTTTTGACCCTACATAGACAGCAGTGCAGCTAAAATGTTCCCAGACACATAAACGTAGAAAGGATATTGTTAAAATAGTCCATGTGACATAAGTTGTTCAATAATAATTTTAAGAAGCTACGAGAATAATTTTTGTGTGCAAGGGAAAATAAAAAAAATTTATTCAACACTTCTCCACCTCTTCCCATCCACTGCCATTATCGAGAGTACAACAACGTATGCACATTGCATTCCCCTGCTCGTAAAAAATAAGGTTGTTGTATTAATGATAATGGTGGAGGACTGTCCCGGGACAGAAGAAATAGTTAAATATCACTATTTTTGTTTTCTTTGTGCACAAAAAGTGCTCTCGTAACTTTGTAAAATTAGGGTTGAACTGCTGATGTTACATGGATTATTTTAATGATGTCCTTACTACCTTTCTTTGCCTTGAACGTGTCCGTTACGTTGCTGTCTTTGAAGGGTAAGAGAGCTCTCCGATTTCATAAAAAAATATCTAAATTTGTGTTCCGAAGATTAACAAAGTTCATGTGGGTTTGGAAGGACATGAGGGTGAGTAACTAATGACAGAATTGTCATTTTTGGGTGAACTATCCTTTAAAAAGAACAGGATGTTTATAAGCCACAAAATACTAAGAATAAGTCCCAACCTTTGCTCCCAGACCAATAAAAATGCAAATGAAAGACCGGAAGAGACAAAGTAAAGCTTTAAAACATTCCATCGAGGTCCAAACGTTTACTGCAACATTTACCAACAGTTCAGAGACAAAACGACAATTGTTTAATGCCCAAGGCCCGACAAATACTGGAGGATTTGCTGTGAGTGAGTGAGTGAGTGAGTGATCGATGGGGCGCGAGGACGCCGTCTCAAACCGGTCACTATGGATACCGGCCCGCTGTGCACGAGCCGGAGCGCGGTGTTGTGGTCTGACCTCTGCCTGCATGTGTCCCCTGCAGCTGCAAAATGATACACAGCTGAAGTCCGTTGCTAAAAGAAGGCAACTGCGGTCGTGACAGGTGTGCTCGAAGACACCCGGACAGTCAGGGGCAGAACGAGTTTGACGGTCAACGAGCAGCGTGCTTGTAGGAAAACCTTGTTTTAAATTAACTGCAAGGCTGCAGGTATGACCATCTGAAAACCGCCTTAGACCAGCTAGAAACCAGGTAGTAAGCTTACATTCAATTCGTTTTATTTTTTTTAACAGAGATGCATTGCCAAATAAGCGCCTAACAATGCAAATGTCAAACTTGGGCCACTTACATAAAATGTTACGTTACTTGTGATGAAGTTACCAGAAACTGTGAATTGCTAATCTATCTAGAAAAACTTCTAGTTCAGTCCATTTTCCGATTAACTTTTAGTCGAAGGTAGCAAATGAAAACAAGCTCTATTTTTCTGCTATGATGAAGCTAAAAAAAAAAAAAAAAAAAAAAAGCGCAACATTTGGCGTGGATTACGAGCTGGCAAACTGACTAGCATTCCACTGCCAATATAAATGTCAAGCGGTTACTTCGAGGATCCGACTATTCTTTAAAGATGCGAGGTTAGAAATAAAAGGTATATATATATATATATATATATATATATATATATATATATATATATATATATATAAGCTGCTTGTTTTTCGGTTTCTGCTAGGATGTTTCCATGGCAGCTAAACCTCAGTCCTCGTGCGAGATTCCTGCGTTCACACAATCAGCGTAGTTTGAGGGAAAATAGCGGACCTGGTACAATTAAAAAGGTTAGACTTTGGTTCTTGATTAAATATTGGCAAGGTATCTCAAATGAAATCGGCAACACCTAAGTTTTAGAAACTTTTTGTGTCACAAACGACTTTGCACGGTGACGCTCTGAAGGACTGTCCGCGAGCCCAGAACGGCGTCATGTTCACGCGCTCAATACTTTCCACAGACTGCTGGATTCCCTCAAAGTTTGCAAAGGGTTTGCGTGCGCACGACACAGCAAATAAGGCATGATCAAACCTACCTGGCATAAATGATAGCATGAGCAGGACTCTAACATTCAGTCCCGGGTGGATCGGTTTATTCCTGAGATAATGGGCAGTCACTGTCAGCGCCATATCGCCGCCCGTGTTCTCGCTTCTCTCGTTCCCCGAAACTCTGAAAGCTCCTCAGCAACAACTCCATAGGGACAAGGCTGCGTCTGGACCGTACCACTCCGCCTCTCCGTGATGGGGGTGTGTAGTTTTACCTGAATCGCAGTCCATGCAGACCATTATTTGCTAAATAAGATGATGGACAAAAGTAACTGACTGATCATGAAGTTATATACTTTTATAGATCACTTATATAGATCATCAAGTGTTTATATATATATATATATATATATATATATATATATATATATAGATACAAATTATTACATAAAATCAAATATAGCATAGCCTAGTTGAAAGTAGCAATTTATCGAAGTCTGCAAAAGATATCTCATATTCTGACTGTTTTGTTTTACCTATATTTGTTAACACAAATTCGTGTACATTATGATTATATGTGTTGTATGTTGCAAAGCATTGCATGCATGCTTTTTTCACTGTTATAGCGACACCTTCTATGTAATCGGAAGGAAAATGCATGGAAACCCTTAAATAGCTAGAGTGAAATGATAATTCACCCCTGTAAATTTATGTTATGTTATCTGTCGCTACATCCATTTCTGAGAAACGCTGTTTTAAGTGGATTAGACCGAGCACCAAAACACACTTGTAATCAATCAGCAGTCAGGGGTGTGTCCACTCATGATTAAGGTGGTGCCTGTGTTGCATGTTTGTGAATTTTGGGGGGGGGGGGGGGGCTATTAAGATTGGGGTGTGTCCCTTTTATAGGGGCGTGTTTGTTTTGTTCAGGCACAACGCCAGAATGTGTTGGGGTGCTAAGAAAATAAATGATATTGATGACGTAAGAGTTTGTAAAGAAATGGGGCTAAACTAGGGCTATCAAAAATTCTGACAGGGTTATAGACCTCCTAGCCCCAGTGTAGCGCCATCACTGGTTTTGGTGGTTTCGAATATTAACAGCGTTTCTCAAAAATCATTTTTATGCACCTTAAAGTTTCACGACAAATACAAATTTCCTCATATACTGCAAAAACATTTGGCTGAATTCAGAATTCAGCTCACGTTAAACACAACATATTCAAATGCATTTAAAATGTAATGCAAATTGTACCAATGAGCACATAATGTTATAGCAACAATTCCAGCCAAATTTGTGAAGTAAAGGAACAAAATAATTAAAAGAAAAGCTGGGTTTCTATTTAAAGGGATACTCCAACCCAAAATGAAAATTTTGTCATTAATCACTTACCCCCATGTCTCTCCAAACCTGTAAAAGCTTTGTTCGTCTTTGGAACACAATTTAAGATATTTTGTATGAAAACCGGGAGGCTTGTTACTGTCCCATAGACTGCCAAGTAAGTTACACTGTTGAGGTCCAGAAAAGTATGAAAGACGTTGTCAGAATAGTCCATCTGCCATCAGTGGTTCAACCGTAACATTATGAAGCAACGAGAATCATTTTTGCACACGAAGAAAACAAAAATAATGACTTTATTCAACAATTTGTCTCCTCTATTTCTCTCCACATCACTGTTGCACCATTTTGAAGATTATGAGCGGAACACAGGCAGCATACACTAATCTGTATCAGTGGCGCCACAAGTATACGTTTTTTACATATATATTTACTCTTTGATTTGAAAGAAAACAGCGCAACCTTGTGGCGTGGCTGACTCAGAAGAGTCTACGCTGCCTGCCTTCAGCTCATAATCTCCAAAATGGCTTGTTGGTCCAGTCCCATAAATGGGCGCTAATTTTCTGTTAGCGCAGACTTAATCCCCCTGTACCCCCTGCTAATCCACTCAGCCCACTTTTTAAGATTTCATCTAGAGTCCAATCTGTGCTTCTCTTGCCTCAAAGCCACAAGAAAACCCCTCACCCCATTGCCGTTACCTCTTGGTCTGAGTCTAATTGGGATATATAGAAATTAACACGCTAATCCTACCGAACAACAAAAGCACTGGGCAGCTAATAGCTCCACCCCATTTATGCCAGATCAGCAAATTGTTGACTTTTTGTCTCATCCCAACAAGTATAAGCTTTTGCTCACTCATTTATCTGGATGGTAGGAGCTAGAAACCAAAGAATGAAGAGAGGCTATACGCTACCCTGTTCCCCCCTACTATTACTTTGATTTATTGGACAGAAAAATTAATATTTTATCTTCGGGGCATAGTTGATCCCAGCATGCAAGAAAAAGACTCAAAAAAGAGGTTGATAACTAAAAAAAATAATAACAGGGAGTATCTTAACAGTAGATTTGGCCTTTATGAAGTTGTCTAAACTATTCCCCAGGAGTCGCAATGCACCATCAACAAAGTCAGCTCATTCTGTTTCTGATATCTCCTCCATGAAACCAGCACATCAAAGACAGCAATCCCCAGACTCTCCCACCACTCCTCAGAAGAGAGCATTGTGCCTCATTCCTTCAGGATCTGTTTCATTCAGCAGCATAAATGAACCGAATGTCTCCTCGTCAACAATCTCACAGAGAGACTCCATCCATTTAGCAGAGGTTTTGTCCATCTGCACGCAGAAGGTTTGGTTTACAAAGACTGGCCCATCATCCTCGTCCCTACTGCTAAACCCTTAATCCCTTTTTTGTTGTTTGTTGACCCATTTTTTTCTAAGACAATCCATGAACTGAGCAATAAATTCTTTCTCTTTCTGGTCGTTAGACGCAGGTGAGTTTAGGTTTTCAATGTGAGGGATGCCCATTGGAAAATAATGTTCTGGGGAGACTCAGGAAATTTATGAACATCTTTATTCAATGTTTTCTTCAATTGCTGTAACGTGTGCCAGCGTTCACCTTACTGTTTGGACTGGAAGTAATCTAAAGCTTATTTTCCTGCTAACACATTCTTTCACCATTTGTTAATTTGGAAAAGGTGGAAAAAAGTCAAGGAAAACTGGGCACACATTCTCACCTGGCAGTGAGAGAGGGACTATTTATGAGCTACTCCAAGTGATTAAAACATTCAAGAAGGACTTACTCACTGGGTGACTGACAATTTTATGATGTTGAATAACTTAATTCTGATGTATATCCCACAGTTCTTCTCTAATGTGTGACAGGGGATCGATAAGGTTTCATTTCTTCTCTATGTGTCTCTGTATTCAAGTGGAAATGTAGGATGATTCCTTTGGAGGGTTTAGGTCAAATTAAAGTCTTGTTTTGTAGCTTTATCTGTGGTCCACGGCATATCTATGTGTATATATATATATATATATATATATATATATATATATATATATATATATATACACACACACATACACACACACACACTCACTGGCCACTTTATTAGGTACACCTGTTCAATTGCTTGGTAACACAAATTGGTGCTGGTGGTGGTGTAATGGTGTGGGGGATATTTTCTTGGCACACTTTGGGCCCCTTAGTACCAATTGAGCATCATTTAAATGCCAAAGCCTACCTGAGTATTGTTGCTGACCATGTCTATCTCTTTATGACTACAGTGTACCCGTCTTCCCATGGCTAGTTCCAGCAGGTTAATGCACCATGTCACAAAGCTCAAATCATCTCAGACTGGTTTCTTGAACATGACAATGAGTTCACTTTACTCAGATGGCCTCCACAGTCACCAGATCTCAATCCAATAGAACAGCTTTGGGATGTGCTGGAACGGGAGATCCGCATCGTGGATGTGCAGCTGACAAATCTGCAGCAACTGCGTGATGCTATCATGTCAATATGGACCACAATCTCTGAGAAATGTTTCCAACACCTTGTTGAATATATGCCACAAAGAATTAAGGTAGTTCTGAAGGCAAAAGGATTTGATTGATTAAACTAATGTCACTTTTTGCAGATTTATCTGTAATTTAGTTTTTAATGTTTATGCTTTATGACTGCTATAAACATCATAGAAACAGAATAATAGCCAACATTTGATCTAATTTAGAGATATTGGATTTGTATTTGAAACACCAGTTATGATCTTTGACATTTAGTCTTTCTATGAATCAAATCACTACATTAATGTCATGAAAAAGCCCTAATTAAAAAAAAATCTGTCTCATTTACAAATATTTGCATTAGATAGCAACAAAACCCTTTAAATTAGTCACTGGGCAAGCTTCCCTCAATGAGGTTTTGTATCTCCAATGGTGTGACGCCATGGTAACGTTCGAATGGTAATGTATTCTGAACTCGAGGGATAGTGCAGATGATCTAGTCCTCATCTTGCTCCAGTAGTTGTCTTGGAACCAAAACAAATGGACATACTTTAGAGCACTTGAACTGCAATTACTCGAACCTGTCGTTTCAAACAAAGTGTTTCTGAAATGTATCAAGCATTACGTGCCTGAAAGATTTTCCTCAATCTAAACACTTTAATGTTTAGTATATTTTACATCCTGAAAACACAATTTTTAACCCTTACAGTTTGTAACATCGGGAAGTGCACGGAGGGTGTTGTCTGCTCCAGGAATGTTGCATGAGTCCTCAAGGACCCTTAAAAAAGGAGGTTTGGTGCACTCTCTTTTGTACCAACACGTCCTGACTTAACTCTTTGCACCGCAGACTATAGTTTATTCAAGTAAATACACTTGTATTTCATAAAGCTGCAGTTGTTAACATTTCCTAGACAAGTAACATAGAACAGCCCCCCATGGGAAATAAATCATGTGTCTAATTTCATCATATAGCATGCCAGTAACCAGCACTCAAATTGCAGGGAATGGTGTCTGATGCCGACTGGAAGGATGGAAGAGTTGTTTATGCATCCGTGCTCTCAATCTCACTTTTGTGTTCAACCCCATCACTCAACGTGAAGCATTCTTTTTATTCTCACTCTTTTATTTTGGATTCAATAAACAAGTCTTTTGCTTTATAAATACTGAGTGCAAGATCAAAAACGAAATGTTTGCTGTCAGGGCCAACTATTGGCTTTCCTTTGATTAGTCCGGGAAACCCCAAATTACTTCAGTGTTCGGTCAACACTGGGATGTTAGTGAAGTTCTGAAGTCGGATCCATTGTCCAAATCCATGTAGACCTAGATGAATTTCCATCACAATGGTCGGAGGGGGCAGTCAGTGATAAGATAAAACCAAACCAAGTTATATAAACCGAGGTGGAGTTTACTTTGTCAGAGTTTTCAGAATATTGACTAGGAAGGAACAATGTTTTTGACTCTTCTATTGTCTTCGTGTCATTTTGACCAATGTTTGGTAAAGAATACTCGAAATACTGCATTGTTTTATAACTGGAACCAGGATTTGCTAGGAACCAGCAATAGTTAAACATATATAGTTATATATATATATATATATTAATGCTTTAACAATGACATTTAGTCATTTAGCAAACAATTTTATCCAAAGCAACTTACAAATGAGGACAAAAACCAACAAAAGAGCAATAATATGCAAGTGCAGAAAGTTTGTCATCTATTCATCATCATCTATTCAGTCATATCTAATCTAGTTGTAGCCTATATTTTCTACAATTTCAAATATACTTTATTGAAATTGTAAAAAGGGAAGTCCTCACAAATAACATTTTAACAGAATGTTAAAAAGTGTAAATAAATAATATACTGATTCTAAGCATCGTTTGAAATTGTAGCTCCAAACTAAAATCCACATCGTTCGTAAATTAGGCCTAATAGCAGAATGACTTGTATTAAAATAAACGAGATATTGGGAAAATTTCTTTAATAAATTTTTAACCAAAGTGGTCTCTATATATATTTTTTCAATTGAATGAATTAATGATGAATGAATGAATGAATGGTCAATGAAACAAACATAAGGTTAACACCACAGAAGTGTTAGCGCTACAGAAGCGTTATTTCCATGTCAACTATAATTTGTCTTATATCGCCACCTTGTGGTTGTTCAATCATCAGGCAATATGTTTTTTTTATCCATTTTCTGCTAAATCCGTATATCATCATTAACCTACAAGCCATGAATCAAACAATAAACAAACCTGATTAGACTAAAGTCTAAAAGGATGAAGGAATGACATAAGACCTTGGCTCTTGAGATTTGACTGAAAAGTGATAAGCGAAAAGAAAAAACTCAATGCCACAAAGACAGACAACATCTCTACTAACATGATAGATATGCTGCTAATGAGCCCTTCAACCCACAACCCAGGAAAAAACAGGTGGCGATTAGAGAAGATAGATGAGAGTGTTTGGAAGCCTGGCTCTGAAAAACCAGTCTGATAAGAGATTCATTACTGTTGCCGAGAATGGCAAGATAAATTTAAAGAGACAAACAGGAGAGAGACGCCAATATATTTTAGTGATACTTCAAATTTAGGTCTAGAAGGGAGGTCTTCACAAATCACATTTTAATAGATTGTTTTAAAAATGTATTAGCCTGTAATATAATGATGTAGATTCTATATTGTGGTCTGTAGATGACTGAGTGGAAATAGTTTGAAATAAAATAATTGATTTTTTTTTTACATCAACATTTTTAAACCATTTATATCATGAAAACAAAATAAATGTAAAGTAAATAGGCAATCAAAAAACTTTTTTTCACTGTTTATTTAAAAATGAATAAGAAATCCCAAAGGTAGCATCTGTCTGTAATCATAACTCACACATATTGTCAACACAGTAAAACAGGAGACTGATGAAACAGCTGTTTTTTTTATAATAATGCAAAACTGGTTTAAATGGAAATCTGTTTCATTCAATTGTAATTTCATATATCAATTACAAACAAATGTGAAGCCCTTGATCTAGAAAGTATTTATCCCTTTTCCTGCCCTCATAGTTTTCTGTTTAATACTTATGTTTCATTTGCAGAAATTCTCACAGCATTTATCCTATTAATCAAACAGAAATATAATTATGTGCTTCAGTAGAAGTATAGGTTTGTGTATCAGAGTGCTTAAGACACTTTAAAGCTGTCTTGATGTGACTAGTCCTCTCGTAAATATGCATCTGGCACGTCTTCATCCTCCATTGCAGTGCTGCGAGCATTTTGAAATCTCTCACTCTCTTCAGCTTTTGAGTCTTCGAGCTGTTTCTCAGCTTCCTGCATCTGCTGTCGAAGATGTTCCACCTGGGACTGTGTGAGCTGCAGATTGTTCTGTGCTATCACAGAAGCTTGGTCAGCCCCTGGTGAGGACAAGCATGGTTTAGCCATTTCTCCATATGGCTAAAAGTGCAATTAAACAAATGACCACCAAGTGGCAGCAGCTGCCAAATTTAAATAGATCTCTATATTAAATCATACGTATTTCAATATGATGCAAATTCATGTTCATTATGACTCTATAATAACTGACAAGAAAACTTCTAGTTGACATGCCCTGTGGTGACAAAAAAAAAAAAAAAAAAATCAGTAAATTCGGTTCTAATATAAAGGCTTCTGAAAATGTAGCCTTCCCGATACACCAATAAATGACATTTTAACATGCATTTAAAAAGATAAATTATTTTTAATGTAATATTTTATAGATCATAATATTTTAATCAGTAAATATGACTTCTTAAAAAAAAAAACTATAATTTATCAAATAAAATTATATAATATGTCTTAAGTGTCAATTTTTGGAAACTGAGATTTATACATCATCTGAAAAATGATTAAATAAGCTTTCCATTGATGTATTGTTTATTAGTATCGGACAATATTTGGTCGAGATACAACTATTTAAAAAAAAAACAGGAATCTAAGGGTACAAAAAATACAGCGAAAATTGCCTTTAAAATTGTCAAAATGAATTCTTATCAATGCATATTACTAATTAAAAGTGTAGTTTTGATATATTTGCGGTAGGAAATGTACAAAATATTTTCATGGAACATAATCTGTACTTAATATCCTAATGATTTTTGGCATATAAGAAAAATGGATCATTTTGACCCATACAATGTTTTTTTGGCTATTGCTAAAAATATACCCCAGTGACTTAAGATTGGTTTTGTGGTCCAGGGACAAATATAATATAATAATAACACTGATTTATTTTTTATTCCTATATATATTAACCAAAAATCTTGATGTTCAGAAAAAAAGGGGGGTGGGGTGGGGGGAGTTTAACATAAAAGACTTAAATGCCTGTTCCAGAAAATGAAAGCTACCTGCACTGAAAGCCGCCTCTGCTGCCATCTTCGAGAGATCGATGGCAATCATCCAGCAGGATTCAAATCGTTTCAAATCATTTCTCCTCTCAGTTACCTAATTAAATGAAAAACAACTTTGCAATCAATTTAATTCAAAAGAATGTATATAACCAGTGTCACAAAAACACAACTATCACTAAATACAGCAAATGGTATTTCTAATTTGAAAGCTTGTGAACAATAACTCACTGTATTTTTCAAGTCATTACCTCCTTACGCCTACTAAGAATGAGCTGCCAGATTGCATCCTCGTCTGCAGAAGCGAGTTGGCTGATGGAAGCCACATAGTGCTCGTGTAGCCTCACAAGATTGTTTACAGCCTAGAGAAGACAAGTATGTCGGGTTTTGTTTTTGTAATTTTTTATTAATCAAGAAAATGAAAACAAATATTCCTATAGTTTTGATTACCTTAATATAACCTGTTAAGGAATCAAACAGTGCTAAAGTAGTTTGTGAGAGGTAAGTATTAGCACTGTCTGTGACAAGAGATGATGCTCTCCGCACCAGATCTTCATGGGTCAAATTTTCAGGTTTCTAAACAAGACAAAGAGGAAAGAGTTATTAAGAGGTTTGTCGGATAATAATTTAGTGAAAAGCGGAAGTTTTAAATGCTGGATTGTAACATCACTATGTAGAAGACTGAACTCACATGAAGACTGAACTCACAAATATTAATGAACTCATGTTGACATTACTAGGTCATCACCATAGGCCATTCAATCAAGCTATTTGATTAATAAATATGAGCCAAGCTTTGATAGGCCACTATTAATAAATTGACATCCTATACAGATGTATTTGACTAAAGTTGTATAATGTATATGTTTCATGCTGTTTTATTGAAATGCTTTACATTTTACATAAATAATATGCAGACTGAATCTCCATGTTAACCCTCATGTTGTGTTCTGGACATTTATACCTGGAGAGAATTTACTTTAATCCAAAAATGCTAGTTAGTGTTATCACGACGGACTACAATTTACTGACTTTGCACACACGTTGTAACAACTTTCCCAATTATATATTTTTTTATAATTTTTGTACTTTTGGGGGCATGTTATACTTGTTATACTAGTGGCATCATGACCAGCCTGCAAAATTGCTTACATTTCTTGATATGATTTTTATTATCAAATAAAGAATCAATCTTTTTGTGAACTTAAAAGTTTTTTTGTTTTTTCAGTTAGCACAGGTATTGCATTTCTTTTTGGAATTAATTGTTTGCAGGCCTCATCTGAGCTTAAGTGCCTCAGTTTGTGAGTAAACATATATTATCCACCAATATTATCCACAAAAAATAGCTTTGTTTCAATTAAAAACTAAGGTGCATAAGCTCAGATCAGTGAGGCCTACAAACAATGAATTCCAAAAAAGAAATATTCTAAATTAAAAGAAAACAAGTTGACAAAAAGATAGAATCCAAGATTTGGTGACAATAAAGCATAATGTGAGATATACAAGCAACATTTTAAAACAGGGAATATACTAAATTAGGTCTTTCAGTACAGCACAAAGGTTGAAAATGTCAAAACCTGAAATTTCTGCACTTGTGTACCAAATATTAGCAGCTATTACTATTAAAAAGTTGTCAATATTCCAACCACAGTAGCCTATTAATGGCGCAGACCTGGATGAAAGGAACCGCACACAGAGCACCGGTGACACTCAGGCTCATCCAGTTCTTCCGGAGGAGTCTGCGGCTGCTCGGACAGGAGCTTCTGCTCATCAGGGAAGCTGCACAGCTACACAAAACACAATGACAAAGCGCATATCAAAAACAACTCACTCAGTTCAAGGACAACACGTCATATACACGACCGTTTAAACACATGAGGCTTAAATAAAATACAATACAAAACTAAAATAAGAAAGTCATAATAAAACTAAAATAATAGAGTTAGGAAGTAATGTACAACAGCTGTCAAAGCATCTGAGCGAATCTACAGACGTTTGTTTAACGCAACTGTTGTTCCGTTATTTATTGCGACAGAACAGAAACCACAAATATACTACAATCAGGTTTCATGAAATTAATTAAGTACTGAAGAATGAGAAAATTAAAAATATTACACACAACCTCAATCCAACGGCAAACAATTTCCTTCTGTACGCCGCCATACTTGTTGAGAAATTAAATTCTCCCTCTATCGGCGTTGACGGAGTATTGCACCCTCAGATCATGTTTAATAATAATGAGACTTATGAATATTTATGAATATTTTATAAATAGCGAATTACACTACTACTACTACTACTGCTTCTAGGCAGTATAATAATAATAATAATTATTATTATTACTATTGATTATGATGATACTGCTTAAATAATAACCTTAAGAGGCCTATTAATTTTAATACAATTTTCTTTTAGTCTGTGGTTTTTAAATGTTTTGTCGAAAGAACCTAATGGTAAACATTACAAGATCCAATTAAAATGCTGGGTTGTTTCAACCCTACTTTGGGTCAAATATGGACTAACCCAACTCTTGGGTAAAATGTTTACTCTTAATTTAATTAAATTTTTTTAGATTTTCTTTTTAAACATGAAAAAAGGTTAAACCAACAAGCATTTTAAGAGTGTTACACAGCATTGAATTTTGTTAATGATCTGTAAGTCTCTTTTTTTCATATATGCATTCAGTTCCTCTTCAGGAACTCGAGCTGCGTCAAGAACGTTTGTGGAACGCGTCTAGCGTGACGTCTCTGAATAATGTGTATAATCAGTCCAAAGGAAGGGCGAGACGTCATAGGCGGGTGACGTCAGAGACCAGGAAGCATAAAGCATGAGCGGCAAAGCCGGAAATCAGCCTTGTGTCTTCAGCAAGCGCTCTGTGTGTGTGTGTGTCAGTCACTCTGTTTGTGAGTCTTATTTAGTGTCGTCTGTCCACTGATAAACTCCATTGTCAAAGCTTCAATCAAGAGAAGTTTTGGGCGAGAGCAGGCAGCGTTCAGGCTGTGTGTTTTACCTGCCAAAAAAAAAAAAAAAAAAAAGTAGGGACACACGCAGCCCGTGTGTTGTCTGCTTGAGAGTGAAGCGCGCAGTGTCAGCTCTCGAGGGAGTTGACAGCTGCGATGCGAGCCTTTGCTTCACTCTCAGAAGGCTCTCTTTGAGGAGAGAGCTTTCACTGGCGTTTCTCGCGGTGCCAGCCCCGCTTTTGTCAAGGAAAAAACGGAGCGGTGGTTGTGCTCGCGGGATTCGCTTTCGGATCTGCTGGAAGGAATGTAAGACGGGTCTTTTCAAGTCCCTATCTTCTTTCTTAGCCACCAGATCCGGCGCCCGCTCTCGGGGGTTCGGAAGCCCGCGTTTGCGGTACTTTCTCCCCGATGAGAGGGCGCGATGTACTGCCTGTCTTTCTCAGAGGAGATTGATATGGAAAGGCTCGCCAGTTGTTCAAGCACCAGTCACACAAGCACCAGTTACACACGCATATTATGCCTAATATTATAATAAGCAGCATTAATGAGGAGTGGAGCTCGCGCAGTCGGCTCTCGGGGGGCTGATTGTGCTTTTCTCGCTGTTAAGCGCTCCGCTCTCGCCGGGCACGCTCCGAGGAGTGTGTCCGTGCATGCGATCTTGCAGTTGCGGTTGCGCTGGGGCTGATGCACGGCGGCGACCGCGATGGCGGGAATCGCACATGATCTGGTGAACGGGTTGGAGACGGCTCGTCCTATCTCCACCTGTGTTTACTAGATCTAGAGCTCGTTCTCGAGGCTTGGAAACCAGCGATGCGGTTTTTTTCGCCCTCTGAGACAGCTCGCTGCTGCTGCTGCATGCTCTCTCGTCGGGCACGCTATGAGGAGTGTATCCGTGCATGCGATCTTGCGGTTGCGGTCGCGCTGGGAATCGCACATGATCTGGCGAACGGGTTGGAGCCGCCTCATCCTATCTCCACCCGTGTTCACTAGATCTAGAGCTCGGTCTCGAGGCTTGAAAACCCGTGCTGTGGTTTCTTCGTCCTCGGAGGCAGACCTCGCTGCAGCATTCGTCTTTCTCTGAGGAGATTGATGCTGTCTGTGTGACTGAGTAGCATATATATATATATATATATATATATATATATATATATAGAACATGCACGCTGCCGAAGCAACACGTGTATTACATTGTTTCATCTTTATGTGAGTTTTTTTTTTTTTTTCTACACCAGACAGTGTTGACTCGTCTGGTTGTTGACTACTATATATTAGTATTTATCTGACTATGTGAAGTTAGATGTGCAGGGGCTCTAGGGATGTAATTTCTTATGTGAGAACACGTGTGTACCGCTCTTCCTCTGAGGAGGTTGAGGCGGTCAGGGGCTACTGGGCGGAGCAGTCCCAACCATGTTCCAGCCCCTCGTGCTGGGGGTGTCACTTTTGTACTCCGCAGACGCTAGAGTCAAAGTGGCGCTCCCAGGCCGAAGGCTTCTAGTGGAAAGCAGTTCTACGGACCGTTGTTTTCGCTGGATAGCCTTCATCATAACGTCCTGACGCGTAAGGCCTAGGACGTTTTGAGGGCCAGCTCCCTCTGGGGAAGAGTGGTGTACACCGCATTACACGGTGCCCATCTCTCCTCAGTGCCCTCAGGAGATCGATCTGCCAACCCTGCCGGTGTTCCAGGGTGCAGCGGTCTCCAGCGAGCGCTTCTCTCAGTTTCCGCCCGGAAAGGTAGCGGTGCTGAGAGGCTCGCTACCTCTACGGAGGTCTCTAGAGCAGCTAGTATGGTCGTCCCCTGCTGGTCTGCCGCTTCAGGACACGGAGCTAGTGACTCTAGGCACACCAGAGGCCAGTCTCGCGAGACTGGTTCCCTTAGGAGGTCACATGGTAGTGTGGGAGCCCCTGCCAAGTGTACTTCACGGGGTCCTGCCCCGAGCAGGCTCTGGTCTAGTCTTCCTAGCAGACGACGTGGGTCTGAGGCACGTCGTTTTTAGGAGACTTCAGCTACGAGAGTCCTGAGGCTGCGGCTCAAGACCTCGGAGGGCAGGCCCCTCTGGGGAAGAGCGGTATACACTGCATTATACGGGGCCCGTCTCTCCTCAGTGCCCTCAGGAGATCGATCTGCCAACCCTGCCGGTGTTCCAGGGCACAGCGGTCTCCAGCGAGCGCTTCTCTCAGTTACCGCCCAGAAACGTAGCGGTGCTAAGAGGCTCGTGACCTCCTGGGAGGTTTCCAGAGCAGCTAGTTTGGCTGTCTCAGTGGGTGCTGCACACTGTAGTGAGAGGCCACAGAATCCAGTTCTGGTGGGCCCCAAGCAGGCTCTGGTAATGGAACAGAAGTAGACTCTCTCTGAGGACGGAGACCATCAATGTGGTCCCTCCTTGGGTTGCAGAGTCCGGTCCTACAGCCGGTACTTCACTGTTCCAAGGAAGGATGAGGTGTTGTGTCCTTTTCTAGATCTGTGCTTTTTGAACCTCTCAGTCAGGGGACTGAAGTTTAGCACGCCTGCACAGGCCAAGTCCAAGGACTGGTGTGTCACGATCTATCAAAAGATGCACTTATCTCCATCCTTCTTCATCGGAAGTTCCTGAGGTTTGCTTTTCGGGGCAAAAGCCTAACAATACAGATCTTCCTCTGGCCTTGCACTCTCACCCCACACTTTCACGACTCAACCACATTGACGATTGGTTGATATCAGCTCAATCTGAGCAGATGACGGTTCTGCACCGAGATGTCGTTCTCGCTCACATGAAAGAGCTGGGGTTAAGACTTAACGCCAAGAAAAGTTTGCTTTCTCCAGTTCAGAGAACCACTTATCTGGGCATGGTGTGGGATTCGACCACGATGCAGACACGTATGTCACCTGCTCGGATCGAGTCGATCCTCACTGTAGTCGCGCGAGTGAGAGAATGCCGGTCACTCACTGTCAAGCAGTCACGGAGATTGCTGGGTCTGATGGCAGCTGCGTCCAACGTGAATACTATTGGCCTGCTGTACATGAGACCCCTACAGTGGTGGCTCGAGACCAAGGGGTTCTCCCTGAAGGGAAACCCACTTCGCATGCTAAAGGTCACGCGGCGCTGCCTACGTGCCTTGGATATGTGGAGGAAGCCTTGGTTCTTGTCTCAGGGCCCGGTGCTGGGAGCTCCTTGTCGCCGCGGGATGCTAGCGACAGGCGCATTCCTCACCGGCTGGGGTGCGGTCATGAGTGGCCATCCTGCCCGCGGTCTGTGGAGTGGTTGCCATCTGACATGGCACATCAACTGCCTGGAGATGCTGGCCGTGCTTTGTGCACTTCGTTATTTTCTCCCAGACCTAAGAGGTCGCCATGTGTTGGTGCGCACTGACAACACAGCGGTGGTCTCTTACATCAACCACCAAGGAGGTCTGCACTCACGCCGTTTATACAAATAGCGTACCAGATCCTTGTGTGGGCCCAGGACGAATTCCTCTCGCTCAGAGGAGTTCACATTCCTGGGCATCTTAATATGGGAGCAGACATCCTGTTGAAGCAGGGGCCAAGGCCCGGGGAATGGCGGCTTCACACCAAGGTGATGAAGCAGAGTTGGAGAGTTGGGCCAGACTCGGGTGGATCTGTATGCGACTCGAGACACATCGCACTGTCCCCTCTGGCTTCTTCTGACTCATCCAGCTCCACTGGGGCTGGACGCCATGGTACAGACGTGGCCGAGGCTTCATCTGTAAATCCCCCGATTGCTCTGCTCTCTAAAGTTCTGGAGAGAGTGTGCCGGGACGGAGCCGGCTGCTGTTAGTAGCCCTGTTCTGGCCGGGCCGGGAATGGTTCCTGGGCCTGATTTCTCTTTTTGATGGCACTCCATGGGAGGATCCCGTCAGGAGAGATCTTCTCTCGCAGGCGGAGGGTGCGCCCCCGCATGGAGCTTATAGACTGTAGGTGTGGTCTCTGAAGAGGCACAACTCTTCCCGTCTCTCAACCGAGGTTGTAAGACCGTTCTCCAATCCAGAGCTCCCTCAATGAGGAAACTGTATGCCTTGAAGTCGAAGCTTTTCACTTCTTGGTGCGGAGACCGCCAGCTCGACCCAGTTAACTGCCCGTATGGTACAGTGCTGGAGTTCCTGCAGGCTCTACGCAGGGTTCACCCACTCCACCATGAAGGTCCATGTGGCGGCCATGGTGGCCTACCGCGCCCCTCTCGGTGGCCAGTCAGTGGGCAGAAACCCTCTGGTTACATGTTTCCTCCATGGTGCGCTGAGGCTGAGGCCTCCGGCCAGAAGAAGCTTATGCTAAGCGGTGATCAGGATGTTATCCTAAGCCTCGAGTCCTCTGATCTCCCCTCTCCTGGGGGTCAAGACTCACTCCTTCTGAAGTTTGGCCATTGGACGGGTTGTCCCCGAATTCTGTCAGGCTCCTTCTCTTGCTTTAGCTGTGCTCTTCCACACTAGGCAGAGATTTGAAAGTCTGGCGGCGTGGGCATTCTCGTTCCCCAAACGTTCTCGACGCAGCTCGAGTTCCTGAAGAGGAACGTCTAAGGTTACGTATGTAACCCTGGTTCCTCGAAGGAACGAGACGCTGCGTCGCAGTGCCACACTTCCGGCGTCTCTGGCTGGCGCTTGCTTCATCCTTTGAGGCTGATTTCCGGCTTTGCCGCTCATGCTTTATGTTTCCTGGTCTCTGACGTCACCCGCCTATGACATCTCGCCCTTCCTTTGGACTGATTATACACATTATTCAGAGACGTCACGCTGGACGCGTTCCCCAAACGTTCTCGATGCAGCGTCTCGTTCCTTCAAGGAACCAGGGTTACATACGTAACCTTAGACGTTTTATTTTCTCTGTCTAGCAGTCAAAAGGCCACAACCAGGTCTGCATGTACACTTATTCTTTCAGCAATGCCATGAAAATTAATTCAAAGCTTGGATCCAGTTTTACAGGTACTACAATGTGTTTTCGGTTTAACCTTAGCACCCCTCTCATATGACCTGAATTGCATTGCAACATGACTTTAGGCCTATATTATTTCTCTATTTTCTCTTTCTAAATCAAGTAGTTTTTACATGCAGTTTTATGATTTAGGCCTAAAAATAAACCAAAGATAGATTGTTATTTTAGTGTCTAAGATTAACCTCTCATTAAAAATGTTATAGTCAAAGGTAGGTCCTGAGGACTATTAGTATAATCTCATCTCTGTCAGTCTTTGTGGAAATGCCTATTCCCAAACAATTGTGTAAAAACAAACATATTTTTCAGCACATAAATAATTAATTAACTTTAAGGCGAAGGGGAGTTCCAGTGGGGGTGTTTGTCTTGATACACCAGAGCTTTCAAGTCACAAAAAAAATGCACTTCCTTTTCTTAAAAATCACGCAAGGGAAATATAATGACGTGTTTTGAAAATGGCAATGACAAAGGTTGATAGCACAAACAGAATTATAAATAAATGTTTTATTTAATTATGTACACTCTAAAAAAATGCTGGGTTAATAACAACCCAACCTTGGTTATTTGGCAACACAGCACTGGTTAAATATTGCACAGAACACATGCTGGGTTAATTTGACCCAGCTGGTTGGGCTAAATGTTTTTACCCTCCATGCTGGTTGTTCAAATTTAAGTAATCTATTGTTTAAAAATATTATAATATATTATTATTATTATTATTATATATTTTTTTTAGCTTAAAATGGGCTGCAAATCAAAAATCACACACAGAATTAATATTGACAACAGCAATACTCAAAAGATGAACATTTGTTATTAAGCAAGAACACCCATGGACAAAACACTAGACAAATTGAATTTATTTGGGCGAATACAGCATAGATTTCAATAATACATACATTTAAATTAGTTTAACAAGCATTTTAGAAATAAAAAAGGCACATCGAAAAGTAGCATTTTAATTTAAGTGTATTCAACTGATCTCTGTAATACAGAAATAAATGCAAATTTATCCATTCACAATTTCTATACTAAATATGATTTTAATTAATATATTGTGCTCTTCGAATGTATTGTTGTGAAGAGTGTGATTAGCCAAGGGTATAAATGAAGTCTGTCTCTAGTGCTTACTCTTCAATAATTTGCTTGTATTAAGGGCATTGTGCTGAAACGGAGTAGATATTCTACTGGAATAAGGTGAGTAATAGCCCCCTTAGCACATCAGGACATAACAATGTTTGGGGAAAATAACGTTACAGTCTTTGACTGTTAATATTTAACCTTTCAGAAAGCAAAGCTTAGATAAGATTCAACTTTATTGTCAATATGCAGAGTACAAGTACAGAGCTAATGAAATGCAGTTAGCATCTAACCAGAAGTGCATGAATATAGTGTTTTATATACAGTACATATAAGTGCAGAGTAAGTGAAGCTATGATTTACTAGAGTGAGATGTTATATATTTTTTATGTTAATAATACTTATTTGGAAAATTACTAATTAATTGTTATTTACAATACATCATGAAAGAGTTCTGCCGCTAGCTATACATAGACTGTATAAAAACATGGACGTAGTGTCCGAGACGTCACCCGTAGGTTTCTGAAGAGTGTTTTTGAAACATAAAGTAGGCAGAGCCTTCCATCGCCATCTTGGCAGCGTGTCACCGTGCGTCACTCCAGAATAATCGAAAATGGGCAAATAGGTGGGAGCTGGTTGGTGAAACCACACCCACCTAGCTCAATGGTGGTGACAGCAGCGGCAATCCACCTGTCACTCAATTGGCTGCACCCTTACTTATGCAGAACTTTAAGGCTTAATATAATTTAAACGGATGAGTTAAAAAAATGCACCCCCCTCACAGCTGGTATGAAGGGCAAAATTAGCTATATAGACCAAAACTATATACACTTTTTGTACTGGACTGTAACCATATTTAGTTTCTGCTGTAAAGTTGGACATTTTAACATGGGGAGTCTATGGGACTGACTCCATTTTGGAGCCAGTAAACTGTATATATACAATATATATATACACTCACCTAAAGGATTATTAGGAACACCATACTAATACTGTGTTTGACCCCCTTTCGCCTTCAGAACTGCCTTAGTTCTATATGGCATTGATTCAACAAGCTGCTGAAAGCATTCTTTAGAAATATTGGCTCATATTGATTGGATAGAATCTTGCAGTTGATGGAGATTTGTGAGATGCACATCCAGTATACGAAGCTCCCGTTCCACCACATCCCAAAGATGCTCTATTGGGTTGAGATCTGGTGACTGTGGGGGGCATTTTAGTACAGTGAACTCATTGTCATGTTCAAGAAACCAATTTGAAATGATTAGAGCTTTGTGACATGGTGCATTATCCTGCTGGAAGTAGCCATCAGAGGATGGGTACATGGTGGTCATAAAGGGATGGACATGGTCAGAAACGATGCCCAGTTGGCACTAAGGGGCCTAAAGTGTGCCAAGAAAACATCCTCCACACCATTACACCACCACCACCAGCCTGCACAGTGGTAAAAAGGCATGATGGATCCATGTTCTCATTCTGTTAATTCCAAATTCTGACTCTACCATCTGAATGTCTCAACAGAAATCGAGACACATCAGACCAGGCAACATTTTTCCAGTCTTCAACTGTCCAATTTTGGTGAGCTCATGCAAATTGTAGCCTCTTTTTCCTATTTGTAGTGGACATGAGTGGTACTCGGTGGGGTCTTCTGCTGTTGTAGCCCATCCACCTCAAGGTTGTGCATGTTGTGGCTTCACAAATGCTTTGTTGCATACCTCGGTTGTAACGAGTGGTTATTTCAGTCAAAGTTGCTTTTCTATCAGCTTGAATCAGTCGGCCCATTCTCCTCTGACCTCTAGCATCAACAAGGCATTTTTGCCCACAGGACTGCCGCATACTGGATGTTTTTCCCTTTTCACACCAATCTTTGTAAACCCTAGAAATGGTTGTGTGTGAAAATGCTCAAAATGGCTTAAATCACCTTTCTTTCCCATTCTGACATTCAGTTTGGAGTTCAGCAGATTGTCTTGACCAGGACCACACCCCTAAATGCATTGAAGCAACTGCCATGTGATTGGTTGATTAGATAATTGCATTAATGAGAAATTGAACATAATAATCCTTTAGGTGAGTATATATATATATATATATATATATATATAGAGAGAGAGAGAGAGAGAGAGAGAGAGAGAGAGAGAGAGAGAGAGAGAGAGAGAGATGCCTATCGATGCCTATCGATGCCTATCGATGCCAGTCGATGAATTGCAGTTTTAGTCACTTCTGTGTTGGTTTCACGAGAGAGACCGGAATGTTCCTGCCTGGTATTATAGCGCTATGCAGAAGTGAAGTCGCTGGCTGAGATTCTACCGGAAATATGTAAGCAGTATTTGTGAAAATCTGAACCGGTGAAGGGCTGCTGTTCGCAGGAGAGATGACTGAAAGGCTTGAGTCACATGACCAACTCCAAAAACTGCCCAAAAACAAACAGCACTGAGAAATAACGGTGTCAAGGTTAAACCTAAGCATAATACACATAAAAAAAAAAATATTTTTTGTGGTGTCTGTTAAATAAAGGTTTTTTTTTTTTTTCGTGTACAAAAAGTATTCTCGTCACTTCATAATGTCACGGTTGAATCACTGATGGCAGATGGACTATTCTGACGATGTTTTTCACACTTTCCTGGACCTTGACACTGTTATTTATTTTGGCAGTCTATGGGACAGTCTCAAGCCTACCGGTTTTCATCCAGAATATCTTAAATTGTATTCCGAAGACGAACAAAGCTTTTACTGGTTTGTAACGAAATGGGGGTAAGTGATTAATGACAACATTTTCATTTTGGTGTGGAGTAACCCTTTAATGCCATAGTATAGTGCTGATGACAATGTAAAAAGGTACTACTGGTCAAATAAGATGTTTAACCAACACCCTTGAACCCAAGGGTCTTAATGGGATAGTCCACAAAACTGACTATTCTTTTGTCTTTTACTCATCCTCAGGTTGCTCTAAACCTGAATGACTTTCTTTCTTTTGTGGAACATAAAAAAATATATCAATGTTGCTTAACCAGCTTTGGTTACATTGGAAGTTGAAAATCTTTGGTTGCCAACGATCTTCAAAATATTTTCTTGGTGTTCTGCAAATGAAAGAAAGTCCTACTGGTTTTGAACGACATGAGGGTAAAAGATCAAATCGCCGTGATTTTGCCAAGTAGGACATGTTCCTTGATCAACATTACTGTTCAAAAATACAGACTTAACCCAGTCCCTACCCCGAAACCTAACCTTACCCATAAGTTATTCCTAAAATCAGAGGAAATGATAGCTGATTAACAAGGGTGTAGAAGCACCTAAACCTGATTGTAAACCTAAAACTGACATTTCCTGAAAAATAATCTCTCAGTTCTGGGACTCTGTGCTATCTTAGTTGGAGTTTTCAAAGAAAGTCATTTATGTTTATACTGATTATATGACTTCATTGAATGTGATGTCAATGTCAATGTCAATGTCACCTTTATTTATATAGCGCTTTAAACAAAATACATTGCGTCAAAGCAACTGAACAACATTCATTAGGAAAACAGTGTCAATAATGCAAAGATGATAGTTAAAGGCAGTTCATCATTGGATTCAGTTATGTCATCTCTGTTCAGTTAAATAGTGTCTGTCCATTTATTTGCAATCAAGTCAACGATATCGCTGTAGATGAAGTGTCCCCAACTAAGCAAGCCAGAGGCGACAGCGGCAAGGAACCGAAACTCCATCGGTGACAGAATGGAGAAAAAAACCTTGGGAGAAACCAGGCTCAGTTGGGGGGCCAGTTCTCCTCTGACCAGACGAAACCAGTAGTTCAATTCCAGGCTGCAGCAAAGTCAGATTGTGCAGAAGAATCATCTGTTTCCTGTGGTCTTGTCCTGGTGCTCCTCTGAGACAAGGTCTTTACAGGGGATCTGTATCTGGGGCTCTAGTTGTCCTGGTCTCCGCTGTCTTTCAGGGATGTAGAGGTCCTTTCTAGGTGCTGATCCAGCATCTGGTCTGGATACGTACTGGATCCGGGTGACTGCAGTGACCCTCTGATCTGGACACAGACTGGATCTGGTGGCCACGGTGACCTCGGAACAAGAGAGAAACAGACAAATATTAGCGTAGATGCCATTCTTCTAATGATGTAGCAAGTACATAGGTTGTTATGGGAAGTGTTTGGCAAAGTTATCTTATATAGGGTCTAGTACTGTATACTAGTAGTTACAAATAAACATTTCTAATGCACTAAACAAAAAAGAAGTTACAAACAGATCACAGCGATGACATCAGCAGGGTGAAAAAATAAAATAAAAATAAGTAGATACAAAAATACTACAATAACAAGATAATATTTAGGGAAATAAATATTATTTTACAAGAAATAATAGAGTTACAATGGTAATGCAGTAAAAAAACCCAGAGTAAATAAGTTTTTCATTATAGTAATCCTACTAACAGCACATGCAAACAACACTACACTCATAAAAAGATGGAGAGCATCAAGCCAAAGCATGTGACCAAACAGAATGTAGTGGGATATCTTCTGAAAAACAGGAGGGTGAAAATCACCCTGTAGACATAGAGGAAAATTACTTGGGATCACACACAGGAACACCTTTACAGGTGCATCTCGATCCACCAGTGGTACAGTCTGATTGAGAGTAGATTTAGATTCAATAACATTAGACATTCAGAACACTAGGACATAAATGTATTCACCATACCGTCTGTTATAACACACTGACTGAATAATACTGCAAGCTACAGTGTTCTTCTAACTGCAAATCTCCAGGCTTGCATTTTGTTGAAGGATCAGAGAGCTGTCACAGCATCAGTAACTATAACTGATAAAAAGGAAGAGATGATCGGTTCACGTGCCACTTGAGGTGCTTCAGCGATCTGTCACAAAGTGACAGTGAAATCTGGTTTGAAAAGAATGGTTTTATAGGAAAATAAGCCTATAAATTATTTTAATATGTAATAAAAATTAGTTGCAAAAAATTATACAATACTGTCACTTGGGCAGTAACCATTCAAAAGGTACTGATATGTAGGCCTATTTTAGATACTAATATGTACTATTAAAGTACTATATTTTTAAAGTTGCCACAAAAGTGATGCAAATCAATTAAAACATCATATTCTTTGCATGTAGGTGAGCTGAACATATTTATACACACTGTCTATACAGTACTGGACATGCAGTCAAAGTATGATATAAAAATGAGGTCTTATGTATTGGTAAACATCAACAAATGACACCACTTGTGTCCAGTGCATTATAAGAGAATGTCAAATTCGTTTCTTGTGTATATAGTATTACATTCAATAAGGTTAAATATATGACTTCTATACATTTATCAGTATGAATGTGTGTATAATGTATATGATCAATTCACAGTATGCCCATCTTAAATCAATACTACATCACTGCTGCAAAGTGTAGTGTGATCAGGGCCTAACAAAGGCTGAATTTAATCAAAATAAATCAGATGGCCAGAATAATTATTACTAATTGGCTGTTAGAATAAATTGCGCAGATGCATTGAAAAGGAGATACTGCAAAACATTGAGTTGCATTGAGTCAAACAGTATAGGTAAACTCTTTTAACACACACAGACGAGAAATTGTTCATAGACCTTTACTGGTATAAAACAAAGTAATGATGGAAAGATGCAAATCAAATACTATACAATATTATAGAGCATTGAGCAACAGCTATGGTGTAAACTCTCGTAATTGCATAAGATCAGTAAAAGGAAAAGCTGCAAAACTTGCTCAAACACATTACATGAGTTTTGTTGATGAACATTATAGACATGCTGCATTAAAATGCTTTAATTGTTGTACATTTATTAGTTTGATTTTATCAGGCTAGACTGGAAGCTTGGAAGTAAATTGTAAATTTTAAAACAGTTTTCATAACACAGTATAAGATTAAACAAACAGACAACAAACTTTTAAAATCTCATATCTGTGGTCATTGCACTGGCAAATATTGTGAACGGTTTAAATTTATATGTATAATACATGCTTACATGACTTGCAACAATTCAACTATTTTAGTGTGGTTTATCTCCAATATCTCATCACAATACAGGATCACATATTTAGCAATTTTAGAGAAATACACTTTTGTACCTTAACAATAAAATCAAATTATCTACTAAAGATTTTTAGATAACATTCTAATAGATTTTATACAGTATTTAGGTTTTTATTAGTCTCCTCCAACTAAATGTATATCTGTATTACAATTATTGTGCTTTTTGAAACCAAAAGTGAAGTAGTATTTAAATAAACAGCTGAAGGCCTGGTCTCTCAGACCATATATAAGAGGACTTAAACATTTAGGGAAGATCAAAAACACTACAAAGCAAAAATACATTACATGTAATGAAGTTATATAGTCGGTATACACATAAATGACTTCTTGGATAACTCCAATTAAGATAGAAGCAGCACAGAGTCCCAGTTGTATTAGATGCAGCAGAACAGTCTTGTTGGCTTTTTTGGCCGAAATTTTATCACAGGCGGCTGTTTTAGCCACAGCTGCTATAGAGGCATAAGTAAAGATAATAACAAAACATACTAACACAAAAAATATGCATGTGAAAGCTATTTCAAGTTTCTTATAGATCTGAAGTCGGAAAAGAGTGGTTCTTGAACAGAATAAATTCATCATTGTGTTTGTAGAATCAATAGCATAGAAAATAATAATCTCAGACAAGCACTGAATCAAACCCATCATCCAAATAACACCGATAGCTATGTGAATTCTTCTGTAACTGGTGATTTTTGGATGTCTGAGAGGAAAGCAGATGGCCACATACCTCTCCAGTGACATTAAAGCCAGATTTAGTAAAGCTACCTGATAGAGAGCTTGTGCAGCCGCAAGCAGAGTGATACAGAGATTTTTCATTATAGTAATCCTACTAACAGCACATACAAACAACACTACACTCATAAAAAGATAGAGAGTATCAAGCCAAAGCATGTGACCAAACAGAATATAGCGGGAAGCCTCCTGAAAAACAGTCTTTTTCCTCAAGGTGAAGATCATGACCCCGTTGACATAGAGGAAAATGACACATGGAGTCACACACAAGAACGTTTTCACCGGTGCATCTCGATCGAGCAGTGATACAATCTGAGAGAGGTTCAATGTAGAACCATTAAAAGCCGACATTTTAAAAAAAAATAAGACATGAAGATGTTGACCACAGATGTTGGTATAGCACACCCACTCAGAATAACACTGCAATCTACAGTGTCCTTGTAACTACAGATCTCCAGGCTTGTGTGTTGCTGAAGCCACGGAGAGAGAATGATCAGAGTGCTGTCACAGCATCACAATTTAAAAATGGTTAAACTCATTAAATCATGTACGTGTTGAATCCCAGTGGCTGTTTAGTGTGTCTGTGGGGGCGGATGGAAAGGGGAGGGTTGTGTCTGTGTGTTTAGCCTATCCAATAAAAAATAAAATAAATAAAAAACATTACAAAAGCATGTGTTGTGTTATTTTAGGACCATTTACTTATCTTGCACTTAAAAAATAAAAATAAAAAAATAATTTAAAGTCTTTAAAAGTTTGGGTTGTAAGACAGATTCATTTTGTTGATACATTTTTTTTATAAACAACTTAAATATTTAGTTGCTAGTTACTAATTTTCATTAACACAAGTGTTGTTGGTTGAACATAATTTCAACTTAAAAATTGTTGATGCAAACTGTTGCATAGATTTTTTTTGAGTCAAAAATTTTTTTTTTAGAGTGCAGCACCCTGTTGCTATTATTTTAACAGTAAAAAGTGCTTAAAATTTGGACAAATTTGATTTGGTCATTTTTCATTCTTCACACACAATAAATGATGTAAAGTATTTTTCATTTTTAAGCAAAACTCAAAAAGAGGGCATGAAGTGGAAATTGGTATCAACTTTTCAACGGGGATCCACTGTAGAGCAATACTCTAATGGAATTTAGAGTCAGAGTCAGACTACTTTTCAAATTGTATTTCTTAAACCAACATCTCAGAAGTTATGTCAAAATGTTATGGAGTTTCAAATCAAAAAATGACTTACTGGTTCAGAACAGGGCATTGATTTCATATCCACTGTAGAGAACATCAGGACTTAAATCATGTTTATCAGGCATTTGGGACACACAACAAGTGAATATGCAAATAAATTATACATCAATATTCCTATGAAATATTAGATATTATTATTAAAATGTTGCCAATCATTACTCCAATTACTACACTTCTTTTTTCATTAAATGTTTCTCCAACACATTAATATGCAAATTAGATACAGTGTATAGATACATTGCATTGAATGGGAATATAAATTTATGGCCATTTTACCCACATATTGCATAACTTAAACGGTGTATCAGTTTATTCTATTATATATTTCATAACATGGTTGAGAATCATCTTTATACAAATTTTGGTTTAAAAAAAAATCCTGAACCCAAAAAGTTATTGGTGATTGAAAAAAAAAATCGTCTCAGGTTACGAATGTAACCATGGTTCCCTGAGAGGGAACGAGACACTGCGTCCTCTTTAGGGGACACTATGGGGAACACCCCGTCAGGACCCGTGTCTGAAGCATACTTTGAAACACGCCAACATGTTGGCCGGCGACAGCCTCTGATGTCACTACCGGCACAACTATAAATACGTGCCCGTAGGACCCGTCACTTATCTTCTTCGTGAAGCTTGCGTCCGAAGCATGGCAGGGAGCTAGAGGACGCAGTGTCTCTCGTTCCCTCTCAGGGAACCATGGTTACATTCGTAACCTGAGACGTTCCCTGTCAAGGGAACTTCGAACTGCGTCCTCTTTAGGGGACACTATGGGGAACAGTATACCCACGCCGCCATGCTGAGGGGAGTGCAGGCCAGAACATGGCAAACACTAAGTACCAACTCTACCATTTCCATGGGAGTTGCCCCTGGGACGTTTAGACGGCTGTTTGTGACATTATCCCTTACGGCCAAAGGCCTAAGCTGCATAGCCAGTTACTTGTTAGGGCCTCGGCCCGGAGTAGAGCTTAAAGGCCTGGAATCAGGAAGGATTCCTCTAAAGGGATACGGCTAAGAAACCAGTATTTATACAAGGTCTTGCCTGTCACACAGGGGCTACCGCTTGCTCTCGCACAAGTTTGCTGAAGGAGCTGTCTCAACAGATCCCTGGTAGCCATATCCTGCTTAGATAGGTATTCAAAGATACATAAATAGAGTGGTGCCTAAGATGAACGGGGCTTTTCACCAACTCAAGAAAGGGCATGAGGCAACCGCGCGAAGCCCTTACCATAAAGGATTTTTAGAAAGAACGCAGAGCATTAGCGTGCAAACTTACCACAGTTTGGATTTCAGAAAGTGCGCACACTTACCATAGCATGGATTTTTTAAATACTGTTCTAGGGAGGGGTTCTCGTGGCACTCTGAACGAGCAGCTCACAGATGGAATGATGTATCTCAAAAATATGTTTTGAGAATATCAACTCGATCTGTTGAACTAATGGTGGAGCGCTCTGGTGAAAAACAGAGAACGCAGTCTCATATGAGAGGAAAACTCAGAATTCAGAGTAGCGTACTCACACGTGACCCTTTCTGGAAAGAGGACCGCTGTTAAACTACCGCGAGAACCGCCCCAATATCCCTTCACGTTGAGGGAAGCAATGCTTGAAGTGTATAAACAAATGCACTCCGGCTGAATGGAGCCAAAGGAACCAAGGATTAACCATCTCGAAAAGGGAACGAAGCTGAGCGCGTAACCCTTACCATACAGGATTTCAGAAAAGTGTGCAGAGTCTTGCGTGCACACTTACCACTTTAAGAAGTACACAGAGCGTAGCGTGTGTACTTAGAGGTTCCTAAGCATTGCAGAGGCGAGCTCCAATTTTACAAACCTCTGGCGAGGGGAGCATCACCTGAGGCAGTATATAAAGGAAGAATTCTGTAACTACCACCTCCACCTTCCCACTGGATGTGACAGTGCATATAAGCGGCCAGGAGGCCCCTCAGGGTGACCTGGCCAGACATTCATGAAATCTCCTGCAGTGCCGTGCCAGTTCTGAAGATCAGCGAGGCTCCCGCAGAAGCCCGTGATCTCGGCCACCTAATACCAGAGCACGAGGCCGGAAGGTCAGTGCTGACGGGTGTTTATTAGATGCCACGACTGAGCACTGTAAAAAAGACTCATAGAATGTTAGTAGACACATAACCACCATCATAAAAAAAACATCATAAGTCCAGCATATGTTTTGAGAGAATTTTTTCCCCCTAACCTCGATCAGGTGGAGAGCTGGTGGTTATAGGGGAATTAGGCAAGGGAGGATAAGAGCAGAAGTTAAAAACATACAAAGGGAATGAGTAGCTACCTGGGTTTCGCTCCGATTCGGACGAGAACGGACCTATCCAGGTCCTTCAACAGGTCAGCCTGATAGGCCTGAAGCACTGCCATCGTGTGCAATGAAGCCACCGCCTGACCTGCTGCTGCGTATGCTCTGCCATTTAAGCGGGATGTATCCTGGAGGGGCTTAGATGGCAAAGAGGGAGATTTAAGAGAGGATGTTTCCCCCACAGAGAGATAGCTAGCCAGCGTCTCTTCTACAGGGGGCATCTTCTCATAACCATTTTCGCGCATGCCCTCGATGTTAGCATAACTCGTATGCTGAAAACGATGGATGCGAGAAGAAAATGGCCTCTTCCATTCTTTTTCGACTTCTGCATGTAAATTAGGCAAGAATGGAAGGCTCACCTGGGCTGGAGGGCTATGGTCAGATAAATAACGCTCATCAAGACGACCTCGTGGCATTATTTTGCTGGTACGTTTCCATGGCAAGTCTAACTTTGCTGTGGCACGATCCATAACCTCTAACAGCTCCCCATACGCAGGGCAGGAGGATTGAGAAGGCTCAGCCTCAGCTTCTTCGCAATCCTCAGACATCTCCTGCTCTTCCTGGGTAGAACCCAGCAGAGCACTAATTTTAGTATCAGAAAGGGTTAATGACAACACATCTTCCTCCTGAAGTTCACTCTTGTCTGCCGCCGAAGAGCGTGAAAGGGAAAGTCCCTCTCTAAACTCCTCAACGAGATCCACCTGTGATCCCCACGAGCTCATTCTCCTCCGTGCCTCCACAGCGGCGGGTCCTGAGCCGCGGGAGACAGATGGCTGTCCCTCTTTCCTCGAAAAGAGAAACAAACGAGAGCGGAGCTTTTTCATAGAAAAACGCTCACAATGCACGCAGATCGCCCCCTCAAGGACATCGCGCACGTGCTCTTCGCCCAAACAAGAGACGCAAAGACTGTGTGTGTCATCAGGTGTCAAATAACGCTGACACGGATGCGCGCACTGTTTAAACGCCTTGCTAGTGGATGCCATGATAAACAAAGAAAGATCGCTCTTACCGTGGTCGTCTCTCAGATGCACACTTCAAACAAAACAGTCAATGAAGACGAAGAAGATGAGTGACGAGTCCTACGGGCACGTATTTATAGTCGCACCGGTAGTGACGTCAGAGGCTGTCGCCGGCCAACATGTTGCCGTGTTTCAAAGTATGCTTCAGACACGGGTCACGACGAGGTGTTCCCCATAGTGTCCCCTAAAGAGGACGCAGGTCGAAGTTCCCTTGACAGGGAACCCATGATTTTTCCTATACATATAATTTCATGTTATTATATTTTTTAAACAACTGACTCCTAGAGTCAACAACAGAGGACAAAGCATAACATATTAATTATTATTATTATTATTTTTTTTTGCACTTACTTATGCTCTAGTCTAAACAATGTGATGACATGAAAAAACTAAAAAAAACTAAATTCAAACTATTCTTTTTTTTCTTTCTGGGTCTCAGGAGGATATAGCCTGTGATATTTTGGAGCATCCTCTTTATTATTATTACTCTCTGCTCTTGTTACATTTTTTATATATCTGATTATATATATTTTTGTAACATTTATGTATATAGTGTATATTTATTTCTGATAACCAATACTGTCATATTTTGTGCAGAATTGTGTTCATTGTGTTTTGGCAATGTTGGAGGTGGAGATGGTGCTGCTTTAAAAGTGTGTTTCCTGTTGTAATTGCAATAGTTAAATAACTGGATTCTCTTAAGTGTGTTTTTCAAATGTTCTAATGAAGAATTTGTGCAACTGAGAGGTATACTTTTCTCTTTCACTTATGTTGTTATAATAAAATATAACTGTTTGTGCAGAATTTTGTGGGGTTTGAAGTAGGTCTCACCCAGGGTGTAAATCAATGTAGAACCTCCACTGGGGTGGGGTCAGGTATAGGGCATCATTTTCACTGCATGGTTTTCACTGAATGATTTAGAAACGGTATAGTATAAAAAAGCCCATCGTTTTAGAAAAGCCCACTTTTGTTCTGAGACCTCCTTCTCCATTGTGTAGGCAAACAGCACTGTGGGTGACATGACCAATGAAATCTTTAGAACTGGCTGTAAGGTGGCGTTTTTTGTGCTCCAGTGGTTTGGGGAAAAAAATCAAGCAGTGGCTTGTAAAGTTCTGACGTGGCTTTAATGCACACACACAAAAATGGTCCACTTGCCAGATCATGTGCCAAACATGCACACAAACCAGTTTATCTTTTTTACAGATTTAAATGATTTAATTTACAGGTTTCATGCAAAAGCTAGTTTGTAATGCTAGTATTGTAAATGTGTTGCCATGAAAAATGAAAAAATTAAATGTAACAGTGAAAATGAATCTATCATTTGCATATAAACTGAACTGCATATGAATTGCTTATAAAACGTATTCCTATGTTAGCAAGAAATACATGTTTGACTAAGTTGTCAGTAACATTGACCCAGTATTTTATTTTTCTTATTGTTAAACCTTCAAAAAGGCTGTTGCTTCTGAACCCAGTTTGATGTTACATATATTCCATAAAATGACAAACAAAATAGCAAAAGAACCTCAGAATTAACTGTGATTATGTTTGTCACATGGCCAGAAAGGGTACAAAACATTAACTAATAACACTTGCAAAACCATATCCGTGGTCAGTGCACCGGCAAACATTGTTTGTTAAATATACTTGCAAGTTATTTTTCTATTGCTGAACTTCTGTTGCTCATTGTATAAGCTAATGTTTTGCAGTTATATACACATATGTAGTGAAAAGATAGTGACAAAATAATATTTACTAAAACATTTTAGATAACATTTCAATAGCCATCAGATACATCTGCTATTTCTCAACCACCTGATACTAAATGTATTTCTGTTTTACAACTGTTTTTCCTTTTGAAACCAAAAGTGAAGTAGTATTTAAATAAACAGCTGAAGGCCTGATCTCTCAGACCATATATAAGAGGACTTAAACATCTTGGAAAAATCATAAACACTACAAAGCAAAAATACATCACATTAATTGAAGTCATATAGTCAGTATAAACGAAAATGGCATCTTGAATAACTCCAATTAAGATAGAAGCAGCACAGAGTCCCAGTTGTATTAGATGCAGCAGAACAGTCTTGTTGGCTTTTTTGGCCGAAATTTTATCACAGGCGGCTGTTTTAGCCACAGCTGCTATAGAGGCATAAGTAAAGATAATAACAAAACACACAGACATGAAAAACATACATGTGAAAGCTATACCAAGATTCTTGTAGATCTGCAGCCTGAAAAGAGTAGGTCTTGAGCAGAACAAATTCAGTGCTATGTTTGTGGTATCAATAGAATAAAAGACAATAATCTCGGACAGGGATTGAATGCAGCTTATCATCCAAATGACACCGATGGCCACGTTAGTTCTTCCATTAGTGGTGATTTCTGCATGTCTGAGAGGAAAGCAGATGGCCACATACCTCTCCAGTGACATTAACGCCAGATTCAAGGTAGAGACCTGATAAATAGCTGTTGCAGCAACGAGAAGCACAAGGCAGACAATTTTCATTACAAAAACCCTACAAACAGCACACACAAACAACACTACACTCATCACAAGATTAAACGTGTCAATCCAAAGCATGTGTCCAAACAAAATATAGCGGGATGCCTCCTGAAAAACAGTCTTCTTCTTTAAAGTGAAGATCATGACCCCGTTGACATAGAGAAAAATAACACATGAGGACACAGACAAAAATGTTTTCAAATCTTGATGCAACGGCAGTACAATCTGAGTGATGTTAGATGCAGAATCATTAAACGTAGACATCATCAACAAGATTATAAAGCACTGAATAATACTGCAAAAGTCCTTAAAGTAGCAAAACTTCTAGCTTGTGTCAGTGCTGTTGTTGAAGACACAGAGAATGATCAGAGACCGTCCCACTTTTATTATCATTGCAAAGTAGCTGTCATTAACTACGTATGAATCCCCAGTGGCTGGTTTGTGTGCTTGTCAAAAGGCCTGTTAAAAAAAAGAAAAGAAAAATAAATAACCCTTTGTTTAGTGCCTGATTAATAGTATAAAGTAAAAATAGCCAACCCCAGTGGTTTATATTTCTTTGTTTGTTTCTGTCTTTGCAGTTATAATACAGGCTGTGTATTACATTTCTTCACGTTCACAATTGGGAAAACACATTGTCACAATGGTCAGAGAGCCACTTAATGGCATTAATATTTTGAATATCTTGTATATTAATAGAGTACTTTAACTCTTGGGCGGCCCTCATTTGGGAGTCATCCTTAGTTTTGTCATGGTCAAAAGTGACCGGACACCTGAAATATAACTTTTTTGCCCCCCAGTAAAATCAATGGAATATATTTTTATTCAGTAATATTTGTTCTTTTTTATTTTGTATTTTGAGAAAATTTTAAGGTATTAATGAATATTTATGCAATGAACATTTTTTCTCATTGAAAATAGTACTTTTCTTTCTAATTGTTCAAAATTATCTTTAAATTAATGTTGTATTTCAGATTAAAACAGAGGCTAGGCCTTTCAAATACATGTTTTTGAAGATTTTTTAGCACTAGCTGCTCAGAACAAAGAAAGAAAACAAGTTTTTTTGTTTTTGTTAACCTTTTTTTAATTTAATTTAAAAAATGCAGTTCATTCAAACATAATAGTTTATGTAAACATTTTGCAATTAACATGTCTTTTTTGTAAAATGTCAATGAACACTAACAAAAGGAAGGAAAAGTAATTGTAAGGATCCACCCTGGTCGAAGGTTTAATGCGTATTCGGTCTTTTACTTGCACTTCTGAATTTATCAGGATTTAGTTTAAATCCTAGTCTAGCTCTATGCTCAATCTGACTCCAATTTCACGTGATCATTAAATTTAGACAATGTTTTTATTTAAAAACTGATCACAAAGGTTGATTATGTATCAATTTTGATATGTGATTATTCCGGACTCACTATACTTTCAATTATCCGTTCACTGGGGACCTAATGTCTCTTTTAAGTCTCATGCTAGCTTCACGTGGATCTTACGATCGCAAACTCGCCAGTCTGATGCTAGTCAGAGGATGTAGGTAGACTAATACATGTTTTGCCCGCTGCCTTCTGCTTGCTTATGACAAAAGTGTAGTTTATTTAGTCTTTTCCCATACAACTTGCTAACAGCAGTGATAGACAGAAATCAGGTCTCCGATGATGTCACATAAGGGTCAAACCTGGTTGGAGTTAAACATTCTCAAAGACCCCTAAAGGGGGACACACCTCCTTCTCAGCCGAACACAATTCTACAAAAGTTCTTGATCTTTCTCATAAAATAAATGACTATTGTGAAATTGAGACCATTTTACCAATCGCACAGAGACCTTTAAAATGATACTAAACATGAAGTGGAAAAAACAACATTTTCACAAGATATAACATGGCATATGGATATTCTTGCTTTTGGAAGAGAAGAGTGAGAGTCAGAGGCAAGGAGGGGAGAGGAGAGGGAGGAAGGAGGTCGTAAATAGGTGTTGTTTGCACTCCTTGAAGATCTCTTTTCCAGATCAGTTTTATTGTTTTATTGCATGGCAGAATGGTATCTGTTTTCTGTGAGCTCCTGAGTTTTGGCTTGGGGAGTTAATTTCGTAAGGAAATAATTTAATTCCTTTCATAATCAAAAGGAAACAACAATAACTAACAAGCTCAAGTAACAGGAAGCGTTAAAAAAGGAAACGGTAAATATAAAAAGAGAAATAATAAAATAAAATAAGAGTTATAAATACTATTCTAACTTTATCCTTTGTAGGCTACTATGTAACTGCTGTGTATACTAACTAATATAAGTGTATATTACCTGCTTACAGAATCTCAGCCTTTATGACTGAGAATCTCAGTCATTTTATTTCACATTCTCAAAATGTTACAGTTAATTTGTTTGTTTGTGTGTGAGAAAGAGAGAGAGAGAGAGAGAGAGAGAGAGAGAGAGAGAGAGAGAGAGAGAGACAGAGCGCATTCCATCAACTGTCAAGGATTGTGAGATTTGATGACAAGAGAACAAGGGCTGCAGGAAAGGAAAATGACAAACAGGAACCTGTCTAAGAGATTTGGGAGACTTACATTTATGTACAGTCCTTGGTCATGAGAAAAACCTGGACAAGCAAATAGTGAATGGAATGATGCATGCCCTTCAGGAACATATTGTTCCATGGCAAATTTCTTTTTTTTTCTTTTATTACTTATGCTCTTGGCACAGAGCTCCTGCAAAAAATAAATATATTAATACAAAATGCACACAACTCTTGTCAGCTGATGAAACATGATTGCTTTCAGTTTGATATACAGTTTCAGGTCAGAAAAGTCTTCAGTTATGCAGTTAAACCACCTTTAATGTTAAATGACTTAGTTTTTTTTATTTATTTAGGCCTATATTACAATGTATAACAAGGGGGGGGGGCCTGTTTTACAGGCGTACAGCATTAAGAGACTAATATATAAGTTTTGGGTGTAAATAATGTATAAACTTTATGCACTTGTATTTCGCTTCAGAGTTTAAAATGAAAACCCATGTAAAACTCTATCCTATATTTGTGATTTTATTCAGAGATTTGTTCTGACAAACATTTTAACTAATCTCTATGTTAGATTCAATTATTTTACTCCAGTATCTCCTCACACAAGATCATATTTTGCAGTTTTAGATAATTATCTTTTTGTCTCAATAAAATGAAAGACAATATTATCAACTAAAGCATTTTAAAGAACATTGTATCATCAATTAGATAGTAAACTATATTTTACAACCACCTGCTACTAAATGTATTTCTGTATTACATCTGTTTTGCCTTTTGAAACCCAATGTGAAGTAGTATTTAAATGATGAGCCAAAGGCCTGGTCTCTCAGGCCATATACAAGAGGACTTAAACATCTTGGGAAAATTATAAACACTACAAAGAAAAAATACATTAAGTTTACCAAAGTATTATAGTCAACATGAACATACATAGCTTCAAAAATGGGTTCCAATAAAAGGGATATGAGACCAAGAACCAGCTGTAACAAATGCAGCAGAACAGTCTTGTTGGCTTTTTTGGCCGAAGCTTTATCACTGGAGGCAGTTTTAGCCACAGCTGCTATAGAGGCATAAGTAAATACAATAACAAAACACACAGACACAAAAAATACACAAGTGATAGATATTTCAAGTTTCTTATAAATCTGAAGTCTGAAAAGAGTGGTTCTTGAGCAGAACAAATTCATCACTGCACTCGTAGAATCAATAGCATAGAAAGTAATCATATCAGAGAGGGGCTGAATCAAACCCATCATCCAAACAATAGCAATAGCCATTTTAGTTCTTTCAGAAGTGGTGATTTCTGCATGTCTGAGAGGAAAACAGATGGCTATATACCTCTCCAGTGACATTAAAGACAGATTCAGCACAGAAACATGTAAGAGAGCTGTTGTAGAAATGACAAGAACAAGACAGATATTTTTCATAATTGACATTCTACTAACAGCACATATATACAACACTACACTCATAAATAGATTAAGCGTGTCGACCCAAAGCATGTGACCAAACAGCATGTAGCGAGGCATCTCCTGGAAAACAGTCTTTTTACTCAAGGTGAAGAGCATGACCCCATTTACATAAAGGAAAATAACACACGGGGTCCCAGACAAGAACATCTTCAGTGCATTTTGATCCATCACTACAGTCTGAGTGATGTTAGCTTTAGATTCATTCAAATTAGACATCTAACATAAGGCATGGAGATCAAATTGACCCACAGATGCTGTTATTAAATACATAATACTGTAATGCATTAAATCCTTCCTTCATGCTGCAGATCTTGAGTAGGGCTTTGCCACTGTTGTTGAAGTCACAGAGAGAGAATGATTGCTGAGTGCCACTAGAACATCACACTTTAAACACCATTATCCAATATCTTGTCATAAGTTACGTATTGAATCCCTCCGGCTGGTTTGTGTGTGTGTGTGTGTGTGTGTGTGTGTGTGTGTGTTTGTGTGTGTGTGCATGAGCTGTGAAAAGCTGTATGTTTGTAATAAACAAATTCATCATTAAGACTTTTAACTATAAAAGTCTATCAACATTTGTTTAGAACTGTTTAGAATGCATTTGTTTTGTACAAACATGAAGGTTTTCACTTCACAAGATGTTAATTGATTATATTTGAGTATATTTTCAGCAAATTTAAACCATTTGAGGAAACTGAGTGCATTAAGAATATTTACGAATACTTATTCCATTTGAGTCATCAAATGTAGCTGGCTTGTTAGCAGTAGCACAAATGCGTGTGATAATGTAATTAACCTCAAATTTTGATTTCCAATGTGAATGAATAAGTCCATTTAAATGCACCGATTTCATCTCATTTGCACTGAATATTTGCAGTTGGAGTGACAACACTCTAAAAAGTAAAGGTGCTTCAAAAGCGATACCATAGAAGAACCATTTGTGGTTCCACAAAGAACCATTCAATCAAACGTTCTTTAAAGAACCATCTCTTTCTTACCTTTTTATAATCTGAAGAACCTTCTTTCACCACAATGAACCTTCTGTGAAACAGAAATGATCTTCACTGGTTAAAGGTTTTTTATGGAACCATTTAGATAAAAAAAAGATTCTTCTATGGCATCATAAAGCATCTTTAATTTTAAGAGTGCAGGCCAACAAAATTTTGTTCAGTCACTATAATGGCTTGTTTTCTAGGCCTCAGAACCGTGTCAATAGTCCTCCTGCAGGCCTCTTTCATTAGTACAGATGAGGTCGTTTGATTTGATTTGCCTAGTGAAAAATAAATATTCTAAAATGTATTTGAAATACATTTATTTTATGCTTATATACTGCATTTTTTTAAACTGATGTATGTAAAGTCTGTTAAATTGGAACAACTAATTTTGTACTTAATGCACTTTAATTGTGTAGATATAGTATAGTATAGATATATAGATATAGGGCTATATTTGATTGTGTTAAAAAGGAACTATTGCAAGTATACTTTAGGTACACTTTAAATATCTTGCATTTAAAGACTGATATACAATCCTTATCAGTAATGGCATAAAAACACATTTTAGGCTTAATATTAAGAAATGTGCATTGTGAACAAGTTTAACTGTGATTTTTATATCAGTAAGTCCTGACCGATAAGTCAACAAATGTTAATACATTTGAATATAATACTCTTATATTATATTTATAATACGCTAATGTGCTTCAAAATAGGATATGCACTTATGGTGTTGGTATGAACTATCATCATGTCAGTCTTAGAGGTTACATCAGAATCCACTCACACACAGTCCCTTGTGTTTCCATTAAGAGTCTCATTAAATATTTACTATTTGTCTGTGTTTTTGTACAAATGTGGTCTCTGAGGCTTTGAGATGTGGAGTTGATGTCTACCTGAGGTGGATACTTTGGGCCACAGGGAGAAGAGAACCTTATGTTTGGCACATGTTGTTATTTAGTACGCCGTGTAAACATCAAAGTATTAAATAATCATGACATCTTCAGGGGACGTTCTAAGAAGGTGATGTGTGGTGACAGACATGCAATGAAATACATTTAACTCTCCATTTGTCAAACAAAATACTAATGTAAAGAGCTAAATAACAAAGTTTTCAAAAAGATAAACATGGTCTATAAAAGACTTGAAATTAAACCTTTTTCTTCTTCACTACATGCACATGAACATGCTATGAATATAGCTATTCTTACATGTGAAATATTCTAGCCTACTTAACTCAACAAAAGGAAAAAATAAATAATTAATTAAACAGTTATAATGTTAATGTTAACATTAACTGCCAAAATTCAGGTCACCTTTATTTATATAGCGCTTTAAACAAAAAAGATTGTGTCAAAGCAACCAAACAACATTAATTATATACAGTATGTCAATAATGCAAAATGACAGTTAAAGGCAGTTCATCATTGAATTCAGTGATGTCATCATCTCAGTTCAGTTTAAATAGTATCTGTGCAATCATCTGCAATCAAGTCAACGATATCGCTGTACATTTAGTGACCCCAGCAAGCCAGAGGCGACAGCGGCAAGGAACCAAAATGGAGAAAAAAATGGAGAAAAAACCTTGGGAGAAACCAGGCCCCGGGTTGCCCAAGGCAATTCCTGGCATATCAAAGCATATATGTGATTTCAAAAACAGTATCATAGCTATTAAATATATAATGCAGTGGTCACCAATCTCGGTCCTGGAGGGCCGCTGTCCTGCAGAGTTTAGCTCCAACCAGCTCCAACACACCTGTTTGAAACTCAGTATTGCTGAGTCCCAATTCGCCTACTTATACTACGACCTAAAAGTATGTACTTTTTTTGTGAGGAAAAAGTACATACTTTTGAGTGCGTAGCAAAAGAGTATGCACGTTCTGGGACATACTTCGATGACGTCATGCAACGTGAACGACAACGTGGTTGCCTAGTTACGCACACCACAACTGTTAACGTTTCATTCATTCTTGTATGTCCAATAAAATTTTATTTACTATTCCCATCTTTTTTCTCATCGTTTTTTTTCACAATACATTTTACGATTGTGTTCTTCTACCAAGTTGAGGAGTGAAGAAGCAGGGCGGCATCGTCGTGGAACCAAACGCAGGTCGTTTGTGAGGCGGCTGGTTCTGACGTTCATGTGCAATGTGTGTAACAAAGCCATCGCAAAGCTCCTCCCTCCCGCACGCAATGGGTTGTGGGCAATATTAGCACTTAGAGTGTGCATTGATCTGCACTTCGAATTCTAACCGCAAATAGTAGACCATCCGGGTATCTTTGTAATACTCTTTTCCATAGGCGCCGATTTATGTTTTTCTCCGTGGGTGCTCAAGGGCGCACGCCATTTAAAAAATAAAAAAAATAGACTAGGCTATTCAAAAAATATTGCATTTCAGAACCTTAGGCTAATGGACAGCGGCCGATACAAACAAACACAACAGCGTCACTTCTCAAAAATACAAACAGGATTGGAGATGAAAAGTTTAACTGACACGTAACCGCTAATGCGTTCAGCTTCTTGGGAAATTAATGTTTTGTAAATATTGATTAAAAAACTATTGCGAAAGGACAGCGTTTCCATTAAAGGGGTGGTTCGGGATTTTTGACATCGGACCTCATTTTTAGGTCAGCCTGGTTGTTATTCATCAGTGGAGACATTTTTAAAAAAAAATTATCAAGTCCTTATATTTGGATAGTTGGCCGATGCTAGGCTAGCGCGAGTCAATGGGTATATGTTAGCCAGCCATTAAAAACCGTTTTACCCACTCCACAGTGCACCAAACGCAAATCAATTATAACACTAGACTGTCGATGCAAATGTCCGTTGAGAGAATAATGTTAGAAATCAAACTTACCTTTCATCTCAATGATCCTAAAGGAACTAGTTTCTCAGCCGCTGCGGAATTTTACTTTGCTCCGGCTCTACTTTGTTCTGCTTATGTGATGTTAGTGATAATCAGTGTGCCAGCGGCAGGTAAATACACTTGCGTCATGTGTGGACCGGCTCACTCGATTGCCTAGGTAATCAATATCACTCCGCTGCTGCTGTCGACAAGGCTTATGATTACAGGGAACAAATTATAACTAATGCAATGTGATGAAAGGTAAGTTTGATTTCTAACATTATTCTATCAACGGACATTTGCATCGATAGTCTAGTGTTATAATTGATTTGCGATTGGTGCACTGTGGAGCGGGTAAAACGGTTTTTAATGGCTGGCTAACATATACCCATTGACTCGCGCTAGCCTAGCATCGGCTATCTATCCAAATATAAAGACTGGATAATTAAAAAAAAAAAATGTCTCCACTAACGAATAACAACCAGGCTGACTTAGAAATGAGGTCCGATGTCAAAAATCCCGAACCACCCCTTTAACCGATTGTTGCGACTAAAATAATGAGTTTCTGGGAATGTCTACCTCATTTATGTTTCGAGGTTTCTTTTGATAGTGGCATGGCTTTTCTTTGAGGTTTCGAATCCATTATTCATATAGGCTAAAAAAATATTTTTTTATTTTATGTATTTAACAAAGAACTCGTATTCTGACCAAAAGTAGGCTACTTTTGTGTCCATTAGTTTTTCCTCTTTTAAACCGTATATAGGCCTATACTTGAGCAGAAAAATGTTCCCATTTAAACCCTGTTACGAACTTTAAGGAGTCTAGGGAATGTACCGTAACATTTACATTTACATATTAACGTACTGCTGGGTATGAAATGAGGTGGAAGAACATGACAGACAAAACTTTGAAAGAGAAAAAATACTGGACGTTTATTCACAAAAAGCCAAAGCCACTAGATCCAGTAAAATAACAATAATAATGTGCGCTATGTACAAGGTGAAAATGTAAACAAACAAACAATAAAATGGGAAAAGAATGAAAGCGGCGCCAAAGGAAAGAACAAAATATAAGAAAACAATCCTTAATCTAAACCTAATCTAACCAAAGCAAAATGTAGAAAATAAACCGAAATCTTCAGTGCAGTTTTTTTTAATAACAAATCTGTCCATTTTATTCTGATTAATGATTAGTGATTACGGAAAGCAGTAAATGATTACATACTCGCACGGCACTGTATAGTGGGGGATGGGACGTTTTCAGAAACGCTGTGATTGGTGGATACAGTGTTGCCAGATTGGAAATGTCCAAGTATCGTACCAGAAGTTCAAAATTATCGTATTTGGAAGAAAATTATCGTACACGAGTCAAAAGAGTTATTTATCTATTCTAAACCAACAACTTTTTGACACGACCTGCAAATTACCACAATAGATAACAAGGCGTATTGTTGGACGGAAGCAGTGAGACAAAATACTATCCCATTATTTTCAGTGACTTTCTGCATCGTAGCGCATATTAAATCATATTAAATCATATTAAAATGATTTTTAACACTTGCTTTGTCGCGTTCAGTGAAGAAGGAATTTAGCTGTTGCTGCATGGTGCAGTTAACTACACATCTGAGCCACTGTCATCGGAATCCTGCGTGTTGCCAGATGTTGAAGGGGTTCTTGCTGTCATGGACCGCAACTAGTGCTCGTTGGCTTTAAAGAAGGGCACTCTCCTGCATTCTTAACACACCCTCAGGTGCACACGAACGCATTTAGAGTGTCTGTAATGAGCCGATTTCGTACATGAGTAAAGAAGCCCTATGACTGCAACTACCATCATTTAAATTTTAATAAAATTCTGAAATTATTGTACATTACGGGATTTTTTTCATTATTGATCGTACATCGTACAGAGGTAAAAATTATCGTACAAATACGATAATTATCGTACGTCTGGCAACACTGGGTGGATAGGATATGGAACATGCATGCGACTGGTTATGTCACTGTCACTGACAACAACATAACCAATCACAGTGTGGCAGACGCTTCATAGCGCCAACTGCAATGTTTAATTTTAAATAAATGTAGCCTACTGGCAGTCTGGCACTGGCACACGTGGGTGCTCATTTTCCGTGGGTGCTCGAGCCCCGGAGCACCCACGGTATCGGCGCCTATGCTCTTTTCAACATACTACGATTTGGGACGTACTAATTCTAGTTTCGCATACTATTTAGGACGGATAGTATGCGAATTGGGACTCAGCATATGCCTAGTGAGATCTTGATTAGCTGGTTCAGGTGTGTTTAATTGCGGTTGGAGCTAAACTCTGCAGGACAGCGGCCCTCCAGGACCGAGATTGGTGACCCCTGATCTAATGATTTTAAATCTGTATTCAAGGCAAAAAGACGTCATAAAGTGGTGTTTTTGCTTTAAAATCAAATTAGTATCATCTTAATTAAAGTGATGAAGGATTTTCAGAAGTCTGACTGTAATCAATGCTGGGTACTACTGTAAGGTTAACCCTGCCTGCTTTAAGAGGAATAACAATAATAACTGAAGAGCAATAACAATACGGTGCTTCTTCCTCGTTGCTTGCAATGCAACACAAGCAGGGGCCTCTAGATGGCAGCAACAAACCTTGTCAAACTAAAACTATCCACCAGCACAGAGCACGAGGAAGTGAGTTGCTAAGGAAATCCTCCCTGACGACAGGAAGGCGCTGTAAACAAGGAACAAGGCTGCTGGATCAGCGTTATCAGCTCATTGCCGCGTTGCCGATCAATGACTCGAATGTGGTGATTGTGGTACGCGTGTGAATTGTAACTGTTTTTGTTAAACGAGTGCAGATGGGTCGCTAGTTTGCTCCCGTTAGCGATCTGCTAGTTTTAATTTACCCTAGTTTCCATGTATCTGCAGAAAGACTCAACTTAAACCTAAGGCTGTTATCTAAACCTGTTTTAATACATCTACAGAACCTGTTACGAGTTTGACATTTATGAAGTTTGTATATGCTAAAGACGATACAGTATGAATTTCAATCACAAACATGTAACGTTAACTTACAGAAATGGTTAAGATATATGTTGGAGCAGAAAAGAACGATTTTTCAGAAAATGCATAAATCTAAATATATATGAATAGTGGTGTATGCTAATAGAGTGTATGACATTGGTCATAGTCATTTGGACTGATGGATGTGATAACTAACAGTCTACATATTGATATTTCAGGACTCTTATGGCAGAATTGCATGTAATTGGACAGATCATCGGGGCCACCGGATTCCCACAGAACAGCCTCTTCTGCAAATGGGGTGTACACGCAGGTATCTTTTTTATTTTATTATAAAATATTTTATACTTTGTTAAAAAAAAGAAAAAGTTTACAGACCCCTACAGGCATGTTGTGTTAATAAAAAAGTAGAGGAAATATAGGGGGAATTTTTGTATGCAAAATCTTTGCATTCTCTCCCAAAAGAATTGTTCTCAAAAAAAGAAAAAAAGAGAGTTTTGTGAGAGAACACAATGTTTCATGGGGAACACACCTTTGAAAAGCAACACAATTATTTGGTGAGAGAACATAAACACATTGAGAAAGAAAAAAAATCATCCCATCTAATAGTTTTTTTTTCATCTCCATATTCACTTATGGGGTTTGTACAGTAGTGACTGAAAAATACTGGTCTTATAGATAATTATTGTGTTTGTCTTGCATTTCAGTGGTGTAAAGAATTTATGTTTTTTATTTTGTGAATTTTAATTTTAATTTTAATTTGAGACATCTCAAAGTTTGCATTAATATGAATTACTAAAACCTTTTTCACCATTTTTTTTTGCCATTTAGGAGGAGCATGGAGACTTCTTTCTGGTCTGAAGGAAGGCCAGACTCAGGTGGACATGCCTCAAACTGGGGACATGGCATACTGGAGTCATCCCATTGATTTGCACTACACTACTAAGGGCCTACAAGGTATTCATCTTGTATTTTAGTGTCGAAGAAAGAGTTTATAATCACTTAAGCATGATTTAATATATAGAGGTGTTTTCTACTTGTAGGATGGCCAAAGCTTCATCTCCAGGTGTGGCATCAGGACTCTTTTGGCCGATGCCAACTGTATGGTTATGGTTATATCCATGTACCATCAAGCCCAGGACAGCATCGTCTGCAGTGCGTGACATGGCGACCGCTGGGATCCTGGCAGGATCAACTTGCTGAGATGTTTGTTGGAGGAGGTCCACAGCTGCGCTCGCCAGATCTCATTTACAGCGGCGCAGACAGATACAGACTCCACACTGTTGGCATGGGCACAGTTGAACTAGAGCTGTGCGTTATTCTGCGCCACTTTGACAGATACGGTGTGGAGACCTGAGAACGGACAACAGATTGTCATATATTTCAGGTCTATGATATATGGAGTGGAAAAGCAGGTAAAATATTTTGTTATATTGAGCAGGAGGTAGTAATATAGGGTGTGTATAAATATAAGTGTTATATGTCATACAAAGAGTTAAGTGAAATGGTGATTGATAGATTTATCTCTACAGACTGATAAAGTGTTTTTGTGCTTTGGATCTCAAAGAATACTTTTGTATTTCATTTTGTACACTTTGTATGTTTTATAGAATTCTATTTTGTTTTGATGCAATTCAGTTTATTGGCAGTTTTCAAAAATTAAAATTTTTTAAGTCATTCATCAAGAATTGATATGCAAAAACCTCTCCTTAAAAAAAAAAAAAAAAACCTGACCTGTTCATAGTGTCAGTATGGTTTTATTTCTTCATAGATGTAGACAGATCTTTCAGTAATATTTTGTAGCTGGCTCTGTGTTACGTAGATAGTGAGAATCAGCTCTTTGTCACATTTTGCTCATTTCCTGTGTGGAGTTTCAAACTGTTTTAGTGTGACTTAAAAAAAGACAAGGGCGTGTAAGATCACAGCTCATTTTTGACACACACTCTGTATAAATCAACTTCTCTAAAAGGGTGAAATAGTTTTTACCGTCCTGTTTCAGAATTGTTTTGAAAGGGCGTTAAAGAGTTTTTTAATGCACTGTTTTGCATCTTGCTTCTATTGAGGTTCATCAGTTCCTCTCTAAAACTCTTGTTTCTTTATATAGAAGAAAGAAGGATGGGGGGAGGGTGTTTTTTTTTTGTTTTTTTTTTTGAAGTTGATGAGAGTGTAGATGTCCTAATTTTTAATACCTCTGCTAATTTGTTGTTTAAAAACTTTCTGTTTTCTTCTAAGAGTTGAAAATAGGATACCTCCTTTGGGATTTGAGTCATCATTCTGTAAACACGAGATGTGGAAGATATTCTAACAGATGAACTGCAGCCCTAGCATAATTTCGGAGTTGTGCCATTTAACTGTTAGCTTAACATACCCAAATAACCTCATTATTACTTGTTCATTAAAAAAAATTTACATGCAAAACTTTTGAAAAAACATATTTTAAATCATGAATAATAACACATAACATAGCAGTATCCTAAAAGCCACAATGTACATGTGTCGAAGTTTAGCACAACAGCAGAAAACATTTCCATGTCATAGCAGGTGAAGTCCCAGAGCACACCCACCTATTACACTATATAGTAATCATTACAGTTATTGACCTTGAAGTATTTAGTATAAATCGTTCTAATTCTTTGAAAATGGTGAATCCACGAATCCAACTACAACGATAATAATGCAGAAGATCAATATAATTGGAAGCACTTTCAGAACTTTTTACTTTTTTCTAGCTGATTAGCAATAAGAACATTGATCTAAAGGAAATTTTTTCATAACATCTTTTTTTGTTTTGTTCTAAATGTTTAATTCTTCAGTGGATAGCAATAACCAGCTGACTCCAGGCATGGGAATCCATCATGAGATAAACTAAACCCCTTTGACTCACATATTGTCCACGGTTTGGGTTTAATCTACAGGGGAAACTACTATGATGCAAAGGAAGTGTTGTGTCATTTGGTTAAACTGTGCTGCTTCCTTTTCCCTTTTTTGTCATTCCTTGAGTTGGGGGCAAACTAAGTGTTTTCAGAACAAGGGTACGGCAAACGAAAATAACTACTACTTTGAACCTCAAATACTTTTATTTGTTTGTTCCTGTTGAACGGGACCCAAGGAACCATTGAAGTTATTGAATGGAAACTGTACTGTAAATGGAGCATGGTGGCTTGCAAGGACATCTATTGTGTACTTTCGGTGGACTTCTGACTTCTTAGGTGAGTTTTGTTCGTTTTATTTCAGATCGATTGAGTCCGTTGTGCCAACATGGGCATCGGTATCTCAATGATGTTTGGGTTCTGATTCAGGCCGTTGGGTTTGAGGTAAAGAAGACATCACGCTGTAGCAATGCTAAATTGACGCCAGCATTGTATCTAGAAGTGCTCAAGACCTCTAATTTCAGTAACCATCTAGTGCCACATTCAAAGACTCAGCGTAAATTCCAGCGAAGCTGACCATGAGAGCGGAGTGTTTATTATTGGCATTGCAATGCCTGTTGGGATTCGTGCACTTTTGCGGAGCATTGTCAACATGCAGTCCTTTAGACCTGGAACTAATAAAGAGAAAGCGCATCGAAGCCATTCGAGGACAGATTCTCAGTAAGCTACGACTGTCTAAGGAACCAGAAATTAGTGAGGAAGAGGTGATAGACATCATCCCAGCAGAACTCATCTCGGTATACAACAGCACTGTGGAGCTAAATGAGGAGCAGGCGGCGAATCCTGTACACCAGCCTATAGAAGATCCTGTAGAGGAGGAATACTATGCTAAGGAAGTTCACAAGTTCACCATGTTACCATGTGAGTGGGTCTGTTCTTTCTCTATTGTCTAGTCTGTTGATTATTGAATGATTAACAGTCTCTTACTTTGTGTTATGGCTTAAATGCCATGTGCCTGATGATTTCCTCAGAGAATTGAGGGCGTGTGCAAATTATCTTACCACAAACAGGAAGGAAGGCTGCTAAGTGAATGCTAATGAAGTTACTCAGATCCTGGATTTAGAGTTCCTTGGTAAACTACAGTATCGCTTGATTCCAAACATCTCTTAAAACCTTATTTGGATGCAAATGACAACAGTTGTTTAGGGAGATTTTGTTGTTTGGTGTCTCAAACAAACTTGCAAAACCACAGACAATGGCAACAGTCACTCATTTTGAGGTTTCCCATGCAGCAAACATTAAAATTCACACACACACACACACACACACGTTTACTTAGCTATCTAAATGGGGACATTCCAAAGACGTAATATTTTTTCTACTGTACAAACTGTATATACTATTGGCCATATTTTTTCTACGCCAACCCTACACCTAAACCTACACCTTACTTTATTTTTTACACCAGTTTTATAAACGAGGATGTCCCTAAAGGGAGGTTTTTGGAGATTTATTCAGGTTTTGCTCACTTTTGGGTGCAAATTTGTCCCCAAAATATGGTTAAGTAGGTACACACACACACACACACACACACAAATAGTCCTTTGTTCTTTCTTTCTGTGCTCCTTTCAAACAGTGTCTTGTAAAATATAAAAGGACATCAAAGACATATTTACAAACATATTTCCAACATTTTTGCTTTCTATCTCAGCATCATTGGAGGAAACCCCAGTCAAGCTTCGGTTCAACATCACAGATATAAGCCACAAATTGGGTTTTAACCACACAGTCTCCCAGGTGGAGCTCCGTATGCAAATCAAGGATGTTTCAATAGATCCTGGTTCAGAGCAGAGACTGGAGCTTTATCAGGTCACTAGGAACATATCACGCTACCTGGAATCACGTTTCATTTCCAGTCAAATGTCTGAGAAGTGGCTGTCGTTTGATGTCACACAGACCTTGAAGGACTGGCTGCAGAGGAATGGTGAGAAACAGCGCTGCCTGCCACAAGTATCTAATTTAATATTTGCACTTTAATTCTAAAGATTTTATCTGTTTAATTTTCATGCTGATGTAAAGTTTATATGATAGAAGATAACAAACACATAAATCGGGTTTCTAAACTAATGTCCAAAAACTTTTCTTACAGAGTTGAAAATTGCAAATGTTATATATATATATATACTATATATATATACTATATATATATATATATAGTGACAGTAAAGACATTAAGACAAAACATAGTTTTCCACAAAGATTATAAGTAAATAAAACGGTACAGTACAAAATAATATTTACATCATGATCAGCTAGTTAAGCTTCTGTAAATCTTCAGTTGATCTTTTCTCTTTTTATATTACTGATGCTGTAACTAATGTATCAGTTTAAAGAAGTGGTTATTACACATATGCATTGTTTGCATCATTAATAAAACTTTCTCTAAAATCTGATTCATAGAGGCAGAGCAAGAATTTCAATTGAAGATGGCTGATAGTTGTAATCCTCAGAAGCAGTTTCCATTCAGAATAAAAGGTTTGTGAATTAAAAATAAAATCCTGTATGTCTTGATGTCGATAGGAGAAGCTAACATTGCTCTTTGTGTCTGCAGGTTTGTTTCGTCTAAGAGGTGATAAAGGCCCCTTAGCAGAAAATATGCCTAAGCCTCACATTTTGGTAATGTCACTTCCTCTTGATGGCCAAGGCTCATCAAAATCTCGCAGAAAACGTCAAACAGAAACAGATCGAGTTTGTACTGAGTGAGCCTTTTATGAGTCAACATAAAATTAAATTGACATTCTTTATTGCTACTATATCAAACGCCTCACCGTGTGCCATCTTCATGTTACATGCAGTAAGTCTGAGGGCTGCTGTGTGAGGAGTCTGTACATTGACTTCCGCAAAGACCTGGGCTGGAAGTGGATACATGAACCTTCTGGTTATTATGCCAACTATTGCACTGGCTCTTGCTCTTTCGTATGGGCTTCAGAAAATAAGTACTCACAGGTAGCATTCTGGACTGTCATATGCATGATAATGTTTTACAACTGGACTGTTAATGAAAATATGGCTCTGAAATGGTCTGGTTTTCTTTACCTGCAGGTTCTTGCGCTGTATAGGCATCACAATCCTGGTGCATCTGCTCAACCCTGCTGTGTACCGCAGGTTCTAGACCCACTGCCCATCGTTTATTATGTGGGCCGCCAACATAAGGTCAGAATTAAATTCATTGATGTTTTTAATATCACTTTCATTAGAGGTCAACAGATATTTCTTCGAAATAATGTTAAAACTTTCCACAGGTAGAACAGCTGTCAAATATGATTGTGAAGACCTGCAAGTGTTGCTAAAGGCTCTGTCACCATTCGGTCCCGATGAGCAAAATCAAGAGAGGAATATCTTGAGGCAATTGTAACGCAGTATTTTTTGAAGGGAAAACATTTTATTCCTTGTTCCTTTTATTTTATTTGACTCCAGTCACACTTAGATGTATTGATTGTTTTATATTGTTGTACATTTATGTTGTGTATAACACTCTACATATGCTGTTCATGTTGTCATAAAAGTGGTCATATTCATTGTTTGATATTAAGGTGCCCAAAATGTTTTGCTACTATTTTTTAGCAGAAAATCAAATTGTGACTTAAAATGTTCATCACAGTTCAGATGTAGATTATTCTGTCTCTTTTGTCAGAAACAACTGACTATTGGACATATGTGTACTGTGCAGAATGTATTCAATGGAATATAACAATTGCCTTTTGATATCTGTACTTCTAGGTCAACAAGCATTGCTTACTTATTACTTAATTATGCTGTTGATATTGAAAATATAATTTTTTAAACACGTGCTTGAAGAAATTATTTTAAATTATTTTTTTGTAATTAATCCATCTGAAATCACAGAATACACTCTTTTAATACCATGATGTTAGCTCCAGAATTTAGCACTGTTGCAACAATGTAGTTCAGAGTTTTGCAAGTCTGTGCTGTTGTTGTCATTTTATTGTGGTATACCATATTTGTGATCACCACTGATGGTTTTTTAGTGCATGTTGCTCTGTTTTTTTTTTTTTCCAGAATCCACATTTGTTACAGGTGTTCAGGAAAGACATTTCCTGTCTGCTATTTTGTTGTGGCTTCAGAGCTGACAAGGCTTTTTCTTGTTTATTTTTATAAACGATGTGAATTTAAAGTTTCTTCACCGCATTTTATGTCATTTATTTTACTTTTGCTAAAAATATAACAGAATTAGAGACAGCTAATTCTGTAGAATTATGTTTATCTACCGATTTCTTGTTTACATTGTATATCTCCTTGGCCTCAGAAACTATACAGCCATTCCTGATTAAAGTGGGCTACCAACACAGGCATGGACACAGACAAATACATTTGTATATATCAGTAAAAACGCTCAACAGACTTTAAACGTGGTACCAGCATACTTTAATAAAATTAATAATAAAATTAATTATAAATGAACAACCAATACAACAGAAGCTGTACCTAGATATTCCATAGATTTTTGTCCTATGCTTCCATCTAGTGGAGCAACTGAGATGACGCTATTTTAGTATTATTTGCACTTTCCCACAAACGAATGTAGATGAATACTCGTTCTTCGACATGTTTCTAAAGTTATTAGATGTTTATTGATAAAATATATTCTGACATTCAGATCTTTTAACGTGGAATCTCAGTTCCAATAATTATACTTGCAAGGGATTGTGTTTTATGGCTTTCCAGCCCTCATGTTAATTTACAAATATCTATGGCGCCTTCTACTGGATAGAAATTTACTATTTGTTATTTTAATGTCACTAAACGAATACAATCTAACTATTAAAAAAAAAAAAAAACACACACACAAGAAGAGTGGGGATTTGATTACCAGAGTGGATCACAGTGTTTTATCACATACACCAAACTTTAATCTACCAGTTTGTGGAGTAATCAAATACATAAAATAAAAAAAACCTGTATTACATTCTCTGCATTGATAACTGCTTTTTGTTGACCAATAAGGTTTAGATACTGCAAATTTTATTACCAGTTTCTCAACTAGATTGCTTTACAGATTGCTTTATGATGGCTTTGATTTCTCAAGAGCAGAGGTTGCACAAACAAAACCTTGCAAAACATGACTGTTGTTTTACTTCATGTCTTTAGCCGGGTATAACTGTGGAAGAATTGCAAGGCACAAAAGTCAGTATTCTATAATACAGTAACTATTTCTCTATCTAATGCTTTGAGTATCCTAAAATAAGCACATGACTTAAGCAGCAATAACCTTTGAGCACGAAGAATGCGAAGGCAGTCAAGCTTACAACAAATCATTTTAATGGATACAATTTAAGATCACAAATGTTTTGGCAAACTAAATATGCATTTTGCTTCACAAAATAGGAATGTATATAGAGATTTTGGTTTGTACAGATGGTTAAATCTGTTCTGTGGAAGAACCATTCAAGACCAAAATCAGTTTATCTTCTGTTTATCTTAGCTAGATAAACAAAATGACCCTAGAAATTGAACAGATACTGAAAATAAGATATGGTGAGCTGATATCTATAAATCATAAATCACGCAGTTACTTTCAAGAAAAGTGAAGCAATTACATATCAGAGCTTTTCAAAATGTAATTTAATGTGGTAGAAGTTTACAGTATTCTTTTCATGTCAGCATATTTTGGAAAAGTCATTTACTATCAGATGTAACCATGACATTCTTTTCAGATGGAATAAACTGATGACGTCTCCTTTCTTCACGCTACCATTCCTGTACAGTCTTGTCCCACACTAGCTGTCCGTGTGGCTCTTTGACTCCTTCAGGCAGCATTGCCAGATAAACAGGAGTTTCTGCCCCTTCCTCTGGACTCTTGGTGGCATTTGATCCAGCCATGTCCGTTCGCACCCATCCTGGACAGCAAGCATTCAGGAGGATACCATCACCTGGCCTTGTCTCGGTAAGAACTCTAGCCTGGATCCTTGATAGCACAGTCACACCAATCTAAAAAAGACAGTAAACAAATACAGGTTTAGTATGGGCCTGCTTATTGCTAACATGCACTGGCAAACAAACCAGACTCCTTTTGTCAGAAAAAAAACGGGTGTTTGTTACCTTGGTGGTACCATAGGCAGTGTTTGGCCAGCCCTGAGCCGTATGATCCCCTGCCTGTGCAGCCTGAACAAACTCTCCCATCAGCAGGCACAACTCCTCCTCAGATAAATCTTTATTTCGGAATCTGATCAAAGGTAAACATAAAATCAAAATAAATATTCTACATGCTAAGGTACTTTAACTAATCACTACTATGAAAACTGATTCACACACTTTGCCTGTAGTTCAGAACTGCACTGGTCAAGGGATTTCTTGCTAACAAAGCTGGACACGTTGACCACCCGAGCATTGGGTCGAAGTATCGGCAGAAGAGCATGGCACACCCACAGTGTTCCCCAGAAGTTGGTGCGCATGGTCACCTCAGCCTGTTCTCCAAATGGCTCGGTTGCTGAATCTAGAAAAAGAATATTTCAAATGGCTGTAATACCAAATATATAATATAATAAGTACTTTTATTAAAAGCTTATGTTATTAAAGGGCACCTATTATGCCCCTTTTTACAAGATGTAATAATGGTCTTGGGTGTCCCCAGAATGTATTTGTTAAGTTTCAGCACAAAATACCCCACAGTTAATTTATTATAACCATTTGAAAATGTCATTTTTGGGGCCTGTTTTAAAAAGAGCTGTTTTGGTGTGTACCACCTTAAATATAAATGAGCTGCATATCCCCGCCCTGCCTTTGGATGAGGGCGTAACTTGCATACCTATGGCAATGAACAGCCGGTAGAAGCAGAATGGCTGAGAGTGAGAGACCCGCTGTTTTGTACGGCATTCAGCCGTATATGTTTGAACCCGAATCAGACCCAGATGATGAAGAGACTCCGGCAGAAGAAACACAATTGAGAATGGAGCAGGACGTCTCTGAATGGTTATTAGATACATTTATGTTCTTATATTTTAATCGCGTCCCCTTTGCAATTATGTATGTGCAACACACACACACACTGTGATAACGTTAGTGCAATTTTTTGAAACTACAAACACAAATACTGTGATAACGTTTGCTAAGTACAAACTAAATTATATCTATGCGAGGGAACGGTTGCGTCATGTTGACATTACTTGTCGTACAGGTGCTTATGTGGCAAATGTGAGAAGATGGCTACAGAACCAGAAAATATATGCTGCAGGGAGATAGAACAGGTATTAATTTATTTACATTTGTAATTGTTGCAAAAAATAATACGTGACATAAAACTGTCTGACGCTATTTGCTGTATCAAAGGTTAAAAGACGGATGAAACAACTTCAAGTCACTCCATCATGTATGGTAGACCATCCCGGAATGGATCCAGTTTGTTTCAATGTGTTTTCGTTACAAAACGCTTTTAACATTTACAGGGCTGACTATGGTCCCCTGCGACTTCGTGGAGTACAACAGTGAGTGTTAATGATTAGCACATTTAAGAAAAAATGTCAATTTCTTCTAAATATTATAAATGTTTGAATTTTTAGTCTAATATTTCCCGGGTTATATTCAAAGGAAATTATAGTAAAAAAACAAAGCATATTATAGCCTTAAATAATTTCACAACAACTTGCATATACATTTTTTTTATTTACATTATGTATAAAGACACTGAACTGTACAAAAAAAGTTTAGAAATTAAATAATTTTAATAAAAGGACATTCCTCCAAAAATAAACTGAACCATGATCAATTAAATATCAAATATTTCAACTGCAGACAACAAATGATAGATATTTGAAAGAAAAAAACACAGAAAAATCCTTGAACCCTGTTTTGAGAACGTGCCTGTGTGTGTGCGTTAGTCGTTACAGATTTTTAGCTTATCAGAGTTTTGTGAGCTGGTGCTGGGGTTTCCTTGGACGAAAAGTTCGAGTTGTGATTCCAGCCTGTGTGGTCCTGAGGATTCAAAGAGAGTTTCCTGATGCCCAGGGTAGTTATGTAGGTTTTCGACCACCTATTGATTAAAGCGAGATACCCTACTAGAGATGGCCTCCTCCTTCTCTGGCCGGTCAAACTCTGCACACAATGCTGGTGGTATTGGTATCCTCAAAACATCATCCACATATGGTGCAGGATCCACAAAGACTTTATCAAATATGAGGTCCAGCAGGTCATCCACATATCCTGTGCAATATAACATTTTATTTTATTTTAAATTAGTAAAATAGAGTTTTCAAATAGCTTGTAAGAAATGATGCAAAAAAGATATGTACATTTGTAGTAAATTTGTTAAGTAAACTCATTTTATACATACTGAATGTTGCTTGTGTCTTAACTTCTCTGACCCGGTATTCTCCCTTCTTGGCCTTTGGAAAGGTCACTTTGAACACCGGTCGACCAGCTGCTGTTGTGGCTTGAGGACGCCCGGCATTCTCATTGTAATGTAGTGCAGCCAGGTATAGTCTGTAAGCAATAAATACATTTTCAACATACTATGTCTACAGTGTATGTAAAAGTAAATTTATTTTTACAACAATAACATTACCTGCACAACATTCCCAGAAATGGAAAAACCACATTTTTTGGTGTAAACCGTAGTATTACACTGTGGAAAACCTCGATAGAAGAAGTCTGATAGTGCGGACTTAGCTTGGCAACATCCTTCACAATTCTCTTGTTGGAGAGAACTTTCTCCAACTTGAGATATGGCAGTGTTCCTAAATTATTGGAAGTGTTACTATAGTATGATATGTAATTTTAAATAAAAAAAGGCAAGCTATATGATCTGCATACATTTTTTAAAAGTAACTATTGCTTCTTTAGCCTACATACCAGCAGCTAGCCACTTTTTTGTGTCTCGACTTCTCCTTGTTCCATGTAGACATGCTGGAAAATTGCTGTCTTCATGTGTGTGCTTATTTTGCATATGGTTTAGCATAGACGTCCATTTAGCCACTCTTTCAGGTCCACTGCTTGATGATGCAGCAGTCCAATAGATGTGGTTTTTTATACTATGCAACCATTTACGTATTTTCTCACAACCCTTCAACTTGCACACTTTTTCCAACTGCTTTGAAATTCCTGGAGATTGCAATTGCAATTAAATACAAACATGACAACACACAATAAGTAGAGCAATGTGTCATTACATATAATGTAATGGTGGTGTTTATATATACATACAGTATATATATATATATATATATATATATATATATATATATATATATATAAATTATCTGCTAACACATAATCATCCGCTAATAGTTTCATCGCAATTATTAGTCTGTAAAAATCTAGAAAAATCTAGAAAATGATATGATTAAGGTTATTTACCTTTCTCTATGTGCCAGACATCACTAGAATTTTGTGCTAACATCAAAACTTGACAATGTTGTCTCTGTCTGGACACCTGGAATATATAATTCAGTAAAGTTTCAGCAAAGATTCACTTTCTCTATTGTGGCTATTAAATTCAATTCAAATTTATTTGTATAGTACTTTTCACAATACAATTTTTTAAAGCAACTTTACAGAAAATTAATTTCGAAATGTGCATATAAAAATACAATTAGTTAATACAATTATATAATATTATATTGTATACTAAATAATATAAATATAGTTAAAAACATAAACATACTGATACTCCTGTGGTGTGTTTGAAGCGTTCTCATTGACAGTTGTGTACCAACACTGCATAGCTTTGATGTTTCTGTCTGCACGCCAATATCCCTCGTTCTACAGCTTCGTGTCGATGTGCTGGCCTTTGTATAAACATAGCATACACAGTTTTTAATAAAATATCTTTTTTTTTAAATTATATACTTGTGGATACACACTATACAAACAAGGTTTAAATTACACAGACATTCTACGAGGACGACAACAACTTTAGACGCATTTGTTATTGAATTGGCTGACATCGACATTTGCTATAAAAAAACATTAAATACACTTACTTCTTCTGGAGGTGACGTTGGATCGCGAACAGTAGGCAACGATCCACACTTGAGGATTAACTTTGAAGCAAGACCTGCTTTGAATTGACCTTCGTTCTGAAAACAGTCAGTCAAAAAATGATTCGCGCAAACATAAACGTATTTTGGAATTTTGAGTGGCGCCTTTCCTTCGTAAATAAAATCCATCCACCGCGTTTTCAGTGGCTCTGATGTCGGAAGTAAGTGAAAACTACTATGTTCATTATTACATCCCACAACAGAACACTTATGTTTCTTAGGAGACATTACCGGCTGTCGTTGAAACAATGGAGGATGGTGTACAGATCGCCGAGGGCGGGGTCTATGTCAAAACCAGATTGTCAATCAAACCACGTCGGTGGGGCTTAGCGCAATTCTACGTCACAGTGAGAGCAATCTTAGAACAGGGCGTTCTGAGACATTGCTTATGAATTATTGAGATTGTAAAAAAAACACTGGGTGGATTTTTATCATTCTAGGGTGGTATTGCTCACACACTGCCAACACACATTTATGATCAAACACCATGTAAAAGTGAATTTTGCATAATAGGTGCCCTTTAAGCCAAATGGTATCCTTCCACTAGAAGATATAGTCCCTAAGGAGTCATTCACACAGAACATGTTTTTAAAATGTTGGTCCTTGAGTGATGCAACTTGCAAAAGACTCATGTATACTTCAAACACATCTGTCTAGCACAGTTCCATAGAAAAATAATTGAAATGCTACACAGTGAAAAGCTAAATAATAATAATAATAATAATTGTAAATTTTTAAGCCAATTCCTAAATCTTTTAGCCAGTATCTTCATTTGGTGGAAGGTTAATATAATATAATATAATATAATATAATATAATATAATATAATATAATATAATATAATATAATATAATATAATATAATATAATATAAGTGACCCTGGGCCACAAAACCAGTCTTAAATCTCTGGGGTATATTTGTAGCAATAGCCAAAAATAAATTGTATGGGTCAAAATGATAAATTTTCCTTTTATGCCAAAAATCATTAGGATATTGAGCAAAGATTCCGTAAAGATATTTTGTAAACTCCTTACCGTAAAGATATTTAAACTTATTTTTTGATTAGTATTATGCTTTGCTAAGAACTTCAATTGGACAGATTTTAAGGTGATTTTCTCACTATTTAACGTTCGATTTTTTTTGCACCCTCAGAATCCAGATTTTGTATCTCAGCCAATGGTCCTATCCTAACAAAATATCAACGGAAATCTAATTTATTCAGCTTTCAGATGATGCAACTTATAAAATTGACCCTTATGACTGGTTTTGTGGTCCAGGGTAATATAATATAATATAATATAATATAATATAATATAATATAATATAATATAATATAATATAATATAATATAATATAATATAATATAATATAATATAATATAATATAATATAATATAATATAATATAATATAATATAATATAATATAATATAATATAATATAAAACGCTGTTTTATTAAGCCAATTGCTAAAGTGGTATCCATCCCACAAAAACGATATATGTTGCAGTTGAATAAAAAAACCTTATGGTCCACAGACGAGTTTTTAAAAAGTTGATATCAAAACTTGAGCGGCGCTGTTTTAGAACTCTATCATGCGCAAAACGCTGCAAAAGAAGTAAGTGCGAGGCTATTACAAAAATATTATATTATAACATAATCATTTACTGTAATATATTATATAACATCTATTATATGTTGAATGTTTCATTGTCGAATGTGTTAATTGTTCTTTGACATTTCTCCATTGAAAAACAAGTTATTCAACACTAACGTTTGAAGGCCATTCCCGCGTTGTTAATAAGAACATCCAGGCCGCCGTACTTCTCCTCCAGAAACTTCTTCAGTTTCAGAGAGCTTCCTTGGTCGCATATATCAAGTTGCTGGAAGATTACGTTTTTGCATCCCTCAGATTTCAGTCCAGCAACCGCATCTTGTCCCAGTTTCTCATTCCGTGCAGTAAGGAGTATATCACCATTGAAACCTGCTTTGCACAACCCTTTCACAATCGCCAGACCGATGCCTTTATTTGCCCCTGTAACTACAGCTACTCTTTTAGACATTGTGGGTTTCTATAGTCTGCCGTAAAGTCACGAAATAAAAAAAATCTGTTGTAGAGCTTCGAAATGTTAGGTTCTGAAACGTTCCGCGTTTGCACAGCGCGCTCAGCTCCTCCTTTAAACCGACGACAACAACAAAAGAAAGTGCAAGTCATGCTTACTGTCGATAATATGCTGATAAACTTTATTGATAGTTTATCGACCTCGGGTAATTTAAATGGACGTTATACTAAATGTTATAAAATATTAGATTATAGACAGTTATCAGCAGGTTGATAGTAATCGGGATTAGTAGACCGAAGTAAAATTGACTCAAAACTGAGAAACACATTCAAATAGGGCCCTTTGGCATTACATTGAAATAACATTTGTCCCTTTTTGTTCTGGCTAATTGCCATGGGGTAATAAAACGTAGATAATCCATATTTAAAATAAATAAATAAATTGAATTAGTAACTTTCGAGATGGGTCAAAATTATTACTAGGTTTTACAAGAAAATAAATTTTCAGTATTTCCTCTTACAATTTTTATGTACAATTAAATGTGTTGCTTGCTGTTTATTTGTGCGTAGTTGTGAAAATTGTTAACATTTTTGAGTGAAAAGTGTTTCTACACCAGTTATTTTTTGACTAGTTTTTTCTCTCTTGTTTAGAACTGATGCAAAACAAATTTAATGTCAAGAAACATTACCAACTCGACTCGTGCATTTTTATTGTCAGAAACTGAGTGTGGGTCAAGAGGGCATGTGGAGAAAGCATTTCAAATCTAACTTGTTTATTGTGATTTGTCTTTTGCTGCCATCTGCTGTTCAAAAATTGTTATGCCAAAATAATGTAGCCTACACGTTGCACATCAGGGCAGCAGGTGGTGCTGTAAAAGCATGTATTCTTTTGAAAGTACTGTGGAAAAGTACATTGGAAAAGGGTCCGTGTACCTACGGATTCTTAACGTGTTTATTTCTACTACATTTTATCTCTGTTTCTTCATCAAACAGCCAGATCAAAGAATAGCTTGACACAAACCATACAGAGGCAGAGCCTTTTGGTCCTTTGGCACACGGCTGCTTTACTATAGTAGGCCTATCACGTCTATCAAAATCTGTCTGGCAAAACTGTGCGACGCACTGCAGCGCAAGTGCAGACCGCTTTCAGTTTATGTGAACATCTAGTTATAACTTTTGTTTTAGACAATATGCTGCATTTTGAACTATGAGGGAACTTAAATAAAATGACCGATATGAATAGAAATTAGCACATCTATTATTTATTACTTTTCTATTTTGAGTTTTATTCATAAAGCACTTTATGCAAATTTCAGAAACCATTGGTTGTTATCCCAAATGTTTACCTTATGCTGTGTTCCAGACAACGCGCATTATACGAATAAGATTATACTTTACATAATAATAATAATAATAATTATTATTATATAGCCTAGAGAGAGAGAGAGACATTATTTTGGGGTCCAATAGGTTGCTGGTTTTCATGCAAGTCAGCCAGTCATTTATAGATTATCAATGTATAATTTCGAAGTATATTTCCTACATATTTCCTACATTATGTGTATTTAAATTTTTTCTGCCTTTTTTAATTTTTTCATTTATGAATTCATTTAAAACAACAGCAAAAACAAGTAAAAAATGTACAATAAAGTAAAATCAAATCCTTATAATCACATTGCACTTGAATAAAGTTTAATTTCTAATCTGCTGATTGCCCTGCAGGTGACCACATAAATCTTTTTAAAAACAGCTGAAAATCAAGTTTCTCTCTCTCTATATATTTATTATTATTATACACTATACCATAATAATATAATATAATATAATATAATATAATATAATATAATATAATTGTTATTATATCAGAGTTATCTGGAACGCAGAGATATTAGGTAAACATTTCAATAAACGATTGTGTAGGTCTACTACAATTCCGAGCCATTCTATAAGATGACATTTCATCACTTGACAAATGGAGAGACTCCTAAGTAGCACTTAAAGCACGGCTACGTGCGACTGTGTTAAGTGCATTTTTGGGAAATGCACATGAAACAATAACGGACGATCGTAAAATGACTCGTAGAAAACGGTCTTCAGCGCTAAAATCGATCGTTATCGAGAAACGCAGCCCACATTAATGAATGGCTTGACACAAACCGTACCAAGGCAACCCCTACAGAACTTTCTTTTGTGTAGGCATAAATTATGCAACCTACCAGTGAAACATTTAGTTTATCAAGTAAATATTAATTTACTTCGCACCTGCACTCACAACTTATACTTTGTGCACTGCAGCGCGGGGAGAATGTATTAGACAAGCGCAGACCACTATTCATTTATGTGAAAATAGGTAGTTTTAGACAATAAGCTGAGTTTATTTAATTCATATTGGGTACTGGCCATCTAACTGATAGCATAGAAATTTTTTTATTTTCGCTGCCCACGTCACAGAACCGCTGTGTGACTCACAGTAGGAGCAAAGAATGGTGTATCGTTACTTAAAGAATCACAGTCTTTGAAAGATCAATTATTATAGACAACAATTCACTGACCAATTATTATAGACAGCAACTTGATTTTATTTCTGAATCAATTAATGAAGCATTTTGAACGAATAGATTGAATAAAAGGCTTCTTTATTAACACAATGAAATACCGCCACCTAGTGGTGATATTACTTTCATAATTCTAGTATCATTTTCATTTCATTAATTTTTTTTTTCATTTTTCTGTATTAAAAATGTTGTATAAAACATTAATATTAAATCATTATACATTTGTAATTGCTATGTAAATGCACGTACAGCTGTCTGATCAGAATTAAACTGTAAATACATCTATAAAAGTATCTTCAGACACAGGGTGTAATTGGTAACAGCCTATTGTCATATTATTCTAATGTTTTTTATGTAAAAATTAAACATTAAATATGACATACAAAAGGTAAAATGTAAAATGTAAAAAAAAAAAAAAAAAAAAAACAACAACTGAAAATCAGGTGCCCCTTATGGGAAAGTTAATTTCTGACACTGATCTACTGGTTTATTGTTCGAAGTGTTATTTCAGGGTTTTGATATGTTCTTATAACTCAAATGAGTTTACATTCAAATCATGACGTCGAATTCACATTACTAAATTCAATCACTGGAACAAGCACTCTGACGAACCATTAGTCCCATGCTAGTGGGAAAACAACCTATGATTTCCAAAATTTGCATAAAGTGCTCTTTGAATAAAACTCAAAATAGAAAAATAATATATGTGCTAATTTCTATTCATATCTGTCATTTTATTTAAGTTCCCCCATAGTTTAAAATGCAGCATATTGTCTAAAACAAAAGTTATGACTACATGTGCACATAAATTGATAGCGGTCTGCGCTTCGCTACAATAGGCTATATTCTCCCCGCGCTGCAGTGCGTCGCACAGCTTTGCCAGACAGATTTTGATAGACGTGGGTACTATAATAAAACAGCCGAGTGCCAAAGGAGCAAAATGATGAAGAGAAAGAGATAAAATGTAGTAGAAATAAACACGTTAAGAACCCGCAGGACTCTTATTATGTTTTTAGGACTATCATTTTGTTGTAATGTTTGGTTGACCAATCAGCGGAGGGGGGCGTTTCATTACCGCCCACATGTAGGGATTGAATATTCAAGTTGTTTATTCGTTTTCTGTCCCTGAACTTTAAAACGAAAAAACGAAGCCGAAGTCTTGATTTTTCGTTTGGTTTGGATAAATGAAAAAAAGAAAAATGTGCAGTTTTTTCATTTTTCAGATTTCAATATTAAATTTAAAAACTAATTATACAAAGGTACATGGACCGAAAAGGGTTTTTAATTTAATTTTGATTTTAATCCGTGTATCATTCGTTCTTTTCATATTCAATTAAGAAATCAAAATCGGAAAATCGAAAAAGGACTTGTTTTTTCCTTATTCGTTTCATATACAATATTTAAAAAAACAAATAATGACTGTTTTTTTGTATTTTCGATTACATGCTCAAATTGAAAATGGGAAATACGAAAAACGCCTCCAACACGAATCTGATTTTGATATTTAGTTATCCAACTTGGCATGACCCGGATGTAACGTTAGCTGTGAAACAGGGTTGCCAAGTCGGCATAACAAAACCCTCCCAATTGCTGATCAAACTAGCCACAAAACGGCCATCATTATCCCAACTGAATTCCAGAGGTGTTCCCCTTCTAAAAGAATAATAATAAAAAAAATTGTACTAACTTTCAATTTTTAGGGTAACATTAGCGTTTTTGTATGGTAAAAAGCGTTCCACTTCCAGGAGGGAAGGAGGAACATTCAAGCGGAAAACCGTATACCTGGCAACATTAATGAGAGAGCGCGCACGATCATCACTGTCTGACAAGTGACAATCGACAGAGAAAATTTATATTCAATCGATCACAGTGGAGAGTTTTGTGTTCTTTAGAGAGAACAAGCGAATCACTTTGAAAGAAAACGACCTGACAACTGACAAGATTGGCAGAATCTTTCAGGTAAAGTTACTGAAGACTCAAATACAATGCCAATTCACGCTGCATTGTTAAATTACACCTTAAATTCCAGTGGTCTGGTAAATATCCTGAACTTGTTTATGTTGAAAATAAATATTTTAAAGGTCCATGCCCCCAGTGTGTACATTACTGATGACAACAATGTGGCTCTGTTTCCTGCACCTGATGGCCACTTCAGTGTTCTTGACCTCACAGTAAGAGGGCATTATGAGGTGCACGGTGAGAGCATCAGCGTGGATACACCTGTAACGCCCAACCCTACTCGCTTTTCATTCCACCGGCCAGTCAGTGCAGCAGCGGGTTCTGCAACTGGTTCTTCTGCAGTTCCAAGAGCAACTACGCCAAAAACTTTTCAAAGGTAATCAAATTAAACAATTGCTCTTTGAAAAAACTTGAAACAACTGAATATGTTACACCTAGTACATAATTTAAGCATAATATTAATGCTTTTTTTCCAGTGCATTAGTTACTTTGTCATCCAGTCACACAAGTTAATTGCCAAAAACATAAAAATGCTGAATGCATGTAAATATATACCCCTGGTTTCATAGACAAGGTTTAAGTCTAGTACCAGACTAAAATGTTTGTTTGAGATGTTTTAACTGAAAGCAACTTGCGCTAAGATATCTTAAAATGTGTCAGTGCCGTTGTTTTGTCTCAAGATGCACAGCAGTATTGTTTTTTAAAAAAACATTTAAAAAAGCTACTTAAATGCCCTAATTGAACTAAGGCCTAATCCTGGCTTAATATAAGCCCTGCCTGTGAAACCAGGACATAATGTACAGGAAGAGGATTCTAATATCAAATGTGAAAAAATGCATTTGTTTTTATAATTATTTAGGAATATTTTCATTGCTGAACTTCATGATGGCAAGTTGGAGACAAGCAAAACGTTAACGGTGCGTTTTTCTGAGTTTGAGTCTTCAGTTTCGGGTATTGTAAGTAAAGTTAAAAAGGCTCTTGGACAAGAAGACTCACTTATCCTGACTGATGGCCAAGGAAAGGAAATCATGGATTCTGAAGGAACCCGAGGTATAGTTAACATTTTGTATTTCTTATTATAGCAGGATTTTCACTGCCTCAAGAACAGAACATGTACATCATACTTTGTTTAAAATGCTTCATAATCATAATCATAAATTATTCCAAATCTTTTGTTTTATAAATTATTTACTATACAGGATCAGCATACTGGAAGCAGAATGCACGGAAAGTATTTGCTGTGCCTCAAGAAGAATTTCTGCAGCTTCGAGAAAGTAAAAGGAGGAGACTGAGGTACAGAAAATGCTGCATTTCATTATTAATTCAATTCATTACATTTTCAATCACATTTGTATGGATTTTCACCTAAATTGGCTAGATATTCAGTATTTTCTTAAAAGTATATTTGAGAGTTCAGGTCTTAGTGCAGATGCACAGCATCACTTGGGCTCAGTTGGGGCCACTAAATTCAGATGGGTTGATGGACTGGGACCTTGATTACTCTATTTATTACAAAAATTACTTTTGGTTAACATGTTATTTAAAATCACAGGTTAATACATAGAATTACAGTTAGACTGCATGAAGCCCTTGAGACTTTTAATAGGTTAAAATGATTGTATCTGCTTACTTTCACTGTCTGTTGAAAATGATTGTTGTATGATTTAAATGTTTTCCAGTCGACGAGAAGATACTGGCCTCCAAGAGGTTGTGGAAAATGTTGAAGAGGTTGTTGCAGCAGCCCAGGGACTGCAAGCAGTGTCCACAATGATGAAAGGGCTTGTGGAATTTGCCAATTCCAATCGGAGGACGACAGTATCCCTTACAGATGCAGAAACCACAGCTGTCAGAGATGCTTTTGCGTGTATAATCTGCAAAGGTTTGTATAATTTAATTTTATATTCTTCAAAATAATATTTTAAAATATTAAATTGTGTAAAATCATCAAGCAGTGACTAAACCTGCCTACCAATATTTGTGTGTATATACTATATATATATATAATTTGTTTGTGCTAATCTAAACTTGATGAATACAACTGATTTACCACTTTTCATAAAGACAACATTGTTCCACAAATGTATCAAATAGTTTTCAAATACTGTAACTGTATCAAATTTGCAGGTCCAATGAATGAACCCATGGTTTCATCATGCTGCCAAAGCCTTATTGGCTGCAGGATTTGCATTGAGGAATGGCAAACAAATTCTACATCCTGCCCAAAATGCCGTGCTGATGATTCTGCCAACAACATACAAAGACTCATGGGTCTCTCTGATGCATTGGCTGCACTCAGAAACATACTCTTGGATTAATACTATATATTACTAGTATTATCAAACATTGCACAATTGCGTTTTACTGTTGTTTTTGTTCTTTTGTCCATCTTCTCAAGATATCCAGTTCTAGTGCACAGTTAGATGTGCATCACTGCATTTGGTTATTTGATTTTGTTTTGCATCCAATCTGTGTATTGTATTATTCAATACAATTTTACACAACTGTTTTTTTGTTGCAAAATACAAACTGAAGCAAAATGTTTAATATAGTTATGTCGTTGTATTGAAAAAATATAGATCTCAAGATATCCAGTTCTAGTGCAGTTAGATGTGCATCATTGCATTTGGTTATTTAATTTTGTTTTGCATCAAATCTGTGTATTGTATTGTAACATTCAATACAATTTTACACAATTCTTTTTTTTTTTTTTGCAAAATACAAACTGAAGCAAAATGTTTAATATAGTAATGTCTTTGTATTGAAGAGTTTAAACAAATAATTTTAAATACAACAAAGTTCTTGGCAAAAAATGTACTTGTCTGTTAATTCAACTGATATTTGAGCATGATGGCAGCTAAATACATGCATACATAAATTGAATCCATTATTTGTATACCCAGGCTGATTTTATAGACTTCACAGTAGGCTTACTACATGCCTAATTAATACTGCCAAATTAAGACTTAACTGCTTAAAAAAAAGAGAGAGAGAGAGAATTGATGTCACTTTTCATGCATATCTTTGGGTTACATTTATGAGGTAAAGCAATGCATCCTGAAAAAGGCTATATTCACTGTTCACTGCTTGATTGTAAAGTAGAGAGATGTCTGGATACTTTTCAACAAATTCCTGCTCTGCATGACATCTGTCCTCCTCAGTGGAAAAGGGGTCCGTTCCAAAGGTAGACATCCATGTCAGTGACGATCCCAACTCCTGCTCGTACATATTTGCCACAACAGAGGCATTAGGCAGCAGCTCATCAGAAATTTTTGATGGACATCCACTTGCTGCAAGTTCATTTGGTATTCCACGACCTAAAACAATTAAGCATGGTAAACAGCTATCAAAGTGAATGGCAGTGATTTTAAAGTGCCTATTCAGAAAAATATTTTAAAGTCCTCAGAGCATACCTGGGATCCTATGAGCATTCCATGCCTGCACTACTCGATTTAGTCCAATTTGGCTTAACTGACATGCCAGGTTTGAAGTGCAGAATTTAGTTAAACTGTCCTCCATGTTGATGACTTCTTGGTCTAGCAGGTGCACCAGGGCCTGTTTCAGTGGATAGTTCACCCGATTGTTCACTTCTGGCCAAATCCTTTCAACTCTAAGATTCTGAAAAACAATATTTCATATTATATAAAACACAATGAAGAATGTATGCTAATAAGGAAAATAAAGTGTCAGTTTGAAATGCACATATGTATTATTAATTACATATTTTTATATTGGTTGTAGTAGTCTAATAGTTGTTATCAGAATTGCAATTCACCATTGTTGAAGTTGTTTGGAGGTATGGTTGTCTGCTGAGGTTGTGTCTGTGTCTTGACAGCTTCTCTTGCATGTATAGGGACAAGTAAAATTCCCTACCATGGTCAACCCTGAGCTGGTCCCACATGCCATAGTTAACTACAGCAGATCTGAAATAAAAAGATGTAAATTTGTTGTATGTGCACATGACGATTCTGAGGAGATTTTTGACAGCAAAGCATATTCACTGGGTAACACTTCAGTATGGCAAACACATCTAACTTTTAGTCACTATTAACTATGCCTTTTAACTAGTTAAAAGTGAGAATTGGTCCCCATATTGAAATGTTACCATTCACTGCTTGTTACGTCCTCTGAACATGCTCACCTGTAAACTTCCTCATATATTACGAGGTTGTTTTTCACTGGCATTGTAGCATTGGCAATAATTTTGCTGCTGTAGCCATCAACTGCCAAAACGTGTGTTACACCGAACATCACGAGCTTTTCATTTTGATCAAGGTGTAGTTTGTGGCCCATATATTCGGCATGATATGGGACTGGGTTAAGATTACGTGCACCCTAAACAAGGGGGAAACATTTGGTTATTGCAGGCTTACATTTTGAACCCATAGCTCATGCATTTACAGAATGTTTTTTTTTTGCTACAAGATAATTCTTATAAATGCTGGTTATATTTAATTAAGTTCCACCGCAAATACTGCAAAGGAAATTTGAAGTAATCATATTTCACTAACATTCTTTTTTTGCAGGGTTAACATTTACATGTTTTTGGAATGCTTCTGATAACAAAATGTTTTAGGACTTGTGCCACAGTTTGTATGTTGAAGGAAGTAACGAAAGGAAACAAAACTAGATGCATATACTTGGATCTCATGACCATGATTTATGGAACAAGTAATCAAGATTTGTTTCTGTCTAGATGAGGGTGATTGTGATGTCACTTTATCATGTTTATTATTATTATTGTTTAATACAGAGTGGGAGCACAAGTGTAGCAAAACTTACTTGCCGTCGCAATTCATGGTATGGCTGATGAATTTCTCTCAGCAATTTTCCGACTCGACTTTCTCCTGCACGCACTCCCACTGAAGATAGATAGCCAGTCATGAATTTGCGGCCATACGATGGCCCTGTCTGTTAAGAAATTATAACCATGAGATAATGTTTAAGTGATAAGATTATTTTATCCATGACAACCAAACTGAGAAGCAAGATATTTAAACAGTACAACAATGGGATATTTAACTGTAAAAAATAACATTTTTGACATTGTCGATAGCCTGCCTATAACTTACTGCTTGAAAAACAGCGGCAGGAAATAAAAATGAACAAAAAAACTATATACTTACCTTAAACATAAGTCAACATATGTTTTAATAGTTCACTTTAAGCGTTTATTACAAAATAATTTCTAAAAGTAAATACAATCAAAAGAAAAAACATCTAAATTAAAGTTTGTTTCGAATGCAAAGCTGCCTGTTCCATGAAGGACCAACTTAGCTGTGAATGCACTGTCTTGTCCCAAAAACACTGGTCGAACAATACGAATATAAATAATAATAATAATAATATACAGAAGATGAAATACGTATTTACCTCATAAATAGATCCAATCATAGCTGCTTCCAGTTCTGTGTCCGATACATGTCTTTTTCGACGAAGGTTGTGTTTAAAACAGATTCGTCTAACGCTCATTTCAGAGCATCGCTGGACACCCATTTGTTGCAGATGGGTGGAAATCTCTGCATGAGTCTTGCCACTTTCGAATAAGCTTTTAACCAAATTAATGTATTGGTCTAGAGCGGCCATAGTAATTAAGGTAGCCTGTATACGAGTGAAGAAAAACTTCCGGGTCATGCCAAGTTGGTTAACTAAATATCAAAATCAGATTCGTGTTGGAGGCGTTTTTCGTATTTCCCATTTTCAATTTGAGCATGTAATCGAAAATACAAAAAAACAGTCATTATTTGTTTTTTTAAATATTGTATATGAAACGAATAAGGAAAAAACAAGTCCTTTTTCGATTTTGATTTCTTAATTGAATATGAAAAGAACGAATGATACACGGATTTGCACCGACAAGCGGCAACCGCAAGCTCAGTTCATTTTCACCAGGAGAGAAGCGGCAGACAGCAGAGCATATTAATCCCGCGGATTCTTTGCTAGTGGTGCTTGCAAGATAAAATAATAATTAATTAATTAATTAATTAATTAATTTAATTAATAATAAAATAAAAAATTATATTATAATTTTCCAGCTGCTGCATGTTATTGACAAAGCAGACTTGACAACTTTATTATTTTAATTATTTTAATTTTTATTTATTTTATTCTAGGCCATTCATAAAAAAAAATAAAATGGGAAAAACCCAACCCCACATTTATAATAAAATTTATATTAAAATAAGTTAAGTTTTCCCCATAATTAGTCTACTTTAAATGTTTTAATTATAGGCTATAGGCTACTTAGAATTATGAACTGAATTCACAAATTCTGTAGATGACAGTATGAATATAGTGATGGTGTGACATCATTACAGATAATGAGTTCAGACGGGAAACACTGCACCTCTCCTTGGTTTCATTTGAATTACATAGGCCTAAATATAAAATTATTATTATTATTTTTCTATTTAAATGGATTATTTTAAAAGTAGACATGTCCAGCTAGACATGGTTCGTCTGATGCATGAGCCTGATTCATTTCTGACGTTTCAGAAAGAAGTTAATGTAGTAACATTAACTTCTCAGATCTCAGATCTCCCCAGATTCAACTTTGGAATGTGGATTTGCTGATAGGATGCTCTGGAGCATCAACATTTAGCCTATCAGGAAATGCTCTAAGATGAGTCTGAAACAAGTAATTAATAGAAAACTGCAGGGAACTTAGTTGAAATACTTTTTTCTTCAATTGAGACATAGTGTGTTCATTACACTGTTTACTGACTACTGCTTTCTAAAGGCAGTATAGACACAGAATAACCTAATTAAAACTTTTAGGTCGCATAACAGTATAAAATGTTTATTATAAATAGAATAACATTGTTAACAAAATAGGCATTTGTTATAAGTAGCACTAATGTATGGCACAAAGTGTGTTCGGAGACAGGGCCTAAATTGTTTTGGAGGCCTGTAAAGAGAACATCTGTTATGGTGATGCATTAGAGAGCAGCACATGGTCTAACATTAGATATGTTTATCTATTTTTTAATTATTTTATCCACATTTGTTACAAATAATTTACATTCTATCCATCTTTATTGACCAAATGAAATATGACCGGTCTATGACAGGACTTCAGTGGCTTGCTTCTCATACTGAGAACAGTATTGCATTTTTTTTTACACTCTCACTTGTGTTCCAAAGATCCTACTTTAAAAACGATTACCGATTTTTTTTTTTTTTTTGAGGCAACCAGTCTAAAAATATTGCCTCTTAATGTTTTAACACTCATCCCATAGATGACTGGATTTAGAATGGGAGAAAATATCAAGGAATAAAGTGACATAAACATTTGTGTTTCAGAGGAAAGATAACTGTCAAAGCGACTTTGTACAATTTCAACAAAACATCCCACACTATAGTTCAGTATTGCAAATAAGTGTGGACTGCGTGTCTTTAGTGCTTTTTTTTTTGACTCTTTAGTGGCAGTAAAGCATATTTTCAGAATATGTCCGTATGAAAAGAAAGTCATAGCAAGCTGAGGAAAAGAGTATATAACAAGAAAAATCAATCCTAAAATGCTCTCAATATACGTGGTCCCACACGACATTTTGACCACATAAAAGTTGAGGCAGTAAACCCTCCCCAGGCGGTTTTGACAGATTGTTAAGCGCAGGGTCATACTAAAAAACACAATGAATGTCACTAAAGGATACCCCCATGAGAAGGCAATTAGTTTATACAGTTTTGTGATTGTCATAATACTGTGATACTGCAGCGGGTAGCAGATGGCATCATACCGATCGTAGCACATCACAGACAGGATGGTGAACTCTATGATAGCATATGTGTGCAGAAAGTAGACCTGAGCCTTACAACATGCCAAAGATACCTCATGAGAAGGAGACATTAAGTACCCAGCAAGGGGGGAAGCAAAGCTGTGCCACCGTAGATGCCATTTACAGCCAAGTTACATAGAAAGGAATTCATAGGATTATGAAGCACTTTGTTGATAATTATGACAAAAATCACAATGGCGTTAGCAAAGAGTATAAGCATGTATAACGTAAGAAAGATCACAAAGTAAAGGTATTTATGGTCCTCCATTCTGTAAAAAGCTTCCAATACAATTGTTGACACGGCAGATGAGTTTTTCATCTTAAAATATTCAGTACACTGTAAAAAAAAAAATTGGTACATTAGATTTTTGTCAGATTAACAGGTGCTTTTTTTCATGATTCAGTCTCTGTTGTTTCTAGGTGCTGGCAGCTTTCCAACTTTCCAATTGCAGAGGTCCAACTTTGTGAAGACTTGTGCTCCCTGCAGCAGCTCGGGTGCCGAGGACATCAATGGCAGGGGATACCTATACTTAACAGTGATGTCATTCAGCCCACGATAATCAAAGCAGGGGCGCAAGGAACCAAAGAACCCCACACCTGCAGGAGAAGAGGAAGAATGGATGAGGCCAGCTGCAATGATTCCTGTATATACTTATCCATAGCCTCTCTCTCCGGCGCCGAGAGAAAGTAAAGGCGACCACGAGGCGGAAAAGTGCCTGGGAGAAGGTCGATATCATAGTCATAGGGTCTGTGAGGAGGAAGAGATGTCGCTCGAGACTTGCTAAAGACTCTCCGAAGATCGAAGTACTCAGCAAGAACATCAGTCAGATCTGCAGTTTGTTCCTCCTGAAACATAGAAGAAAAACCAGCAGACGAGGCAACACTCAGACAAAAGTTGTGACAAAAAGAGCTCCATGCCAAAACAGAATTCTCAGCCCAACCAATATGACGGGTTGTGTCTAACCAGCCATGGGTTCCCAAGCACAAAAGGTGTGACGGGAGACTCAAGGAGGTAAAACAATCTCCTCACAATGGTTGCCAGAAACAGTTAAAGGGGTAGTAGGAATACCCCACCGAGCCACCAGGGTAGCATCAAGGACATTTCCCTCAGACCACCAGGGCGGAGCATGGCCTTGAAAAAGGTCCCCACTTGACAATGCCAGACAGCTGGGTAAGAGATACAGGGGAATCAGATACAGGAGTGATGCTCACCAATACTCCCCCATCTACTGGTGAGCTTTGGCTTTTAAAGGACATGATGCAACAAAATGCCCAGATTTTCCACAGTATAAGCAAAGTCATTGGTTGAGGAGTCACTGATTTTCCTCAGCTGCCAGATGGGTATGCCCCACCTGCATGGGCTCCACTTCAGGAAGTGTCTCAGGGCAAACAGTAGCGGCTTCAGAAACAGAACGAGAGAGGATTGGCCAAGAAGAGTGAGCCCTGACCCGTTGACGGCATAGATTGATACGGGTCTCAACACAAAGTGCCAGATCCATCAAAAGAAGCTGGAAGGTCATCGATAGCAGTCTCATCCTGAATCTCAGAATTGAGCACCTCTCTAAAAACATCCCATAAAGCTGCTTCATTCCAACCACAAAGCACAGCCAATGTCCTGAACTGAATGGAAAAGTCGGTGATTGATGACTCGCCCTGCCTCAGTCTCACCAGCTGACTGGCTTCCTCCTTGTCAGCGACTGAGCGATCAAACATCTTGATCATCTCCTGACGAAACAGATTAAATGTGGCATAGTAAGGGGCTTGCTTCTCCCAGACTGTAGTTCCTACACAAAACAGGAACTAAGCCACAGTCTGAGAGGATAACCAGAAAAGAATGTGAATGTCGGCTCAGCAGGAGGCATCTAGAAGAGGGGTTCCTGAGCAAATGGCAGAGAGTCACAGTCCAAGAGCAACAAAGCAGTCCAGCTCTCCAATGAACACCAGGGTCCCGAGAACAGCGAGGAATGGGAGGGAGGAGGCAAGCAGTAGGGAGTCCAACAACCAGAGCCGAAGGGGTAGCTGGTGAGCAAAAGGGGTAGGGGAAAAAACAACTAAACTAAAAGGCAGAAGCTCAAAAACAAGGAACTAGCTAGAACTAAACTAAATCAAAAGAAACCCCTAATATCAAAAGGTATAACATGCAAAAGGAAACCAAACAAGACTAGGCTAGATAGTAGCATGAACAAGCTCAAACAATAGAGACAAGAGCCAGGTTAACTCAGCAGAGCAGAGATTCGATCTGGCACAGGACAGAAAACAAGAGGGGAATATAAAGAGTGAGTAATGATCTAAAACAGGTGTAACCTTAACGAGATAATAAGGTTACCAGAGGGGCGGGGTACCAATATAGACAATAGAGCACATGGCAAACAAACCAACTGACAGCCACGTGCTCCAGACAGACCAGGACACAAAATAAACAAACCCAGATAAGGCCGGCGCCTTGACATTTACAGCTTAGGGAAATTAAAAATTCAGTATCTCAAAAAATTTGAATATTCTTTCAAAAATCAATCAAAAAAAGATTTACAAAACAGAAATGTTCAAGATCTCCAAAGCAGGTTTAATTATGCACTCAATACTTGGTTAGCGCTTTCAGTCACAAATTACTGCTTCAATGCGGCGTTGTATGGAGGCAATTAGAATGTGGCACTGCTGAGGCGTTATTGAAGCCCAAGTTGCTTTGATAGCGGCCTTCAGCTCTTCTGTATTGTTTGTCAGATGTTACTTATCTTCCTCTTCACAACACCCCATTCTCTATGAGGTTCAGGTCAGGCATGTTGGCTAGCCAATCAAGCACAGTAATATAATTGTCAACAAACTATTTGGAAGTGGTTTTGGCACTGTGGGAAGGTGCTAAAGTCCTGGTGCAAAATTAAATCAGCATCTCCATAAAGTTTGTCAGCAGATGGAAGCATAAAGAGCTCCAAAATCTCCTGGTAGATGGCTGCATTGACTTTGGACTTGATAAAACCGTGGGTTTTAAAATAAAGGAGGCAATTGTATTGGTCTGGGGATCCCTGCTGATTGTTATTATTTTTATGTGCTTAACCACTTTAAAATGGCTTTTCGGTGGCTTTTAGTCAGAAAATGACACACATAAAGCAACATAATATAAATTCACTTCACTTACCTGTCCTATAACCTGAAACTGTCACAGTTGGTAGAACCATCGTCTCTGTTGATCACTATGTAGGTGGAGTTATGTGTGTCTCTCGTCTGCACTGATCGTTTCATGTGGGCATCACCGTTAATTGTTCCATTGGTGACAGCTGCCACTCATTACCTGCTTCCTTTTTATTGCCCTGTCTTTCGTCTTGTGTTTGTCAGATCGTTGTAGAAGCTTCCTGTGTTCGTGCCTGGTTTCTCATCCTTTATTCGCATCACTGGATCGCTTCACTCCTGGACACGGTTCCCTCACCTCCTGAGTCACGCTCTCCAGCTGTCCGGTTCCACCTCTACTCCCTGGCCACCAGTGAATTTACTTCTCTCCATCCGGTTGTCCTGTCTGTTATTCTCTGATTATTTGTGGTACTACCAATTAAATCATACTTACACTTGCAATTGTTTCCTCGTATGTTTGAGATGGAGGGGTCTTAGGTGGCCTTCATGCTTCACTCACCGGATGGGCGGCTTTGTGGGGAATGGCGGTGTGCTGCGGCCCACACTCGTTCAACACGTATCCTCTATCAACAGCATACTGCTGTAACACTGGAGTTTGCAGCCACTGCGCAGAACAAGTGAAGTGAATTGAAGTGACATTCAGCCAAGTATGGTGACCCATACTCAGAATTTGTGCTCTGCATTTAACCCATCCGAAATGCACACACACAGAGCAGTGAACACACACACACACACACACTGTGAGCACACACCCGGAGCAGTGGGCAGCCATTTATGCTGCGGCGCCCGGGGAGCAGTTGGGGGTTCGATGCCTTGCTCAAGGGCACCTAAGTCGTGGTATTGAGGGTGGAGAGAGAACTGTACATGCACTCCCCCCACCCACAATTCCTGCCGGCCCGGGACTCGAACTCACAACCTTTCGATTGGGAGTCCGACTCTCTAACCATTAGGCCACGACTTCCCCTTGCAACACGGTCAGTCCCGTCGTCTATCATGAACCCATGCAGGTGGGTAGAGCTCGGCTGTCTCGGGAGGAGAGAGAGAGAGAGGCGGAGGTCCTGGGGGCTCTGGGCATTTCCTACTCTCTTGCCCGGTAAAAGAGCAAGCCCTGTAGTAAACTTGAGGCTACTATCGGGTGGGATCTCTGCCGGGAAGTCCTCATCATCCACTCTCCTTCCGGTGAGACTGAGATACGCCAACAATGACACCTACTTCTGTCAAGCCCTCCTGGATTCCGGAGCAGAGGGTAACACCCATCTGGCACATCAGCTGAAACTCCCTATCACGTCCCTCTCCCATCAGATCTCCGTCAAAGCACTCAACGGTCAAGAACTCCTCAACATCACCTTAACTACTGGACCCATAACTCTCATCACCTCCGGCAATTCCCTTCCTTCTCCTGGACTCCCCTGTTGCACACATTGTCTTAGGTCACCCTTGGCTGGCGAAACACAATCTTCGAGTGGATTGGGCCTCTAACGCCATCATTATGTGGAGCAAGCGTTGTCACGAACCCTATCTGGTGTCTGCTTGTTCTTCTGTGTCTGGTTCTGTTTTTCAGGAGAAGACAAACGTGCCTGCAGAGTACTTGTACCTGAAAGAGGTGTTCAGTAAGTCTCACGCTGCTTCTCTACCTCCGCATCATCCCTATGACTGTGCCATAGAGTTATTACCAGGTAAGTCCCCGTCTAAAGGCAAGCTTTACTCTCTTTCTATTCCTAAGAGGGAGGCCATGGAAAAATATATTTCTGATTCTCTAGCAACGGGGTTCATCTGGCCTTCCTCTTCTCCTGCGGGGGCGGGAATCTTTTTTGATGGTAAGAAGGATGGTTCTCTGCGACCTTGTATTGATTACTGAGAGCTGAACAACATCACGGTGAAGAATACTTATCCTTTGCCATTGATATCTTCAGCCTTCGAGAGGTTGCAGGGAGCATCCAGTTTCACAAAATTGGATTTACATAACGCTTATCATTTGGTCCGCATCAGGAAGGGCTCTCAACACCCTCAGAGGACACTTTGAATACTTGGTAATGCCGTTTGGGCTTTCCAACTCTCCAGCGGTTTTCCAAGCTCTCGTGAATGAAGTGTTAATAGACATGGTAGATCAATTCATTTATGTTTACCTAGATGACATATTGATTTTTTCTTTTGTCTCTCCAGAAACACGTTCAGCACGTCAGGCGATTACTTCAGAGGTTGCTAGAGAATGGGCTTTTTGTCAAGGCGGAGAAATGCGTTTTTTATGTACAGTCTGTTTCTTTCCTAGGTTACATAGTCTCTACTGAGGGAGTACGTATGGATCCTGACAAAGTTAAGGCTGTGATAGATTGGCCAAGTCCAGATTTCCGTAAGGCCCTACAGCAGTTTCTGGGGTTCACTAATTTGTATCTGTGTTTTATTCGCAACTTCGGCAAACTAGTCACACCTCTGACCGCCTTGACCTCTCCCAGAAAGATGTTCAGGTGGTTGATACAGCCGAAGCTGTATTCATCAACCTAAAAAGTCGCTTCGTTCGTTCGCTCCCATCTTAGTCGCCCCTGATCCCACACGTCAGTTCGTGGTGGAGGTTGATGCGTCAGAGGTGGGGGTAGGTGCAGTTCTTTCTCTCATCGTTTATCACCTGTCGAACGTAACTATGACATTGGTAACAGAGAATTGTTGGCCGTCAAGATAGCATTGGAGGAATGGCTTCATTGGTTAGAAGGGTCGTGGGTACCTTTTATTGTCTGGACCGACCATAAGAACCTCGAATATATTAGATATGCTAAAAGACTCAACTCCAGGCAGGCTCGGTGGGCACTTTTTTTTCATACATTTTGACTTTTCTCTATCATACCACCCAGGTTCCAAGAACATCAAACCCAATTCTTTATATCGCATTTTTGATCCATCCGAACGCCCGGTTACTCCCGAGTGCATTTTACCCGAGAAATTAGTTATCTCCACACTCATATGGGAGGTCGAGTCGAAGGTCAAGACGACCTTAGAAGGGGTAACACCTCCGCCCGGGTGCCCACCAAATCAGTTGTTCGTTCCGGAGGGGTTATGGTCCGATGTTAGTCATCCAGGAGTAAGCCGCACTAGCTGCTTAGTTAAGCAACAATTTTGGTGGCCACTTATGGCCACTTTTTAGTGTGATTGCATCATATAATAATTGCTGTTAATAATGTTCATCGTGTGGTTGACTACGTCTTGTATTAATTTTTCAGAAAAATCCTGTCATATGCACATAAACTGACAGACACCACTTAGAAGCTACTACTAAATATTGTAGAAACTTAATTTTCTGTAAGGTTGTTTTGTAGTGATTTGTATAATAAAAGAGCTATACAAATAAACTTGAATTGAATTATGGCTCGCGAAATTCCTGGTCTCTGACAGGGGTTCCCAATTTGTGTCAAGTCAAGTCGCCTTTATTTATATAGCGCTTTAAACAAAATACATTGCGTCAAAGCAACTGAACAACATTCATTAGGAAAACAGTGTGTCAATAATGCAAAATGACTGTTAAAGACAGTTCATCATTGAATTCAGTGATTTCATCTCTGTTCAGTTTAAATAGTGTCTGTGCATTCATTTGCAATCAAGTCAACGATAGTCTCTGTAGATGAAGTGACCCTAACTAAGCAAGTCAGAGGCGACAGCAGCAAGGAACCAAAACTCCATAGGTGACAGAATGGAGAAAAAAACTTTGGGAGAAACCAGGCTCAGTTGGGGGGCCAGTTCTTCACTGACCAGATGGATTTGTGTCTAAATTTTGGCAAGAGTTTTGTAAATTATTGGGAGCCATGGTAAGCTTGTCTTTGGGTTATCATCCCCAAAGCAATGGTCAGTCCGAGCGTGCCAGCCAAGATTTGGAGAGAATGTTACGATGTCTGGTCTCCAAGAATCCTTCATCCTGGAGCCAACCACTCTCTATGGTTGAGTACGCACATAACTCGTTACCAGTGTCATCCTCTACCCGTTTGAGTGCAGTATAGGTTACCAGCCACCAGTTTTTCGTAGTCTGGAATCTGAAGTCACGGTCCCCTCTGCTCACGTCTTCATCCAGAGGTGCCACCGCACATTGACCAGAGATCGTGGGTTAAAAAGTGTGGCTTTCTACCAACAACATTCCGCTCCATTCCATTTCCAACAAGTTAGCTTCTAAATGTATTGGCCCGTTCCCTGTCACCAAGATCATTTGTCCGGTGACAGTCCGCCTCAAACTTCCTCTGGCGTACAGGAGAATTCATCCCGCCTTTCATGTATCCAAAATCAAACCCGTGTTTTACTCCCGCATTAATCCCCCCCCCACTTTATTGCCCTGTCGTTCGTCTTGTGTTTGTCAGATCGTTGTTGAAGCTTCCGATGTTTGGTCTCCAAGAATTCTTCATCCTGGAACCAACATCTCTCTATGGTTGAGTACACGCATAACTCGTTACCAGTGTCATCCTTTACCTGTTTGAGTGCAGTATAGGTTACCAGCCACCAGTTTTTCCTAGTCTGGAATCTGAAGTTGCGGTTCCCTCCACTCACGTCTTCGTCCAGAGGTGCCAGCGCACATTGACCAGAAATCGTGGGTTAAAAAGTGTGGCTTTCTACCTACAACATTCTGCTCCGTTCCATTTCCAACAAGTTAGCTTCTAAATGTATTGACCCGTTCCCTGTCACCAAGATCATTAGTCCGGTGACAGTCCTCCTCAAACTTCCTCCGACGTACAGGAGAATTCATTCCGCCTTTCATGTATCCAAAATCAAACCTGTGTTTTACTCCCGCATTACCTTTTATTGCCAGGGACTTTACTTCTCTCCATTCGGTTGTCCTGTCTGTTATTCTCTGACCATCTGTGCTACTACCAATTAAATCATAAAAATCTGTTGGCGATCAAATATTCAATATTGCTACTCATCATAAATACTTGGTAATTTATCAGTCCAGCCATAGTGGAGACATTCAAGCTAATAGCACTTAATTTATGTCTCTATGATGATTGGTTGATATACCAGAAGGGAGGCTAGACTCCTCTATGATGTTCCTTTTCTCAGAACTCCTCAGCACTGAAAGAAAACATTCAATGCTGATTGGGTAATAAAAAATAAAAAAAGAGGCACGAAAGCTCATCTCTTCCCCTACCTCCCCTTCTCTATCACTTAGTGGTTGTAATTAAATCAGCAGATTCTGCACATTCGCGATAGAAAAGCGGCACTTTCACATAAAGGTATTACAACTGTGAAATTACAAACAAAAATATATACATTTTTAGACATAAACTGAAATTAATTGTGAAATTTAATAAAATTAAATCGTCCTCATTTTCACCTCAAAATTTCTGTGGACCATTAAGCAACAGCCCGGTTCTTTTACCCCAGTTGAAATACTTCTGACATTGTTTTCTGTTTCAGAAGTAGCTTGGTTCTAGGAATGACAGCTGTAGCCCTTTTCCTGAAGATGTCTGAGTGTGGTGATTATTGATGCACTGACTCTGGCTTCTGTCCATTACTTGTGAAGCTATTCCAAGTTCTTGAATCAGCTTTTCCTGACAATCTTCCCAAGGCTGTGGTCACCCCTGTTGCTTGTGTACCTACTGTTCCTGTGGTTCAGTGGTAGAGCATTGTGTTAGTAGCCCAAAAGGTCATGGGTTCAATTCCCAGGAAACACACTTGCTGATTAAATAATAAATAATGCATAGCCTGAATGTACTGTAAGCTGCTTTGTATAAAATTGTCTACCAAATGCATAGATTTTTTCCTACCACACTTTTTCTGTCCAGTCAACTTTCTATGAACATATTGTGTTACAGCACTCTGTGAACAGCCAGCCCTTTCAGCATTGACTTTTTGTGGCTTACCCTCTTTGTGGAGGATGTTGATCGTTGTCTTTTGGACAACTGTCAAATTAGTAGTCTTTCCCATAATTAGCCCAAGAGGTACCCAGTATTTATTCTCAAAATGAATCAAACTAATCAAGATCAAAGTGGAATATTCACATTTTTTGAGATACTGAATGTTTAATTTTCCTAACCTGTAAGTCGTTACCATCAGAATTAAAACAAACTCTTGAAATATTTCAGTTTGTGTGCAATGAATCTAGAATAAAAGAAAGTTAAATTAAAAAATAAAGACCTTTTCCATTATGTAATTTTTTTTTAGATGCACCTGTAGAGAAAATCAGGCAATATTGTTAAAGTCAGTTTTTTTTAAAATTTATGTTCCACACACCCGCTAAACTGATGCTGCCTATCCATTGTGAATTAACTAAATTATCTGGTTCGATTCTGACTGGGGGGAGGGGAAAAATACACTGTGACCTGACCTGTTTTTATAAAGTTATGTATATATTTGATCAGTAACTGTTAATTTTGTATCTAGCTGCATCTCTCCAACAAAATAGTATATATACAAAACATGAAAAATGTTTTAAAGGTCTAGCAGTCATCTTAACCACTTGGTGCCCCCCTATTGGCTGTTGCCCCAGACAAGGCACTCAACCAATCCCCTCTATGGATAATCTGGCCCTGATCAGTACTTGTATTATGATTAAGGTGAATATGGAGTTCATTCAAAAAATTACAATTTTATTCAAGAGACCAAAACTACACAAAAACATGTGATTTGGTGCAGTTGTTGATATTTATATGGACAAAAAGCAAGATGAAATTCAGCTTGTCATGTAAATCAATGCAATAACAGTATAGCAGATACCTGAATAAAATGTAAATATATATATATATATATATCAGTTGGTGCACCGTATGTCCCAATAATATGTCTTAGTAAGCTATTTAATTGCTTAGTTCTATAATCAAAGCTCTGTTTGCTTTCTGAAGGCAACAAATCATCTTGCATGGGGACCTCAACTGAGATATTAATGTTAGGAATGTCAGCTGTTTATTACCACAAATAAATATTTATAGACATTTGGACATGGACAATTTTTTTCACCTAGAAAATAGCAAAGATCCTACTTTAAATGCAGTAACTTATTCCCAGAGCCACAAAGTCGAAAAATATTGTCTCTCAGAGCCTGAACACTCAGCCCATAGATGACTGGATTTAGAATCGGTGGAAATATCAAGAAATAAAGAGACATAAACATTTGTGTTTCAAAGGAAAGATAACTTGTGTCAAAGCGACTTTGTACAATTTCAAAAAAACATCCCACACTATAGTTCAGTATTGCAAATAAATGTGGACTGCAGGTCTTCAGTGCTTTTATTTTAGACTCCTTAGTGGCAGTAAAGCATATTTTCAGAATATGTCTGTATGAATAGAAAGTCATTGCAAGCTGAGGAAAAGAGTTTGCAACAACAAAAATCAATCCCAAAATGTTCTCAATATATGTGTTCCCACAAGACATTTTGAACAGATAAAAGTTGAGGCAGTAAACCCTCCCCAGGTGGTTTTGACAGATTGTTAAGCGCAAAGTCAAACTAAAAAACATAACGAATGCCACTAAAGGATACCCCCATGAGAAGGCAATCAGTTTATACACTTTTGTGATTGTCATAATACTGTGATACTGCAGCGGGTAGCAGATGGCCACATACCGATCGTAGCACATCACAGACAGGATGGTGAACTCTATCATAGAATATGTGTGAAGGAAGTAGACCTGAGCCTTACAACATGCCAAAGATACCTCATGAGAAGGAGACATTAAAGTACCCAGCAAGGGGGGGAGCAAAGCTGTGCCACCGTAGATGCCATTTACAGCCAAGTTACACAGAAAGTAATTCATAGGATTATGAAGCACTTTGTTGATAATTATGACAAAAATCACAATGGCGTTAGCAAAGAGTATAAGCATGTATAACATAAGAAAGATCACAAAGTAAAGGTATTTAAGGTCCTCCATTCTGTAAAAAGCTTCCAATACAATCGTTGACACAGCAGATGAGTTTTTCATCTTAAAATGTTCAATACACTGTAAAAATTGGTACATTCGTTTGGTGTCAAATATCCTTTTTTTTTTTTTTTTTAAACATGTGGCTTTTTTCAGGATTCAGTATCCATTGTTTCTAGGTGCTTGAATCTTTCCAGTCCATCTGTTAAGTGAAGATACCTGCAAACAGTGATCCAGATAGTTCAAATCATTACAAATGGATGACACAACATGACTCTTACCTTACAGTGTAATTATGCTGTTTATATAGAGTATTGAGTATGGCTTGTGTATGTGGATGGCTGTCTAGGGATTTCAGATCACATGATCATTGAATCTTTAGATAATCTCTAATAAAATAAAAATGTGCAAAACAAAATTGCATATGTCTTTTTCCTCTGAGTGTCATATTTGATATAGTTCTTATATTAGGATTTAGGGCCAGGGTTCCCATTAGTTTTCACAGATTTCCGAATTCTTCCAACAATACCAAGCCAAGGGCTTATTTAATAATTATAATAATAATTATTATTATTATTACAGTTGTTATATTATTGTTGCTTTTGTTAAATATTAAAAAGATGTTTCACAATATAAATATTTTTTCCCCAGTAGTTTGGTCTATTCAAGCAATTCTGAGCATTTTTGCATTTAGATACAAAGAACTTTGCCTACTGAATATTAAAAACAAATACACAAACAAAAAACTGTTCCTGCGACCTCACAGCAGGAATAACATGCAACATATAACAGTGATAATCTAAGGTAATGATTATGTGCTTTATTCAATGTTAAAAGTGTCTAATGTGAGTTTGAATGTTATTTTGCGTGATCTTTAAAGCCATAGTGAAAGCAGCAATAGATATCTTACATCAGATCTTGAAAATAAATTAGGCTGAAGCACACTTACATTAAAACTGCGAACCGACATCCATAACATAGATTGTATTACTCACTCACTCAAAACTTCAGTCCATTCACATCATATATTTTTAGTGTCCACTTTTCTTTACTTTTCTGTACAAGTTATTCTGCATTCGAAAAGGAGTTCAAGCGAGTCTTCGATCACCCCCTCAGTGGCCGACAAGCCTCTAAGAGACTTCTCACCCTCCGTCAAGGTAATGGCAGTGCAGCTGTATATGCCATTCAGTTTCGGACCGTTGCAGCGGGGAGTGGTTGGAACAATGAGGCCCTCATGGTGTGTTTCCTGAATGGTCTGTCAGAGGCAATCAAGGATGATCTGGTTACCAGAGAACCTGCTCTTGATCTGGAAACTCTTATGAATCAAGCAATCCGGCTGGATAATCGCCTGAGAGAGAGAAGCCAGAACCGCCCATCTGTTTCCTCATTGTCTGCCAGTCCAGCTCTTGCTCAAATGCAACCAGTGCTCCAAGATTCTTCGGAACACATGCAATTGGGTAGGGCTAGGCTTTCGCCTTCAGAACGAGACCGTCGTTTGAGAGAGCGCTGTTGTCTATATTGTGGATTGTATGGTCCTTTTCGCTCCACCTGCCCCGAGCTTTCAGGGAAACGCCCAGTCCCATACAGGCAAGGAAGGACTGTGACCAACTCGAGGCATTGATTGAGTCCCAAGAACCCCTAGATCTGTCTCAAGTCCCTGCTCAGTACCACCACCTCAAAGCAGCGTTCAGTAAAAGGAAGGCCACCTCCTTACCTCCTCATCGGCCTTATGACTGCGCCATTGAGTTACTCCCAGGTACATGTCCCCCCAGAGGTCGTATATTCTCTTTGTCTCCCCCTGAATGAACTGCTATGGACAAATACATTAACGAAGCTCTTGTGGCAGGCATCATCCAACCATCCACTTCCCCTGCTGGAGCTGAATTCTTTTTTGTTGGGAAGAAGGATGGCGGACTTCGACCATGTATTGATTACAGGGGCCTTAATAAGCAGTGTTGGGCAGTAGCGTCGCTACAAGCAGCGAAGCTACTAGTTTAACTACATTCCTCAGTAGCGTGGTCGTAGCTTCGCTGCTTTTTGAATCAAATAGCTTTTCTGTAGCGAAGCTCTTTTTTTACCAAGTAGCGCGGTAGCTTCCACACAAGCTACATTTTTGACTCAAGCTCAAGCTCAAATTGGGAAATACAACTGCTAAGATCACTGATCCTGGATCAGTAAGTGACGCGACGCCGCCATTTCATCTTGTTCTTGTTTACGGTGGATAGCAACCAACCAGCTTTATGATGCATTACCACCACCTTCTGCTCCGGACGGCACCACTTTTTGGCCAGTCAGGCAAAAAATTACTTGATGAAATGATGGCAGTGGGTGAGGTTGGAGAACAGTTGATCCCGAGGAGCGAGTCGACCGTGGCCGTACCTCGACAAGTACATGACACTGATTCTCAAATATACAACCATCGCAATTCAGTCTTCAATCACAAACTAAGCACTTTCGAGCTATCTTTTTTTCTATCTGTTGGTAGAAAAAAAGCGTTTTCCCTTGTTAAGAAAATCACATTTCAGATATATATTGTAAACAAAGGGGAAAATAGCACATGCCCTCATGCTAAATTAAGAATTTGTGAATTTAAATTATTACGTGAATTACATGTATTTTGATTGTTTTTGTTGCCAAATTGATAAGGAACATAATACACAATTGAACTAAACAATTACACCTGCCTATCTGTTTGACTGACAGTTTTGAGCACTGAGATAGCATTGACTTGTAATAAAACGTGTTCAACATAAAAATTGAATTTTAAAAGTAGCTTAGATGTAGCAAGCTACTGTTGATGTAGCTAAGTTGCTACATTTCCCAGTGGGTAGCTTCAGTGTAGTGAAGCTTCATTTACTGTAGATTAACTGTTAGCTTAGCTCACTACATTTTCCAAGTAGCTTGCCCAACACTGTTAATAAGATAACCATTCGAAACCGCTATCCCTTGCCACTAATGACAACTGCATTTGAAATTCTGCAAGAAGCCTCCATCTTCACTAAGCTTGACTTGTGCAATGCCTACCATCTTGTGGGCATTAGGCAAGGAGATGAGTGGAAAACTGCCTTCAACACGCCCACTGGCCACTATGAATATTTAGTTATGCTCTTTGGCCTCACTAATGCTCCTGCAGTATTCCAAGCTCTCATCCATGATGTTCTCAGAGACATGCTAAACCAATTTGTGTTTGTCTACTTAGATGATATCCTCATCTTCTCGAGTTCCCTCCAAGAGCATGTAAAACACGTCAGTAAGGTTCTGAGATGCCTTCTTGATAATCATCTTTATGTTAAACCTGAGAAATGTGAGTTTCATGTGAAAAAGGTTCAGTTCCTGGGGTTCATCATCAAGCCTGTCCAAATACAAATGGATCCTCAAAAGGTTCAAGCTGTTGTGGATTGGCCCTCCCTCTCATCGGTAAAAGAGGTACAGCGTTTCCTTGGCTTTGCCAATTTTTATCGAAATTCATCCGGAACTTCAGTACTGTGGTGGCCCCTTTATTTGCCCTCACCAAGGGGAACTCAACCAGCTTTTATTGGGGACCTGAAGCAGAGTTGGCTTTCAACAAACTAAAGAACTATTTTACCTCTGCACCTATTCTCATTCTCCCTAACCCAGATAGACCATTCATCGTGGAGGCTGATGCTTCAGATGTAGAGGTTGGAGCTGTGCTATCCCAGAGAAGAGAGGACAACAAGCTGCATCCATGTGCATTCCTTTCCCACCACCTTACACTGACTGAGAGGAACTATCATGTAGGGGATCGAGAGTTACTGGCATTCAAGTTAGCGCTTGAAGAGTGGAGGCATTGGCTTGAGGGGGCCAAACACCCATTCCAAGTACTCACAGACCACAAAAATTTGGAATATATTCAGCAGGCAAAGCGACTCAATCCCCGCTAGTCATCAAGCCTGATGACTTGTCCCGAGCATATATTAAAACTCCACAGGAAGATTATGTTGCATCAATTATCCCCAGTTCCAAGATATTAGCTCCTATCAGGTGGAATCTGGAAGATACAGTAAAACAAGCCCAAGCCAGAGAACCTTACCCAGGAGGGGGGCCAACCCACTGTCTGTTTGTCCCAAAATCTGTCTGTTCTCAGATCCTCCAGTGGGGACACTCCACTTGTCATCCTGGTACTTCACGCACTCTTGAGTTCCTCCAAAGACGATTTTGGTGGCCAACTATCAAGGAGGATGTGACAACATTTGTGAACGCATGTCCCACATGCAACCAAAGTAAAATCTCTCACTGCTCTCCTCAGGGGCTATTGCACCCTCTCTCAATACCTCATAGACCTTGGTCCCATCTTTCCATGGATTTTATCACTGGTCTTCCGCTATCACGAGGCAACACCCCTATCATGGTCATAGTAGATAGATTTTCCAAGGCTGCCCGATTTATTCCTCTGCCCAAACTACCCACCGCTAAAGAAACTGCTGAATTGGTTATAAACCATGTGTTTAGAGTCTTTGGCATTCCACAAGACATTGTCTCTGATCAAGGACCCCAGTTTTCCTCCCGATTCCGGTGGGCTTTTTGTCAATCTCTGGGGGCTACAGTGAGCTTGTCTTCTGGGTTTCACCCGGAGTCCAATGGACAAACAGAGAGGCTTAACGAAGATCTTGAGACTACACTGAGATGTATGGCAGCTAACAATCCATCCTCTTGGTCTTCATTCATCATGTGGGCAGAATACGCATACAATACCCTTCGCTCCTCTGCTACAGGCATGTCCCCTTTCAAGTGCCAGTTCGGGTACACCCCTCCACTATTCCCTGAACAAGAGGTGGAGGTTGCAGTTCCCTCTGCTCAACAGTTTGTTAAACACTGCCGCCAGACATAGAAAAAGGCCAGACTCAAGCTCCTTAGGGCCTCCACTCTGCGCCCTGGCCAAAGAGTCTGACTCTCCACTAAGAACATTCCCTTGCGGGTGGAGTCCCGCAAACTTTCCCGGAGATTCATCGGCCCCTTCAAGATTGCCAGGAAAGTCAACCCAGTTACTTATCGATGGTACTTGCCTAAGTCTTTGAAGATTAATCCCACTTTTCATGTCTCCCTGTTAAAACCTGTGTTGTCTTTTCCTTTTCTTGTGACAGGTAGACCTCCTCCTCCTCGTATCATGGGGGGCCAGTCAGCTTACACAGTCCACAGAATACTGCATGTCCGTCAAGTACGTGGGTCCCGGCAGTATCTTGTGGACTGTGAAGGCTATGGTCCTGAGGAGCGCTCCAGGGGTCCTTTCAAGGACATCTTGGACCCCAAACTAGTGCAAGAATTTCACGCTCGCAAGCCCAGTTGTCCTTGAGGGAACGTCAGGAGCTGTTCCTGGAGGGAGGGGTCCTGTCAGAGCTTTTGTTTTGCAATGTGTTATTTTGGCCACTAGAGGTCCCCAATGTGCCCTCACGTCAAAATTGTGCCTTTCGCTCTCAGTGTTATTGTTTTCACATGTTTCTCATTCTGTGCAGTCTATTTAAGCTGATCACTTCCTTTGTATCTTTGCTTGGTTATTATTGTTCCTAAGCAAGTTACTGCCGTAAGTCTGCTCTAGTTCCAAGATCTATTCTTTGAAAGTCTTTTTGAATTGTTTTCCTGTGATTAGTTTTGCTGTTTGTCTCTGAGTTTTGTTTTGAGACTATTTTACTCTTTTTGACCCTTTCTGGTCTGAAGATTTTTCTGTTTTGTAATCTAACTTTAAACAAAGGACCTTTTGTTCTCTTTTGCTGTTTTTGTTAAATAAACTCTTCTGAGTTAAGGTAAGAAGGCGTCTGACTATTTGGTTCAAATACCTTCTGTGGCTCAGTGGTAGATATTAAGACTCTGGCATTAGAGACCCAAGTTCGAGCCCCAGTTCTGACACACACTGTCTGATAACACTAGGTTTGGGTGTGCTAGACATAGTCTCAGAAAAATGGTTGCAGGAATCTAATTTTTCATGGTATCTTCTTCAGATTTAAAATATAGACTCATGAGACATTTGACTTTCCACCCATTACTTTTCTAGATTGCGCCAGGACTGATTTCATGTATTTTTATATCAAATAAAAAATGTTTGGTGTGGTAATTTTTTTTCGTAATTACGACATGGGTAATAAGGAGCTCCTTTTACATGAAAGCTGCCATCAAGGAATGGAGACACTGGTTAGAAGGGGACATCCATCTGTTTCAAGTCAACACTGATCACAAAATCCAAGAATACATCAAAAATGCTAAACGTCTCAATCCACGACAAGCTCGCTGGTCACTATTCTTCACCCGTTTCCAGTTTACCATCATGTATAGACCAGGCAGCAAGAACAGCTAGGCAGATGCTCTGTCTAGACTTTATGACCCCTCTACTAAAGACCACACACCAGAGCCCATTCTTCCCCCCTCAATTATCACTGCTCCAGTAACCTGGGACATCATGGAGGAACTACAATGGGAACAACAAAGTGTTCCTCCACCTACTCAGTGCCCCAAAAACAAACAGTACGTGCCAAACAACTTATGTCAATGTATTATGCAGTGGTTCCATATATCCATTAGTACCGGCCATCCTGGAATCTCTCAAACACTATGCCTGCTCCAAAAATCATTCTGGTGGCCAGCCATGTCAAGGGATGTTACCTCCTATGTAAAGTCATGTCAAGTTTGTGCACAATCCAAAACCCCTAGAGAACTGCCATCAGGCCTTCTGCACCCACTGTACATACAGACCTACAGCAGTCGTGAAGAGTTTTGATGGTCTGAGTTCTTACCCTGGGCATTCCATTACACATACATCCATGGGCCTCCCTTCAAGTGCGTCTTGGGATTCCAACCTCTATTGTTTCTGTGGTCAGGTGAACCTTCTTCAGTCCCAGCCATGGATGATTGGATCAAGTGTAGTGAGAGGGTGTGGGACAGCACGCTCATTCGCCTTCAACTAGCAGTCAGAACACAGGACTTCCAAGCTCACAGGCGACGCCACCAACATCATCCCTACCAACCTCGACAACAGGACTGGCTCTCCACAAGAGACCTCAAATTGCGGCTACCAAGCAAAAAGCTCAGAACAAGGTATGTTGGCCCTTTTAAGATTCTTAGAAGAATAAATGAGGTCACTTACCAGCTGGAGCTCCCAACTAACTACCGCATTTCTCCCTCCTTTCATGTCTCTCTCCTCAAACCAGTCCACCTGGATGCTGACTCCAGAGCAAATGTCTCAGAGCCACCGCCCCCATTTGATATTGACGGGACTCCCGCCTATAAGGTGAACGTGCTACTGGACTCAAGGAGAAGATGGGGTCAGCTCCAATATCTAGTGGACTGGGAGGGCTATGGGCCTGAGGAGAGGTCCTGGGTACCCCTACATCTTGGAACCATCTCTCTTGGAGGAATTTCACAGAGCCAGACCCGACCAACCTGCACCTCGACCATGGGGACGGCCACGATGAGTGCCAGGAGTCGCTCTTAGAGAGGGGGGTTCTGTAATATCCCACCAGCAGAGGGAGTCCTCACCTGTACAGACACGGCCCCACCTCCTCTGTTCTGTACTCATTTCCTGTTTGTAGCACTTATTAGCAGGCTTAGCCTCTCAGACCATGCAAAGTATTGCCAGTTCATCTGCCTTACCAAATGTTTCTCAAAGTTCTCTGTTTGCCTGTTCTATTTATGACTCTGCCTGTTTGTTTGACTAATGTTTCCTGGATTTACCCTTCTGCCTTGACTGTCTGATCGGACTGATATTTGTGCTTTGACCTCTTGCTTGTCTGCTCACCTTTGCCTTTTGTATTATCCCTGTGTTTGATGACGGATCGGACTGCTATCTTAAAGGTCCCGTTCTTCGTGATCCCATGTTTTAAACTTTAGTTAGTGTGTAATGTTGTTGCTAGAGTATAAATAATATTTGTACAATTCCAAAGCTCAAAGTTCAATGCCAAGCGAGATATTTCATTTAACAGAATTCGCCTACAACGAACGACCCGTTTGGACTACATCCCTCTAGTTCCTGCAGTAATGACGTCACTAAAACAGTTTTTTGACTAACCTCCTCCCACATGAATACACAAAAAAGGGGGCATGGACTTGTTGCGCTCCGACGGAGAAGAGGAAGAGTTTCGTTTGTGTTTGTCGCCATGTCGTCGAAACACTGTTATTTTCATCTCAGAGTCCAATCATCTTTGTTTGGGCTTACCAGGGACGATGTACTTAGAGATCAATGGTTACAATTTATGTTTATCTCGGTTCCCGAAAATTATAATCCAGATGTAAAACTATGTGCAGCACATTTTGCTGAGGTCAGCTTCCTCAATTTCAATCAGTTTAATGCCGGATTCGCACAAAGATTATTCTTTAAAAATTGAGCAGTTCCCTCTTTGTCTGGAGAAGGCGTTGTTTATGGACCACAACCGGTAAGTGTATTTTATTATTTAAGTTGGTGCGTTTAACAGTTTCTGTAACGTATTACACAAAGGGCAACGCTGTTTAGCTTTGTTAACTAGATGTTAGGGATGTGCAAAAAAATAGAATGCGATTTTCATGTGCATCTCGTCAGTAAAAACACTCCTGTGATTATAAGTACATCTCCAGCACGTGCATTCAGATCAGGATTGCCAGGTTTTCAAAACAAATCCTGCCCACTTGCTTCTCAAAACTAGCCCAATCGCGTTTCCAGGAGGGTAACGTGCACTAAGCTGGTGTCGAATCACAACACAGGAACCACTGGCACAATCAGAACTCGTTACGTATTTCTGAAGGAGGGACTTTATAGAACAAGGAAGTCATCAGCCCGTTTTTATGACAGTGAAAACAGCGGTATACAGATAAGTGAATTGTGTGAAAAATACTGTGTTTTTTTTACATGCGAAACATGAACACATGTTATATTGCACACTGTAAACACAATCAAAGCTTCAAAAAAGCATGAAAAACAGGACCTTTAATACTGACCTATTATCTGCTAATGGATTCTCACTCTGCCTCAGCCCAATCATTACACATAACTAGTTATGATTGGTTATTCATATTTCCACTTTGAGCTGATTCACTACAGATGTCACATTTGTCCATGTGTGAAGACACAAATCAGTGAATGAATGTTCCAAAGTGAGGTAAACTTCAACAAATTTACCCTGCCCAGGGAGTAGGGAGCAATGAACACTGTATAGGGACAATGTCAATGGGAACACAGTTCATGCACAGAGCTCACTTCTAACGAGCTGATTATCTGAATCATGTGTGTTAACAAAGAGACATGCAAAATGTGCAGAGCAGGGGGTCGTGAGGACTGGGATGGAGAACCGCTGATCTAGAGATTGTAAAAAGGATGAAGCATGCACTGTCGAGACAAGTGCCTTAGATTAGAGACCTGCTCCCATGTGAACCAACGTAATAGAGTGCAGTGCAGGAGAAGATGGGCGAGTGCTGGTGCGGGTGGGTAGACACTTGTGTGTGAGGGATGCGGGAGAATAAAAAGATTCACAGGACTCCTGCAAAATAGAAATATCCAATCATAAAATATCTAAAAGTGTAGTGAATGGTTCAGTTTAGTTTTCCCTCACATAGTATGTATAGTTCTTTCAGGACCACTATTGTCGAAATGATAGCTATTTAGCATAAAGTTTAGTTTGGCAGTATGGTTCTGTTCTGGGCAAAAACCCTGCTCATTCATGCTGCCTGTCAAGTGGAAAAAGCTGCTAAATAATACTAATTAGAGCTTAATTTGGAATGCTGTGATAGGTGTCGTATTTCTATAGGTAGATGTTATCAGCTGAGATGATGAGACCATTCGAGGTGAAAATGGGAGGAGGACATCATATCATTATTGAGATGTAAATTACATATTAATTTGAACATCTCCGGCTGTGCTGATAATGTACCAAGTACTTATGATGAGTAGTGACTAGTGATATTGAATATTTGTTTGACAGCAAATTTACCAAGCTGTAATTCAAACATAAATAAGGGGAGAACATGACTAAGCTGTATATAGGATACAACAGTCAGCTTAATTAAATAGCACAACAGGCAGCTCTCTTTTAAGACAGAATTTTAATAAGGGATGGATGTTTGCTTCGAGTGATAGTAAGTGAAGTTATATTATCTTACTGTATGTGCGTTGTTTTCTTTACTTGTTCTTACTAAAATCAACCAAAATAAATTTTTAAGTGGTTAAGCAAATAATAATAATAATAATAATATTATCATTATTATCATTAATAATCGTCAATAATCCCCAGACCAATACAAATAGTGTGCCTCCTCTATTTTAAAACCCATGAGCCACCACTGGCTAGAAGCCTAGAATGAGCACTGTCTGCCTATGTTAACGTGCTAGAGTCCTGTATTCCAGCCCGGGCCTGATGGGCCCTAACATTTTATGCTCCATGGGCCGGGCTTCAGGCCAATTTTTTCTAAATTAACTCGAAAAATGAAACAAAATATTATCACTTTGCCATTACATACAAAACTGAACTATTTTAAAAGCTGAAACAACAGTATAAGCTGTTTTTGGAGGGGGAGATGAGCTCGGGATGGTAATTCTGACAAGTTGTCAGACAAGGTGTAACGTGTAGCTTAACAAGTAACACAACACTGCTGTGTGAAAGGAACTGGACTGGACATCATATGTCATACAGTGCGACTTCAGTCATTTACAAATGTGTGTATATAATCTATGTGTCAGCTGAAGGTTTTAGGTTCAGTCACTGTGTTCCATCAGAGGTGCTGCTTCAAAGTCTCATTTTTAAATCCGGGGATGGAAAAACAGTAACCTTATTGCTTAAATGTAACCATTATACTTTAAATGGCTATGATTTAATTAATCAAACATGAGCACGGCATGTTTTAAAATAAAATCCCAGTTAGCAATCACCAAATAGCTCACATATGTGCCAACTTTTTTTTCAATCTACTGATGATGAATAATTTTTTTATTTTTTTTTTGTAAACTGAAAGCAAAAAAAAAAATTATTAAAAAAAATCTAGAGGGGGCCTCTGGATATCCTAAGGTGCCCCTGGTTATAACAGAGATTTGTGAGATTGCGATGAACTGAGATGTCTTTTAGAGATTGTAAATGCAGCACTCTTTGCTGAAATTCTGCCATGCCAAGCCATGGAGGCAGCAGCTGCTTGCTTTAGTTAAAGTAACAGTGTTCTGTGAATGTTGATGCTTTAATAAATATTTATCGAGAGCGTGTAGGCTGGGATTTCATACCTTTAATGGAGAAAAAAATTATGTAACTAGTAATAATACTAATTACTTTTGAGTAATCAGAACATTAACTTGATTACTTTTAAAAGGAATAATGAGTAATCAGTAATTTGATTATTTTCAGAGTAACTTGCCTAAGATGAATATGGAGCTCATTCTAGGGGAGTAAAAAAATAAGTGAGATGATATTTAATTGCTTAGTTTTGTTCAAAGCTTTGTATGATTTCTAAAGGCAACAAATCATCTTACATGGAGACCTCAACATAATTGAGATATTATTGTTAGAAAAGCCAGCTATTTATTGACTCAAATAAATATTTGAAAACATTGACATTCTTTTTTCACCTAGAAAATAACAAAGATCCTACTTTAAAGGCAGTAACTTATTCCCAGAGCCACAAAGTCGAAACATATTGTCTCTCAGAGCCTGAACACTCAGCCCATAGATGACTGGATTTAGAATCGGAGGAAATATCAAGAAATAAAGAGACATAAACATTTGTGTTTCAAAGGAAAGATAACTTGTGTCAAAGCGACTTTGTAAAATTTCAAAAAAACATCCCACACTATAGTTCATTATTGCAAATAAGTGTGGACTGCAGGTCTTCAGTGCTTTTATTTTAGACTCCTTAGTGGCAGTAAAGCATATTTTCAGAATATGTCCATATGAATAGAAAGTCATTGCAAGCTGAGGAAAAGAGTATACAACAACAAAAAACAATCCCAAAATGTTCTCAATATACGTGGTCCCACAAGACATTTTGACCAAATAAAAGTTGAGGCAGTAAACCCTCCCCAGGCGGTTTTGACAGATTGTTAAGCGCAGGGTCATACTAAAAAACACAACGAATGTCACTAAAGGATACCCCCATGAAAAGGCAATCAGTTTATACACTTTTGTGATTGTCATAATACTGTGATACTGCAGCGGGTAGCAGATGGCAACATACCGATCGTAGCACATCACAGACAGGATGGTGAACTCTATGATAGCATATGTGTGCAGAAAGTAGACCTGAGCCTTACAACATGCCAAAGATACCTCATGAGAAGGAGACATTAAAGTACCCAGCAAGGGGGGAAGCAAAGCTGTGCCACCGTAGATGCCATTTACAGCCAAGTTACACAGAAAGTAATTCATAGGATTATGAAGCATTTTGTTGATTATTATGACAAAAATCACAATGGCGTTAGCAAAGAGTATAAGCATATATAACATAAGAAAGATCACAAAGTAAAGGTATTTAAGGTCCTCCATTCTGTTAAAAGCTTCCAATACAATCGTTGACACAGCGGATGAGTTTTTCATCTTAAAAGTTTCAATACGCTGTAAAAACAAAATTGGTACATTAGAGTTTTGTCATATAATGTTTTTTTCTTTTTTTTTTGATTAATGTGCCTTTTTCTCAGGATTCAATCTCCATTGTTTCTAGGTGCTGGAAACTTTCAGTCCATCTGTAAAGCGAAGATACCTGCAAACAGTGATCCAGATAGTTCAAACAATAACAGATGGATGATGACTCTTACCTTACAGTGTATTTATGCTGTTTATATAAAGTATTGAGTATGGCTTGTGTATGTGGATGGCTGTCTAGGGGTTTCAGATCACATGATCATTGAATCTTTAGATAATGTCTAATAGAAACATTGTGCAAAACAAAATTGCATGTGTTTTTCCGTTGAGTGTCATTTAATACATCACTACTTATATTATGATTGAGGTGAATATGGAGCTCATTCTAGGGGATTAAAGGGTTAGTTCACCAAAAATGAAAATTATGTAATTAATGACTCACCCTTAGGTCGTTCCAAACCCGTAAAACCTCCGTTCATCTTCGGAACACAGTTTAAGATATTTTAGATTTAGTTCGAGAGCTTTCTGTCCCTCTATTGAAAATGTGTGTACGGTATACCGTCCATGTCCAGAAAGGTAAGAAAAACATCATGTTTGGTCCAAAAATAACGACTTTATTCAGCATTGTCTTCTCTTCCGGGTCTGTTGTGAGTGCAGCTGCTGTGACTGTTGATGTATGACGCTGCTAATGTGTTTTCTGGTGCACCCAATAACAAAGATAACACGTCAGCAGCGTCATACGTCATCAGCGTCAATGCAGCATCGTGAACGCGCTCACAACAGACCCAGAAGAGAAGACAATGCTGATTAAAGTCGTAATCTTTGTTACTTTTTGACCAAAATGTATTTTTGATGCTTCAACAAATTCTAACGGACCCTCTGATGTCACATGGACTACTTTGATGATGTTTTTATTACCTTTCTGGACATGGACAGTAGACCTTACACCAGTGGTTCCTAAACTTTTTTAACTTACGGCCCACACAACCAAACACATATGTTTGCGCGGCCCACTGCAAAAATATTAACTGACCCAGCTTTTATTGGGTTAATAACTTAGTACTCAGAAGCTAGATTGTTAACTGTATTTATTGAATGAACTAGGGCTGTGCTATATGGACAAAAAAAAAGATCAATTTTGCGATTTCAATTTTAATCACGATTTTGACACACAGCTATGCTTTATACTCATAAATGCATTCAGGATGAATTTGAACATATTTCCAAAAGAAAACCAATTAGAGCTTTATCAAAAAGTTGTAACGTCTCTAGAACAGACATAAGTCTAAATAATAACTATAGTAAAGGTGTAACAAAAATTTCTAGACTTATGGCAAAAAAATATATAAATAAAATCCCGTGTCCAGGGACTTTGTTTTCTTTTTTGCCATGCATTGTTCATAGAGCTCATTAATTGTAGCGGTGCCTCAGGTGTTGAAATAGATTTGTTATACATAATACAGGTTCACACGTATTCCATTTGCAATGTGTATACAGTATGTGTGAGCGGTGCAGAAGCTGCAGAGAGAGTGCTTTATTGTAACGCGAAAGCACATTAAAATAATGCGCGAGCGCGAATCTCTCTGTTGCACGCGGATTTCCTTTGCTCTGTCACAAAACCAGACGTGCTTGCTCAGATACAAGCTGCTCTCACCCGGAGAGTCTGCGCACTTAAAACATGTCTCCTCTCACTTAAACTGCATCCTGTGCACTCACAACTCTCTATGCTCATGCGCTAGATATAAATTATTTTCACACGTTTTTATTTCTAGACTTTTACCGAAATTCCCTCTGTAAAAACATTTGATTCTAATGTCAAAAAAATTAAACAAGAATTTTGAAATTGACTTCATCCAGTGTTCAGATTTTTATACAAGAAATATATGCAAATTAGCGCACATTTCATTAAATAATGCATCATTTGCATATTTAAACATAACATTTTAGAAAACTTGTAATACAATTTTTTTTGCGATTATCAATGTAATCAAAAAACTTAGTAAGTAAGGTGATAACTATTAGTTTTTGTTTTTTTTTACCCTATTCGCTGCAGGACATGGAGGTGCCAGCACAATCACTTGCATTTTTTCAGTCGTATACATCGTCATTTTTGCTCATGAAGGTAAGAGTAATCATTCATAACTGCAAGGGTCTACTTTTTTTGTGTGCGCTCACAATATCAACAAAACATTGTGTTTTTATAAAATAAAGAGAAAAAAACAAGTGCTTTCTGCCGTCTCGTCTTTAACAGTTGTTTAAAAATGAACTGAAACTCAGCAAATACATGCCTCACAGTCATGATAAATATGTCTATAGAAAGCTGTAAACGACTACTTAAAATAAATTGAAAACAAAAACTCTTTCATTATAATCATAAGCCATAAAGATGCACTTCTCTCTAAAGGTGCTTCTAATGAGGAGATGACGAGTCAGGCTCGGCAACTGCATCCTTGCGACACAGACTACAAAACACTAGTTTAGTAGGAAATAATTCTAATATCTCCTTACTATTTCCCCCTGTCACATTCATGGTAATTACTTTTGCTGGTGCTTTGTGGCAAGCTTTAGCCTATTGTGTGCACTTGAATGTAAAACTGTTGTAGAACAGCTGCGCCGATGGCACGCACCATAAATTCGAGCCACTCTTGACAGCTATGGTTGCACGGTCTTGTGTTCTTTCCACCAGGGCAGCAATTTCTCTTCATCACTAATCAATGGATGTCTAAAATGTAAAAATAAGGAGAAGCATAAAACAGACCTGAGGCCCGGCCCGCATCTGAACTATGACAAAAATTGTCTACAACCTGAATTCCGGAAAAGTTGGGACGTTTTTTAAATTTTAATAAAATGAAAACTAAAGGAATTTCAAATCACATGAGCCAATATTTTATTCACAATAGAACATAGATAACGTAGCAAATGTTTAAACTGAGAAAGTTTACACTTTTATCCACTTAATTAGCTCATTTGAAATTTAATGCCTGCTACAGGTCTCAAAAAAGTTGGCACGGGGGCAACAAATGGCTAAAAAAGCAAGCAGTTTTGAAAAGATTCAGCTGGGAGAACATCTAGTGATTAATTAAGTTAATTGATATCAGGTCTGTAACATGATTAGCTATAAAAGCTTTGTCTTAGAGAAGCAGAGTCTCTCAGAAGTAAAGATGGGCAGAGGCTCTCCAATCTGTGAAAGACTGCGTAATAAAATTGTGGAAAACTTTAAAAACAATGTTCCTCAACGTCAAATTGCAAAGGCTTTGCAAATCTCATCATCTACAGTGCATAACATCATCAAAAGATTCAGAGAAACTGGAGAAATCTCTGTGCGTAAGGGACAAGGCCGGAGACCTTTATTGGATGCCCGTGGTCTTCGGGCTCTCAGACGACACTGCATCACTCATCGGCATGATTGTGTCAATGACATTACTAAATGGGCCCAGGAATACTTTCAGAAACCACTGTCGGTAAACACAATCCGCCGTGCCATCAGCAAATGCCAACTAAAGCTCTATCATGCAAAAAGGAAGCCATATGTGAACATGGTCCAGAAGCCCCGTCGTGTCCTGTGGGCCAAGGCTCATTTAAAATGGACTATTTCAAAGTGGAATAGTGTTTTATGGTCAGACGAGTCCAAATTTGACATTCTTGTTGGAAATCACGGACGCCGTGTCCTCCGGGCTACAGAGGAGGGAGACCTTCCAGCATGTTATCAGCGTTCAGTTCAAAAGCCAGCATCTCTGATGGTATGGGGGTGCATAAGTGCATACGGTATGGGCAGCTTGCATGTTTTGGAAGGCTCTGTGAATGCTGAAAGGTATATAAAGGGTTTAGAGCAACATATGCTTCCCTCCAAACAACGTCTATTTCAGGGAAGGCCTTGTTTATTTCAGCAGGACAATGCAAAACCACATACTGCAGCTATAACAACAGCATGGCTTCGTCGTAGAAGAGTCCGGGTGCTAACCTGGCCTGCCTGCAGTCCAGATCTTTCACCTATAGAGAACATTTGGCGCATCATTAAACGAAAAACACGTCAAAGACGACCACGAACTCTTCAGCAGCTGGAAATCTATATAAGGCAAGAATGGGACCAAATTCCAACAGCAAAACTCCAGCAACTCATAGCCTCAATGCCCAGACGTCTTCAAACTGTTTTGAAAAGAAAAGGAGATGCTACACCATGGTAAACATGCCCCGTCCCAACTATTTTGAGACCTATAGCAGAAATCAAAATAGAAATGAGCTCATTTTGTGCATAAAATTGTAAACGTTCTCAGTTTAAACATTTGCTATGTTATCTATGTTCTATTGTGAATAAAATATTGGCTCATGTGATTTGAAAGTCTTTTAGTTTTCATTTTATTAAAATTTAAAAAACGTCCCAAATTTTCCGGAATTCGGGTTGTAATAGGAACACGAGACACCCCACAACCGGAGCCTTACTACCCACCACACAATTTTGTTAATTATTATTTATATATGCAGGACATTTACAGGACTGTACTCGGGGCCAGGAGCAGGCACTTGAGGGCACTCTGGAGGAGCAGGATTGAATCAGGAACTGGGCGGAGGGCTATTGTGGTGCACTGGAGGATCCAATGGTATTTGGGGCTGAGCAGGCGATTCAAACTTTTGGTGTGGTATGTGGGGGTTCCAAGCATGGAGTGAGCTGACAAGACACAGTGTGCCTCAGAGGGGACTGGACAACAAGACTGAAACTTTTCCTCTTTCTTCATCTTCATCATTGGAGCCATTTAAATAGAGCAAGATTAATCAGCTTGATCAGAGAATAACTACACATGAGGAGATCACAGCAGATCATCATCAGCTCAGGTGGTTTGCAAAATCGAGGAAATCCTCCTCATACCACTCCAACCAGCCTGCTGTAAACCCCACAGCTTGTCCTGAGCTGTCATCTATTTCAGGCTGGTCTTTTGTCACACTTCTCTCTGGCAGGGCATGAGTCAAGGAATTCTTCAAATAACACAAACTTTATTGCTCCAAACACAAACTAGAAACCCAGAAAGGCATTCAAGACTAAACACAGGTAACACTATTTATACACTGAACAGGATAATAGGAACACAAGACACACCTGGGATCAATAGAAATTACACAGGGAATGCCTGGGATGAAATCAAGATAATCAGGACAGGAATAGGAAACTAACCAAATATGTACATAGGAAACACATGGGGGAAAAAAACAGCAAAAAGACATGCATATGAGCTGAATGTGGAAATTTTAATTTTTAATTATATTAAATGGCCTTTTACTTGCATCAAAAGCAAACTATCATTGGTTGCATATTTGCAGCATTTTGCAGGTTCTCCTGGTTTATTAAAGATAACTTTGTATTCAGTTTGTTTTGTGCCTGGAAGTAATAAACTGGGACAGATATAAAGTATCTTGTATTATTTAGGAAACACAATAACACTCACATTTGTTTGCCCTCTCATTACATGTTATCTTGCTTGAAAGCTATGACATTCTGGTAGCCTTGTAGGTCAAGTTGGCTTGAAATGAAAATTCACCTCTTTTTTTTGAATGCACGTTATACGTAGATCTTATTGTGAATGATTCATCCATGTATATGTTTCTTTTTCTCTTTTTTCTTTTTTCTCTCACTTTGTAATGGAATTTTAACCAAAATGTCTAAACTGGATCTTCCGTTCTCTAGGTTGATGGATGGTGGACTTTGGTTGGCACAGCCCAGGAAAAGGTCCTTGAGAGTGATTTTCTTTGGGATGGCACCAGAAGGCATTAGCCGCATTTCCACTGTCGGGCCAATGCGAGCCAGGGCTTAAAGCGGGCCGGGCGGGGCTAATAGCCTCGGGCCAGTAGCACCGAGGCCAGAGGAGCGCAGAGTTTCCACAGTGGAGCCTGAAGCTCCGCTGTGCGTCACTAAAACACGCCCTTTACACGCCTCTCAGGAACAACGTCATGCTACCTCATCATTTCACCAACAAAGAGAAGTTATCTGAAAACTAAGAAGTCACTGGAACATGCGCGATCACAAAACGAGCATGATAAAAGCGGCCATTTGTTTGCATGCCTTGTTATATATTCAAATTCAAAAGCATCGATGTATTAACTATAGAATAAGTGTTACATTGATCATATTGATTTAATTTATCAGGACTCAAAATTAATCACACATAAATACACTTATTTCTATTTTATTTATTTTTAACGCTTATGAAAATAGCCTGCTTATTCAGTCGAGTCTGTTTCTGTTTATTTGTAGCCACAGTAGCCTATAGCTACGTCACATTTAGAATGAATTATAATATCTCTATTTTTATAAAAGCTCCCGAACAAAAAACATTATTATATTTTGATAGGCAACGTGAGCTAAACTCTCGAGGCTTGTGACAGATAATGTAAGTTACTAAATAAATATACGATTGTGATAGAGTAGCCTATAACAAGGAGCTGACGTCTGATTTCTCCAAGCGGTCATCAGCCGGCATTTCAACGTTGAATTACCTTTCAATTTTGCAAATTGGATCAACGTTGAAAGCACGATGTTGATTCACCGTTGAAATCCCGGCGTGGATTCACCGTTGAAATCCCGACGTTGAATCAACGTTGAATTACCTTTCGATTTTTCAAATTGGATCAACGTTGAAATCACGACGTTGATTCACCGTTGAAATCGCGACGCTGTTTCACCGTCTTGCCTTCATTACGGGTGAATTAGGGTCGTTCTGCAGACCTTGGATGAAAGCTGAATGAGGTGTTGATTTTGAAAAGTTAATCAACGTGGATAACACGACGTTGTTTCACCGTCGTACCTTGCACCGTGTATAAAGACACAACTGCATGTTCAATTAGATCCTAGTTGGCATTTAGATCAACACTTTACATACAAGGCTAAAAATCTAATGACTGGCAGCAATGGCTTTACAATCAACTTCAAAAAACTAACACATGCTCAAAATTGTAAAACAGCAGTTTTATTTTGGAAACATACTGTATAAAACAGATGAAAATAATCCCAAACTTTATTATGCAGAGTATGCATGGATGTATTGTTAAAACATGTAGTAGAACAATCCAAATACAATAATATTTAAGGGTTTTTGTAAAATGTTTTTGCATATAAATGCATATTTTTTTGCAGCACTTGCAAGACAAACCCTTGTACCTTTAGGACTGAAACCAGTGGATCTTTTATTTTGGTGGAAAACTACAGTTTCTGTCAAAAACATGTTTGAGTAATGTGTCTCATTACAAGAGATGTGTACATTTGTGCAGTGAAAATGTGTTTGCACAGTTCGAGAAGGAAACCTTCAACCAGTTGATTTCTAACGGGAACCCCCCCGGACTGTGTCTTCTTTACCGTGGGGAATGCAGAATGAGATTACTACCAAAGGGGACTCTAAAATGTTAGAACCAGCAGCCTCGTGCATACAGTGTGGTTGTGCTTCGGGTGATCCTTGAAAGTGTCCCAGCGCTAGGTCCTTTCTGACGCCGTCCCCTCCACTCTCTCCCACTTGTGCACTTTCTGTACCGTCCTTTATAAACATTTACATTTAATCATTTAACAGTCGATTTTATCCAAAGCGACTTACAACAGTATACAAGTGCCATGACAAGTCTCAGTCTAGTACAGAAGACATAGCCAGGTTTTTTTTTTTTATATATGAAAGACAAGAAAACAAGTAAAAGTGCTAGTATTAGTTGGTTAAGTTCTGGTGAAAAAGATGAGTCTTTAGAGGTTTCTTGAAAATGAGTAAAGACTCAAAGCTGTACGAATTGAGATTGGGAGGTCATTCCACCAGCTGGGCACAGTCCAGGAAAAGGTCCTTGAGAGTGATTTTGAACCTCTTTGGGATGGCACCACAAGGCATCGTTCACTTGCAGAGCACAAACTTCTGGAGGACACATAAGATTTAACCAGTGAGTTTAGGTATGTATCACAATGTTTCACAATAACTTTGATATTGTGAAATAAATTTAACTGAAAACTGAATACAAAATAAATCACACAATATTTTCACTTTACAGTTCAGCAACAGTGAGGTTGGAAACAAAGTGGACAACACTATTCATTAAACACTTATTTAATGTATTCAGATGAAAATGTACAATATTAACAAATTATTCACAAGCAGTGTTTTCAGAGCCCCCAGTTACATTGTTTTAATCAGAACACTAGCAATACAGTGTAGTAAAATAAGTAAAATCAAATTCAGTAAATTTATATTAAACTAAGCACAATCAAAACCTATCACATAAGATCAATGAATCTCTAGCAGAAGTGACAGTGCAATGTAGCAGATGAACAATTTCTTACCAATGTTTCAAGAACAAGCTGGATCCTTGATGACTCTACAAGGTGAAAGAAGAAATGGTTTACTGAAAAGTTCTTAAAAGCAGGATTTCATATTATACCATTTCTTTAAACCGTTCTCAAACTTTTTAAAATCAAGTATCACTTCAGAAAATATTTGTTATTAAATATTAAGTTCCACCATAATGACCAACATTAAATTTCAGCAGCGTAGTAGGCCTAACTATTCAGCTACAGCTCTACAGTTAAAAAAATTTGGCAATTTTATTCTAACAAGAATATTAATTGTTGTCAGACACTTTACCATGGTAAATACAGTTTGAACATTAACACTACATTGTGCTTATGTACAGGTAAATGAAAATAAAAAGTTTAAATTAAAATGTAATTTTAAATGTAATTATGTAACAAAAGTTACAAAACTGTACTGTACATTAACTGTAACATACTTAAATGTGCAAAAAAAAAAAAACCTTACTTAAAGATTAAATTAAAATGTATTAACATTAATTAGTTTAATTTATTGATTCACCTGCGTAACAACTAGAGGGGGCCTGACACTTTGAGAACCATGGCTTTAAACAATCCTATTTCATTAATTCAATAAAATTGTACCGACATTTGCACTTATATGTTTCAGAAAACACTTTGAAACTATTATAAGAATAAAAAACATATATCACACACCTAATGCATGGGATTCATATCAGGAAAATGTGGAAAAATCTCTAAAAGATAGATATTAACACATATAACGTTAACTGTTAACTTACCAGCAACACATTAGGTGAGCATCTAACTTGATCATCTGTGAGCAACGCAAAAATACACACACGGGTATTTATTTATCTGCAGGTTAACTTACACGTCCTTTAAGCTACCCATTTGTAAACTCTGGTTATACTTTACTATTTTCAAAAGATAATAAAGATAGCGATTAGACTGAAAATGAGTTTTGAGCTTGACTTATTTAAAAAAGTGTTTAATGCTGGTGTTCTGAAATGATCCGCAGCGCAGACGCTCTCTATTTTTATAAAAGCTCCCGAACAAAAATCATTATATTTTGATGATATGCAACGTGACTCACGAAACGAGACGACAGATAAAATGTTAATTAATAAATACACAATTGTGCTAGAGAATAAGAAGCTGACGTCTGATTTATCCAAGCGGTCATATTTACCATGTTTACTATGGTAATGTTAATTTTTAGCGTGCATAGTCTTTTACATCGCTTATAAATATTTCTGCCTTATTTAGTGATTATAATCCACATCGGATCAAGTTATTTCAAACACTTGCTGCTAACTAAGAGTGAGTTTTGAGCTCAACTTATTTTAAAAAGTCTTTAATACCGGTGTTAAAGGTGTTATCTCTCTGAAATGATCTGCAGCGCTGAGCTCTGTAGACGCGGAGAAACTCCGCCTTTGTTCATAACCCCTCCTCTAGCCCCAGCTGGCCCGCTTTGGCCCAAGGTTTTCGGTGGGCCAAAAAAACCTTGCCGTTGGCCCCGAGGAAGCCCCGGCGAGGCACGATCAAGCCCCGGAAGGGACAGTGGAAACGCGACTGGCCCTGGCACGCACTAGCACGCCAGGTTTAAGCTCGATAGTGGAAACACGGCTATTGTTCACTTGCAGAGCGCAAACTTCTGGAGGGCATGCTCATAAGATTGAACTAGTGAGTTTAGGTATCGGTATAGGTTTTGGTGCCGGGCCAGTGGTCGTCTTGTAGGCAAGCATCAGTACCTTGAATTTGATGAGAGCGGCTACTGGTAGCCATTGTAGCCTGATGAGGAGATCATAAATCATATAGCTCATTTCATTGTTTTATTATTGTTAGTAATGTAGTTAAATGGAATAATTATTTAAAACTTTGAGAGTTGACCTTTATTTACAAATAACACTTTACACAATGTAATGTAAAAACGTTACATGTAATATCATTCTTTTTATTTTATTAGCTAAAGGGTAAAATATAATGCTATTTTGATTGCATCAGTGTCCGCATGCATTGTTTGCATAGTGTTACGACAGATGGCCCTCTTTAGGGAGGTCATTATGGCCTTACAGTTTGATTTTGTCCTCTTGACGCTTTCCATTGGGGTCAGTTTGTTGTCCTTGTACTTCAGACTCATCAGTGATTTCTTTAAATTGCCTCCAAGGGAATTTGTGTGTTTTGAGAAATAATGACCCCTAATTAAGATGTTTATCAAGTCTAAATTTGTCTTGGATTTCTCAAAGGTACAGCGATTGAAAATTGCCAAAAAAAAATTATGAGCCTCTGCTGCTGGGCAAAAACCATTTTCTACACACATTTCAGTCTTTTTCTACAAACATTGAACATTTCTAAATCAATCTGAATCCTAATATTAGCTAGAAATATATATATATATATATATATATATATATATATAGAGAGAGAGAGAGAGAGAGAGAGAGAGAGAATTCTGAGAATATTAATCAAGATCACAGGCATCTAGGCCTAAATCTACAATGATCTAATAATTAATATATATTTATTTATTTGTTAAAGTACTGCTTATAAAATTATTAAATCACAAGTTGACTGAGGTAGAAAATCAAGTGTTTCTTTTTAACCGAACATTTTCATAGAATTCTCCATTTCATATAAATTTCTACCATATTGGTTTCTAAAAAAACTGAGAGAAGAAAATTCTTAAAGGAGATGGGACGAAAACTAAAGAAAAAAGCCCAAAGTTTTCCTATAAATCTAGAATTAGCTAACACAATTTCTGACACATGATCAGATATAGTGGCCTGCCTGTCATAACTATGAAGAGCACTGTGTCTGTCCATGGCTCTCACATGGGACCAATCAGAGAAATTAAAGCCCAAAGGGGACAATTATCAAACCCATGATAAATAATGACCTCTGGTTCTCTTTATTCTACTCTTAGGCCATTTTAATCCTTTGTAAACAGTGTCTAATGCTGTGAGACAAACAAGCTGTAATGTTTGTCAAATGACCCATCTTTACAAAGTGTAGATTTACTGTTTACATATATTTATATATTGTATGTTATGCACTACAAGGCAAAATTATTGAAATAACTTTAGAGCAAAGATAATTCACCTTGAATAAGGATATGATAAATTAGCTCCTATTGTCTGGGCCTGCTGTTAGTATATGTGTGTGTGTGTGTGTGTGTGTGTGTGTGTGTGTGTGTGTGTGTGTGAGAGAGAGAGAGAGAGAGAGAGAGAGAGAGAGAGAGAGAGAGAATGTGTGTGAGAACACGGGTGCTAAGTTTTGTGTTTCTGCCCCTGCCAGTACTGCAGAAGGTTGTGGCACTTTGATTCTTAAATGTTATCTAAAAAAGGTAAAGGGCAAACATTAACCATACACGCTGTTTATATTGCTTGTAACTTGGAAAAAGTAAATATCTGTTGAGTATTTTAACATAAAATGTTTGATTGTGTTGAATTAAAACCCCAAAATGCAGGGGGTTCACCAGACCCACTGAGTAACCAAAATATGAACAACACACAAGGGTTAATATATGATTATGGCTACCAGTGACAAATATTGTTTATTGTGAGTACTATTTAAATACTGTAAGGGAAAAAATTGAATAGCTCTGAAATCTTTTCCTTTAAGGCCAGTGATGTAATTCATTAAAACTGATTTGATTTACTTCTGAGTACATACACGCTGAAAAATATACTACATTTTGATTTAATTTATTTTGGCTACATTTAACAGAAAAAATATGTTGAAAGTTAGCCAACTAAATTTGTTTACTTAAACGAAGCTAAAATAATTAGATTGCAAACACTTACCTTAAAAAATCTTTTTTACATTCAATGAATATTTTTTTTCACAGTGCATTCCGTGATCCTCAGGTGCTTAACAGTTCAAAACAAATCAAAATAAAAATGGTTAACTTAACATATTTATTAAAATTTTTGTTACATTCTGTATTGCAGCATAGATAAAACTTAACTAGATGGTATGATGACAACAGATCCATGGTCTTATGATACACAGGGCCATCTTTACGGGGGTGCAGCTGGTGTGGTCACCTGGCCCAGTGCTTGAAGGGGCCCTGCCGGGAACGGACCAAACATTTAAAGGGATAGTTCACCAAAAAATACAAATTCTGTTATTGATTACTCACCCTCATGTCTTTCCAAACCTGTAAAACCTCTGTACATTTTCAGAACACAAATTAAGATATTTGGGATAAAATCCAGGAGACCATATAACAGCAAGGTTACTACCACGATTAAGGTCCAGAAACGTTGCAAGGACATCGGTAAAGTAGTCCATGTGTAACCCGGGGTTCAACCATAATTTTACGAAGCTATGAGAATACTTTTTGTGCTCAAAGAAAACAAGAATTATGACTTTATTCAACAATTCTTCATGACACACACTTGCTTCTGTCTGTGCAAACAACACTTGTATTTAGCGCAGTAATTTTAATCCCTGGTATATAAATATTCATGAATTATAGGATACTGTATAATTAATCTTTAAGATGATTTAAATGAATATGTAATAAATAAAACTGATCTTATTGTCAATGGAAAACATTATTGGTGCAATATAGTATGTAACACTGTGGGGCAATAGAGAAACTGAATTTAAATGATATTTCATATATTTGTATTTTCATATATATTTGTGGATTAATGCTTATTGGAGACGTGAACCGTTTAAAATGATTCAGTTTGATTTGGTGAACTGGTTCAAGAAGATCCGGTTAAATAGAGTGATTTACAGAAAAAATGTACAGTGAAAATCGTGATATATTCTATTTACCATGTGAAAGTAGCAGTTAAATTAAGGTAGCTAAGTGTAAATAATAATTAGATGCTAGTTATACTTTATACTGGCAGATACATACTAGGCTTCTTTGCACCTCAGTATTGTTATACATTAACAGGATGCAATAATAACAGACTGTAAATGCACAATTATGTACAATTATAAATAGTTGTATCATTATTGAACACTTGTTAGGCACTTCCACTTTTAGAACATTTTGTTCATTTTTATTGAAAATAAATTCTAATGTGACATGTAATGGGACAAGTGAGAAGAGTGAGCTCGGCAAAAGCTGGACAGTCATTTATTCTGTAATCACCTGGGTGCTGGTAGCGCCTTGAACAGGTGAGACCAACCCGATCTCACGGCAATTTGTACATATTTTACGAGGTGGCTTATTCGTACGAATTCGTACGATTTTTGCCAAATTGTACATATTTTACGAGTTGCACAATTCATATGTATTTGTACGAATGACCTACACCTAACCCGCCTCTAAACCTAACCGTCACTGGGGTTAAGACAAATTGATTAAAATCGTACGAGTGAGGTCGTTCAAATTCGTACAAATAAGCCACCTTGTAAAAATACGTACGAATTGGTTGTGAGATAGCATTGGTGAGACCAGAATAGCAAACGTTAATATCTGTGTTTAAACTAAACTAATTTAAGCTTTGCGAGTTTAAACATTTAATAGCCAATGGACGCAAGTTCGCTCAAGCACCGAGAAGATTTGTGCATGCGCTCATCCGAAGCGTGCAAACCCAAAGTATTGTGCTCTCTCTGAAGTATTGTGTTTAAATGAACAAATTCACACAAAGACTGTCAAAATGCCCATCTTGGTAAGTATACAGCAGACATGGCCGGCTGAACGTTGGCCTACTGTACCAGTGACAATCTTTATATTAATCGAACAGCAACAACAAAAAAATCACTCACTGCTCTTGATTGAAAAGCTTTTGTAACTTTAACAAAGTATCATCTTTAATTTATACAGTCCAATATGCAATGCTGTTTTACATTTAATTACCACCCCTAATATATATATATATATATCTCAAGTTAGGCACAATTGTAGGTTTGCAAAAGCCATAATTATAATGAATCCCAAGATGTTTCATAATATCTTCAGATGATTTCCCAACTGAAATAAAGATGTTATAAAACCAAAGACTTTCAGCTCTCCACATACAGACACACAGCTTCCGATTTGTCGTTCTGATGGTTTGCCCTTTTCCCTCCAAACTCAAACTTTGTATGATGTTCCACTGACAACAATGGACATTGAAGTCTAATTAACAGATGATAAATGGATGTATATAGCAATTTTAGAGTAAACCTATTAATATTGTCTGATGTGCATTTTTTTTATTGCAGAATATTATTGTTTTGTGTGATTTGGATGAATATCCTTAACTTGGTGGATAACATGTCTTATCCTTTAAGACTGACTCTTATGATGCCCAAAGAATCTAAATCATATTGGCATATATATTTCACTTGTTTTCTTTTCATTTATTTGCTTATATTATCAATTAATATCCGTCTTGTTATGGTCATTATCATGCAGAAGACTCTTCATGAACCAATGTACATATTCTTGTGTCATCTCTCTGTAAATGGAGTTTATGGAGCTTCAGGTTTTTATCCTAAATTTGTGTCTGATTTATTATTGGATTCATACGTGATCTCTTCTCATATGTGTGCTCTGCAATCCTATGTTATTTACAGCTCTTTACTGTGTGAGTTTACAATATTAACAGTGATGTCTTATGATAGGTATGTAGCCATATGCAAACCTTTAGACTATCATTCCAAATTAACTAAAAACACCTGTGTGAAATTAATTCTGTTCTCATGGATTGTTCCTAACTTCTCTGTGATTCCAGCAGCCCTGTTATCAAACCTTAGGCCGTTTTGTAAATTTCATATTGACAAATTATATTGTGACAACTGGTCAATTGTAAAACTGTCATGTGCCTCATCTTTTGTTAATAATGTCTATGGCTATATTGTTGCTGTTATATTTTGTTGCTGTGCTGTTATCATCATTGTGTCCTATGTTAAACTGATCTCTGCATGTAAAGCATCTTTAGAAAATAGAAGGAAATTCTGGCAAACATGTCTGCCACATATATTATCACTGATAAATTACACTTTTGCTTTGCTTTTTGATGTTATGTATAGCAGATATGGTTCAAATGATATTTCAGAAAGTCTCCGCAATTTTTTGGCTCTAGAACTGGTGATAGTCCCACCTCTGTTCAATCCTTTAATATATGGACTGAATATTAGACCAGTGCGTAGAGTTTTTGCCTCCTGCATTTCCACAAGAGTGAACATATAGGAAGCTCAAAAAGGCATAAAAACCTTGTCCATTTCTTTGTCTTTGTATTGAAACAGACATGCAAATGTTATAATTTTATGAATAAACTGTAACAGAAAATATCCATGTACAATTTGTCAACCTATGAACATCATTAGGCACAGTATCATAAAACATTAACAAAAAAGAATAATAATGATAAAATTATTTTTTCACTGCTCCCATATCAACTCATGAATTTTCCTGCTTACATCCTTTGTTGATTGATTTGCAAATGTTTAATAGAAATATTATATACAGTATTTAAAAAGTACTGAGATTTAAATACATACTATTTTGCTTAAAACAGTTTACTATGCAAAAATGTTGCTTAATATTATATTACTATTTTATGGTGACAACAATTATGCAATTATTGCCAATAATCAGACTTAATAGAATCTCATGAAGCAACCCTTTAATTTTTTTATTCTGACCATAAATTAAATTATTAAATTACTGGTTAGTTATGAGTTTTTATTTTTAATTATGCTGCCTTCAAGCCCTTCATACAAACCTGGTATTTGGCCTCCCTCATTTGATATTGAAATGCATTTAAAGGGATAGTTTACCCAAAAATAAACATTAGCTTAAGACTTAATCACCCTCAGGCCATTCAAAATATAGGTGATTTTGTTTCTTCATCAGAACAGATTTGGAGAAATTTAGCATTACATGACTTGCTCACCAATGAATCCTCTGCAGTGAATGAGTGTCGTCTAAATGAGAGTTCAAACAGCTGAAATAAACAAAACAAACAAAAAACATCATAATAATCCAGACATTATTCCAATGGATTAATGTCTTGTGAAGTGAAAAGCCACGTGTTTGAAACAAATCCATCATTAATAAGTTTTTACCCTAATACCATTGTTTCTTGCCAAAATACATGATCATAATCTAATTCTAGTAATATAATAATGTTTCCTCCAGTGAAAACGCCATCCTCTGTTGGGCTCTCACATCATAATGCACCAATATATTTATTTATATTGTTTTTGAAACTGGTTTTGTCTATATTGTTTATATTGTTTTTGAAAACTGTTTTTGAAACGGTTTTCACTATTATATAGTATTTTATCTGAACATATTTATCTCCTGGTTAAGACAAGATTACTATTTCACTGTAGAAAGGAATATAATGGATAGTGAGCTTGCATACTAGTTGGAAGCAATGGACTGAAATGTAAAAAAAAACATTTTGATTTAATTGTTTCTTACAAACACAAAACATATTCATTTTAAAAAAACATGAACATTTAACGACTGGAGTAATATGGATTGCTCATGGATTATTGGAACAATCCATTATCAACAAGTAATTTTATGCTAACAAGTGAAAGAATGAGGATGTGCAAATTATTATTATTATTTTTTTTTACTACTCCTTTAAGGTGTTAACGAATGTCAGGAGGCCATTTTAATGCCTCATCTGCAGGATGCTCCTTTTCACAGTCTAAAGTCAGCTTCATTACACTTTTGCACCCATGATCAAGGAATGATCATGCCCTGCTGTCTGGAATAAAACTAGCTGCAGCAAATGGTCTGCTCAGCTTTAGTGAGGAACCAGACTCTGCCTACTGCATGCCACAGCCGTGTTCCTAGCCTGAACCATAATAAAGTTGCTCTAATAGAGGGGTAACGCATCCTGACAGGCTCAATGCTGCCATCAGGATGCGCTACCAGCTTAAACAATGAAGTCAAATTCATGATTAAGGTGGGGTATTAATTTCAACAGAATGTGTGGAGGCCAGTTAAATGCTTTGTCTGAAAAACTGCTTAACTCTGCAGACAATGGTTGAAAAGCATTTGTTCCAGTGTAGTGACACACATTTGTGAATTTGCGGATAATTGTGCGTGCATCTATTAATCATTTTGAGTCTAATATCATGCCATAATATTTACGCTGAAGCTGCAGGCAGCTATGGTAAGGGGCATGACATTTCCCGACCTGGTGCCGAGTGCTGCCATTCACAACACACACACTGGCCCAGCTAACCAAACACAGCACATTTCATATTTCAGAAGGCGGGCCTTCATTTGATACAGGAACTATTCGAGCCGTTCATGCCAGACTGGGGAGAAAGGTGTTGTTATAATGTAAAATATGTGAAAAATAACATGCTTTTCTAACAACCTAGTATGAGAACCTGTTCTAGTACAATCCCAAAACAAAATCAAGACTTTGTAAAAGAGCACAAAGGGACCCCTTTAAAAAGTGATTTCGTAAACACTCATGGCACGCACACACATTAGGATAGGTTAGATGCCTGCCTCCACTGCAAGTCCCTATCAAGCATTTTTAAAACCAAAGTCACTGCACCCGTTTACCAAGAAATTTTGGAGCACTTCATGCTTCCTTCTGCTGACCATCTTTTTGAAGATGCTAATTACATTTTCCCGCAGGATTTGGCACCTGCCCACACTGCCGAAAGCACCAAAAGTTGGTTAAATGACCATGGTATTGGTGTGCTTGACTGGCCAGCAAACTCACCAGACCGGTCAAGAGGAAAATGAGAAACAAGAGACCAAAAATGCAGATGAGCTGAAGCCCACTGTAGTAAATTAAGATCAAAAGGGAAATGTATATAATTAATTTCAATTAATTATGATTAATCACAATTATTTATATGAGCTGCCAGTAGTAACTGTAGCAGAATTAAATTGCCATCAACTATCAGTTTAGCTCAATTTCATATAAACTCTAAGAAAGGATATTTCTGTGGCCACAGAAAATACTCTTATACAGTATTGATGCATTAGAGCATGTAGCAAAATCGGAATCATAAAGGGACATGGATTTGTAAGGCAGAATCATAAATTCAAGTTATTTGTGCAAAAGAGTTTTATTAACTAAAAACTAATGCAAACTAGTCTAACAAACAAACAAACATACATACAATCAATCATACAGGGGAAAGGGCAAATGAGATTTGATGGAGGATGCCATCAGGAAAACCAGAGAATGAAGCTATGAAAAGAGTCAGTTAACCACCTGAGTACAACCATAAGCACTGTTTATAATGGGGTCTATATCTTATACTAAACCTCTGTTTCGTTTAGATAAATATATGAAACTTGCATTTCCTTGGCCTGTAATGAGTGTCTGGATGCAAACCCTTGATGGTTTGGAGGTTCGGTGGTGTACCAGTTGCGATCATGTTCTTCCGGTTTTGAAGAGTGATGAATTCCAAAGGTGTTCTGACTCGATGGTGATTGGGAGTGTCTTCTCAGTGGAAAGTGAAAAGGCGCTAAGAAAGACATCAGCTGAGATCCTAAGATCTTTGGTGAATCGAAAGTCAAGGCACGAGGCCTGGCACAGACTTAGGGGTCCAAGAAAGTTCTAGATCACATTCACATTCACTTAGCAGAAGAAAGGAAACGAGATCAAAGAGAGGAGGCGGATCTGTGTATGGGCCTTTTTAAAGTCTGAGATGGTTCACGCCTCTCAGGATGGGCTTGTCCAATGAGAAAGGCTGCAATTCCAAGCGGAAGGTTGGAACTAATGAAGAGTTTTACAACCCTTTGTGAAAGCATGGCAATTTGCAAAAATAGAACTAGAGTGGGGGTTCAAGAGAAGAATCTTCAAAGTTTTTGGAATACTAATATATTGCTTATGTACCAACATATAATATACACTCTCATTTAGATCATCAGAAGACAAATTCATAGATACTAAACATCGTAAGATTACATATAGGTAAAATTACACGAAAGGGTACTTCTATCACAAGCATACATAAAACACTATACAAGACAAGAACATGCCACGCCGAACTGAGGCAGTAATTAAAGCAAAATGAGCCCCTACCAAGTATCGAGTACATGTACAGTAAATTAATATACTTTCCAGAAGGCCAACAATTCACTAAAAAATGTTTTTTTTTTAATTATTATTGGTTTTATGAAGTATTCTAAATTGCTGAGTTAGTGAATTGGTGGTTTTTGGTAAATGTGAGCCAAAATCATCACAATTAAAAAAAACAAAGACTTCAGTCTGTGTGCATTGAATTTATTTAATACACGAGTTTCACAATTTTAGTTGAATTACTGAAATAAATTTTTCCACCACATTCTAATTTATTTTGTTGCCTTTTTTTACCCTAAAGTCAACCACAATTGCAAAGTTTGCAAAGGCCATAAGTATAATGAATCCCAAGATGTTTCATAATATCTTCAGATGATTTCCCAACTGAAAAAAAGATGTTATAAAACCAAAGACTTTCAGCTCTCCACATACAGACACACAGCTTCCGATTTGTCGTTCTGATGGTTTGCCCTTTTCCCTCCAAACTCAAACTTTGTATGATGTTCCACTGACAACAATGGACATTGAAGTCTAATTAACATATGATAAATGGATGTATAGCAATTTTTGTGTAAACGTATTAATATCATCTCATATGCATTTTTTATTGCAGAATATTATTGTTTTGTGTGATTTGGATGAATATCCTTAACTCAGTGGATAACATGTCTTATCCTTTAAGACTGACTCTTATGATGCCCAAAGAATCTAAATCATATTGGCATATATATTTCACTTGTTTTCTTTTCATTTATTTGCTTATATTATCAATTAATATCCGTCTTGTTATGGTCATTATCATGCAGAAGACTCTTCATGAACCAATGTACATATTCTTGTGTCATCTCTCTGTAAATGGAGTTTATGGAGCTTCAGGTTTTTATCCTAAATTTGTGTCTGATTTATTATTGGATTCATACGTGATCTCTTCTCATATGTGTGCTCTGCAATCCTATGTTATTTACAGCTCTTTACTGTGTGAGTTTACAATATTAACAGTGATGTCTTATGATAGGTATGTAGCCATATGCAAACCTTTAGACTATCATTCCAAATTAACTAAAAACACCTGTGTGAAATTAACTCTGTTCTCATGGATTGTGCCTAACTTCTCTGTGATTCCAGCAGCCCTGTTATCAAACCTTAGGCCGTTTTGTAAATTTCATATTGACAAATTATATTGTGACAACTGGTCAATTGTAAAACTGTCATGTGCCTCATCTTTTGTTAATAATGTCTATGGCTATATTGTTGCTGTTATATTTTGTTGCTGTGCTGTTATCATCATTGTGTCCTATGTTAAACTGATCTCTGCATGTAAAGCATCTTTAGAAAATAGAAGGAAATTCTGGCAAACATGTCTGCCACATATATTATCACTGATAAATTACACCTTTGCTTTGCTTTTTGATGTTATTTATAGCAGATTAGCAGATTTTAGCAGGTTCAAATGATATTTCAGAAAGTCTCCGCAATTTTTTGGCTCTAGAACTGGTGATAGTCCCACCTCTGTTCAATCCTTTAATATATGGACTGAATATTAGAGCAGTGTGTAGATTTTTTGCCTTATGCTTTTCCATAAGAGTGAATATATAGGAAGCTCCAAAAGACATAAAAACCTTGTAAATGTCTTGATGTACTACAGACATGCAAATGTTATAATTTTATGAATGAACTGTAACCGAAAAACAACTTATGAACGTATGAACAGCATTAGGCACAGTATCATAAAACATTCTAGAAAAAATAAATAAATAAATATGTTTTCACTGCTCACAGATCCACTCTTGCATTTTCCTGTTTACATTCTTTTTTGATTGAATTACAAATGTTTAATCTAAATAGTATATATTTAAAAAGTACTGATATTTAAATAGATACTATTTTGCTTAAAAATTATAATTTGTGATACAAATTAAATTATTATTGCCAATAATAAGACTTAATAGAATCTCATGAAGCAACCCTTAAATGCATTATTCTGATCATAAATGAAATTATTAAAGTACTGGTTAGTTATGTGTTATGTGTTTTTATTTTTAATTATGCTGCCTTCAAGCCCTTCACACAAACCTGGGCCTGGTTCCCCAAAACGTTCTTATCGCTAAGTAGTTCTTAACCTATTCCTTAACATCTCTCTTAACCTTATGACACGATTCCCGACACGTACTGTACGTACACTAAGTATATCTTCTGTAAGTCACACTTTCGTAAGGTTGGTCTGGACCATTCGTAAGCTCTCTCTTAGCGTTGTTTGAGTTCAAAACTCTAGTCGCCACCACTGTGCAGCAGACTTTAGAAATCAGCGCAGTACAAGTCAAACTATGGTATGACAACAATGATTTTATGGTATGGACATTTTAAGACTAATAATAAAATTCGCAATGGATACAGGCCTATTTATGAAGTTGACTTTATTTGGTATTAGAACTAATATGATGGTAATTAGCCTAGGCTATTTCGTAATGTCATTAAAGCGTTTACATTGGCAGTCACTTTCAATAATTAAAATCTGGCAAACAATTTGGCTCTAAATGGCTAAGATCTATAAATCGGTAAGCATGGTGGTGTCCAGTAAGCAATCCAGCGTGTCCTTGTATTGAATGAGCCATTTAGTCCATGTCAGTTTTTTTATTCGGCAAAACTTAAGCCATTTTGACAATTTGCCTGACGTGGCAATATTAAAAGATTTCGCCTCCCAAGCCAACTCATTATGGAGCTGCTGGAACTTCTCAGACCTGCGCTTGCCAGGCTAACGTGTCGGAATTTCGTTTTAAGCCCTGAAGTCCAGCTGCTTGCAGCGCTAAGGTTTTTTGCTACAGGGAGCTTCATCGAGGTCGTGGGAGAGGGCTATGGCCTAAGCAAGACCTCGGTGTGGAGTTGTGTCCACACTGTCACCAACGCCCTTCTGTGCCATGCCGGGGATTACATCCGTCTGCCGGCAACACGCCAGGAGGTCCAGGAGGTGCAGCAGGGCTGTCATGCCATTGCTGGCATCCCCAGCATCTTGGGCCTGGTGGATGGCACACTCATCCCTATCGCCAATCCATCAGTGATTGATTAGGCGTATATATCACGAAAGGGATATGCGGCCATATACGTGCAGGTTATAGTGGACCATAGGGGTGTGATCTCCGACCTGGTGGCAAGGTCCAGCAAAACTTCAAGTTCCTCTGACGAGAAGCTTGGTGCCCTTTTTTACGTTGCCTTCCCACCATATTCTGTATCTAACTCTCTCTCACACATTAAACAGAAGTAACTGCAGCTGCTTGCCAATCAATTCTGATTGTAAAGTACCTTACCATTAATATAAAAATGTATTACATATTTTTTAGAAGTCGTTAAACCTATGTCAAGAAGTGGCACAAGTGGCACAACAGGATAAGGAGGGTGGATGATTAGCGAGGGATACCCAGTTTGTCTACCCGTCACAACATATCGTGTGAACATATTACTGACCATTTGATAATTTAATTTATAGTCTATATTTTACTGATAACTTAAACTGTTAAAATAAATGTTACTGGAATAATTTGAGGAATGTTTAATTTGCATAGAATGTTTTGTTTTTCTTAACGCTGCAATCCACCTTCGCGTGAAGTGGAAAATCGATTCCTGAGCAATCGATGCCAACTAAACCAGGCCCTGGTATTTGGCCTCCCTCATTGGATATGTAAATGCATTTAAAGTGATAGTTTACCCAAAAATAAACATTACCTGAAGACTTAATCATTCAAGATATAGGTGATTTTGTTTCTTCATCAAAACAGTTTTGGAGAAATTTAGCATTACATGACTTGCTCACCAATGAATCCTCTGCAGTGAATGAGTGTCATCTAAATATAAGTTTAAACAGCTGAAAAAAACAAACAAACAAAAAACATCACAATAATCCAGACATGATTCCTGTGGATTAATTAATGTCTTGTGAAGTGAAAAGCCACATGTTTGAAGTTTGAAGTTTGAACACTCCTTTTTACTGCTTTACGCTTTACCAGTAGGTTGCTTCATTTTGCATCTTGGAGTCTGATTCATTATACTAATGGTATTTTTCCACTGCATGGTATGGCACGGTATGGTTTCTTAACGTTCACTTTTGGGGGAATTTCAATAGTTTTTATTTTAGTACCATCTCGGTTGAGGTTCCAAGTGAACTGTACCATTACTAAAACGTTCCGTGTAAAGGCTGCTGATCACTGATTGGCCAGAGAAAATCGTCACTACCTGCGTCACTGAACTGGCAACACAAACACAACTGAACCACTAGATTTAAATCAGCAAAGCCAGCAAAAGATCGAATGCAACCTATTTTTAACTAACAAAATGTGGCTGTTTTGTGGTCTTTTGAGGAAGTACAGACGTTCCTCTCCTTGATTACAGATTACATTCTGAAGTCCGTTTTGTTATACTAAGACTTTTACATCCATACAAGTCCAGGAATAAAAAATCCCTGCCGGCCGGACTAAAACTAGCTCTAGCAGCAAATTAGTTGTTCACAACGGCCTAACAACATCAGAATGTGCTACCAGCTTCAAAAAGAAAATAAAGTCAAATTCGTAATAGAGGAGGGGAATTCTTGACCACAGAATGTCAAGAGGGCAATTTAATGCCTCATCTGAAGGATGCTCCTTTTCACAAACTTAAATCTGCGAAATTACACTAAAACAGGATCGCGTGACCCTTTGACAGCAATGCACGCATAGTCCTTCACTCTGCACACTTTGTCAGAAATTCTATATATCCTGCCAGTAAATTTTTAACTACTCTTTACCTAGCCCACTATGAGTACCCCAGTAGTCAAGGACATTCATAAAAGAGAGACTGAACAATCGGCAATAACACGATTCGTTTGTGGTTTCAACTGTAAGAGAATCAATAGACTCTGTACTGACCCCAGCACTCCGTGATCTACATTTTGATACAAATGAACAATGATTCTTTAAAAGAGCTAAAAGCATGAGTTGAAAAGCTAGCCAACACAGCAAAGCAGACTCGCTCACGAGAACGGGTCGAGCAGCTGCGTGTGAAGATAGGAAGACAGTCACAAACTTAAAGAGCAGGTCGTATGGTATTTTAAAGTGTCCTAATATTGTGTTGGAGTCCCCTACAAGTTTTAAATGTCTCTAAGGTCGGAAAACATTGTACTTTTCTAAAATACATTCAACATTAGAGTCATTTGCAAATTATTCCAAAATGATTATTTCCTAGCAAGTTCGGAGCAAACCCCTTTCTTCCATGAGCCTATTCTGCTCTGATTGGTCAGCTGGCCAAGCCTGTTGTGATTGGGACTGAGAGGAGACCTTGAGCCAGTTAGCCAGCGCCACCATTGACAAAGCAACTTTATATAAAACATAATATAATGTGCCAATCCGTTCTTATAATAATGAAAAATACAAAGACACTTATGCAAGCGAATCATGCACACAGCTAAAGTTTTTCTGCTAAACTGTGAACACTTAAAACAATAACAACAAATTCTTAGGAAATAGTTGGTTCACAGCAAATTATCAGAACTTCTTCAGTAAGACATATGGTTTACCTGGAAACCTAAATCTGCACTAGGTATACATCACATATTAGCACAAAAACTTAATAATTTTAGCAATCAATTAAAAAATGTACACATAATGTATCAATCTTACTACTTACAGGTTGTGGTTCAGAGAGCTTGTTAGTCCAAATTAAGAAGATTAGAAGCCAACAAAGATAAAAGCCGAAATTGTAGAAGCAGTCCTTGATAAAATGACATGCACAAAACAAAAGGTTCGAATTGTATTTCTGTGGAATCCTTGAACACAGCGTTATCTCAACATGATGTAAACACACTAATAGCAAAAGTGTTTGTGGGCAGTGCAAATTAGTTACTCAGTGACAATATCTTTATTTATCATGCAATTTTTTGATAAACAACTTTGTAGATTGTTTTAATTTAAGGATAGCTACGTTCTAAACTGTAAAAGAGATATTTTTCAAAAACCCATATGACCTGCTCTTTAAGAAATTAGCTGGAACAACTCAAAAAAATAACAGACACTGAAGATAAGAGAAGAAATAATGTCGGGGGGCTTCCTGAAAGCTAATCTTTCCAATGCTTTCACATAGGGGGAGCCAATGCGCCTGCATTGGAGCCCCAGTTTGCCGGTGGAAAGTGGATCGAGTTAAAATCGGTAGTAACATCATTACACCAAAAACAGAAATTGACCTCACTGCTTGGAATCTATGGATCGGCCACCATGCTGGTCAAAAGGAGATCATCACCAAAGAGCTGCTGATGTGCAAGATCTCAATCATGGCATTATCTGAACTTCAGCTTATCGGATCAGGAACAACAACTGTTAACAAAGCAAAAATCATGCTGTTTTACTCTGGAGGGGAGAAAAAGATAGGCTGGGGTTAGCTTTCTGGTGGATGACTGACAAACAAAAAGTGAATTGGCCTTCCAGCCAATATGAAACCTTTCATGGTACCATATTAGTACACCTTTTAGCCTTTTACACCCCAACAGAAACAAGCCCAGATGAGGTCAAAGACGACTTTTACGTCCAATTGCAATGCACGCTGGACTTGGTACCAAGATTCTTGTTTATTTAACACGCACATCAGCACCAGTCATGATGGCTGGGAAGAGACAATTTGCAAGTTTGGTGTTGGCTAAATAAATGACAGCAGATTATGCCTTTTATCATTCACTGCGACCAACAAGTTTGTCATTGGTAATAGCAATTTCCAACATCCCCCTAGTCACCAACTTATGTGGAGGAACCCAGCTGGTGATGACTCAGCCATCCTTGACTACTTCTTGATCAATCACCATTTTTGATCATCACTCAACAATGTGCGTGCAATGAAGGGACCAGATTGTGGTTCTGACCAGTACCTTGTCCATGCTAAGTTTCAACTGTGATTGCAACGGGTCATGAAAAAGGTGCCGTTGCCACCCTGACCAAACTGGCCTTGCTCTAGCAACCCTGGAATCAAAGCCCAATTCCAGGTCACCCTTGCAAACAAATTTGAAGCGCTTGTGAATATGAATAATGTAGACAAGGAAGAAACTTGAATCACTATGGCCATCATCGAATGTGACCTTCCACTATGTCCACCTGCCCACTGAAAAGTGCGACCTTGGATTTCAGACGAGTGTCTGGATCTTGTCCAGGAGCACACATCAAAACATGATGAATCAAAACGCAGTACATACCAGATTCGCCGTAATAACGAGTCAAAAACACATCCACAGCTGTAAATCCCAGTTTAGTTAGAAAGGTTAGGGTCCAATGAACGATATCTCATAGAACACATTTAGTCCAATGAAGCAATAACATTATTATATGTAATCTGTTTTATGGAAGAGCGTGACGTCACTGGCGGGGTGACATTAGCTACCAGGAAGCTATAAAAGCACATGCCGCCAACTGGCATCAGCTTCAAGTAGTCTTGTTCCCTCGAGGAACCATGGTTACATGCGTAATCTAGAGACATTCCTCTTCAGGAACTCGAGCTGCGTCGAAAATGCTATGGGGAACGAGGTGCCCAAGCTGCCATACTACCAAATCCCTGCCTAGTGTGTATCCGAAGAGCACAGCTTAGGACGAGAGAACAGAAGCATCTGGAGTAACTGGCATATCTAGGCCATTTGCGAATGTGGAGGGCGTGGACCACCCCACAGCGTTGCAGATGTCCAGCATGGATGCACCTGCTAAAAAGGCCTTGGAGGCCGCCATACCCCATATGGAGTGAGCCTTGGCTCCCAATAGCGGGGGAAGACCAGAGGACTCATAGGTAGCATTGATAGCGTCTACTATCCAACGGCTAAGTATCTGTTTAGATGCAGGAAAGCCCCTTTTGGGGGGACCATAGCACACTAGCAATTGGTCCGATTTTCTCCACAGGACAGCTCTGTGGATGTATGTGTCCAGCGCTCGAGCCGATGAATCAGCAAAATGTTAATTATTTTACCAAAATAAGAGGGATCATACAAAATGCATGTTATTGTTTATGTAGTACTGATCTGAATAAGATATTTTAACAGTGGACTCTGAAAGTGAAAAGCATGTAATGTTAACTTCACGAGTGAAAACTGCAAATATAACAATAATGACAAAAAAATTAAATAAAATAAGCAACTTTACCTTTCTCACATTGAAGGTCACTTTTAAAAAAAAAGGTCACATTAAAAAAACAGTGCATCATATTGGTAAATTTAGCTGAGAAAAAAATTCCAGCTCAAAATTACTGTATTATTATACACGGGAAAGGATCATTTTCCTGTAAAATTTCCCACTATTGTTATTTTACCCACGATGCTTTGCAGATTTACAGCAACATACTGTATACATGTTCTACAGTATGGATTTGTTAATTTTACGGTAATAAATTCATGAACTAAAAGTTCATAATAATTATTAAAAAAAATTTAATCATACATATTTTCAATATTTTACCATTAAATATTTTATATTTAAAGGAAAGAAAAAAGATGACTTTTAAGAACTTGGCTCCAGATTTTTAAACGTTTTATTATCCTCTCTGAAATTTTTAATGACTCAGGCAGGTGTTTTTTTTTTTTTTTTTAATAAAGCTAAAAACTTCTAATCTAGAAATATGATGGGAGGGTCAGAGGATGATACAAGTATGTTTATAATGACAGGACAGTATCACTGTGAAAGTCAAGCACCTTTGCAGTGATGCAAAGCAGCTTTTTGGAAATAGAAGGAAAGAGGTTTGAGGTCAAATCCTGGATAGAAGTAGACTCACTTGAGGGATTTCATATGTAATTTTATCAAATGCAAATAGCAATTTTTACATATAATTTACACTTTAAAAATATAAATATAAAAAATGTAAAAGGTGTGCATTATATTTGGCACCTAGATGAACACTTAACCGTTTGTTTTATGACTAAGTCATTCTTCTCAAATGCTATTGAGCTTTAAATGATGGCATATTTTGCATTTGAGCTTATTCGGTAGTTAAAAATAGCCTATTTTATATATGATTTAGAATTTATTTTGATAAATATAAAAAATGTAAAAGGTGTGCATTATATATTTTACAGTCCTGTTTCTCATGTACATACTATGTACTTATTATAGTAATTACAATAACAATGTATTAACTAGGTACTAACCATGAACCTACCCCTAAACCTAACCCCACCCCATGTAGTTACCTTGTATTACCAGAACTTTCTTGGATAAATACACTGTAAGTACACTATAAGTACATGTAAGCACACGTACTGTAAAATAAAGTGCAACCGACACATGAATAGTTTACAGTTTGTTTTATGACTAGTCATTCTCCTCAAATGCTATTTTTACATTTGCGATTGAGCCCATTGAGTAGTGAAAAAAATAGATTTTTTAAACAAATGATTTACAGTTTATTTTAATAAATATAAAAAAGGTTTGCTTTATAGTTGATACCTAGATGAACCGTTTACAGTTATTTTTACGACTGTAAGTCATTCTCCTCAAATGCTGTTGAAATATATAAATAAAAAAAGTTAACAACAATATCGCATGTAACTTTAGAGTAATTTAATGTGCGTATAATGTGCGTATAATATCGAACATCCAACGTCAAGTCAACTTTATGCCAATCAAATACTGGCCTACTAGCAGTTCACATAAATCCATATCCTACCTTTTCTTATGAACCCATAAAATCAATCCATGTCGATGAACATCGTCAGAGATGTTTAATCCAAAACATTCTAAGCATTCCTGCTTGCTGGCGTTCACATGAATCCACAAGTCATTCTTTTATTTTAGGCTATTTCATTCAAGTCAACATAAAAGCAATTATGCTAGGTCTAGCATTCTTTTATGTTACTGAGTACTGCAAATAAATTGCTTGCTAAATGGTATCCACTCACATTTAACAGTTTGTAGTACAGTAACTTCAAGTTTGAGCTCACAATGTTTTTTGTCTAGATAATTTCCATTGCTAAAAAATTTCCAGTGTCCTACCTATAATTAATTTTGCTGGACAAATAAAATTCATTCATTTTAGTTAAGTGAATTAGGTACAGATTTACTAACAACTTGTACCAACAAAAACCCCTCTTTTAACGTTTACCCTCAGTATTTACTAAAGCAATTAAAAGATTTGGACAGTTATTTTTGGAGATGAATATTTATATGAATCATCCAAGGTGATTTACTAAGGTTTATAGTAATTTGGTGACATTTACTCATTCTTTAACACCCCAAAATGGAAATTGTGCATCTGCTCATGTTCTGCATGTTTGCAATCCTACTATAAATTATGCTGCTCTTGGTAGATTGTGTTGCTCATCGCTGTGTCAGTGTTCTTTAATTTACACTTTTCCAATTAATAAACCATGACATTTCTGAATAAAATAATTGTATATACTTTAGTTATATCTAATTTGCCATTTTCAATTATTGTAGGCCTGTTACATTCTTCTAATTATTATGCCTATTCATATTAATTCATAATTAAGTTACTTTTATTATTAAATTAATATATTTAATTTCCCCGCAGTAATTTCACAGCACATCACCACATAACTGAAAAAAAGATTAGGCTAGCTTACTCCTCAATAAAAATGTTTTCAAAACGGTCTTTCAAAACAGGTTTATTATATAATGAATTATATGCCTAAAATTAAAATTATTAACACTGCAATCATCAATAAAAAAGTTTTATTTCAAGCACCACATTTTTTAAAAGAAAAAACAACCTGTTTAACTTGCTTATTTTGCTCAAGTCCATGAACTATTTAACTTCATATGTCATACTAACAAGAAACTATGCTTCTAACCACAGGTCAAGACCTGTATTTCCAGCCACACAACATTTCAGTGCTGTTTGTGAATGTTTATTGAAACTATGGATTTGGGAAACACCAAATCATTGAACTATGTTAGTAATGTTGAAACTTGCAATGATAGTTGGCTAACTATGCTTCAAGGGAACGTCCACATTACAGGTTAAAGGACAAATTCACCTTACACTGTGTCTACATCAGACGCCAGAGACGCGGTGTGGTGCGACACACAATAGAACTCATTATAATCAGTGATCCTGTCTACACTGGATGCGGCGCGACAAATCCCTGAAAGAAAACTGCTGCTGCTGCATTCTATTTATGATGCATTCACACAAATTATTTCAATGGTCGCTTTGTCGTGTCCAGACAGACTTTTAGAAAGAATCTCTAATGACAACATATACATATACTGTATATAACCCTTTGGTGTACCCTACCTAAGTGAGCAAAATCTTGGGTTTACCCTACCTTTTACAGCATAAGTAGGGCTTTTTGCACAAGTATTGTTAGTATATTTGACATTTATTCATTTAAAAGTGTTAAAGTGCCAATTGTTAAACTCTTAATTAATCCCAAGGAATTTAGCATGTCTCTTATATATTTCCCTAATGACAAATCAGTAAATATAAAACTGAACAAGACCTCATTACTTTAAATATTGACACACACTATCTGTGTATACTGTACATTTATTTCACTTTTTCTGACCGTGGCTACTTTATTTCCTTAGGAAACAATGGTAATTTAAGATTCATGAAATGAATGTGTTAGTTAGGTTGTTTTAGTGACCTTTGATTAATATTGTGTTGTGTTTGGTTGTACTACATAATCTTTGTTCATTTTATGTGATTGGAAGGACTGTACTATGAATAACATGATGGATAACATGTCTTATCCTCTGTTACTGACACTTATGGTGCCAAAAGAAACTAAATCATATAGACATGTATATTTTATTTGCTTTCTTGCCTTATATCTAATTATATTGTCGATTAATATACGTCTTGTTGTGGTCATTATAATGGAGAAAGCTCTTCATGAACCAATGTACATATTCCTGTGTCATTTGTGTATAAATGGAGTTTATGGGGCTTCAGGTTTTTATCCTAAATTTCTGTCTGATTTAATATTTGACTCATATGTGATCTCCTCTAATATGTGTACTTTGCAAACCTTTGTTATCTATAGCTCTTTGCTTTCTGACAACACAATATTAACAGTGATGTCTTATGATAGATATGTAGCCATATGCAAACCTTTAGAGTATCATTCCAAATTAACTAAAAACACCTGTGTGAAACTAATTCTGTTCTCATGGATTGTTCCTAACTCCTTGACATTTGCAACAGTCCTGTTATCAAAGTTGAGGCCCTTTTGTAAATATCACATTGACAAATTATATTGTGACAACTGGTCAATTGTAAAACTGTCTTGTGCACCCTCTTTTGTTAATAATGTCTTTGGATATGCCATTACTGTTTTATTTTTGAGCTTTATAGGTTTTATAATTGTGTCTTATATTAAACTGATCTCTGCATGTAAAGCATCTTTAGAAAACAGAAGGAAATTCTGGCAAACATGTTTGCCACATATATTTTCACTTATAAATGTCACTATTGCTATGCTTTTTGATATCTTGTATAGTAGATATGGTGCAAATGATATTTCAGAGAGTTTGCGTAATTTTTTGGCTCTTGAACTGGTGATAGTCCCACCTGTGTTCAATCCTCTAATCTATGGGTTAAATATTAGAGCAGTGCGCACAAGAGTTTTCACTTCATGTGTTGCATCAAAAGTAAATGTTTCACAAAACATCATAACTTAATTATGTACTACTCAGTGTACAAAAAATAGTTTGTCATTAGCTATGAATTGTGAAAACTGAGAAAGAGTGTGATTTTAACAAACATACAAACACACACACACACACACACACACACACACACACACACACACACGTACATTTTCTTGGGTCATCTGTATGTAATGCAGCCTCAGGATTTTACCCTAAATTTCAGTCTATTTTAATATTGAATCTCCTCTCACATGTGTGCTCTTTATTTACAGCTCTCTTTTTTTTGTGAATTTATAGTTTTAACAGTGATGTCATATGATAGGTATGTGACCATACAGTATGTCACCCTTTAGACTATCAAGATCACAAATTTTCCTGTTTCATTTTACATGTCTCCTGCTGCTCGATGCTGTACATTATGTTCAGTGCCCTGCTCCTGTCAAAAAGGTTATGATGTAAAAATTGTAACCTGTCATGAAGTGCCATTTTTAAATGTCCTGGATAAACACTGTGCCAAATACATGTACACAATCATTTTCAGAAGTTTGAAGATCAAAATCCTAAAATTTTTGTTCATTTTCAGGGTTAAATTACACTTTAATAACAGATTCCCAATTTGACCCTAATGAACTATACTGAATGTACTCTAAATGTCAATATTGTAGTTTGTGTATCACTGTCATTGTGATTTGTGAGGCATATTAAAAGGCTCTACATTATCCAGCTCAATTCAGTTTAAGCTTTGTTTTTATTCAATCACTGGCACCCGTGCCTGAATGGAAAAATATGGAAAGTGCCTGAAAGTACAGACACTACTCTGACATCACCAAAATTTCAGTACATATTGTGTAACATAATTTCTAAATCATGTATGTCAATAATCATACAAGCCTATGCAAAATTGGCCAATAATCAGTCTGAAGTTTGTTTATGCTGTTTTTCTTTTTTTATATGCCACATTTTTTCTTTTCTTTTCAAAGAAGGTGACACAATAGTCAAATAAATCAGTCAAGTGTATGTTGATATTGAAAAACATTTTTAAATCATGTGGAAAAACATGAAACATGAACATGAAAACATAATGTAATAACAGTGTACATACTGTGTTGTGTCTCTGTGTTTTGTGTGTTTCTATTGCTGAGTCTGTCAAATTCCTATGCCTTTCTCCCCTCCACATCTCTGCACAGCACAGCACAGCACAGCAGTTTAGGACACAATAATCGGCACATCACAGACAGGCAGAGAGCCACAGAAGAGAAGCCCCCCTCCCTTTACACTTGTGTTTGTCTTGGTGTGGAGGTGAGTGGTGAAGAACAAAAGACTAGTCTACTGTACCTGTGCCACGAATTTAAAGCTAATTATCCAAAAGACAAAAGGCAAATATAATAATGTTAATATATTTAAAGTTTTGTTTATTTTTGTTTTTAAACATATAGGCGTCCCTTTTTTTCCACTTGAGTCCCTGCCCTTCAAAATGTCTGTGCTTCCCTGCTATCCAGTCTGTAGGTTTAAGCAAACCATTATTACTTAATCATACTTTTGCATAATTATGATTTATAGTCTTTTAAGTACACTTATTTTACCAATATAAACAAATAAGATTTTACTTTTAAGTGTATTGTCCAAAATTACACTTGTATAACTGTGTGTTAATGCACTTCGAATTTATTTTCTTCCAAACTTCAATATACTTTCTTATACAATAGGCTATATTCCAGTACTTATTTTTTACATTTTCTTCACCAGCTCCTCCTTTATGAGCTCGGCTTTTCCACGTAATATCGATACTCGAGAACGAGTCAATCGTTCGTTCGTTATCTGGCTCAGCTCAGTGTTCATCTTCAGTTCTCTCTTCACAGCAGTTCAGTCAGTGTACTGTTAGAGTAAATTAATTACTCCAGGATATTGGTTTGTTTTAACTCAGAGGGAGTGTCAGCCACATTAAAAAAGTTAACAGCTTAAGTCATTTGTGGATTAATGCTTATTGGAGATGTGAACCGTTTCAAACAATTCAGTTCGATTTGGTGAACTGGTTCAAGAAGATCCGGTTACATCGAGTGATTGGTTCGCGAACCGGATATCACTACACTGCAGTGAACGCGCTCACAACAGACATGGAAGAGAAGACAATGCTGAGTAAAGTCATAGTTTTTGCTATTTTCGGACCAAAATGTATTTTCGATGCTTCAAAAAATTCTAACTGACCCTCTGATGTCACATGGACTACTTTGATGATGTTTGTATTACTTTTCTGGACATGGACAGTATACAGTACCATACACACACTTTCAATGGAGGGACAGGAAGCTCTCGGACTAAATCTAAAATATCTTAAACTGTGTTCCGAAGATGAACGGAGGTCTTACGGGTTTGGAACGACATGAGGGTGAGTTATTAATGACATCATTTTAATTTTTGGGTGAACTAACCCTTTAAGTGAATTCGCAGCATTGTTCGTCAAGCAATAGACGAGAAACAGGAAACAACACTCTGACAAACACAAGATGCTAGACAGGGTAATATATAGGGATGAGTAATGAGTGACAGCTGTTGCTGATGACAATTAGCAGCGATGCCCACAACAAACAATCAGTGCTGACGCGTTACACACAGACTTCACCCACATAGTGAAAAAGCCCGAGATCACGGTTTACCAACCGTGACAATCCACCACACAATTAGACTTTAGTATTGCCTTTTACTTTGAGATTGATCTGAAGTTCAATGCAAATTTAAAATCAAAAGAAATAGTTTATACTGTTGAAACCAAATATTTGCATAACTCCAGGAAACACTGCATCTAACAATGGTTTGGAGAAAAAATAGTTAATAAAAAAATAAAAGCATATACATCAATTCAAATACGATTATCTAATAAGCATGTGTCCTATTTTGTGTACTAAACTCCTGAAATATTGGTGTCTCTTTGAAACACTGTTGTCTCTTTGTATATGATATGATGTTTCTCAAAATAAGTAAAATGCTCATGAAGTGACTCACAGCAGTTCTGGATATTATGTTTGTGTTCAGGGACTCATATATTGAGGCAGCAGAGGCTGAAAACACTGCAAGCTTCAGTAGGCCTATGTATAGTAAATAAAAAACGCATGTCTGCGCAATTAATTTCCATGAGGGGTGGACTGGGAAAAAAAAAAATTAGGCTGGCAAATCTCACACTCATACACCCACAACACATTCTGAAACATGGACAACCCTATTTTGTGTATGGACCTGACATGAAAAAGATTTAAATCCTTAGGTTGGGGACATGCAACATAATTAAGAGCTCTCTCCTGAACTGCACCTTCACATCCATTATCCATCCATCCTCTCATGACTTTAAAACTGAAGATTTTATTCGACTTTTACCATGTTTAACCAAAAAGTGCATTTTTGTTTTTTGGCAAATTAATTACCACTTGTATTTATTTTTATTACAAATTCCATGGTTAAACCACTGTTAGTGCCATACCATATAGGCTACATTAATTTTCCTAAGTGTTGTGTTTTTGTCTGCACTAGCTCCCCCTAAACCTATGATAAAATATGATTATTTGTCTGCTAAATTACTACTGTAACATTACAATAGATAATAATGATGTTATTTATACAGTATTTTAGTGAGTCAAGTCAAGTCACCTTTATTTATATAGCGCTTTAAACAAAATACATTGCATCAAAGCAACTGAACATCATTCATTAGGAAAAGTTTGTCAATAATGCAAAATGACAGTTAAAGGCAGTTCATCATTGAATTCAGTGATGTCATCTCTGTTCAGTTTAAATAGTGTCAGTGCATTTATTTGCAATCAAGTCAACGATATCGCTGTAGAAGAAGTGACCCCAACTAAGCAAGCCAGAGGTGACGCCGGCAAGGAACCGAAACTCCATCGGTGACAGAATGGAGAAAAAAAAATTAGGAGAAACCAGGCTCAGTTGGGGGGCCATGCAGTTCTCCTCTGACCAGACGAAACCTGCAGTTTAATTCCATGCTGCAGCAAAGTCAGATTGTGCAGAAGAATAATCTGTTTCCTGTGGTCTTGTCCTGGTGGTCATCTGAGACAAGGTCTTTACAGGAGATCTGTATCTGGGGCTCTAGTTGTCCTGGTCTCCGCTGTCTTTCAGGGATGTAGAGGGCCTTTCTAGGTGCTGATCCACCATCTGGTCTGGATAAGTACTGGATCCGGGTGACTGCAATGACCCTCTGATCTGGATACAGATTGGATCTGGTGGCTGCGGTGACCTCGGAATAAGAGAGAAACAGACTAATATTAGCATAGATGCCATTCTTCTAATGATGTAGCAAGTACATCGGGTGTTATGGGAAGTGTTCCCGGTTCCGGTTTACCTAATTAATGCAGCCTAAAAATCCTTTAACGGATTTGGATATTAGAAGCATTTTAGTGTGTTATGTGTAACCCAGGTTAAAGAGATGTGTCTTTAATCTAGATTTAATCTGCAAGACTGTGTCTGCCTCCCGAACAATGTTAGGTAGGTTATTCCAGAGATTAGGCGCCAAATAGGAAAAGGATATTCTAGGTATTATCAAATTGCCTGAGTTTTGAGAATGCAGCAGACGTGGAGGATTATAATGTAACAGGAGCTCTTTCAAATATTGAGGTGCTAAACTATTCAGGGCTTTATAGGTAATAAGCAATATTTTAAAATCTATACGTGTCACACACCTGGACTCATTTTGTGTGTTTTTGCCCCTGTGACCCAGTTTCTGTCTTCCGTGTGTGGTTTGATTAGTTCCCAGGTGTGTCTTGTCATTTCCGCATGTGTTCCATGTCACTGTTAATTTAGTCATGCCATCCACCTGTGTTTTCCCTATTATCCCTTGTACAAAAGCCTTGTCCTTTCGGTTCTGTTTTGTCGGGTCTACTCGTCTACTTGTCAACTTGTCTACGTGTCCACTTGTTACCTGTTACTTGCCACTTGCCACTTGCCACCTGTTATTTACTACTTACCTTGCCTATGTTTCATTTAATAAATCCTTGTTTCGTTTATCCCTCGGCTCCGTGTTCCTTCCAACAGCGTAAGCCGTGACAGAAGACCCGACCTAAAAAGTTAAAAACTGCGTGTTTTCCCTCCGTTTTGTTTTCCGTTTTTTCACAGTCTTTTTCTTTCCGCAGTGTGTCATGGATCCCCTCTATCACCCCGAATACCTCCTCCTCCTGCTGGAGCAGGAGGGACTGTCTCTCGAGGACCATACCAGACGGTTTCTCTGGATAGCTAATGCCACCAGCTACCCGGACCACGCGCTCTGCACCTTTTATCACGCCAGCCTGAACTCCAGGTGCAGAGCGTTGTCGCCCGAAGATGGTCCTCGGGAGGATTTCGCCGCATTTATAGAGTGGAATCTGGTGAGAAATGGGTCACCTCTCACGGTCGGCCCAATGGAGGATCTCGCCAGGTCCACTCTGGACCCAGAGCCCAGCCTACAATCTCCCCACGGTACGAGGCATAAGCCCGAGCCCACCGATGACGGAGAGCCAGAGAGCAACCCGTCAGACCAGGTGCGAGAGCCGGCGACACTGCCCACCACGAGGGAGCAGAATGTGGAGCGCCAAATGGGTCAAAATGAGGGGGTTTCCGATTCACCTATGCCAGATCCTCTGTTAAGCCCAGGAAGGGCTCCTGATCTTCCGTTAAGCCCAGGACGGGCTCCTGATCCTCCTGTAAGCCCAGGACGGGCTCCTGATCCTCTGTTAAGCCCAGGAAGGGCTCCTGATCTTCCGTTAAGCCCAGGACGGGCTCCTGATCCTCCTGTAAGCCCAGGACGGGCTCCTGATCCTCTGTTAAGCCCAGGACGGGCTCCTGTTCCCCCGTTAAGCCCAGGACGGGCTCCTGATCCTCTGTTAAGCCCAGGAAGGGCTCCTGATTCCCCGTTAAGCCCAGGACGGGCTCCTGTTCCCCCGTTAAGCCCAGGACGGGCTCCTGATCCTCCTGTAAGCCCAGGACGGGCTCCTGATCCTCTGTTAAGCCCAGGAAGGGCTCCTGATTCCCCGTTAAGCCCAGGACGGGCTCCTGTTCCCCCGTTAAGCCCAGGACGGGCTCCTGATCCTCCTTTAAGCCCAGGACGGGCTCCTGATCCTCCGTTAAGCCCAGGACGGGCTCCTGATCCTCCGTTAAGCCCAGGACGGGCTCCTGATCTTCCGTTAAGCCCAGGAAGGGCTCCTGATCTTCCGTTAAGCCCAGGACGGGCTCCTGATCCTCCTTTAAGCCCAGGACGGGCTCCTGAACCCCCGTTAAGCCCAGGACGGGCTCCTGAACCCCCGTTAAGCCCAGGACGGGCTCCTGAACCCCCCGTTAAGCCCAGGACGGGCTCCTGAACCCCCGTTAAGCCCAGGAAGGGCTCCTGATCTTCCGTTAAGCCCAGGACGGGCTCCTGATCCTCCTTTAAGCCCAGGACGGGCTCCTGATTCTCCGTTAAGCCCAGGACGGGCTCCTGATCCTCCGTTAAGCCCAGGAAGGGCTCCAGCCCCAGAGCTTACTCCAATGCCTGCTCCTCCAAAATTCCCACCCTCCCACCCACTCCTGCCTCCTCCTCCGCTGTCGTCTGGCTGCCCCTCTGCTCGCCCTCAGCCTACCATCATTGTGGTGCGAGCTCAGCGGGACCGCCATCCTCCAGCGACGCCTTGGTCGGCATCTCCCTCACCTCCGCCTCCAGCCTCTGAGGCCTGGACTCCGCCTCGGCCCGTTGACCCGTCGGCTCCACCATGGCTCCTAGCTCCTTCCTCTCCGCCGTGGCCCAGCAGTCCGCAGGCTCTGCCTGGCTCCCTCGTTCCTCCGGCTCCGCCTTGGTCTGGCGTCGTCCATCCTATGCCTCGGGACTCCACTCCTCCGGCTTCGCCTCATCCCTCCGTCCCTCCGGCTCCGTCAGGCTCCTTCATCCCCTCGGCTACACCTCAGTCCTCGGTCACTCTGGCCTCACCGCGGCCTTCCGGATCCACATCGCCGCGTCAGTCACCAGAGCCATCAGTTCCGCCTAGGACCTCCGGCTCCTCCCCGTCACCCTGGCTCTTCGGCTCTCCGTCTCCACCTCGGGCTCCTCCTCCACTTGCTCCGTTGCCGTGGGTCGAGTCCCTGGAGTCGGTGACCATTCCTCCTCCATGGCTCCTTCCACCGTCGGCCCCACCTTGGGCCGTTATGGCTGTGGCCTGGGTCCTGCTGGGTACCTCCTGCTTCAGATCCTTCCTGTCTCCTCCCTGGCTCCTCCCTCCGTCATCTCCTCCCTGGCTCCTTCCTCTGTGGTCCCTGTCTGCTGGCCCCCTCCTGGGAGGCTGTCCTCCACCGGAACCTCCTCCCAAGTTCCCACCCACGCCTCCCTTTGTTGTTTCTACGGTGCGAGGACGCACCTACCGGGAGGGGGGAGTACTGTCACACACCTGGACTCATTTTGTGTGTTTTTGCCCCTGTGACCCAGTTTCTGTCTTCCGTGTGTGGTTTGATTAGTTCCCAGGTGTGTCTTGTCATTTCCGCATGTGTTCCATGTCACTGTTAATTTAGTCATGCCATCCACCTGTGTTTTCCCTATTATCCCTTGTACAAAAGCCTTGTCCTTTCGGTTCTGTTTTGTCGGGTCTACTCGTCTACTTGTCTACGTGTCCACTTGTACCTGTTACTTGCCACTTGCCACTTGCCACCTGTTATTTACTACTTACCTTGCCTATGTTTTATTTAATAAATCCTTGTTTCGTTTATCCCTCGGCTCCGTGTTCCTTCGAACAGCGTAAGCCGTGACAATACGATGTTTGATAGGGAGCCAGTGCAGTGTTGACAGGACCAGGCTAATATGGTCATACTTCCTGGTTCTAGTAAGAACTCTTGCTGCTGCATTTTGGACTAGCTGTAGTTTGTTTAATAAGCGTGCAGAACAACCACCCAATAAAGCATTACAATAATCTAACCTTGAGGTCATAAATGCATGGATTAACATTTCTGCATTTGACATTGAGAGCATAGGCCGTGATTTAGATATATTTTTGAGATGGAAAAATGCAGTTTTACAAATGCTAGAAACATGGCTTTCTTAGGAAAAATTGCTAGCACTCCTAGGTTCCTAACTGATGACGAAGAATTGACAGAGCAGCCATCAAGTCTTAGACAGTGTTCTAGGTTATTACATGCAGAGTTTTAAGGTCCCATAATTAACAGAATTTAGCAGTAAGAAATTACTCGTCATCCATTTTTTATATCGACTATGCATTCCATTATTTTTTCAAATTGGTGTGTTTCACAGGGCCGCGAAGAAATATAGAGCTGAGTATCATCAGCATAACAGTGAAAGCTAACACGATGTTTCCTGATGATATCTCCCAAGGGTAACATGTAAAGCGTGAAGATTAGCTGCCTTAGTACTGAGCCTTGAGGTACTCCATACTGCACTTGTGATCGATATTATACCTCTTCATTCACTGCTACGAATTAATGGCGGTCATATAAGTACAAAGTACTATAAGTACAAAGTGTTCAAGTCTATGCAAAAGAATGTTGTGGTCAATAGTGTCAAATGCAGCACTAAGATCCAATGGGACTAATAGAGAGATACAACCACGATCAGATGATAAGAGCGGGTCATTTGTAACTCTAGGAGTGAAGTCTCAGTACTATGATATGGTCTAAATCCTGACTGGAAATCCTCACAGATACAATTTTTCTCTAAGAAGGAATATAATTGTGAGGATACTACCTTTTCTAGTATCTTGGACAGAAAATGGAGATTCGAGATCGGTCTATAATTAACCATTTCTTTGGGGTCAAGTTGTGGTTTTTTGATGAGAGGCTTAATAATAGCCAGTTTGAAGGTTTTGGGGACATGTCCTAATGACAATGAGAAATCAATAATAGTCAGAAGAGGATATATGACTTCTGGAAGCACCCCTTCTAGGAGCTTAGATGGAATAGGGTCTAACATACATGTAGTTGGTTTAGATGATTTAACAAGTTTATACAATTCTTCCTCTCCTATAGTAGAGAATGAGTGGAACTGTTCCTCAAGGGGTCTATAGTGGATGCGATACTGTAGCTGACGGCTGAATGGTTACAATTTTATCTCTAATAGTATCGATTTAAGAAGTAAAGTAGTTTATAAAGTAGTTTATAAAGTCATTACTGCTGTGATATTGGGAAATGTCAACACTTGTTGAGGCTTTATTTTTCGTTAATTTAGCCACTGTATTGAATAAATACCTTGGGTTATGTTAATTTTCTTCTAAAAGAGAAGAACCGTAATCGGATCTAGCAGTTTTTAATGCTTTTCTGTAGGATAGGTTACTTTCCTGCCGAGCAATACGAAAAACCTCTAGTTTTGTTTTCCTCCAGCTGCGCTCCATTTTTCGGGCTGCTCTCTTTAGGGTGCGAGTATACTCATTTTACCATGGTGTCAGACTGTTTTCCTTAACCTTACTTTAGCGTAAAGGAGCAACTGTATTTAAAATGCTAGAAAAGAGAGAGTTTTTGTTACATCATCAAGTTGTTCTGAGGTTTTCGGTCGCTATAGCTGAAGACTGCCCTGCATTTAGCTCTGGCATCAGTGAAGCGAGTAGGGGACCTGCAGGCGCTATACATTAGCCCTGCCTGCCTGGAATTCGGGCCAAATGACACAAAAGTCACATGGTTATGTACCTAAGGTGCTTTCCACTCCATTCAGAGCACAGGTCATTGCGCTTTCTCTCTGAAGAGGACAGAAAGTTATCTCTGCTCTGCCCTGTCAGAGCTCTGAGAATATATATTGAGTATTCCGCCCTTTATAGGCGATCAGAACAGCTCTTTGTCAGCTTCGCTTACTGCACCAAAGGGATTCCGGTCACAAAGTGAAGACTCTCTAAATGGATAGTAGAATCCATCTCGCTAGCATACTCTTCTTTAAGCCTTCAATGCCCCATTGGAGTATGGGCCCACTCGACTAGAGGCATCACGTCATCCTGGGCATGGTCCAGTGGTGTGTCCATTGCGGATATTTTTGAGGCGGCCGGCTGGGCCTCGCCGTCCACATTCACAAGGCTGAAAGTCCCAGCCTTATGGGCATTGAATTCTTATGGAAGTTCATATTTTTAGTCGTTCCACTACATTAGCACGGCATGATTGTACTGTAGTATCGAAAGGGAACGTACTATGTTACTACTCCCGTATCTCGGTTCCCTGAGATACGGGAACGAGTACTGCATTGCTAGCCATGCTATGTTGCTGCACGACGCTTCATTTGATCATCGTCGCTTCAGTTGAAGTAACCTGAGAATCCTGTAGAGAACGCCCGCTTATATAGCCAGATGCCCCACCAATTTTTAGCAATGCTTGGCGTTCTTCATCACCATAGGCTTGTGCAGCTCCGTTGCCTAGCAATTGGTTCATTTTTAATACACTGCATGAACCAATGGCTGTGAAGTTTTCACTGCATGAATAAAAAAAGGCTACAGTGCAGGAGAAAAAGGATTTTCCCATATGCATCTAGCAGACGAAGTGCTAGTTTCTGTATCTCAGGGAACTGAGGTTACGTTTAGTAACCGAGGGTTTTCATATACAGTATATATATATATATATATATATATATATATATATATATATATGTGTGTGTGTGTGTGTGTGTGTGTGTGTGTGACAAAATGTGGGAAAGGGCATATAAGTAAGTATACACTCACCTAAAGGATTATTATGAACATCATACTAATACAGTGTTTTACCCCCTCTCACCTTCAGAACTGCCTTAATTCTACGTGACATTGATTCAACAAGGTGCTGAAAGCATTCTTTAGAAATGTTGGCCCATATTGATAGGATAGCATCTTGCAGTTGATGGAGATTTGTGGGATGCACAGGGCACGAAGTTCCCGTTCCACCACATCCCAAAGATGCTCTATTGGGTTGAGATCTTGTGACTGTGGGGGCCATTTTAGTACAGTGAAATCATTGTCATGTTCAAGAAACCAATTTGAAATGATTCAAGCTTTGTGACATGGTGCATTATCCTGCTGGAAGTAGCCATCAGAGGATGGGTACATGGTGGTCATAAAGGGATGGACATGGTCAGAAACAATGCTCAGGTAGGCCGTGACATTTGAACGATGCCCAATTGGCACTAAGGGGCCTAAAGTGTGCCAAGAAAACATTCCCCACACCATTAAACCACCACCACGAGCCTGCACAGTGGTAACAAGGCATGATGGATCCATGTTCTCATTCTGTTTACGCCAAATTCTGACTCAACAGAAATCGAGACTCATCAGACCAGGCAACATTTTTCCAGTCTTCAACTGTCCAATTTTGGTGAGCTTGTGCAAATTGTAGCCTCTTTTTCCTATTTGTAGTGGAGATGAGTGGTACCCAGTTGGGTCTTCTGCTGTTGTAGCCCATCCGCCTCAAGGTTGTGCGTGTTGTGGCTTCACAAATGCTTTGCTGCATACCTCGGTTGTAACAAGTGGTTATTTCAGTCAAAGTTGCTCTTCTGTCAGCTTGAATTAGTTGGCCCATTCCCCTCTGACCTCTAGCATCAACAAGGCATTTTTGCCCACAGGACTGCCGCATACTGGATGTTTTTCCCTTTTCACACCATTCTTTGTAAACCCTAGAAATGGTTGTGCGTGAAAATCCCAGTAACTGATCATATTGTGAAATACTCAGACCGGCCCGTCTGGCACCAATAACCATTCCATGCTCAAAATTGCTTAAGTCACCTTTCTTTCCCATTCTGACATTCAGTTTGGAGTTCAGGAGATTGTCTTGACCAGGACAACACTCCTAAATGCATTGAAGCAACTGCCATGTGATTGGTTGATTAGATAATTGCATTAATGAGAAATTGAACAGGTGTTCCTAATAATCCTTTAGGTGAGTGTATGTATCATGATTAAAGACCAAATATATGACTGAAGAGAGATAAAGCCCACTCCATTATGCATTTTTAAATGTCTTTTTTAAATGCATTTTAATTATCTAAATGTCATTATTGTATGTTTGTACAATACATCCTGTCAGCAAGAATTTAAGTTTGTACAAAAATGCCTATCCTCTTCCCATCCAGAAGCATGTGGGTGCTCCAACTCCCCACAAGCCAGCTCCTTCCACATATCACTCCAATGAGTCCACTCCCTCCTTTGCCAGCCCCAAGACTCACGCCAGTGCCAGCTCCTCGGGAGTGCTTTGCTGTGCATACTCCTCCAGCGCCACTTAAGCACATCCCCGATCCCAAGTCCGGCCCAGGATGGGCTACTGATCCCCAGTTAAGTCCAGGGAGGGAATCTGATTCCCAGTTACTCCCAGGAAGGACCCCAGAGCTTGCCCCAGTGTCGGCTCAAGCCCCAGATCAAGTCCCAGAATTTTTTTGGGGGGGGGGGGGGGGGGGGCATATACCATGGCTGAGCCAGCTAAGGCCACAGAGGAACCACCACGGCAACTAAAACTGCCTGATCCACCATGGCTTCCTGATCCACCCTGTCCCAGTCCTGCACCAGCCTCAAGGATTCTCCCCCCAATGGTATTGTTAGACAGGACGTGCTGTCTGGGAGGGGGGTGACCTGTCACATGTATGTTCCATGTTTTGAGTTCCTGTATGTCCTTATTTGATCCTTGTTCCTTCAGCACGGATCCCATGTGTGTCTTGTCCTCCCATTGTCATTTTCTGTGTATAAATACAGGTGCATCTCAAATTAGAATGTCATTGAAAAGTTACTTTTTGTTTCAGTAATTCAACTCAAATTGTGAAACTCGTATTAAAATGCATTGCGCACACAGACTGAAATAGTTTAAGTCTTTGGGTTTTTTTAATTGTGGTGGTGGTGTGTGTGTGTGTGGGTTTTTGTTTTTTATTTTGCTCCCTTTAACATGCCCACCAATTCACTCAATATATTTTTAGTGAATTGTTGGCTGTAATACGGTTCACGTTTTCTTCGCGTGTGAAGGAAGGAGACCAGGGTCGGCCTACTGAGGCTCCAGGAAGATTTTATTACTTCAAAAGAAAATAAACCAGAAAACAAAGTCGTGCCACATGAGCATAATTATTCACATTCACTCACCACTAACGATTCACTCTCGTGCTTCAATGCTGCTGCTGCTGCTGCTGCATCCTTCCCCAAGTCCTCAGGTCTCTCTCCCTCTGCCGATCCTCGGGCGGCTTAAATAGCGCTTCCCCACGCCAATCACTATAACGAGATCCAGGTGTTACTTGTTTCTCACTTGAACCACTTACCACCGCTCGTCTCTTCACTCTCTCGTCTCCCGTTGCAGACCTAGCTGAACCACGCCTCCCCCGCCACATACCCCCACTGCCCGACTCAGGCCGGGGAGCCATCCGGCGTTGGTATCCTTCATGCGGTGGAGCCACTGGAGGGGCGCGTGGTCCGAGCAGAGGGTGATCTCCCACCCCAGGAGGTAATAGCGAAGGGTGAGAACCGCCCACCTGATGGCCAAACACTCCTTCTCTATGGTGCTGTACTTAGTCTCCCTCTTTGAGAGCTTTCGAGTAATGTACAACACCAGACGGTCCACCCCCTCCACCTCCTGGGACAGGGCCGCGCCCAGCCCCCTGTCCGACGCATCAGTCTGCAACAAAAAGGGGAGAGAAAAGTTAGGAGAGTGCAGGAGCGGTCTGCCACACAGGGCAGCCTTAACCCGGGTGAAGGCCTGTTGGCACTGCTCCGTCCACTGGACCGTATCTGGTACCCCCTTTTTAGTGAGGTCAGTCAGTGGGCTGGTGAGGTCTGAATAGTCAGGGATAATCCTCCTGTAATATCCCGCCAGCCCCAGGAACTGCCTCACCTCCTTTTTGGTCTCGGGCCTGGGGCAGGCTGCAATCGCTGCATGATATCATCTAGATAGGCTGCGGCACATGCAGCATGGGGTCTTAGCACCCGATCCATGACACAAATTGGTGCAATCCAAACGGCGTGATGATGGCTGTTTTTTCTTTGGACATTGGAGATAAGGGGATCTGCCAATATCCCTTTTCCAATGTCCAAAGTCCAATGTCGAGTAAAAGCGAGCCGTGCCTAACCGACCGAGCAACTCGTCAATCCGCGGCATTGGATAAGCATCAAACTTTGACACTGCGTTCACCCTGCGGTAGTCCACACAAAAGCGCACCGAGCCGTCCGTTTTAGGCACCAAAACTATCGGGCTCGCCCAATCACTGTGGGACTCCTCGATTACTCCCATCCCCAGCATAGCTTCTAATTCAGCCTGAACTACCTTTTTTTTTGTTCAGGTAATCTATACAGCCGGCTGCGAACCACCACGCCCGGCTCTGTCTCAATATGGTGCTGAATCAGATTAGTACGACCCGGTAGAGGCGAAAACACATCAGCAAATTCGGACTGCAACCGCCCGATATCAGTGAGCTGCGAGGGCAAGAGGTGATCCCCCCCCGGGGCCAGGGCGAGGGTTTTTCCTTTGATAATCGCTTCTGGCCCGAGATCTTCCTCTCCGCTCACTGCCGTCGCTTACAGCACTGACGCCTCCGTGCTCCATTTTTTGAGGAGGTTGAGGTGGTAAATTTGCCGAGCGTTGCCTCTATCCGTTCGTACTACTTCATAATTGAGATCTCCTATCCGCTGTGTGACCTCAAAGGGTCCTTGCCACTACGCTAATAATTTGGAGCTAGAGGTGGGCAGTAACACGAGCACTTTATCTCCCGGTGCAAATTCTCGTAGTTTAGTTCCCCTGTTATACGACTGGCTCTGTCTGTCCTGGGCCTTAAGCAAATTCTCCATAGAGAGCCGCCCCAGTGTATGGAGTTTTGCCCTCAGGTCCATGACATATTGAATTTTGTTTTTACCCTCCGAGCGTCCGTCCTCCCAAGTTTCAAGTTTCAAGCCATGATAGCCAGACACGGACAGGCCTCGATAGACCATACAGATATAGCCACGATAGGCCAGACGCAGACAGCCACGATAGGCAGACACAGACAGGCCTCGATAGACCATACAGAAATAGCCACGGTAGGCCAGACACAGACAGCCACAATAGGCAGACACAGACAGGCCTCGATAGACCATACAGAAATAGACACGATAGGCCAGACGCAGACAGCCACGATAGGCAGACACAGACAGGCCTCGATAGACCATACAGATAGTAAGATTTTTTTTTTTTTTTTTCGCTAGTAACACCACCACCAGTAATTGCATGAATTTACCTGATTTCTATCAGGAGAGCTTGCTGAGCTTCGAGAATGGTCAGGTCTGATGTATGATTCGAACACTGAGGAAGACCATCTGCCCATGATCTTAATAGCTGATGTAGAGACTCCTCGTTCAGCTGCTGAAGTAGCTGGTCCAATTCTGAATAATGGCTGGTATAAGAGAGGGGGATAGACTGCAGCTTGAGAACAGCGGTTAAGGGAGTTCTAAAACAGGCCTTGGAAACGGGTGCTCCGTTAGGTAGAGTAAAGAGCGGTGCCTCTTTAGAAGTTCTAAGCCGGATTTTAAGGAATTTCACCGTGGCTGAGAAGGGACAGAAATTGATTTTATAAATTGTTAAGGTAGCACCAGAACCTTGCGCATCGGTTTGGAGTGCTTCAGAAGAGTGTGAAGAATTTAGGTCCAAATCGTAGATCTGAAAAGGAATGCCACGAGCAGGATCAAGTTAATTGGTTTCTGAGTGAATTCCCCTGGACGCATAAACCCGTAGAAGGCAGATAAACACTGCCTCGAGAAGAATATTGAGGTACTTAGAGAGAAGGCCATAGCTGATGGAAGTAATCAATTTGCAATATGGCATGGTAATAGCAGATGTTTGTCTTTAATTTTGTTGGGAGATTTAGCTAACCCCTTAAGTAGTAATCGAACGGAATATTCAGAAAAAGGCTTTGAAAATTAGGATTATAAAATTCAGCGTAGAATTGGATGCCGGCAAGGAGTCTGTGAATAGAGAAATTTTAAGATTGCGATTTTTAAAATTAAAGACGAGAAAGGAGCAAACGGTCGAAATTAGAATAGGTAAAACAGAAATTTGGAAGGAAAAACATTAGAAAGCGGACCATGCAGACGTGTAGGCTTGAGTGTAGAGGGAGCGAAGCCTTTAGAAATGCGATTTCTAGCTGACGCAAGCAGGTCGTTTAGTTTAGTATTATGTCTGCTAACGGAGGGCAGATTGAAGGATCCGGGTTGGCTGAGGGGCACAGCAGTCTGAAAGTCTGAAGTGTAATGTGAAGGCCGCAACAGCCGAGTAAGACTGAAGTCGAAGGTATGAGTGACAGAATGAACCAACACCAGTAGATGTGCGAAATAAACAAGCCTAGATTACAGCTTAAAGTCCGCATAAAATCGAAATTGACTTAAACTTACTAGCACGCATTGTTAATCTTGATGTAACAATTAATCATTGTTTGTCTTCGTAATCTTTGTCGAAATCTGAACATTCCACTCTGTAATGCATAGTTTTTCTGATGACGTCAGTTTGACAGCATGTGCAGACCTCCTTAACACACCCCTCCAGCCGTTAGTTTGCTATGAGGGAGACTACGACTCAAATGAAAGGGTCCATATACACATCAGCTTGATAGATCCGGTGTTCATAATAGCGCTAGTCCAAGAGTAAGCCGTGTAAAGATGAGGTGAGAGCATTCCAGAACGAAGCATCCCGGAATAGACGAGGATGAAACAATGACTGAATAAACATAGATAGCATAGGATTAAAACCACAATTTTAAGTGTGCTAGACAAAGCATATTTTAACAGAAATGTGAACGATCCTTATCAGTATAAAAGATTGTAGCTTTTATTACAAGCCTTAAAATGTCTCATTACGAAGGAGTTATTCGAAACATTGCATGCACTATGATCAACATCTTAATTATGCAGTGTGAGTCTGCTAGATAAACAAGCACGAACGCCCAGTGCTTTATCTTGAACGTCTGAGTATAAAGCCTTGCAGAGAATAAAGTGAATGCCCAAACGCCACAAGTGCGTAGAACAAAATGATACTTATAATGTTGTAGATTGATGAAGTAATGGAGGCGAGATGCCGAAAGAGACCGGCAGCCTTGATTCTGTCTGCTGGTCCGGAGAGACTTCATTCGTGCAGGTTCACGTGCGTACGGATGAAATATTTGTTGATTGAGACCAAAATCCTTTCAGGTGTTGAGACCCAAGCAGCACTGACGCGACAGCTCGGAAAGCACCGGCGTTGCCAAGACCGGTGTTTTGTTTTTTGTTTTTTTTTTTTTTGTTTTTTGCTGCGGGTTGCTATTCCAGTCCGGGGTTTGAGATGACCCCAATAATGTCATACATAGCCCCTAGAATGTGAATTCTTTCGAGAAACCCTTTTTTGAAAGCGATTGGACTATTTTTAGTAGTAACTGACAGTTTTGAGAAAACCTGGCAACCCTGGAAAGCACACGAAACTCCGCCAAATGTTTCACATCCTCTGCCGAGAAAAGCAAAAGCTTGTATATCATCCGACACGAACGACCGCAGATAATCACCGCGACACGGAGCAAAGCCAACGATCTCGTGTGCATCTTAGAGGAACGTCGAACTCGCTATAGTTTGCAGGACACAAACTTAACTATAACGAGTAAATCAATAAACGCGACAGCTTGAGCAAGGAACAATCGTGTCGGAATCTGCGGTTGTTATCACGTCGGCATCTGTGAACTCAAACAGGTGTAAGTACGATCTTTTATACCAAAGTATAGAGACGTGATTGGATAATGAGGAAGGTAATTAGTGACGAAGTAATTGCGTCTTCCTGGCAGAACTTAGGCTAAAGCTTTCATTTCACTCAAATTCTTGAATTGATTTTGCTTGACCATCCTTACAAGGCTGCAGTTCTCACTGTTGGTTGTGCATCTTTTTCTTCTACACTTTTTCTTTCCACTCAACTTTCTGTTAACATGCCTGGATACAGCACTCTGTGAACAGCCAGCTTCTTTGACAATGAATGTTTGTGGCTTACCCTCCTTTTGAAGAGTGTCAATGATAGTCTTTTGGACAACCGTCAGATCAGCAGTCTTCTCCATGATTGTGTAGCTTAGTGAACCAAACTGAGAGACTATTTTGAAGTTCATGAAATCTTTGCAGGTGTTTTGAGTTGATTACCTGGCATGTCACCATATTCTAATTTGTGGGTGGGTTTATGTTAAATGTGAGCCAAAATCATCACAATTAACAGAACCAAAGACTTAAAGTACTTCAGTCTGTGTGGACTGAATTTATTTGAATTTCAGTTGAATTACTGAAATGGACTTTTCCATGACATTCTAATTTAATTAGATGCACCTGTAGTGTTCCAGTTTTGAGTTAAGTTGTCTGCTGTTAAATGTTTTTTATTTCCTGTATATGCCCGTTGATTAAATTCTATATCTGAAGAATTCTCCTGCGTCTCCTCACTCCTTCGCTAGTGTAACGTGATGGAAGCATTGTTTTATTGGGTAAAATTACTAAAAAGCTTTAAATGGGTGTGCAGAAACGTTTACAGCCTGTGTTGAACTGTTTGCACAGCAAATTTAATCTCCGTTTTAACAAATCAAGGGTTTTTACAAAGTGTTGTCCATGTCTGCATAATTAATCCCAAGAAATTTTAGAATCTCTTATGTATTTCCCTAATGACAAATCACTAAATATAAGACCAGACAAAATCTCACCACTTTCAGTTGCAACACACTCATCTGTGAATACTTTACATTAATTTTACTTTTTTTTCTTGCAACAAAATTGAGACTTTATGAAATGCTTGCATTAGCCGTGTGTTTTACTGAAATGTGACTAATATTTTCTCATGTTGTACTGCATAGTTATTTCATGTGATTTGAAGAACTGCACTATGAATAACATGATGGATAATGTGTCTTATCCTATGATACTGACTCTTATGGTACCAAAAGAAACTAAATCCTACAAGCATGTATATTTTATATGCTTTCTTGCCTTATATCTCCTGATACTGTCAATTAATATTAGTCTTGTTATGGTCATTATAATGGAGAAAGCTCTTCATGAACCAATGTACATGTTCTTGTGTCATGTGTGTATAAATGGGGTTTTTGGAGCCTCTGGATTCTACCCAAAAATTTTGTCTGATTTAATATTTGACTCATATGTGATCTCCTTTCATATGTGTGCTCTGCAAGCCTATGTTATCTACAGTTCTTTACTTTCTGAGATCACAATATTAACAGTGATGGCTTATGATAGATATGTAGCCATATGCAAACCTTTAGAGTATCATTCTAAGTTAACTAAAAACACCTGTGTGAAATTAATTATTTTCTCATGGATTGTTCCCAACTGCTTTTGCATTACAGCAGCCCTGTTTTCAAACTTGAGACCTATTTGTAAATATCACATTGACAAATTATATTGTGACAACTGGTCAATTGTAAAACTGTCTTGTGAATCATCTTTTGTTAATAACGTCTTTGGATATGCTATAATTGTTATATTTTTTAGCTTTATAATTCTTGTTATAGTGTCCTACTTTAAACTGATCTCTGCATGTAAATCATCTTTAGAAAGCAGAAGGAAATTCTGGCAAACATGTCTGCCACACATATTTTCGCTGTTGAATTTCACTTTTGCCATTCTTTTTGATAGTATGTATAGCAGATATGGTGCAAATGACATTTCAGAGAGTTTGCGTAATTTTTTGGCTCTTGAACTGGTGATAGTCCCACCTGTGTTCAATCCTCTAATCTATGGATTAAATATTAGAGCAGTGCGTAAAAGAGCCTTTACTTTGTGTTGCATTAAGAGTAAATGTTTCACTTGCACAAAAAAGTTGTAAAACCTTTTTTTTACTGGATTTTTAAACAATAGTAATGACAGTCTGGTTTTCATATATATGTATGTATGTATGTATTTGTGTGTGTGTTTGAGTGTGAGAAAGAGAGACAAAATATGGTAAAAGGTGTGTTTTAATAAGCATATAAAGCAACTAAATATATATATCATGATTAAAAACGCTACAGTTGGGCATCGTTTGAATTTTAATGATTCCAGTTCTTGTCAATTCCTAAGTTTGATTCCAATAAGGTAAATAAATAAAAAACCTTAGATATCATCTTATTGCAAAATATTTCATAGTTAGCTGAATACTATGAATGAAAATCAACAGGCTAAAGAAAACCTATACAAGGATGTGTGTGCAGCAGAGAAAACGTGAGTCTTCTTGACTTGAATGGTTTAAAATCACATTGAAAGTTTAGTTTGTAATAATAACAAAGATGGACTCCAGGTACATTTTTGGTAGTACAAAAAAAGAGCATTTTATTTAATATGTTAATAAATACTTAGGCTTGGGAATCCAAAATCTATTATATGATATATAATAGGATGATAGGAATCATGATAATAGGAATAGGATGCTTAAGGTCAGGAATCTGCTAGTTGTTATAAAATTTAAATTTTGATTCCTCTTATTGATTCCTTTGTGCACATTTTAATATGACTTTAAACCATTCAAGCACAAGAAGACTCGTGCTCTGTTTTTTGTACTGCACACATAGGAGTATAGCCATCATTTCAGAAATTAAAAAAAAAATATATATTAATAAAAACTTGGATTTTTATCTAATTGACATAATTTGCTTTATTTTTTCTTATATCTTTTAATTGGCTTAGAAATCAAATACACTGCTGGACAATAACCAATCATTTGTATTCTATAATATTTTTTTCTGTGTTTCCGTAATGACAATTTTAGGATTGGCTTATACAAACACATAAAAATGCAGAATAGTTTCTATATTGTTATAAATGTTATGTCAATTATAACTGCATATACTATACTATATATACTAGGGGTGTAACGGTTCACAAAATTCACGGTTCGGTTCGATACAATACACTGGTGTCACGGTTCGGTTCGGTACGGTTCGGTACGTTTTAGATACAGCAAAAAGAAAAAATTGGCAGATAAATTTCCTTGATTTTTAAAAAATGTTTTATTTATTAAAACTAACAAAGTATGTTTTTTTTTTTACACTGAACAATGATGGAGCTATTCTTTACCCATCTTCTATGGTGTTTTCTTAGCAGCATACTGTATAAAACAAAAACAGCTCCTTATAAAAAAAAATGAAAATGTTATATTGGTTATGAACAAATACAAAGATGTAACTTTTTATATGGAACTCTATAACTCTTTATATTGAGTGTGTTTTTACTCAATTAGTTCTCTATAGGGCTTATGTTTTTTGGAACAAAGCAGGAATTATGGTCTGTCTGAAATGGGCTCGTGAAGGAATATTGTAACGGGGCTCAATTACATTAAGCATGTTCTTAAAACCTACGTTTTCCACTACAGAGTAAGGCGCTCGCTCACTCAGTACACGCTGATGGCTCGTTGCAAAATGGCTAATGCGTTTAACAGACCAGAAATAGAAGATCCTCCAATAACCAACAGGTCTGGTGTTTGGGTGCACTTTGGATTCCCTGTAAGCTATAATGGTGATGATAGAATCAATGGTAAATAGTAAGGTCTCATATCCGCGGCTATAACGTAAATGTAGCCTAACAATCGCCGTGGTGATGTCTTTTGCCCTGTTTGAATCCGTTGGAAATGTCTGTCTAAATGCTGAGGGGATAGTTTGTTTCGTGTATGTTTCGCCTTTTTTCCGTCTTTTCCCAGATACTGACACACTAAGGTGATGTCGGCGTAAATGAGTTGACATGTTTCAAGTATTCCCGCTGGTGTTTTTTTTTTTTTTTGTATTCCCGCTGCTGTACCCTAGATGCGACATATCGTTGTTTTTTTTATCCACCACTCTCTTGCCATCACCATTATAGCTTACAGGGAATCCAAAGCACACCAAAATGGGCGGGGCAAATGGCTATATAAGCAGGCAAATCGCCATAGGAAATCAGGTCATACGACTGAAGCAACGACACTGAAGCCGCAGACTCGTGGCATGGCATATAACCCGGTACTCATTCCGTATCTCAGGGAACCGAGGTTACGTTCGTAAACGAGTACGTTCCCTTTCGATACTTCACTCATACTGCGTATGGGGAATGAATTCAACCGCGCTGTGCCATGGGAGGGAACGACAAAAAACTTATCTTGAACACCTTGGGGTCCAGGGGATAAGTGAGAGAGCCGGAGCCATCGAACCCTTAACGCTACACTGCTTAAGAGGGAGCTAGCTCCCTGGAGGTGGCACGGTGACGGCGTTTGATAGAGGCCGTTGTATCAAACCGAAAGAACCCGATCGTGCAAGGTCGGGATGTCCAGGTTATAGAATCTGACAAAAGTGGACTGCGAGGACCAGCCAGCCGCTTCACAGATGTCTTTGATAGAGACACCACTAGACCAGGCCCAAGAAGAGGCCTTCCCTCTAGTGGAGTGGGCTCTTACTCCTATGGGGCACTCAAGGCCCATGGAGGAGTAACATAAAGCGATAGCATCGACTATCCAGCGATAGAGGCGTTGCTTTGAGACCGAAGACCCCTAGGCGCGGCCCCCAAAGCAGACAAAAAGCTTGTCAGATTGCCTGAATGGCTGTGACCGCTCAATGTATATCCTCAAAGACCTCACTGGGCAGAGTAAATCCAGTTCTCGCTCACCTGACAAAGGAGGCAGAGCCGTGAGGGAAATTACCTGTGCTCTGAACGGCGTCGAGAGCACTTTAGGGACATAGCCATGCCTGAGTTTTAAAATGACCTTCGAACCATTGGGCCCAAACTCTAGGTATGCAGGGCTCACCGAGAAAGCCTGCAAGTCACCAACATGCTTGACCGATGCTAGAGCAAGTAGCAGAACGGTTTTGAGCGTTAGTGCTTTGAGTGCTCCAAGGACCGTGTGGAGGTCCCAAGTGGGAACGGTGAGAGGACGCAGGGACTTTAACCACCTAGAACCTCTCAGGAAACTCACAATGAGGCTGTTTCAACCCACAGATTGGAGCATGAAATGCTGTGATGGCTGCTACGTACACCTTGAGCGTTGAAGGGGTAAGACCTTTGTCTAGACGCTCTTGGAGAAATGACAGTATCAGAGATATGTCACATTCAACAGGGTCATCGTTTTGTGCAGAGCACCAGTCGACGAAGACTGACCATTTCTGGGCATAGAGGCGTCTTGTAGATGGGGCTCTTGCCTGAGCAATGGTGTGTAGCACATCCCCGGGGAGGCTTAGAGGCTCCCATCGAGGGACCATACATGCAGAGCCCAGAGTTCTGGGCGTGGATGCCAGATTGTCCTGTTCGCCTGAGAGAGGAGGTCCTGCCTCAGGGGGATCGGCCATGGGGCTTTCGCCAAAAGCCTGAACAGCTCCGAGGACCAAATTTGGCTCCTCCAGAGTGGGGCCACCAGGAGGACTCTGTGCCTGTCTTCCCTGACTCGTCTGATGACCATGTCTGCTCCTAGATTCGTCTTGCCAGGTATATGCGTCGCCTTGAGCGTCCGCAGCCTGGGTAATGCCTATTCCAAGAGGTGCTTTGCCAGTGCGCAGAGGCGGCTGGACAAAAGGCTGCCTTGGTGGTTTATGTAGGACACCACTGTCATGCTGTCCAACTGGACTAGGACATGGCGCCCCTTCAGGATGGCCTGAAAGGATTGAAGGGCTCATTGTACCGCCAGCATCTCGAGGCAGTTGATATGAAGATGGCTCTCCTCGTGCGACCACGTGCCGAAGGTTGGTCTGCCCTCGCATAGAGCGCCCCAACCCAGGTTGGATGCATCTGTTGAGAGCACCATCCTTCTGGAAACCGCCTGTAGGGGTACCCCATGGCTGAACCAAACAGGGTTCATCCAAGGCTCCAGGGCTGCTAGACAGGCCTGGTTGACCCTGATGCGAAAGCTGCCGTGCCGCCAAGCATGAGGTGGGACCCGGAGTTTCAGCCAGTATTGCAGGGGCCGCATTCGTAGGAGGCCGAGCTGTAAAACTGGGGAGGTGGAGGCCATCAGCCTTAGCATCCTCTGGAAGAATTTCAGAGGGAAACAGGCTTTGTTCCTGATGGAAGCCACGAGCTACCGAAGTACCAGAGCACGCTCTGGTGATATGACTGCCCTCATATGGACTGAGTCGAAACCGCTCCCAGGAACGTAATATGTTGACTGGGGAGCAGTGAGCTCTTGGCAAAAATGACCCTGAGTCCTAGGCACTCTAAGTGGCTCAGGAGCACGGATATGTGGTGGTTTAGCTCGGTTCGCGACTGTGCTAGAATGAGCCAGTCGTCGAGATAGTTCAGAACACGGATTCCCATCTGTCTCAGAGGGGAAAGCACCTCGTTCATGCACTTCGTGAAAGTGCGGGGAGCTAGGGACAGCCCAAAGGGAAGGACTGAATAGTGGTAAGCCACACCCTCGAATGCGAATCTCAAGAATCTTCTGTGATGGGGGGCAATCTGGATGTGAAAGTATGGGTCTTTCAGGTCCAGCAAGAAGAACCAGTCCTCGGGGAAAATCTGCGTGAGGATCTGCTTCAATGTCACCATCCTGAACTTCCGTTTCATCAGGGAGAGGTTCAGGAGTCTGAGGTCTAAGATGGGTCCGAGACCGCTACTTTCTTGGGGACAAGGAAATAATGGCTGTAGAACCCCGATCTGCTTTTTGAGGGAGGAACTATCTCTATGGCTCCCTTTCTTAGCAGCGTCATCACTTTGGTACGGAGGACCTGAGCATCATCCAGCTCTACCAAAGTGGGAATTGGGGGAAAGCATAAAGAAGGAGGCTGGGCCAGTTGTAGGCCAGTGCATCTATGTCCTTCGAAAAATAGGTCGGTCAATGAGAGTTGCTTTCTTTTTTTTTTTTTTTTTTTACTTTATTTTTATTCTTTTTCCTTTTGAAAATACACAACAACAAAAACAAAACAGCCATAACAACATACAAACACAACTTAACAAAACGGAACAATCGTTTGGTCACTCATACATTCTTACATAAAACAAAATTGGTGAAAGTGTATTATGTCATACATTGGTCAATAAACATGTCATGAAGTTGTAAACACAATCCATTTTTCCCAATACTGCAAATACTTATCCATCTGTAGGTTTAAAGCGAAAGTCATCCTCTCCATACTTTGGACACTGGTAATAATGTCCAGCCATTCAGCCTTTGTTGGGGGTTCAAATTGTAGCCACTTTCGTGTTACAGCTTTCTTGCTGGCTGCTAATAATATCTTTATAAGGTACTTGTCTTTCCTCATCAATTGAGCTGCTAAATTGCCCAGGTAAATTGTAGAAAATGAGCAGTCAATTCCATCACCGAAAATAGAATGTATTACTTGTATTACCTCCTGCCAATATGACTGAATGGCTGGGCAGCTCCAGAATACATGAAAATGGTCTGCCAGCTGTTCCCCACATTTCCTCCAACATAGACCACTTCCCTTCTCGCGAGACTGAATAGATTTTAACTTGGGGGTAACAAAGTATCTAATAAGATTCCGCCAACAAAACTCTCTCCACATACCCAAGCTGGTAGAAGTCGCCTGTACAGAACAAATATTCAGCCAATCTTCCTCTGAAATAACTAGACCAGATTCTTTTTCCCATTTTAATCTAACCTTATTTGTTGATTGTTTCTTTATGGATTGGATGGATAGGTATAGTTTTGAGATAAGTTTATTATTATCTTTATTTTTATACATGTCAGTAAATAGATCAATTAAATTAGTGTCATGCTTCTCCATGAATCGTATCTCTTTATTAAAATAAGTTCTAGTTTGTAAATACCTAAAAAAATCAAGTTTTCCCAAACCATATTTACCAGAAATCTCCTGAAAGCTATCTAATTCTCCCTTTGATGAGATTGAACTAAAAGAGGTGATGCCAAGCCTATACCAGAGCTGAAACCTCCCATCGGCCCTTGCTGGTTTAAAGTCGGGGTCGAAAGCTATCCATCTTAATAGTCTAGATTGTCTTTCAAGTAACGGCGATTTGCATTCTTTAAACCAGATTCTAAAAGGAACCTTAGTCCACTGATTTAAACTTTTAGAATGCTGTTCATATAAAGGTTTGCTACCCAGCACCGATTGCAATGGAACAGTCAGCTGCGAGATCTCCAAGTCCTTCCACTTTGCTGTATACTCTGGGTTACAGCAGCATGCTAAGGGTTTTAGCTGGGCTGCTTTGAAATAATCTGATAGACACGGCAGTGATCTACCCCCTTTCTCTTTCGGTAGCTGCAGTGTTTTAAATTGAATTCTTGGCCTCCTACCCCCCCATACGAATCTTGAAGTCCATTTATCCCACTCATTAAATTGTTTTAAAGGAACTTCAACTGGTAAGGATTGGAAGAGGTATAAGAGTCGGGGGAGCATGTTCATTTTTACTGAATCTATTCTGTTATGCATCTCTAGGGGCAGTTGGGACCACCTATCTATATCTGATCTAATGTTCTTACTTATAGGACCATAGTTGCTATCAAACAATTTAGAAATATCCTTTGTTATTATAATCCCCAGGTACTTAATACTTGGTGAATTCCAATTAAATTTAAATCTACCCAGTATGTCATTCTGAGGGGTGTAGTTATAACTTAAGATTTGTGTTTTTTGAACATTTAATTTATATCCCGAGTAAGTACCGAACTTTTTTAAGACAGACATCAACCTAGGAATACTAACCTCTGGTGCAGTAACAAACAACAAAACATCGTCTGCGTACAGACAAATCTTTTGTTCGAAACCTTGAACCGTAATACCTTTTATCTCCTGTTCGTCTCTAACTGATTGTGCTATGGGCTCAATGAATAAAGCGAAAAGGGCGGGGCTGAGAGGGCATCCCTGGCGGCAGCCTCTTTCCAGGTTAATACTCTGAGTGAGATGCCCGTTGATCCTTATTCTAGCCTTTGGTGATAAGTACAACATTTTGATGCATCTAATAAACTCATCTTTAAAACCGAATCTACTCAATGCCAAATACAGGTACTCCCAGCGAACCGAATCAAATGCCTTCTCGGCGTCTAAACTAAGTACTACTGCTCTGATGTTTCCTTTAGTGACATGATCAAGTACATGCAGCACCCGCCTTATATTATCTTGTGTCTGTCTGTCACGTACGAATCCTGTCTGGTCTGAATCCACTAATTCTGGTATTATATCTTCCAGTCTTTTAGCTAATATCGACGCATATAATTTATAATCCACATTTAATACAGAAATTGGCCGAAATGCGCTACACTCCTTTTTGTCTTTACCCTCTTTAGGAATAACTGAAATTATTGCCTCACTCCATGTTTTTGGTGGTTCACCCCCTTTTAGTGTATAGTTAAAACAATCAAAAAGTATAGGGACTAATTGATCTTTTAAAGCCTTATACCACTCGGATGGAAAGCCATCTGTTCCCGGCGCTTTATTAACTTTTAATCTAGAAATTGCTTTCCCTATTTCTTCCTTTGTGATCTCTGCCATTAGGGCTTTATTTTGTACTTCACCTATAGAGGGTAAGTCAAGTGATTCTAAAAATAAATGCATTTCCTGTGAGCTAGTTGTATTTGGTTCCTTGTATAGATTTTTATAGTAATTTTCAAAAATATTGTGAATATCTTCTTGCTTATGACAATTGTTTTTGGTTTTGGGATCCCTAATTTCATATATAGTATTATCAGCCTGTTGCTTCCTTAACCTCCATGCCAACAGCTTCAAAGCCTTAGGGCCATTTTCATAATATCTCTGTTTAATGAATTTAGCCTTTTTCTCTAATTCTTCCTCATATAATTTATTTATTTCCTTTTTAACATTGTTTATTTGATTAAATATATGTATTTTTTTCTTCTCAACATGTTCTCTCTCTAAGAGGCTCAGATTTTCTTGTAGTTCAAGCAGCCTTCTACTTCTTTTCTTTTTTCTATACGATGTGAGAGCTATGAGTTTTCCTCTGATCACTGATTTTAAGGCGTCCCACAGGACACTAGGTGATACTTCCCCGTTATCGTTGTTATCCATATAATCCACCAGTTCTTTTTGGACGTATTCCTTACATGTACTGTCATTCAAAATGCTTGTATTAAGTCGCCACAACATATCCTTCTTTTTATTATCTAAATGCAGGGTCAAGTAGACAGCGGAGTGGTCAGAGATATCTCTGACTCCTATCTTGCAATCTATAATTCTGTGTCTGTCTGATTGAAAAATAAAAAAATAATCAATTCTTGAATAAACATCTTGACTTGCAGAGTAGAATGTGAATTGTTTGTCTGTTGGGTGGAGATCCCTCCACACATCAATCAGTCCCATCTCCATCAAAAGTTTTTTCGTTATACTAGCTCTAGAAGTTAACCTCTTTAGTGCATTAGAAGAATCGAGTTTAGGCTGTATTTGGGTGTTCCAGTCTCCTCCACATATTAAAACCCCAGAGGATTCAGAAGCAATTAACTGAAAAATTTCCTTAATACAGGAATTGTCCTGCTCAGGGGCTATGTATACATTAACTAGTGTAACTTCTTTCTGATCTAGAAATCCCTTAACTAAAACATACCGTCCCTCTTTATCAGTAAATTCAGAAACCACTTGAAATTTTACACTATTAGAGATTAGTATTGCTACCCCTCTTCTTTTCCCTTTCTTATAGGATGAGTAAAATACATTCTTAAACCCTAGTTTTTTTAATTTTTCGTGCTCTGCATTGTTGAAATGAGTCTCCTGCCAAAATATGATATGTAACTTTTCCTTTTTCATCTTTGCAATAGCCTTGCTTCTCTTAATTGGGTTGTGTAAACCATTTACGTTTAGGGTTATCACCCTATATTCCTGACACTGCATTTAAACCACAGCAAGACACTGTTTGTAAACCACATTATTGGTGACCAAACCTGAACTATATTAGAACTATATAACAAAATGAGAACATCACAAAAACAAAAAATAAACCAGCAAATCAAAAAACATAGGTAGACCTCCATTGTGAAGTATTAACACTTCGTGATGTGGGGGGAATAGTCCAGCAGCTAACCACCAGAGCCCCCCTTCAGTGCAATCTATTGTACACTCAAGGATGTACTGTGCACTTAGAAAAGTCAAAAACATAAGTACCCGTACTTGTCGGTCAACTATTCTCATTAAAGGCTAAGGTTGATTCTGAACAGTTAAATTGTATATTTAAACTCCAACAGAGCTGAGGGATCAGCAATAGATTCAATAGGGAAAATATTATGAATAAAAAATAAAAGACTTGTGGGGATGTGAAGAACAACTTAAAAGAGCATAGGAAACTTATCCTAGTCTTTACTCCCACATTGAGGGCATAAAACCTTGTCCCTTGGTGCTAATGTCATTAATGCATTAGTGTCCATAACCATACAACCGCTTGATGTTTTTTGCTCATATTATGCAGTCACTTAACGATCTGTTGTCACCCGAATCCAACGTTACCTTAATGGCTTTAACGATAGATCTATCTTGGCCGGTGAAAACTCCGTAGCTTCTCCTTGATCCAATCCTGGCGGGACTGCCGATTTGCCATGTTCGCGCTCGTTGATCGTTGCCAGACGACCTTCTGTGCTTTTTCCGCAGCCTCAGCGGTTTTCTCCCACTCAATCGGGAATCCCCTCTTCTTCAGATCCTCTGCTGCTTCCGATGCATTTCCATAAGTAACTGGCCCACTCTCAAAAAAGACTCGCAGTTTCGCTGGCGGCGGTGTTTGAAAACGTATTCCTTTTTCTCGGAGAACCCTCCTAATCTGTGTATACGCCTTCCTTTTTGCTAGCGTTTCTGCAGGATAGTCATGATCGAAGTAAATCCTCCTGTCGCTGTGGTATATCTCCTTTTTCTTCCACGCAGAACGTAGAACCATCTCTTTAATTTTAAACTGCTGGAAGTACACAATCACCGATCTGGCTTGCGCCTCTCTGGGCGGTCTGGGGCCGAGTGCTCTGTGGCATCGTTGGATACCAAGGTCAACGTCAGCAAGGGGTTCCAGCTCTTTTCTAATAAAGTTCTCTATGAACTGGAATATGTTGTTTCCCTCGGTTCCCTCCGGGATCCCATAAATGCGAACATTGTTACGCCTTGAGCGTGCTTCCAAGTCCGTTAGCTTTAACTGCAAACTGTCCTGAGCTTGTAGTGACTGGCTCAGTGCCTCTCTAAAGTCCACGGACCACTCTTCAGTTTCGGCTATCCGAGCCTCGGCCTCACTCACTCTGTCAGTAGTGGTTTTTAGATCGGTTGCGACCTCGTTAAGCTTCTGATGGATTTCCTCTCGAATGTCCGCTAGCTCCTTTTTCAAGTCGTCTCTGATTCTATCTCGAAAGTTACTCAGTTCAGTCTTCATCTCCGTTGACATCATCTTTATATCTGTGCGGATGGCGGCGAAATTAACTTCCATATCCACCGCTGTTGATTTGGCATTTTGTCCACGTGCGCCATCACTCTCTCCTTGTTCCTCGACCATGACACCCTCCGTCGTTATTTTTTCACCCTTCTCCGCCTTCCCAAACTGCTTTCCTTTGCCTTTCCTGTGCTTTTCCCCTTCCATCACTGATTATTAAAAAATTAAGTCTTACAAATATTCAAATTGGGGAATAAACTCCGACCGAGCGGGAGTGCGGGATTATGCGGCCATACGCTTCGGATTACCACCGGAAGTCCGAGAGTTGCTTTCTGAGGCGAAGAGGTCGACCTCTGCCTTCCCAAAAATCTCCCAGATTTTGTGAACCATCTGGGGATGGAGCATCCACTTGTCTGAGGGAACATTGCTCCATGAAAGCATGTCTGCTCCTAGATTCATCTTGCTAGGTACATGCGTCGCCTTGAGCGTCCACTGCCTGGGTAATGCCTATTCCAAGAGGCACTTTGCCAGTGCGCAGAGGCGGCTGGAGGAAAGGCCGCCTTGGTGATATATGTAGGACACCACTGTCATGCTGTCCGACTGGACTAGGACATGGCACCCCTTCAGGATGGCCTGAAAGGATTGAAGATGATCCACAGTGCTGACGCTCTCCAGACGCGAAGAAATTCTGCCTTTGTTCATAACCACTCCTCTAGCCCCAGCTTGCCCGCTTTGGCCCAAGGTTTTCGTCAGGCCAAAAAAACCCTGGCCATTGGCCCTGAGGAAGCCCTGACAAGTCACGATCAAGCCCCAGAAGTGACAGTGGAAATGTAACTGGCCCTGGCATGCACTAGCATGCCCGCTTTTAGCCAGACAGTGGAAACGTGGCTATTGTGGACCTTTAGCCTCATGTCCACTTTTGCATGCTTTCCATAGAATTCGTTCACGTGCTATTCGGAAACAGTATGATTAATCAACTTGAATTCCATAACTTATCGCTGGCGTGGTGAGAAGATGATCTGGTTCATATTTCATGACAATTGGTTCAATGGCCTAGGACGAGTTCGGAAAAGTAGTTTTTACGAACAATTGAAAATATCGAAAAAACGAAACCTTGCGTTTTTATTAATTTTGGTGTCCTTTCGACTCGCCATGAGCCAAGGAATCAGAGGAAAAAAATAATTGTAAGTTTGTGGTTTACAGTTCAAAAGTTATTAGCATAACATTTTTGAAAGTTTAGACAAGTGGTGGCGCTAGAGAGTTTGAGTTAGAGACTTTTTAACTTTAGAGACTCACTTTACCGCAAGCGGTTCTATGGGCTGCCATAGACTTGCGGCGGAAGAAAAAATATCACGCTAACAGACACAATAGGTACCTAAGCACCTTTGGTGCTTGGCCCCTAATTAGTTACAGGTTTACTCAACACTTGTTAGGGACTCCTTTAATTTATGCTTTAATTACTGCCTCAATTCAGCGTGGCATGGAGGTGATCAGTTTGTGGCACTGCTGAGGTGGTATGGAAGCCCAGGTTTCTTTGACAGTGGCCTGCAGCTCATTTGCATGCTTTGGTCTCTTGTTTCTCATTTTCCTCTTGACAATACCCCATAGATTCTCTATGGGGTTCAGGTCTGGTGAGTTTGCTGGACAGTCAAGCACACCAACACCATGGTCATTTAACCAACTGCTTTTGGCAGTGTGGGCAGGTGCCAAATCCTGCTGGAAAATGAAATCAGCATCTTCAAAAAGCTGGTCAGCAGAAGGAAGCATAAAGTGCCTCAAAATGTCTTGGTAAACTGGTGCTGTGACTTTGGTTTTCAAAAAAACAATGGACTAACACCAACAGATGACATTGCACGCCTAATCATCACAGACTGTGGAAACTTAACACTGGACTTCAAGTAATTTGGGCTATGAGCTTCTCCACCATTTTCTCCAGACCTTCAGACTTATCTGAAAAGAGTACTTTGGACCACTGGGCAACAGTCCATTTCTTCTTCTCTTTAGCCCAGGTAAGATGCCTCTGACATTGTCTGTGGTTCAGCAAACTCCTTGACACGTCTGTGTGTGGTGGCTCTTGATGCCTTGACACCAGCCTCAGTTCATTCCTTGTGAAGTTCACTCAAATTCTTGAATCAATTTTGCTTGACAATCCTCATAAGGATGCGGTTCTCTAGGTTGGTTGTGCATCTTTTTCTTCCACACTTTTTCCTTCCACTCAACTTTTTGTTAACATGCTTGGATAAAGGATTCTGTGAACAGCCAGCTTTTTTGTAAATGAATGTTTGTGGTTTACCCTCTTTGTGAAGGGTGTCAATGATTGCCTTCTGAAAAACTGCCAGATCAGCAGTCTTCCCCATGATTATATAGCCTAGTACCAAACTGAGAGACCATTTTGAGTTGATTAGCTGATTGGCATATCACCATATTCAAAATATTTGAGATAGTGAATTGGTTTTGTTTTGTTAAATGTGAGCCAAAATAATCACAATTAAAAGAACCAAAGACTTAAACTACTTCAGTCTGTATCCATTGAATTATTTAATACACAAGTTTCACAATTTGAGTTGAATTACTGAAATAAATGAACTTTTCCACAACATTCTTATTTATTGAGATCCACCTGTACTTTCCACCTCTATTTAAAAGGATGGTTTCATCAAAATATCTGTACACATACTGTAGATTTTATAAATGTAGTAAATTATTTGATATCAAGGGATTTAAAACAGGTGCTGCCACTACTTTTTGTAAGTCAGCACTGTAAGGAGTAATACAGTGTAAAGAAAATTTGATTTACTGATATTTATTAAATCAGTCAACATTCACATTTGCTTCCATAATAGTGCTATTTTTTTTTTTTAAACAGGTTATGGAACGAGAAAAAAAAAAAAAGATTGTTCAGATTAAAAGTCAAGTTTACCCTAAAAAGAATCTCAAAGATCCATTACATCACACACACACACACACACACACACACACACACACACACACACATATAAATATATATATATATATATATATATATATATATATATATATATATATAAATGAAATATAACGATATCAAATGGGAGCTAGAAGCATTGATTGATTGCGTAAAATTACAAAAAAGCTTTAAAAATGGGTGTGCAAAAATGTTTACAGCCTCTGCTGGGATGTTTGCACAAGTATTGTGAGCAAATTTGACCTTTATTTGAACAAATCAAGGGTTTTTACAAAGTGTTGTCCATGAGCGCGTAATTACTCCCAAGCAATTTTTGAATATCTCTTATGCATTTCCCTAATGACAAATCACTAAATATAAAACCAAACAAGACCTCACCACTTTCAGTTGCAACACACTCATCTGTGAATACTGTACATTTATTTTCCTTTTTTTCTTGCAACAAAATTGAGTCTTTATGAAACGCTTGCATCAACTGTGTGTTTTTACTTTGACTAATTTTTTCTTATGTTGTACTGCATAATTATTTCATGCTATTTGAAGGACTGTACCATGAATAACATGATGGATAATGTTTCTTATCCCATGATACTGACACTCATGGTGCCAAAAGAAACTAAATCATACAAGAATGTATATTTTATATGCTTTCTTGCCTTATATCTCCTGATACTGTCAATTAATATTAGTCTTGTTATGGTCATTATAATGGAGAAAGCGCTTCATGAACCAATGTACATGTTCTTGTGTTATGTGTGTATAAATGGGGTTTATGGAGCCTCCGGATTCTACCCAAAAATTTTGTCTGATTTAATATCTGACTCATATGTGACCTCCTTTCAGATGTGTGCTCTGCAAGCCTATGTTATCTACAGCTCTTTAATTTCTGAGATCACAATATTAACAGTGATGGCTTATGATAGATATGTAGCCATATGCAAACCTTTAGAGTATCATTCCAAATTAACTGAAAACACCTGTGTGAAACTAATTATGTTCTCATGGATTTTTACCAATGGCTTTTGTCTTACAGCAGCCCTGTTAGCAAACTTGAGACCTATCTGTAAATATCACATTGACAAATTATATTGTGACAACTGGTCAATTGTAAAACTGTCTTGTGTATCATCTTTTGTTAATAGCGTCTTTGGATATGGTATAACTGTTATATTTTTTAGCTTTATAGTTCTTATCATAATATCGTACTTTAAACTGATCTCTGCATGTAAAGCATCTTTAGAAAGCAGAAGGAAATTCTGGCAAACATGTCTGCCACACATATTATCGCTGTTGAATTTCACTTTTGCCATTCTTTTTGATAATATGTATAGCAGATATGGTGAAAATGACATTTCAGAGAGTTTGCGTAATTTTTTGGCTCTTGAACTGGTGATAGTCCCACCTGTGTTCAATCCTCTAATCTATGGGTTAAATATTAGAGCAGTGCGTAAAAAAGCCTTTACTCTGTGTTGCATCAAGAGTAAATGATTCACTTGCACAAAAAAAGATGTAAAACATATTTATTATTATTATTATTATTAATTTAATTTTTTTTGTATTATAAAACAATAGTCATGACAATTTGGTTTATATATATATATATATACGTGTGTGTGTGTGTGTGTGTGTGTGTGTGTGTGTATGTGTGTGTGTGTGTGTGTGTGTGTGTGTGTGTGTGTGTGTGTGTGTGTGACAAAATGTTGTTAAAGGTGTTTTAATAAGTATGTAACTGTAGATATATAAGTCCCCTGGATCATAATGATCTCATTTTTATATGTAAATGTCATTATTGTATGTTTTTACAATTTCTCCTTTCATCTATAATTAAAGTTTGTACAAACATACATTTAACCAGTGTCATTTATAACAGAATTTTTAAAAATGTAATCTTTATTGTTCGGGATGAGATCAGAGTGCTACCAAATCTTTAAAAGTAGTGGTGGAAAGAGTACTAAGAAATTTTAAGTAAAAGTATTGCTATTTAAGAAATAATTTACTTAGTACAAGTAAAATTACTGAAAAATAATATTACTCAAGTAAGAGTAAACAAGTTGTTTGCTGTAAAGCTACTCAAATTACTGTGTTACAAAGTACTTTAGTATTATTTTTCTATTTTTACCCAAAATGGGACAATGTAAGCATTATGGGTCAGAATTAACCCTAACTCTAACACCCTGTAATGTGTTTCACAAGTGAGGCAAGAAATCCCTTATGGACAAATGCATCAGATGTCACTACAGCTGAATAACATGCAGCTAGAAATGCTTTGACTGATGAATCGTGGAAGACAATAAACACTCAATTGCAATGCAATGTTAATTGACATAGCTTGTATAACAGTAAGGATTTTATAAATAAATATTTTATGTCTCACTGTGATAAGAAGCAACATGGAACCAAATAAGCTTACTGTTTCAAACACGACTGATGTTATATAGTGATTTTGGAGCAAATCATGATATTAGTCTCATAATTGACATGTTTGACGCTTATATGTTTAGCAAACATACCTATCCCTGTTGCCAGGAGCAACTGTTTTATAACTAATTTTGAAAAGTACATTCACGTATAATATTATGTGGTTGTTTTTAACAAGGGCAAAAGCAAAGAAGGGTAAGTGAAGGTTTAAAAGGAAAGAAAGGATTTTAAACAGTGTGAATAGAAATGTGCCAGTAAAAATAATTTGGGATATGGCTACGGTTGGGCATCGTTGAATTTTAATGATTCCAATTCTTGTCAATTCCTAATTTTGATTCCAATAAGGTAAATAAATAAAAAAATCTTACATATCATCTTATTAAAAAATATTTCATAGTTAACTGAATACTATGAAAATCAAAAGGCTAAAGAACATTTACACAGCGATGTGTGTGCAGCAGAGAAAACGTGAGTCTTCTTGACTTGAATGGTTTAAAATCACAGTGAAAGTTAATTTTTTTAATAATAACAAAGGTGAACTCCAGGCACATTTTTGGTAGGACAAAAAAAGAGCATTTAATTTAATATGTTAACAAATACCTGGGCTTGGGAATCCAAAATCTATTCCAGGAATCATCTAGTTGTTATAAAGTTTTAATTTTGATTTCTCTTATTGATTCATTTGTACGCTTTTTAATATGACTTTAAACCATTCAAGCACAAGAATACTCATGCTGTAATGGGGCTGATGAGTCGTGAGACATGCGGATCCATGTGCAAGGTTTTATTAGACAGAGACGTGGTCATAACAGGCATAGGTCAAACACTGGCAAACAGGTATATAGAGGGCAAGACACAAGAATAATCTTAGGGCAAGTGTGGGTCTTCGATTAGCTAACAATGTCCAGAGGGGTAGACAAGAGGTGTTAATCCAGTATCCAGAGGAAAGGGTCAAAACACGAGTTACAGGGCAAGGCAAGAAAAAGACTAAACCATGAAAACTAGAAACTAAGACAAGACTATGAAAACTAGAAACAGAGACAAGACTACGAAAACAAGGAACTGAAACAAGACTAAGAAAACTAGAAACTAACACCGAAAGACTTACGTATCGCAACTATCGCTAGGAGAGGGATATGTGCAGAACAATACTTAGACCAGATATAAAACAAACACGGAAGGCTTGGTAAGTAGCTAACACTAGGAGAGTGCTAAACAATACTAGGCAGTGTGTGAGAGGAAGTCCAATGCTTATAAAGCCTTTCTGATGATTGTGCTGTGTGTGTGTGACCGGATCATGACATAGCCACCCCCCACCCCAAAGAGCAACTTCCAGACGCTCTATAATGTAGTAGGATGGTGGAGTGGAGGCGGAAGAGGGGGAGGGATGGAGGGCCAAGTCCACATGGAAAAGGAGTTGCTGGGGACCGAGACAGAACCAGCAGAGCAGGAAGTGCAGGTGGAGTCGACGGAACAGGAGTCCACCAGGCCAGAGCCAATGGAACAGGAGTCCACCAGGCCGGAGCGGCAGAACTGGAGCCCACCAGGGCGGAGCAGGCAGAATTGGAGCCCACCAGAGCAGAGCAGGTGGAACTGGAGATCACCAGGGCAGATCAGGTGGAACTGGAGCCCACTAGGGCGGAGCTGATGAAACTGGTGTGCGCCAGGCTAGAGCAGACAGAACTGGAGCCTGCCAGGGTGGAGCAGTTGGAACTGGAGCCCACAAGGCTGGAGCAGAGGACCACCATAGCCGAGTAGACATGACAGGACAGAACAAGGGTTAATAAATGGTCTCCATAGCTGTGACAGGACAGAATGAGGATTCGCAGATGGCATTCATTGCCGTGACAGGACGGAAGTTCATCGACGGCCTCCATAGCCGTGACAGGACAGGACGAGAGTTCACAGGTTGATACCACTGACACCTCTGTAGGTTCTGCAGCGGATGTAGCCACCTCTGGAAGTTCATTAATAGTCTTTTTAGCAGGGCAGAAACACTGTTTATCAATGGTTCCTTTGACTGTAATATAATAGGATGAAATTGAGTTGCTGTGCGCCACCACCACGCAAGGAGCTGAAGTGAGCGCCGCCTTAGGGAGGTTCTGCAGCATGTGCCGCCACCTCTGGAGAAACTGCAGTGGATGCCATCGCCTCTGGGGACACAGTGGTGGTGTACACAGCCCAAACGCAACATAAAACAATCCCCATCATGGGAAGCACTTCAGACTGGGGAATCAGTTCCTGCACAGGAGGGGTTGAACGTGCTGGTTTAGGGATACCAGCAGCTCTTACTGACAGCAGCAGTGGATCCTCCATGCTGGATGCCAGTCTGGGATACTGAAGAGCTGACCTCCAGGCTCTGGTTGCAACATACAAGATGTGATGAGCCTCTGGAAGATCAGCTGTGAAATGATGAGCCTCTGGAAGTCCAGGTAAGAGTGACGAGACTCTGGAAGTTCAACTGAGACGTGATGAGACTCTGGAAGTTCAGCTGAGATGTAACAAGACTCAGGAAGATCAGCGGTGACTTGACTGGACTCAGGAAGGTCAGCAGTGACTTGACTTGACTCGTGAAGGTGAGCGGTGCCTTGACTTGATTCGTGAAGGTCAGCGGTGACTTCACTTAACTCGTGAAGATCAACGGTGACCTGACTTGACTCGTGAAGATCAGTGATGATGTAGCTTGACTCATGAATGGCAACAGTGACATGACTCTCTGCTTTGCCTGCTCCTCACTGGTGCTCTTCAGCTTCGCCCTGACTTCCTGCTCTGCCGGCCCCGCCTTGGCTCTTTGCTCCGCCTTGGCACCCTGCTACACTGGCTCTGCCTTCTTCCCTGGTCCATCCACTTCCACATGGACCTGTTCCTCCATCCCTCCCCCTGTTCTGCCTCCACTCGGGGGGGGCGTGCTATGTCATGATCGTTAGCTGGAGTGCCCATGAACTCCAGTAGAGGGCACTCCACACAGGACTATTGCATTTGGGGTCTGAACTCCATTTTCCATGATCCCATGCCTAGGGCTAATCACCGCCAGGTGTTCCTCATTACCACTCTCCTATATATACTATGTTTGGGCTCTTTTTTAGCCCAGTCTGACATTTCCGAGCATTTCCCTTGTCTTTGTTCCTTCTGTGTCTGATCTTGGATTGTTTATACCACCTGTGATTCTCTGCCACCTGCAGATTCCAGATTTTCAATTAATTGTACCTCGGCCAAATATTGTCCTATCCTAATGTATGGATAAATCTAAAAAAAAAAAAAAAAAAACAGGTCCAGGGTCACATATATTACTACTAAGGTGCCATGCTGGACGCCCTCCCACTTGGAGTATGAATGAAATATGCACTGCATATTCACATCATCTCGTTTTGGATATTAATAAATTGTCTTTTATTTATTTATTAATTTATTTCACCCACGTCATCATTTTATAGACAAAATTACAATAGTTATAGAAAGGTTAATGTGTGAAAAAAAAGGGGAAACACTTAGGCTCGTACATTTCAATCGTCTTATTTTACCAGTAATTAAATGTTTTTCCCTTGTGTGATATGTATGCTGGGGTCGGCTAATTGGGACAAGTTCAGACAATCTGTAATTTAACTTATGAACAACCTGGAATATCATACAGGCATTATGAAAAGTATTATATTCGGTAAATCTTAATAGACCAAGGCGATGAAACAATGGAAACAAAGGGGTATTTGGCTCAGACCACGTTAATACCCATATCATTTTTTTTCTGTAAAGACTGTATTTCTGTCTGGTCATACATAGACTATCTTGTTTCTTCACCCATGCGCACACACATCCAAAGCACGCACACAAAAAAAGTGATTTCAAATACATCTGATTGACAGATAAATCATGGTTGATCTATCAGCCAGATGCACATAAAAATGAATGCACTCTTATTTAAATTTCGTTGTTAATGCCGAGGTTATTTTAGCTTCGTACATTTTGCTTAACTGCCTTGTTAAAGAGGGCGATTTTTACCATTCATTTGAACCATGTGCATGTATTTTAGACACTTACATTGTCCTTGCTCCATCCATGCAATAACTGTGTCCTTCTATCAGCCGAGTTCCTATTTATTGATACTGCTGTGTAATATCAATGGTAAGACTCATTTCAGGAGCTGACAAAATTACGATTTTAAATCAGAGCATAGCTCATATTCACTTTTAAATATAACAATTTATTTATTATTAAGTAGAAAAAAAGGTAAAATGTACTCAAGTACTGTAACGAGCGTATTTGTAATTTGTATTTGTAAGTTACTTTCCACCTCTATTTAAAAGGATTGTTTCATCGAAATGCCTGTACACATAATGTAGATTTTATAAATGTAATAAATTATTTGATATCAGGGGATTTCAAACAGGTGCTGCCACTACTTTTTATAAGTCAGGAAGGAGTGATACAGTGTAAAGAATATTAGATTTACTGATGTTTATTTCAATCACTCAATATTCTCATTTGCTTCCATAATAGTGATATTTATTTTTTCCAAACAAGTTATGGAATAAAAAAAAAAAAAGGATTGTTCAGATTCAAGTCAAGTTCACCCTAAAAATAATTTCAAAGATTATTATATACAATACATATAAACCCTATAGTCTACATTTCATCATATATATATATTAAATATAGTAATATTAAATAGGAGACGGAAGCATTGTTTTATTGGGTAAAATTACAAAAATAAAATTGTGCACAAAAGTTTACAGCCTGTCTTGTGTTGAAAACGGCCTCCATAAGTATTGTTCGGAAATTTGACCTTTATTTAAACAAATCAAAGGTTTCTACAAAGTGTTGTCCATGAGCGTGTAATTAATCCCAAGAAATATCTCTTATGCATTTCCCTAATGACAAATCACTAAATATAAAACCAAACAAGACCTCACCACTTTCAGTTGCAACACACTCATTTGTGAATACTGTACATTCATTTTTATTCTTGCAACAAAATTGAGGCTCATATTTGAGGTTTTATGAAATGCCTGCATTAGCTGTGTGTTTTACTAATATTTGACTAATATTGTTTTTTATGTTCTACTGCATAATTATCACATGTGATTTGAAGGACTGTACTATGAATAACATGATGGATAATGTGTCTTATCCTGTGATACTGACACTTATGGTGCCAAAAGAAACTAAATCCTACAAGCATGTATATTTTATTTGCTTTCTAGCCTTATATCTTCTTATACTGTCAATTAATATTCGTCTTGTTATGGTCATTATAATGGAGAAAGCTCTTCATGAACCAATGTACATGTTCTTGTGTCATGTGTGTATAAATGGGGTTTATGGAGCCTCCGGATTCTACCCCAAATTTTTGTCTGATTTAATATTTGACTCATATGTGATCTCCTTTCATATGTGTGCTTTGCAAACCTATGTTATCTACAGTTCTTTACTTTCTGAGATCACGATATTAACACTAATGTCTTATGATAGATATGTAGCCATATGCAAACCTTTAGAGTATCATTCCAAATTAACTAAAATCACCTGTGTGAAACTAATTATGTTCTCATGGATTTTTACCAATGGCTTTTGTGTTACAGCAGCCCTGTTAACAAACTTGAGACCTATTTGTAAATATCACATTGACAAATTATATTGTGACAACTGGTCAATTGTAAAACTGTCTTGTGTATCATCTTTTGTTAATAACGTCTTTGGATATGCTACGACTGTTATTTTTTCTAGCTTTATAATTCTTATCATAGTGTCCTACTTTAAATTGATCTCTGCATGTAAAGCATCTTTAGAAAGCAGAAGGAAATTCTGGCAAACATGTCTGCCACACATATTATCACTGATAAATTTCACTTCTGCTTATTTGTTTGATATCATATATAGTCGATATGGTTCAAATGACATTCCAGAGAGTTTGCGTAATTTTTTGGCTCTTGAACTGGTGATAGTCCCACCTGTGTTCAATCCTCTAATCTATGGATTAAATATTAGAGCAGTGCGTAAAAGAGTTATCCTTTCTTGTGTTGCAGCAAGTGAAAATGTTTTGAAAAGGGTGAAAATTTAATTACATACTACAGTACAACTGATACTTGCAAAATATCTGAATTGTGACAAACTGAGAAAGAGTGTGATTTTAACTGGCATTTTCTGATCTGATGTATGTACAACCTGTAAAAAAAAAAAAAAGAACAAAAAAGAAAAATCTGTTGCAAATCTAATGTACACACAGCCTGAATGCTGTCAGTTGCATTTGATCTGATTGTTAAAATGGATGTTTGACTATGTTGGAACACTGGATATGTTAATGAGTAACATTTTATTAATCAAACCTATCAAAAAGCCTTTTAAAATAGGGAACAGTAGGCCTAACCTAACACTTCACTTAGGGAGTATTTCTTTTTTCCATATTAATTTCACGCATCTAGTACAAATATTTGGTCTTTTTTTATCAATACAGTGTACATTTTCTTCAATTACCCTGGAAGAATGGAAGTGAAATGTGAATTGAACTGACAGAACAGAATTTTGTTGTAATGACAACTTGGTTTTTTTAAATGAATGGGTGATATATGGTACAAATTATTGCACCTTAGGTGTCAGGGTGTGAATTATTTTTCTAATAATTCATTGGCCTAGACAGGGGCACAACTATCCAGTGTTAGAGGGGTATGCAGCAAAACATTTTGCCCCCCCCACCCCCCCCACTTCTAAATAAATAATTGTGCCGGACATCATCATGTATGGGCTTGAAATAATAAATGTTTATTTTAAAGTATATCACACAGCCACTGTAAGCCTACCATAATTATATGGTATATACATGTATGTACACACACACACACACACATATATATATAATATATATATATATACAGGTCCTTCTCAAAAAATTAGCATATTGTGATAAAGTTAATTATTTTCCATAATGTAATGATAAAAATTTAACTTTCATATATTTTAGATTCATTGCACACCAACTGAAATATTTCAGGTCTTTTATTGTTTTAATACTGATGATTTTGGCATAAAGCTCATGAAAACCCAAAATTCCTATCTCAAAGAATTAGCATAATTCATCCGACCAATAAAAGAAAAGTGTTTTTAATACAAAGAAAGTCAACCTTCAAATAATTATGTTCAGTTATGCACTCAATACTTGGTCGGGAATCCTTTTGCAGAAATGACTGCTTCAATGCGGCGTGGCATAGAGGCAATCAGCCTGTGGCACTGCTGAGGTGTTATGGAGGCCCAGGATGCTTCGATAGCGGCCTTAAGCTCATCCAGAGTGTTGGGTCTTGCGTCTCTCAACTTTCTCTTCACAATATCCCACAGATTCTCTATGGGGTTCAGGTCAGGAGAGTTGGCAGGCCAATTGAGCACAGTAATACCATGGTCATTAAACCATTTACCAGTGGTTTTGGCACTGTGAGCAGGTGCCAGGTCGTGCTGAAAAACGAAATCTTCATCTCCATAAAGCTTTTCAGCAGATGGAAGCATGAAGTGCTCCAAAATCTCCTGATAACTAGCTGCATTGACCCTGCCCTTGATAAAACACAGTGGACCAACACCAGCAGCTGACATGGCACCCCAGACCATCACTGACTGTGGGTACTTGACACTGGACTTCAGGCATTTTGGCATTTCCTTCTCCCCAGTCTTCCTCCAGACTCTGGCACCTTGATTTCCGAATGACATGCAAAATTTGCTTTCATCCGAAAAAAGTACTTTGGACCACTGAGCAACAGTCCAGTGCTGCTTCTCTGTAGCCCATTTCCTGCACACGCCTGTGCATGGTGGCTCTGGATGTTTCTACTCCAGACTCAGTCCACTGCTCCTGCAGGTCCCCCAAGGTCTGGAATCGGTCCTTCTCCACAATCTTCCTCAGGGTCCGGTCACCTCTTCTCGTTGTGCAGCGTTTTTTGCCACAATTTTTCAGACTTCCCACTGAGGTGCCTTGATACAGCACTCTTGGAACAGCCTATTCGTTCAGAAATTTCTTTCTGTGTCTTACCCTCTCGCTTGAGGGTGTCAATGATGGCCTTCTGGACAGCAGTCAGGTCGGCAGTCTTACCCATGATTGCGGTTTTGAGTAATGAACCAGGCTGGGAGTTTTTAAAAGCCTCAGGAATCTTTTGCAGGTGTTTAGAGTTAATTAGTTGATTCAGATGATTAGGTTAATAGCTCGTTTAGAGAACCTTTTCATGATATGCTAATTTTTTGAGATAGGAATTTTGGGTTTTCATGAGCTGTATGCCAAAATCATCAGTATTAAAACAATAAAAGACCTGAAATATTTCAGTTGGTGTGCAATGAATCTAAAATATATGAAAGTTAAATTTTTATCATTACATTATGGAAAATAATGAACTTTATCACAATATGCTAATTTTTTGAGAAGGACCTGTATATATATATATTATTAGGGGTGGCACAGTTCAAATTTTCACAGTTCGGTTTGTTTCACGGTTCAAGAGTCACGTTTCGGTACAGTTCGGTATGTGCTATGTTTATGGAGAAACTATAATTTAAAAAAAAATCTAACTACGAGCAACAGCAAAAATAAATACAATAGAGTAAAGAAAAAAACATTTTTTTTTTTTTTTTTTTTTTTTAGGGAGGTCTAGTATTATAGTTTTTAGGTACGGAGATTGAATAAAGTAATCAAATGTAAAACAGTATCGCATATTTGACTGTATAAATTAAAGATTGTTCTTTATTAAAGTTACAAAAGCTTTTTAATCAAGAGCAGTGAGTGGTTTATTTGTTGTTGCTGTTCGATTAATATAAAGACTGTCACTTTAAAGGATCACTTCACCCATTTGCATTTAGCTTTGTATTGTTAGAAACCCAGTCATATATTATAATGATCATGGATTTTTCCTTTGTTTTTCCCTGAGATGGGAGAAATAAGGATTTAAGTGTTTTACTTCCTGCTTATTATGACGTAAAAATCGTCATTTTGCGTCATAATAAGCAGGAAGTCAAAATTCATTGAAAAGTGTAGAGACTACAGACACTAGCTTATTATTATTCCAGGGGATGGGACCCACTCACCCTACAGGCCTATTACAGATCAGTGGGTGGGACTAAACTTACAGAAACGAAAATTAAAATCCGCCATCTTGTTTGGAAGCTATGTAGCTAAGCTAACAAGCGCTTATGGAGTCAGATTTACGAGAATGGCTGGAGGAACAACTCATGATACGGAAGAAGAGGATTTTCAAAGTCTGTTGCTCGAAACAGATGTTCGTGGCTATCTATACGAGCCACAATATAGCGCAGAGCAGCTGAGGCTGATGGAGGAACAGGAGGCGGCGGCTGCAGCCGAGGCCGGAGACCTGCCTGTCGCGTCCGAGGAGCCCGGGCGTGCTCGAGCTGGTGCGGACTGGTGGTGCCTGTGCTCTCGTTGTGCACCTACGGACACAGAGCTCGAGTCCGTCTGCTGCAAGAATTTGAAAGATGCCAATTTCTCCTCGAAGAAATGTCTGAGGCAGACAAAGACACGGATGTTTGCGTTGAGAACCATCCTAGTTTTGCCCCGCATATGGACAGAGGCGTCCTGGAGACATACTTCAGAATTCCGAAGGTAAACTGGAAACGCCAGCCGAAGCCTGCAGGGACAAATGGACGTCTAACTGTAAAATAAGTGTTTCAATTTTATTTATTATTCATTTCGTGAAATGTACACAATTTCTTCAAGCATTATTATCACGAAATGATTCCCGGTTAATAAGTTACGTAACGTCAACTGTAAACTTTTTGTGCAGTACCTTTTTTAATGCACAAAAAGCTTACTGTGGCATTGTTTACTACTGTGGCACGTAAATACCATACATCGCTAACTGTGTCCTCAATGTCTTGTAGACAATATCGCCTAACAGCGGTGTTCTGGATTAGTGGGAGTGGCTTATGGAGCTGTGCAAATGTGTTGCATTGTGGGAGTTGTGGTTTTACATACAAATGAGCCCTAAAGTTACTTTCTGTAATAACTCGGTCAAAAAGGCACCAAATTCGAAAGTTTTAATAGATTTCGACTACATATATGACCCACTTTCAATGAAGATGAATGTTCCCACGGGTGAAATGCTCCTTTAAGAGAATGCACTGATCCAGTAGGCCTACGTACCAAGACGGGCATTTTGACATAATTTATGTCTGAATTTGTCCATTTAAATACAATACTTAAGACAGTGTTTATTTTTGCACGCGTTCTGAGGCGCGGGTTTGCGCGCTTCGGATGAGCGCATGCACAAATCTTCTCACTGTGCGCTATCAGCACCCGGGTGATGATGGAATAAATGTCAGCTCATTTTCCAGTTTTGCATATTCTAAGCTAGCTACATATTCTGTCTGCTACATTCCTAGTGTTAGCAAACGCTAGCTAGTCTGTTAACAGGAATAACGTATTTGCAAGCCTCCAAGCATAGACGTCACATTTTAAATCCTACCTGTTGCCTTTCACCATTCACTTATTTAGGTGCTGTCTCATCCCTTGACATGCCATCTGCTTTTCCCTCTTTCTTTTTCTACAACCCGAATTCCGGAAAAGTTGGGATGTTTTTTAAATTTTAATAAAATGAAAACTAAAGGAATTTCAAATCACATGAGCCAATATTTTATTCACAATAGAACATAGATAACGTAGCAAATGTTTAAACTGAGAAATTTTACACTTTTATCCACTTAATTAGCTCATTTAAAATGTAATGCCTGCTACAGGTCTCAAAAAAGTTGGCACGGGGGCAACAAATGGCTAAAAAAGCAAGCAGTTTTGAAAAGATTCAGCTGGGAGAACATCTAGTGATTAATTAAGTTAATTGATATCAGGTCTGTAACATGATTAGCTATAAAAGCTTTGTCTTAGAGAAGCAGAGTCTCTCAGAAGTAAAGATGGGCAGAGGCTCTCCAATCTGTGAAAGACTGCGTAAAAAAAAATTGTGGAAAACTTTAAAAACAATGTTCCTCAACGTCAAATTGCAAAGGCTTTGCAAATCTCATCATCTACAGTGCATAACATCATCAAAAGATTCAGAGAAACTGGAGAAATCTCTGTGCGTAAGGGACAAGGCCGGAGACCTTTATTGGATGCCCGTGGTCTTCGGGCTCTCAGACGACACTGCATCACTCATCGGCATGATTGTGTCAATGACATTACTAAATGGGCCCAGGAATACTTTCAGAAACCACTGTCGGTAAACACAATCCGCCGTGCCATCAGCAGATGCCAACTAAAGCTCTATCATGCAAAAAGGAAGCCATATGTGAACATGGTCCAGAAGCGCCGTCGTGTCCTGTGGGCCAAGGCTCATTTAAAATGGACTATTTCAAAGTGGAATAGTGTTTTATGGTCAGACGAGTCCAAATTTGACATTCTTGTTGGAAATCACGGATGCCGTGTCCTCTGGGCTAAAGAGGAGGGCATAAGTGCATACGGTATGGGCAGCTTGCATGTTTTGGAAGGCTCTGTGAATGCTGAAAGGTATATAAAGGTTTTAGAGCAACATATGCTTCCCTCCAAACAACGTCTATTTCAGGGAAGGCCTTGTTTATTTCAGCAGGACAATGCAAAACCACATACTGCAGCTATAACAACAGCATGGCTTCGTCGTAGAAGAGTCCGGGTGCTAACCTGGCCTGCCTGCAGTCCAGATCTTTCACCTATAGAGAACATTTGGCGCATCATTAAACGAAAAATACGTCAAAGACGACCACGAACTCTTCAGCAGCTGGAAATCTATATAAGGCAAGAATGGGACCAAATTCCAACAGCAAAACTCCAGCAACTCATAGCCTCAGTGCCCAGACGTCTTCAAACTGTTTTGAAAAGAAAAAGAGATGCTACACCATGGTAAACATGCCCCGTCCCAACTATTTTGAGACCTGTAGCAGAAATCAAAATTGAAATGAGCTCATTTTGTGCATAAAATTGTAAACTTTCTCAGTTTAAACATTTGCTATGTTATCTATGTTCTATTGTGAATAAAATATTGGCTCATGTGATTTGAAAGTCTTTTAGTTTTCATTTTATTAAAATTTAAAAAACGTCCCAACTTTTCCGGAATTCGGGTTGTATTTTTAGCCCCCGATAGCTTTTTTGTTTTATCCATATTTTTCGAGTTTCAATGAAAACGCACCAACGTTACTGCTGCTCACTCGGCGCTCACAGCGCCCCGCCCACTCGCGAGGTTCTATGTCTAAATTCTATAATGGAATATTATGAGGCCACCGGCACCTGTTAGTCCTCTAAAATGTATATACTTTATATATATATATATATATATATATATATATATATATACAGGTCCTTCTCAAAAAATTTGCATATTGTGATAAAGTTCATTATTTTCCATAATGTAATGATAAAAATTAAACTTTCATATATTTTAGATTCATTGCACACCAACTGAAATATTTCAAGTCTTTTATTGTTTTAATACTGATGATTTTGGTATACAGTTCATGAAAACCCAAAATGCCTGTCTCAAAAAATTAGCATATCATGAAAAGGTTCTCTAAACGAGCAATTAACCTAATCATCTGAATCAACTAATTAACTCTAAACACCTGCAAAAGATTCCTGAGGCTTTTAAAAACTCCCACCCTGGTTCATTACTCAAAACCGCAATCATGGGTAAGACTGCTGACCAGAAGGCCATCATTGACACCCTCAAGCGAGAGGGTAAGACACAGAAAGAAATTTCTGAACGAATAGGCTGTTGCCAGAGTGCTGTATCAAGGCACCTCAGTGGGAAGTCTGTGGGAAGGAAAAAGTGTGGCAAAAACACTGCACAATGAGAAGAGGTGACCGGACCCTGAGGAAGACTGGGGAGAAGGACCGATTCCAGACCTTGGGGGACCTGCGGAAGCAGTGGACTGAGTCTGGAGTAGAAACATTCAGAGCCACCGTGCACAGGCGTGTGCAGGAAATGGGCTACAGGTGCCGCATTCCCCAGGTCAAGCCACTTTTGAACCAGAAACAGCGGCAGAAGCGCCTGACCTGGGCTACAGAGAAGCAGCACTGGACTTTTGGATAAATTTTGCATGTCATTCGGAAATCAAGGTGGCAGAGTCTGGAGGAAGACTGGGGAGAAGGAAATGCCAAAATGCCTGAAGTCCAGTGTCAAGTACCCACAGTCAGTGATGGTCTGGGGTGCCATGTCAGCTGCTGGTGTTGGTCCACTGTGTTTTATCAAGGGCAGGGTCAATGCAGCTAGCTATCAGGAGATTTTGGAGCACTTCATGCTTCCATCTGCTGAAAAGCTTTATGGAGATGAAGATTTCATTTTTCAGCATGACCTGGCACCTGCTCACAGTGCCAAAACCACTGGTAAATGGTTTACTGACCATGGTATTACTGTGCTCAATTGGCCTGCCAACTCTCCTGACCTGAACCCCATAGAGAATCTGTGGGATATTGTGAAGAGAAAGTTGAGAGACGCAAGACCCAACACTCTGGATGAGTTTAAGGCCGCTATCGAAGCATCCTGGGCCTCCATAACACCTCAGCAGTGCCACAGGCTGATTGCCTCCATGCCACACCGCATTGAAGCAGTCATTTCTGCAAAAGGATTCCCGATCAAGTATTGAGTGCATAACTGAACATAATTATTTGAAGGTTGACTTTTTTTGTATTAAAAACACTTTTCTTTTATTGGTCGGATGAAATATGCAATTTTTTTGAGACAGGCATTTTGGGTTTTCATGAGCTGTGTGCCAAAATCATCAGTATTAATACAATAAAAGACCTGAAATATTTCAGTTGGTGTGCAATGAATCTAAAATATATGAAAGTTTAATTTTTATCATTACATTATGGAAAATAATGAACTTTATCACAATATGCTAATTTTTTGAGAAGGACCTGTATATATATAACTTTTAGTATAAATTGTTATTTTTTATTATAAAAAAAAAATTAACCATCGCTTTGGCGCGCCCCTATGCGCCGCATATAGCGCATACCCACTTTTTGCGCCTCTGGGCCTAGAGTAACCTTCCATTCAGTCAGTCACATTCAGTGTTACTGACATCTGGGGTCTCACTTTGGAGCCACGGTCATCTCTAAATAGTACAAAAGTTGATTGATTCCTCATGCATAGGTTACGGATCATCTTAGATCCACAAGTCTTGAAATCTGACCTTGCACCAGCTCCCATTCAAGATGTTGATGCAGAAACACATTCTAACTTACATTTGCCTCCCAAGATTGGTTCACAGTGATCAACCAGAAAGATGCATTCTTCCATGTCTCGATTTTGCCTTGGCATAGACTGTGTCTTTGGTTTGCTTCCAAGGACTGGGCATATCAGTACAAGATCTTCCCCTTCGGGCTGTCCCTATCTCCCTGCGTCTTTACCAAAGTCACGGAAGTTGGAATCCAAATTTCAACCATCTTAACAACTGGCTGCTCCTAACTCACTCTCAAGATCAATCTCAAGACCCCTAATGTCAGTATCATAACATTGAATGTGACTGAAAGAGAACATCTAAGTTACTATTTTGCCCTTCATTTCATGATGCATTTACACCATGTCATAATTACCATAATTACAAGGCTCTAACTTGTAAAAAGCATTCCCATACTTGTAGAACTCGTAGTTATAACTTGTAAACTAAATTTACTGAGAGGTACCACTTGTATCACACGACCACAGCGGATTTATTAAGACGTTATGTTTAGGCATTGACAGTGTTGCATAGAAATTCATAATTCTGATTCAAAGGACATGAAAAGCTTAGAGTAACATGTCACATGTTGTCATCTCGAAACTTTCACGTATTGTCATCTGCAGAAATTACGGCATGACATGAATGCCGTTTGCATGTGAATTACCTTAAGTTGCACAGTTCTCAACAGTGTTCAGTAGCTGTAATTTTATCTGCTTCAAGAACAGTGACATTACTACCTTGCTACTGAGAAGAGTCATGTAATGTAACTAGTTGTTAAACAAATGTTTTTGATAATGCTGTGTGCAGGCGCTGACAACAAGTTTTCATGGGCATATATCTTGTGGTCTGTGTGCATGTATGTGTCTGTACTGTATGTATTTGCATTTGTATAGAAGAGAGACTGGGAGAAAGAGAATTAGAGCCTCTGTAGATAATAAAATGCAATTAAGTGTGAAAACACACAAATAGTAATATATTGTGTAATATAGTAATAGTGATAGAAAAATAATTTGTAATTTTTAGCATACTGAATGTTATATTTTGTAGTGAGGCCTATTAACATATTATGGTGTGAATAGGTGATAGTTTAACAGTTTCCTATCATGTTTAGAATCTTTTTGATGTTAGTAATAATTTGAAAGAGGTTTTGTAAAGAAATTCTGCATGGATAAAATGTAAAAGACACTGTTTAACTTTGTACTCCACTATATGTAAATGAGTTTCACACTAGGGCGTGCAACACCATGTCCACCTCAGACACAAGTGGCCAATCACATTTCTGGAATGGAGAGGCACCAGATTCGAATCTCTTCCTCATCAGAAAAGGATGAAAGTATTCTTCCAACCGACAATTCCTGTTCTTTGATTCTGACCTGTGAGGGGAATCCTGCATGGGAAAGGACAGCACCAGATACAATGTTCTAATATTTTGGTCTGACGAGGAAAGAGACTTAAAGACAGCTAAGGTTCAGCTCACCTCCTGAGTGCAACCTTCTATATTGCATTCAGCTGCCATTTGGATGCAAAGGACCCAGCAGTGATGGACCCCGTCTGACTTTTACCTCTCCGAAAGCAGTGCAGCTCAGTCTGCAAATGACATCTACTGTACCTTGACCAGACACTGCCTGAAACACACGGCTCCTCAACGACGCAGCCAGGCTGCAAAGAAACCCATGCAGACCGATCTGACCCAGCTACCTGGTTCATTCTCTAAGGACTCACTTGGCTCAACAGAAGTTCACCATCCTCCAGATCACTGCATCTACGACTACCAGAACCAGTGCTTTAAGTGACCCAAAAGAGGTGCCGGTACTCTATTATAGCCTATATATATATATATATATATATGTGACGAGTGGGGCGGGGCCGAGGGACATGGGAGCGAGGCCGGTGGAGTGATTGGAGATGAGCTACACCTGTTCGACCCGCCGGTCTCGAGGCCCACGGAGGAGATGGAAGGATATAAAACTGGAGCGACGACAGTGAAGGACGAGAGAGGACCAGGCCTGGGCTTTTAGTTGTGTTTTGGTTTTTATTTGCGCGCACCAGTCGTCCGTGAGGGGCTGGTGCGCTGTTTTGTGTTTATTTTGCTTTATTAAAATGTTGTTTGATTCTCCGCCGGTTCCCGCCTCCTTCTTCCCGATGATTAGCAAGGTTGAATTCATTACAATATATATATATATATATATATATATATATATATATATATATATATATATATATATATATAGTCTGCCACAAGAAACAACATTAAAATCATGAACTTAAATGTCATTGTAAAAAAAAAAAAATGCGTAAGTTAAGACCTTTCTGTAACGCTAACGCTAGCTGACAATTGTGTAGCGGAATATTTTTTGTACACAGTGCCGCAAACTGTCAATCACTCCTGTACGCGTGCATCACTGTCCTCCTCGCAGTTGCAGCAACTTGTGCTCTCTTCATCAAGCTTTAAAACAAAAAGGGGACAAAAAGGTTGTATTGTCTTTGTGCATATAGATAAATTAGATAAATGAATATCTAAATTCGTGCCTAGCCGCCTTCAGTATTTTTTTAGAACTTAGAAAAAAGATACTGCAGCCAATGAGCAGCCGGCGGGGGCTGGTTGCAGGACGACTCAACCTCCGCAGACAGTTTTTAATGTTTATCAGACAATAACTACTCAAGATTTTGCTTTAGTATAATTTTCGGGACAATTAGGGCCAGATTCAGGATTCGGGACAACAGTTTAGATTTCGGGACTGTCCCTGGCTGTGTTGTTTTTAGTACTCAGAGTCTGAAGCCAGGAGAGCATATTAAGAGTTGTTCACTGTATTTGAATTTTTACCGAGCCGAGTGTGCTCGTTTCACACATCCTCTCCGGCCACGTTGAGTTGTTGACACTTGTAAAACTCAAGGGTGTGTGGGTAATGTAGTCTCTGCTCTCAGTGGGACGATATAAGAAGCTTGCATTGTGAAGAGCACTCTGAAAAGCAGCAGCGCAGGCAAAAGATTAAAACCTTTATTAAAACAGATGTCCAAATGAGCGTACCGGTATGCTAAAAGCACGTTCTGGGCACACTGAGAGGTGGCGGTACGCTCAAGAGCTATATTTGGAAGTGGCGGTACTGAGTAGCTACCGGCCCACTTAAAGCACTGACCAGAACGTAACTTTGTGATCTTCTGTCACGGTGCCTGGTCTGTTTCCCTGGGTCTCCACTAGTGGTCTCACTTACCCATAGGCACCTCATCGCAGGCACTACAATTCCCACAAGGCCTTGTCCCTTCATCACAGTAATTGCACACCTGTTAATTGCACTGTTCATTGTCCATTTCATGGACGGGAAGGCGACTGACGAACACCCTTACCCCAAGAAATGGCTCGACTACGATGTTCCGTTAAAGAGGTCACGCCGGGGATGAAAAGGTTGTCAGATTCGGGTAAGCTAACCTTAACTAGCTATGTGTTTGCTCACCTAACGTTGGATTTATGAAGTCCGTTCTATGAATACATTTAATATCAGTAACAGGCAGTTAACACAGTACGACGAATTTTCCGTGATTACCATTGTGCACATATTTAATATTTACGGTAGTACAAGATATTATGGTACATTACAATAGCTCACATTATTCCTGTTACAGAGATTGCAGGTGATAGCAGGCCATCTAGCTACATTTCTCATTCAGATACTGACCTAAGTTTGAACACTACAGTTAAGAGTTTTGGTTTTGTTTCTAATGCATCTCTCTCTCTCTCTCTCTCTCTCTCACACACACACACACACACACACACACACACACACACACACACACACACACACACACACACACACACACACACACACACACACACACACATATAAAGTTCTAAGTTCGGGTCCCATCTTATATTAAAACTCATGATATATTGTAGTTACTAATGTAAAAATGTTTAATTATTTCCACAGATGTATTGATGACCGCCAGTGATGCAGTGGACAACTGTGAGGGTGATGAGATCCACATGCCCCTGATCTTGCTGAAAGTCACCAGAAGTAACCTGTTGTAATAGATATTTTTATGAACCTTTACAATGTCACCAGAAGTTACCTGCTGTAAATAGTTTAAATTTATTTATCTTAATTTGATCTTTTTTATCTTTAATCTCTGATTTGAAGGAATAAATCATGTCATGCTTGCAAGTTAATTCCATTTTGGTTTATTACATATGGAAATTAAATGTTGAAATTTTATAGGATGGTCAGTAGGACAACAAACACTGATCAACATATCACAAATGATTTTATACAACTTATATTAAATTATCCATGTTCTAAAAAACAAATCACAGTCTGTCTCTTGTTTAACACAACTGATTTAAAAAAACGTATTTAATATAGTTACAGTCTTCACCCACACCCTCTACATCCCACCCCAAATACCTAATGTCCTATCCTTAACCCTAATTATTCTCATTCCTGCTTATTTACAAAGCTGCAAGTCGCAGCATGTCGCCTGCCTGAGACTCATCTGACACGAGGAAGCATACACTTAAAATAAAAGGTTTGTAGTCTAGCTACAGTCTTGGCACAGAATTGCTCATTGTGTGGGCACATGTAACTTGCTGTGATGGAACCCAGACAAGCAGCTTACAGGCCCTCAGCCCTGTACAGAACATGGCAAACCTAAAATACATTTCAAAGCTTTCACAGTTGTCTTATTTCATAATCATTCATTATTATTACACTTGTCGTTTACCTACATTATTCATTGATTAGACTTAATGTACACCTACCAAATCTTACCTTTAGCATATACACTGTGCAGAATTAAGAGGCAAGTTGATTTTCTGATCATATTTTTGGTATAATTTACCAATTGCAAACCACATCAATCTTAACTATTAATTTTGCATTTAATCTTTTATAAGTGATATATAATCTTTTTTTGGCTTGTTTTATCTGTAAAACAAAATCTGCCTAATAATTATGCATACCTGGATATAAGGCGTTTTTCACTTCCAAGTTCCAGCCTCCTCCTTTTCTAATGTGTAATTCATAAACGTTCACTTACCTTAATCCACTGTACAATTAAGTAATTAGACAAAATACTTAGTCTGATGATGGTCATCAAACACGTTAATATACTTTTAAACATTTATAACTTTGTGTATGTTAACAACACACACACACACACACACACACACAAAAAAACTAACCAGCACCATGCTGAGAGGTTTAGACTGCTCGACTGGCTGGTTGCACGTTCAATTTTAAAAAGACGAAAAAAACCCTCGCTGTGTAACAGTACACGACCCACTGTCTCACTATGTAAATACTGGTAAGCCTCGGTACATTTTTTTAAAATCATTTTTCCTTGCTGCTCCATCAACTCCTGACAGGGTAATGTTAAATATATAGGATACCTCTAACATTCGTCTAACATTACCCACGTTAACAACGACGATGGATGGGACAATTTGAGACCATTTGATCGTCGTAAGACATTTTCATCGTGTTCCCAATTTATAACATAACGTTCTTTGTCATTTCGCCGCAGTTACAGCTAGCTATAAACAATCTTACAACTAACTGAACTAGTTACCGGACGTGCCGTATCAGTTTAGTCGGTTGAAGTCGGATGACAAAATGCGGAAATGCGAAGTATTAAAAGTGGGCGGGGCGGAATAAGGTGAATAAACTTACCAAACCTCTTTTCTAAAGACCATGGCTTAGTTTATACCTGCAGGTTATGTTTTTTCACCTGTTTAGATAACATTTACTTGGGGACAGCATTACAAAAATAGCTATATTATTTGGTCAAAGAAAAATAAGCAGTTATTTATTGTTAATTTCACCAGAGCCATATAGTGGTTCCCATAAGCAAACATTACATAGAAATATCATCAATTCAGCTCAACAGAATTGCATGTAGACATTCTGTGTTCACTACATTTATTTGTTTCTATGATCTATTTGATATCTCCTTTATTGTTTAGTTCTCTATTATCTATTAGCAGTGTAAATTCATTTATTGGTATCATCACTAGTTGCTGTATTTACTCTTGCATATCTATTGTTAATAAACTTCAGTAATCTTATTACAATTGTGTCTTCTTTGTGTTGATGATCCTAGGCTCTACTAGCTATCTGAATTCCCACCAATCTTTCAGATAAATCAGTTAACCAACTTCTTCCAGTTTGTGAATGTCAAATTGTTAAACAGCTTGTGGGAAACACTCAAATATTGCCAAACTAACAGTCCTCAACTGGTGCTCTGAACTGAGCAAGGTGAGAATTGGTCATCTGAGATACTCATAACCCCACCTTGAGTAATGTGTGTCCTCAAAAATGGTCTTTGGTGATGTGAATCTCATTTACTACAATTTGTTGGTTTGGTCAATGTGAACCTTTGCAATAACAGAAATCATTTGACAAAGTGATATGAAATTGTAATGATTTCAAGACCTGCCTGGAACTACTTTAGCTGTGCTTATTACATAAAATAAATAAATTAAATTAAATAATATTTAATGAGAGCTGTAAGCATGCAGCATTGGTTTCATTTGTATAGACAGGCTCTAAAAACTGCCAGGGCCGAGCATATCCACAAACTCATAGAAAATAACCAAAATAATCCAAGGTTTTTATTATCCATAATATTATTAGCTTATTGTTATCTTTAGGTCAAGTCCCAAAATCAATCAAGCTGGCAGTTATTAAGCTTCTAATTAAGAAACCACAACTAGATCCTAGTGAACTGGCAAATTACAGACACATTTCAAATCTTCCATTTATGTCTAAAATTTTAGAAAGTATTGTGTCTGTTCAATTGTGCTCCTTCCTGCAAAAAATTATCTGTATATAAAAATGTTTAAAAAATTTCAGTCAGGTTTCAGGACCCACCATAGCACAGAAACAGCACTTGTTAAAATTACAAATGACTTTCGTCTGCATCTCATTCGACTTTTGACTGCATCTCATTGCTAGTTTTACTTGAATTAGCTGGGTGCTGATTTCAACAACATAGATCATGAAATACTCATACTGTAGGACGATTACAAAATTATACAGGTATTCAAGGGCAGGCTTTAAGATGGTTAAGGTCCTATCTGTCTGATCGCAACCACTTTGTTTGTATAAATGGCGAGTCATCTCATTTATCACCAGTAAAATATGGAGTGCAACAAGGATCTGTCCTAGGTCGTCTGCTATTTTCAATATACATGTTGCCCCTTGGTAATATTATTAGAAAATACGGGATTAGTTTCCACTATGATGCTGATGATACTCAACTATATTGTATATCTAAACAAGACCAGATGAAACTTCTAAATTATCTAAGCTAACAGAGTGTGTTAAAATGTAAAAGATTGGATGACCAATAATTTTCTCCTATTAAATTCTGATAAGACAGAGATACAGTCTAAAATCTGGGTGTTATATTAGACAGCAACTTCATAAATCATATTTCCCATGTTACAATAACAGTATTTTTCAATCTTCAAAACACTGCCAAGCCACTGAAACAAGTTACCGGTTTCTAATGCAGAAAAGCTAGTTTATGCATTCCTCTAGACTGGACTATTGTAATTCTCTGCTAGGTGGTTGTCCTGCATCTTCAATAAACAAGCTACAGGTAGTCCAAAATGCAGCGGCTAGAGTCCTTACCAGGTCAAGAAAATATTATCATATTACCCCAATTGTACAGTCTCGGCACTGGCTACCTATTAAGATCTGATTCAGTTACAAAATATTATTATTCACCTATAAAGCCCTTAATGGTTCAGCTCCTGCGTAACTAATCTTCTACCACGCTACAATCCATCACACTCCCTAAGGTCACAAAATTCAAAATTCTTCAAATCAGGGAGAATGATTGCTGAAAAAATTGTTATTATTGTTTATGGGGCGCTGATCCTCATGTGCAAAGCACACCGGCAGTCAAATCGAGACACTGGAGAGGAAGGAATTCCCCAGTGGCTATCCGGCTGGATAAAAAGAGCAAATTTTCAATAAAGCTGCAGATTGATCCTCACTCCATTGACGCCTCGTTACACCTACAAAAAAAAAAAAAATATATATATATATATATATATATATATATATATATTAGTGGTGGGCTGTTATTGGCGTTAACATGCTACGTTAACATGAGACTCTTATCGGGCGATAAAAAAATATCTACGTTAATCTATTCTCAATGTTGGGTTGGGAGCTGGGTTTATACTAAGCAAGCTATGATGACTTTCACCTTGATATTTTAGCGCGGATGTATACCTAGCCGAATCTGTAGGGGGTGAGAAAGAATCTTCGAACCTGTGTGTATGCCTACTGTGAAATTACCACATCAAATGTGATGTGCTAACATGGATGCAGCTAAGATGCCGCGGGGTTTGCTTAAGGGAATTTTTTTTTTTTTTAAAAGCTTCCCCTTCGACAAGACGCATGCCTGTTTCACACATAATCCGTCTGCAGTGCGTATGCAGTCCGTTTGCATTTTGTATGTGGTGCAGAAGCAGCACGGACTTATACTCATTGTGCTTTCACACAGGACGCGTTTGCAGTCCGCTACTCGGTACGTGAACTATCGCTGCACTGATCCAGACGCAACGCTCCTGGAACGCACTAATGGACAGCAACCACGTGAACGCTGGAATCCGTTAACATGGGTGTTAAAAATACGAAACGCATACACACTGCAGATGGAGTATGTGTGAAACAGGCGTAAGGTTGTTTGCACGTTGTGCAATGTGGAATTCGTTTACAGCTTTCTCAAGCAGTTTGTGATGCATTTTGGAAACAGGAGATGAGCCCCTGGTCTAATGCACCACCTGGCTTGAGAAACCTGTTCTAAAAGACTTAACGTTACCTTTAGTCATTATTTTATTTGGGTAGTACACATATTCTGAATGCCTTCGGCAGAATTCAAATGAGCCATTTTAATCTAGATTTAAGTCAAATAAGCACAAAGTCACTTTTAAGGACTTTTAAATTAAATTTTCCCTCCTGATGGAATGACCTCGCCAACTCAATCCGAGCAGCTGAGTCCTTAGCCATCTTCAAGAATCGGCTTACAACCCATCTCTTCCATCTTTATTTGACCCTCTAACTTTAACACTCACTATTCTAATTATATTCTTAAAAAAAAAATCTAACTACCTTTCTAATCTTTTTGTATTATATTTTCTTTTCATTTATTATGCAATTGTGTGTGTGTGTGTGTGTGTGTGTGTGTATATCTATATACATATATATATGTGTGTGTGTGTAAAGACCTCTAACACTAGCTTGCTCTATTCTTTTTTTTTATTCTATCTGTTTTGTTTTTATTTATTATATTATTTAAAAGCCCATGATACATGTACTGTGTTAACCTAACTGAGACTTGTTATAGCACTTATATTTCATTGTTTTTTTTTGTTGTTGTTTTTGATTGCTTCCACTGTCCTCATTTGTAAGTTGCTTTGTGTCATGGTCGGGTGCAGGGATGAGGCGAGGACTCAAATGCAGGAAGATAAGAGCATTTATTAATAGTAAAATATAATCAAAACTACAACAAAAACTACCCCAAGGGGGAAAAACGGCAGGCAGGCCAAGACAGGGCACGGCAAGGCAAGGCAAGAGGAACATACACACATCTAACAATACTCTGAAACATAACATTAATTAACGAAGCAGTAGAGGACTGCAGACACAATGAGAATAAGTTGGAAACCAAACGAGGGAGGTTAACGAGGGAGACACAGGTGGAGCAACTAAAACAATAATGACGTAACCAGAGCCATTGAAAAACAGAGTTGCAACACTCCCATAGACTGCCATAGGAACTTTGGAATGCAGAAGTAACGCGTGTCGTGGAGCAGCCAATAGTTCCAAACACTGATAGTGCCAGCGCTGAACTCCACACATTTTCAATGTTTCTGAAGTACGCTTGCTAGTAAATTGATGAAATTACTGTATTTTCGACATTTGAACGCATTAGCTGACCTCTCATGAATCTATATAATAGTTGTATTTTATGTAGCCAGCTTTATTAATGTTTATCGAAGCCTGAGGTAGGTAGACTCTTAATCGCTGCTTAAGTAACAAACACTTAACTAATATTAGCTACCATAATCTGATGATGGGCTACATTTACCTCAAATTTTCTTCAAGTTTGTTGGCATACAACGTTTATCGTCGGTTATTAGATTTGTTGTTAAAGTGATTAACACTTGTTTGCGACCGTATTAGTACACCTGATTACAATTAACTTTAGCTAGTTTAACTAGAATTTTTGTTTTTTATTTATTTTTACTAGCTCAACTAGATAACATAGCTAACTTGTATCTTGCAAGGTTGTTCTTTGGTTAATTTAGTCATTAAAGTTACACAGACCGTTTGTTAGACAGTGCATTGTGATTATAGGATATGTAGCATAAATGTGGATGATCCCAGCAAATAAAAAGTATAATTGCAAAAAGAAAGATTATTAATCTATTTTTAAATTGAAGAGGCTGACATGTGAAACCCTTTGAGACTGACTTTTGACCAAAAAACTGAAGTCATGATTTTAATAGTTGTTATTTAGAATACAGTGAAGAATTTCAGCTGCATAACTCATGTTCATGGCTCTTAAAATTTTTGATGAAAGAAGCAAATGTACACTGCTGCTCTGGTAACACATTGAACTTTAATCTAACAGTCCCGTTTGTGTAATGGAATGTATACACATGAAAGTACAATACATCTTTGTAAATATTAAGTATTTTTTGATGACATTTAATTTGACAATATTTCACTTTTTTCTCTCTTTTAGGAGGTGAAAACAAGTCTAAACCAAGACTTATACATAGATAAAGTGACTCACAGTAATTTAAGTTCCAGCTGTCGAACAGGTGTGATTAAATTTTTACAAAGCCATAAACTGTAAGCCATCACTGTATGTGTGTATTTTGTTTTTCAACAGGATGGATTATCGGTGGGGAGTGGGGCAGTGGCCAGGCTGGGGGAGCTTGTGGTTCCTGTAAGCAATGGAGTGATGATGAAGCTGGTTTGAATTTGAACAGTGGAGTGCTGAAGCTGGTGGGGTGATGGTGAGGCTGTAAGTGTAAGATAGAAGATAATATTGTCCATAATTAGTCAAAATTATTGTCAAGTGCCAGAGTTACCACAAACAAGTCACATCTTTCTCAAAATTTCCTTAAGCAGACATGTTGGACTAATATATGAATAACACATATACAATCAATGAAACTTGTATAGACATAAGAGAAGATTACAGGCTAAGAAGTCATGCTAGGTGGTGGGACATTTGTAGGAGCAAAGGTCAGACCAAACTCCTCCATGGCAACAAGCAAGGTGTTTGGAGGTGGCCTGCTTGTTGTAGGCTTGGATCTTTCTTGGCCTTGCTGGTTCCTTTTTGCCCTTTTTGTCTGGCTTTTGCTTCCAAGATGACCATCATCAGACAGCTTTTTTTTCTATTAGCACAGATCTGCTTTGGTGCAATTCTTAACCTCAGCCTGATGTATCTGTTGGTTATTTTTTTTTTGCAGATCATGGCATGAAGGAAGCCTGCTGTCCAAGAGCCTACCCTCAAGGCCAGGACTTGGAAGTAACTGCTTTGTGTCCAGGAAGTCGGCCAAAAGGCTGTTGTCATCCTCCTGATAACTTTAATTTAGTTTTTATTGACATTCTGTAACAATTGTTGCATGTACATCCATCTTAAATATTAATCAGAAAGTGTCAAGATGAATGTCCGTTTTCCAGAAATAAAGAACATAAAAAAAATAAAAAAAATAAACAAAAAAAAAATAAAAACAAAAACATGAACACTTAGGGAGTGAAGTATGGTTGCTCCTACATATACAGGATATAATCATACCAGGTTAAGCAAATCAAAGTCCGGCCTGTGTGATGTTATATAATCTATCCATTTCTTCCAACGTAAAACAAATAAGTCCTTCTTGTAGTTCAAGTCTGCAGTTAATTTCTCCATCCTGTATATATCCATCGTGATGTCCATCCACTTGCTCAATGTTGGACTCTCCTGTGAAAGCCATTTTTTTGTGAGTGCCTTTTTGCCTGCCACTAATAAAATGCTAAACAAATGTTTGTCTCTCTTTGTCCATCCATCTGGCATGAGTCCAAAAAAAAAGACTTTGCTTTGCGAGGGCAGGTGGCTCCCAAAAATTTCTTGAATTGCTTTATGTATTTCCTTCCAATACGTTTTAATAACCTGACAGTCCCAAAAAACATGATAATGATTTGCATTCATATTTCCACAATTTCGCCAACAGGCTGGGGAGTTACCTTTATAGTGTGATTTTTGAAAAGGTGTAATAAAATACCTTATCAGGCTCTTCCAGCCAAACTCCTTCCAACTCTGTGAGCTGCTACATTTCCATTGATATTTCCAGATTATGTCCCATTCCTCCTCTGATAGATCTATTCCTCCTTCCCTTTCCCAATTTGTTTTGATGTATAGGGTTGAATGTGCTTTCTTGCTTATAAGCCCTTTATATAGACCTTAAATAATACCCCTATCTTTGTTTGCATAATAAGCCCTTTTAAACATATCTAACACCTGATTATTTGATTCAGATCCAGATACATACTTTAACTTGTCACTGATAAAGTGTCTCAGCTGCAGGTATCGATAGAAGTCCTGTGCCTCTAGAGTATATTTCTCTTTAATTTGTTCAAAACTAAGCAGTGTGTTATCCTTTGCTATCTTAAATATAGCTGTTACTCCTTTATTTGTCCATTCCTTAAATCTTGTATCTAATTTATTTGGAATAAACTGCGTATCATATGCACACCATTTAAGGACCACAGTATCCTCCTCTAATTTGTATTCTGTTATTACTGTTTTCCAGATTTTAAGTGTCAACTTTAACCATGGGTTTTCTGTATTTTTTATGAATTCTTGCAGGCTGCTATCGGCTATAAGTGCTTGTATGGGGATGGAAATCATACCTTCTTCAATTTTTTCCACTGAGCATCATAAGATGTATTACACCAGTTTATCATTGGTCTCAATTGTGCCGCCCAGTAATAATCTCTGAGGGAAGGAAGGCCCCATCCCCCTTTTGCTTTGGTCAATTGGAGGGTTTTAAATCGGATTCGGGGTCTCTTACCTTGCCAGATGTATCTGGACAACATTTTGTCCCATTCATTAAATATTTTTTGGTCTATTTCTATCGGTAGGGTTTGAAATAAATAAAGTAATTTGGGTAGGATGTTCATTTTAATCGAGTCTATTCTTGAACTGAAACTTAAGTTTGGAATTAACTTCCATCTTTCTATATCCTCTTTAATTTTCTTTTGAATCGTTGAATAATTATATTGAAATAGTTCTGTGAGATCCTTCGGTATTTTAACCCCCAGATATCTAAGATGTTCCGTTTCCCATACTAAATCATATTTATTCCTAATTTCCTCTGGTGGTTTGTAGTTTTATTTAAGCAGTTGTGTTTTATTTATGTTAATTTTGTATCCTGATAGTCTGCCAAAATATTGAAATGATTGCATTAATTTGGGTAGGGATTTTGTTGGTTGACCCAGAAAGATCAAAATATCGTCCGCGTAGCAGGCCAATTTGTGCTCTTTATCCTGGATGTTAATGCCTATTATTTCTTTGTTTTGTCTTATATATTGGGTTAACGGTTCTAGATACAATGCAAATAGAAGTGGTGAGCATGCACAACCTTGCCTCGTGCCCCTTTCCAATATAATACTATTTGATAAGCTGCCATTTACCTTAATTCTGGCATTGGGTTTATTATATAATGCTTGTATTGTTTTAATTATGATCTCGTGTAGGCCAAATCTATGTAAGACTCGATAAAGAAAACTCCAATTCACTGAGTCGAATGCCCTTTCTGCATCAATACTAATTACCATAGCTGCTATTTTATTCCTTTGGATGTGATTAATAATTTGTAGTGTCCGTCGTATATTGTCTTGCGTTTGACGCTCTCGAATAAAGCCTGTTTGGTCATTATGTATTAGATTAGGTAAAAATTTCTCTAGTCGTCTAGCCACAATGGATGTAAATAACCTATAGTCTATGTTGAGAACCGATATAGGTCTATATGATCCGCACTCTAATTTATCTTTATTTTCTTTTGGAATAGCAGATATTATTGCTTCCTTCCAACTGGGTGGTGTTTGTGCTTTCTTTAGACACCAGTTCAAAGTAGGAATAATTACTGGTATTAGCTCTTCTTTCAACTCCTTATACCACTCTGCCGTGTAGCCATCTGATCCTGGTGATTTATTTGATTTGAGTTTACTTATTGCCATTTTTAGCTCTTTCTCTGTTATGTCCTCAATCATTATTTTGTTCTGTTCTTCATCTAACACTGGTAATTTCAGAGAATCCAAAAAATTATCTATTTCAGCCATGCTGCCTCCTGTCTTTTTAGAGTAAAGATTCTTATAAAATTTTTCAAAGGCTTCCAAAATTTCATTTAGTTTGTTTTTTGCTATTTTAGTCACTGGATCTTTGATTTTATGAATTGTGTTCTTGAATTTTCTTTTTAAGTTTCCAGGCCAAAACTTTCATTGATTTGGATCTGCCTTCATAATATCTTTGTTTAAGGAACATCAAATTTTTCTTGATTTCATACGTTGTCAAATTATTAATTTTGTTTCTTATTTTCATGATTTCCTCCATTAGAGGCTGTGCTGTTCGCTCTTTATGTTTTTTCTCTAATTCTTTTAATTTATTTTGTAATTCTCCCAATTTCTCATTTCTCTTCTTTTTTTTATAGGAGGATATTGCTATGATTTTCCCTCTCAGGACCGCCTTTAGGGCGTCCCATAGAATGGGAGGGGATACATCTCCTTTGTCATTCATTTCCAAGTAGAAGCGGATTTCTCTTTTTATCTGTTCTTTAAAGTGTGTATCATTGAGCAGGCTTGAATTTAATTTCCAGTTATTCATTTTTGGTTGCAAGTTTAGATCTAATAACAAGTTTTCTGGTGCATGGTCGCTCAAGTCTATTGTCCCATTTTTACATGTGTTTATTTTTATCTTTGTCCTTTCCAAATACTAGAAAATAATCTATTTTCGTGTATAGTGAGTGGGGTGAAGAGTAATGGGTGTAATCTCTTTGATTGGGATGTAAATCTCTCCAGATATCAATTAACCCAACCTCCTCAAATAATGTATTAATTTTCTTGATCAATAACTTTGTATTCTGAGCTTTCCCATTGGAAATATCTAGTTTTGGTTGTAAGTGTATATTTAAATCGCCCCCACAGATTAGTAGGCCTACTGTCTCTGATACCATCATATTAACGACTTTCTAAAAGAAGTTGATGTCACTTCCGGGTGGTGCATATATGTTTAGCAGCGTTATTGGGTTATTCTCTATATTTCCTCTTACTAAAATAAATCGTCCCTCCTTGTCACTTATCTCAACTACTTTTTCAAAATGTAATTTGCTTGATATAAGGATGGCAACTCCTCTCCTTCATCCACATTTATAAGAAGAAGAAAACACGCTTGTAAAACCCATTCTTTTCAATTTCTCGTGTTCCTTCAAATCTAGATGGGTTTCTTGTAGATATACTATTTGTTCTTTTTTCATTTTAGCTAGTATTTTATTACGTTTTATAGGATTTAACAAGCCGTTTACATTATATGAAGTAATTTTTATCTTGCCATTAGCCATAGTCTGCTTGTCTGGATGTTTTTGAAATAACAAAACCTGGCACAATCCATATTCTCCCTAAACATAACGTTACATAAACAATCACTTTATAAACATTAGAGCTGTATAGAACAACAGCTGCCAAAAGAACATTAAATTGCCTTTGAACAAATACAAGATAGAAAAAAAAACAAATTGACTTCCAACTGTGGGGTCATCCAAATGACCCTGTGTAAGCCCCAATGAAAGGGGGGCTTTGAAGGAGGGCCTCTCTCACCTGTAAGTGCGAGAGGACCTTCATGCACTGTCCGGCCGCTGTCCATTCTTTTCAAAGTACAGATAGAACACGACCATTTTGATGATTTCTGTTGCCACATTTATCTTAGTTCCAGATTTTAAAACAAAGAAATCCCTTATGTGTCTCATCTTAACTATCTCTTCGGGGACGTCTTGAGAAAAGGAAAATAAAATAAGAAGGAGAGAAAAAAAGAAAGACACAACGCTCACCGTCAGTCCCCACAATATATCAGTTTTCACGTCCTGTCTTTACTCCTGTTCCTGTCGTCTGAATGCTTGAAGTCTCTCCTTGTAATCCCGGGTCCGATCCTTACTCATCTGACCTCTGGTCTTTTTCGTTGTGCGCCACGTTAGGTGTCGGATTTGTTCTATAATCGTCTCCGGGCGTTTGATGACCGTTACCGGGAATCCCCTCTTCGCCAAGTCGCTAGTCGCCTCCTCCACCAAGCCATATAATACCGGTCCCTCCTGATAAAATATTCTCATCTTTGCTGGGAATGGAGTTTGGAACTGGATTTTCTTCTCTTTTAACACAGATTTCACCTCCGCATACTCCTTCCGTTGCTTTAAAACCTCAGGTGCATAATCATGATCGAGGTTAACTTTGTTACCAAGGTACTCAAACCCACGTTTTTGCCAGGCTAATTTTAATATTTCTTCTTTTGTTCTGTAGCTGGCTATTTTGGCAACGATGGATCTTGGCGCCACATTTGGCGGTGGCTTTGGCACGAGAGCGCGGTGAGCTCTCTGAACTCTCACTTCAGCTGACTCCGGCAACTCCAGTTTGTGCCTTAATAAACGCTCCACGAAAACAACCATTGATGGTGCATCGTCTTCTGATCCCTCTTTGACACCGTGCATCCTAATGTTTTCTCTTCTGGAACGTCCCTCCAGATCCGTCAGCTTAGCGTCCATTTCGATATGTAGTTTAAGCATCTCAGTTACTGCTTCTTCGTTAGTCTGTATTCGAGTTTCTGCGTCTTTGATCCTTTCCTCAGCCTCTTCCACTCTCGTATTTGTCTTATTTATATCTTCTCGGATCCCCTTTAGTTGCGCGTCATTATCTTTCCTAAATTCCCTCAATTCTTTGTGTAGATTTCTTTTTATTTTTTATTTTTGGCATCTTAAGCCCCCTTCTTATATTTACTTTTTGCAAAAATCGTTATGAATTCGAGTTGCTGTGGGCTGTTTTCATCTGAAAGGTCGGGAGAACGTTCTTCTATGCTGCCATCTTTTTTCGAGCCAAACCGGAAGTCGTCGATAACTTCCTTTTTTCACAGATGAATAGGTTTTCAAGACCGTCTTGGGTAAACCTGCTGTTCAACACAAACATGTGTCCCTGGGCCAGCATGTCTTGCTGTATTGATAGAATTGAAGATGTTGCCATCACAATTCCTGTTTGCACAGGCTTCCAGCTACCCGTTCGTCCAATCTTCAGCACACGGAAGAATTGGATGGTGTTCTGAAGGAACTTGATGGCCTTTTGGTACTCCTCGATTTTGTGTGTGCTGAGAGCCATTACTGGGTGGCGAGAGGACATGATGTCAAACCAGTGGTCGACCTGCTCTAGAAACCATGCTGTGGTCTGGTAAGTGGGTGGTCTTTGTTCCTGCTCCACCATGTATTTCAGGCCTGCACTGGTTGCCTTGCTAAAGATATTCATTGCAGGGCCCACCTTCATCTTCTCAAAATGACTGGGTTGAAGGGTTTTACTTGTTAGATTTGGAACAATTTTCAATGTCATCCCCTCTTGAAAATCCACCAGATCTTTCAGTGGACCAATGGAAACTTCATTGAAGAAGAGTTTCTCCTTCTCTACCGTATCCGGAGGAATTGTGAACGTCTGTCCACGGACCAGGGCACTCTTCAAGTTCTTAACAAGATGTGGAATGTCTGGCATAAAGTATAGCCTCCTGTCTGGTCTTGCAGGATGTGGGACAGATGTTTTGTTGTGATCCATGCCAAATGCCTTCCACATTGCCCGATTAGGGCTGCCGATGTCAGTGGTGATGTTAACCACATGAAGCCCTATGGAAGCTGCCTTCTCAACAATGTTGAGGACGATAGGCTTATAGGTTGCCCCATTAGTGTAGTTACCACTGTAATGGTAAGCCACTACTTGCTTCCATCGTGTTGTTGTTCCTGCCAACATAAAAACGCAAGCATGCGTTGCCATTCCTGTGTGGTCAGGTAATGTCACGTCTCCATAAAGCTTCCCACTTCCCAAGTGCAGCTCCACACTAGGTGTAATTGCCATTTCATCAAGTGTCAGCACACACTCCCTCTCCATCTCTGTCAGGCTGTCAACCTTCAGCTTTAGCATGTCAAATACATCATCTAACACTCCTGGCTCAATCTTTATATGCTGCAGTCTTCTTTGCAGTGTTCTGATATCAGGTAGAGGAATCTCCATGTCTTGAAGCAGTCTGTAGCCTGTTGAGCGGGTGGCAAAATGCAGTTTTATGGCCTTTTTGACTGTAGTGTTTCCCCATCTCATGCCCCTCTTACTCTTTATACAGATCGCTTTTATCTGATCTTTAGAAAAAATTGTAGCAAATTTCTTTTCCATGACTACATATTTTTTCCGTAGGACAGAATTATTTTTTTCCTGTCGTTTTAGAGCTCCCTATGCCCTCCTTGTCTTATCTCTTTGTCTTTCCAAATCTTCCCCAAATCTACCGTTTTTCACACTGACTCCTGGTTAACTTGACCCCTGCACACTGGCACCTGGCTCACTGGCACCTGGCCCCCTGGTACCTGGCTCTCTGACACCTGGCTCACTGGCTCCTGGTATGTCCCTCTCAATTTGCTCACAGTGTTCTCCTTCCTTATCCTCTCTTCCCTCACTTACCCTTCTCTCACATTCCTCACTTCCTACCTCAACATCTGAAATTATGATATGGCATTGTTAGTGTTACATGGAGAGGGTATAGGCTAGTCATTGTAGTAAGAAATATTATTATAAAGTTTGACTTCACATTATTCATTTTAGGACAATATGTGTGGTCACTGGCCACTGCATGAACTGGAGGTTTTGTGGTACTTCTCACTCAGGCTCAGGGCGATGCATAAATATAGTTGGAACAGCGTCAGTTTTCAATATCAGATGGCCTTTTTTTGTCCTTGAGAACTGCTCTCCCTCAAAATGTGCCTGCAGAGTTGCTTATGGGGTTATTTTCCACACACTTTCCAGACATTACATCATAATTGTTAAATCACAATTTCATTGCAGTCTTGTACATATTAGACATTGAACCTTGATCCACAAGTGAGATGTGCAAATGTGCATTACAAACATAACTTACTGCACACAGTTTTCTGTTGTTGTAATCTTTTGTTATGGTCAGGTTGCTTCTGCTGACTTGGGCTAACCATTTCTTTCTCCTGTCGCCATCTTTTGGGAAACCATACATCTGGATCCCTTTCTCGGACCGATTGGTGCATCCAAATGCCACACAGCCAACCATGGGAAGAAAATCAATCTATAAAAGTTAGATGTTGTGATCAGTTTTCAGGAAGGTGTGCCATCAAACCCTCCCACCTCTTCCTAACCAACTCCACCTCCTCTCTCCCAAAATATTTGCACTTCCAATACTGTAGTTCCTACAACTCCATTTTCCCCTATTGTCTCTTCCTGGACTCCTGTGACAGAGGCCAGTTCATTACAGGACCAGGGAAACATTTAATTTCAAATTCTTTACTGTGGTACAGAGCCAAAATAACAGAAATCCGGACAGACATCCAAATGAGCATGGACATAACTATAGGTGTGTGCTTTCACTTCTTTCTCTCAATCCCATGAAAATGTTTAGGAAACATAGGCTTTCAATGTTTATTTAATCTGTCCTTCAATATATTAACCTCAACACTGTTTCCTCTTTCTTGACCACTCCCAGTTCTGTCCAGCTGCAATGGGCTTGATTGACTCAAGACCCAGTCTTGCACAAGAAAAATATATACAGCACATACTGTAAATTATTATACCTTATCGGAGCAGTACCCTTTTCCCTCCAAAATTAAACGCAAATTAAACGGGGTTTTATTGGCATAAACGTTATAAGAACATTTCCAAAGCATCAAAATAAAATTTTAAATACACACAATATATACAGTAATATTAACATTAACAGAACTGGGTGAGGAACAGCCAAACTCAGCTAAAAAAAAACATATACCACGGCAAGACACAGCAACAAGACACAAGACGGATGCGCTGCTTCAGATGTGTGTGTGTGTATATATATATATATATATATATATATACACATATATGTATATATATATATATATACACATATATGTATATATATATATATATATATATATATATATATACACATGCGTGTATATGTGTACACACAAACTCACTATATGTAAAGTATGTGTGTGTATATATATCATTTGAAATGAATCTAAAGTTGTCCTAAAACCTTCTTATTAGGACAAATTAGTTCTTAGGAGATCTTCCCTCCAAAATTAAACACAAAAACTGATTAATGCCGTGTTTCCACCACTCCACAGAAAAAAATGCTATTATATGTATGTAATGCAAGTGTCAACGTAATAATCAATACATATTATGCGTCAATATTTACCTATAATTGCTGCAAATATAGTTGAAGCTTGTCTGTCCCACTTAAAACCATTCAAACTGGTTGACAGCGCGGAGTTGTTTGGAACTATTGAGAGCTACATGAACCACGTGACAGCGTGGCGGTGAGATCAAAGAGTGTCGCAACTCTCATATTTAACGGCTCTGGACGTAAAAAGATGAGTGGGATTAGACAATAGAAAGGAGAGAGCACATGGCACCAAACAAACATAACACAAGCCATGTGCTCACGGAAAAACAGTGTCATATGGTCGCCATCCTGGGCACACCAGCTGAAGACTGTGACATAACCCCTCCCTTAAGGAGTGGATTCCAGATGCTCCAACAAAAGAAATCCCGGTGGGAGGTGGAACGGAGGTGGACCAGGGGGAGGGATGGTGGGCCAGGCCCGTGTAGTGGAAGAGGGCATGGAGACAGAGGTAAACAGGGGTGCAAGGGCGGGGCCGGCAGGTCTGGAGGCAGCAAAAGTGAAGCCTGCCTCAAGGAAAGAGCCGGCAGGGCAAGCAGCTGAGGTAGAGCTGACATCAAGGGTGGAGATGGCAGACAGGGGAGCTTGGGCTGCGCTGGCAGGGCAAGGAGCTTGGCTGGTGCCGGGACCTCACCCGGCTCTGGGAATTCCTCTAGGCCTTGAAGGATGGAAGAAGCCTTCTTCCTCCTCTTCCTCCATTTCTGAGAGGGTGGCACTGCAGTTTCGTCTGCCACCTCCGGGGACACTGCAGCCTCCTTGGCCACCACTGGGGGTGCTGCAGCTTCGTCAGCTGCCTCTGGGGCTGCTTCAAGCTCATAGGCCTCCACCGGGGGTGGGGCAACCTCTTCGGACACCAGCAGGGCCTCTGCAGCTTCGTCTGCCGCCTCTAGGGGCACTGCAGCCTCCTTGGCCACCACCAAGGGTGCTGCAGCTTCGTCAGCTGCCTCTGGGGGTGCTTCAAGCTCATCAGCCTTCACCGGGGGCCCTAAAGCTTCATCAGCCGCCTCTGGGGGTGCTGCAACCTCTTCGGTCACCACCAGGGGCGCTGTAGCCTCGTCGGCCACTTCTGGGGGTGCTGCAACCTCATCAACCTCCACTGGGGGTGCTGCAACCTCTTTGGCCATCACAGGGGGCGCTGCAGCTTTGTCAGTGGCCAACCTCTTCTGCCACCACTGGGTGCACTGCAACCTCTTTGGCCACCACCGGGGGCGCTGCAGCTTTGTCAACTGCCTTATCGGCCACCTCTAGGGGTGGCAAGGTGGACCCATTCTTCCTCCTCCCCCTCCTCAGTTTTTGAGAGCAGGGCACTGCAGCATCATCAACTGCCTCTGGGGGTGCTGCAGCTTCATCAGCCGCCACTGGGGGCTCTGCAGCCTCATCAGCCCGCACTTCTGTAGGCGTTCCAGCATCATCAGCCGTCACAGAGGGCGCTGCAGCCTCCTCGGCTGGAGGGTTTCCCTGATGAGCTAGGTAGTTTACGAACCCCACAAACGTCAGGTCATCCAGCCCTTTCATCCTCCACCAATTGAGAGGCTCATCAAGGGCATAATTCAGAAGGTCCTTGAGAGCCGCATCGTTGTAGTCCAGCCCCTCCACTGCATTCCTGAACTCCATCGCGAACTTCCTCACGTCAGTCCCCTGTTGACGAAGGGAACTCAATGCTGCTACCTTAAGCATGCGTTGGTAGAGGGGGCTGCAGATAGTGGAGGCTGGTAGATTGAGTGAGTCCATCTTCCGCTGAGTCCTCTTTTGGCTGCTTCGTTCTGTCATGGTCGGGTGCAGGGATGAGGCAAGGACTCAAATGCAGGAAGATAAGAGCATTTATTAATAGTAAAATATAAACAAAACTACAACAAAAACTACCCCAAGGGGGAAAAAACGGCAGGCAGGCCAAGACAGGGCATGGCAAGGCAAGGCAAGAGGAACATACACTTATCTAACAATACTCTGAAACATAACATTAATTAACGAAGCAGCAGAGGACTGCAGACACAAGGAGAATAAGTAGGGAACCAAACGAGGGAGGTTAACGAGGGAGACACCGGTGGAGCAACTAAAACAATAATGATGTAACAAGATGGGTGGGATTAGACAATAGACAGGAGAGAGCACATGGCACCAAACAAACACAACACAAGCCATGTGCTCACAGAAAAACAGTGTCATCTGGTCGCCATCCTGGGCACACCAGCTGAAGACTGTGACACTTTGGATAAAAGCGTCTGCTAAATGAATAAATGTACATGTAATGTGTGTGTGTGTGTGTATATATATATATATATATATATTGATTTTTTGATTAACTCTTAACGAGCGCTGAGCAGTCCCTAGACTGCACGAAAATATTACTAATCATATTTTTAAAACTACTGCCTTCCTACCAAAACTAGCTAAAAGATTATATATTATTGGTATTACATTGCAACCTATTAAGTAAATTACATTTATAAGACTATAAATGTGTTATATCCAAATTTTCTATATCATTTTAGGTTATCCATTATTCTTAATTGTTGATGTCTCACTATCAGTTATGAAAACAAATATGAAAAGGTTGTATTGCAGGAAGATTTGGACATGTTCCAATCTGGCTTTAAATCATTACATAGCAATGAGTCAGCTCTGTTGAGGGTTACAAATGATGTTTTGCTTGCTCTAGATTCAGGCTCTTGTGTTGTGCTGGTTTTGTTAGACCTGAGCGCTGCATTTGATACCATTGACCGCAGCATTCTTCTTGAACGGCTAGAATATATGGTAGGTGTCAAGGGCACTGTACTAAAATGGTTTGCTTCCTACCTCGAAAAGAGGACTTTTACTGTAAATTTAGGAAATTGTTCCTCGTCATCTTTTGATTGGTGTGCCCCAGGAATCTAATTTGGGACCTTTATTGTTTTCCCTTTATATGCTGCCCTTGGCCCTCATTTTTCAGAAGTACAACATTTCATATCACTGTTATGCAGATGATTCTCAGCTTTACCTTCCAGTAAGGCTTGACACCATGGCTTCATTTGATGTGTTATTAGAATGTGTAGATGATATCAAGAGGTGGATGACGAGTAATTTTTTGCAGCTAAATGAGGATAAAACAGAGGTTTTAATTCTCGGTAGTAGTAATTATGATGCTGCTTATGTCATGATGATTTATGACTTTGACCTTTGACCTTTTGACAGGTTGAACTTCCGGTGACCTTATGATGGATGGGTTGAACTTCCGGAATGAGTTCATGGGCTAACCTATGACCGTTTCCCACGCATCGATCATGTGGTTTTGACAGAAAGTTTTACCCTATTGACCTAGTTAGTACTAAATTATAGTTTTTGACGGCTAGTTTAAACGGTAAAGGAAACACTCCCCACGCATCGATCAAGTGGTTTTGACAGAAAGTTTTACCCTATTGACCTAGTTAGTTCTAAATCATGGTTTTAGGAAACCCTCCCGATGCATCGATCATGTGGTTTTGACAGAAGCTGTTTGAAGTTTGTGTCAGTTAGCTTGTTTGAAGTTTATCCCAGTTATACGGTTATGTGTGTGTGTGTGTGTGTGTGTGTGTGTGATTATATGGCTTCTCCACCCTCACATTACATTCCTGAGCAGTGTATAAATGGGATCGGTGTGTTCTACGTTTATATATAAAACGTCCTATAATTTATATAATATTTATATAATTTATATAATATAATTAATTATCATGCTAAGGTTGAAAAACATTTCAGTTATTTCACATTCATATATAAAAACATTATATCATTTATATAATATAGTAATTATCATGCTAAATTTGAAAACATTTTAGTTATTTTACATAAAATAACTATAATAAAACATTATATAATTTATATATAAAACATTATAGAATTTACTAAAACAATTAAAGGTTTAAAACACACTTTAGTTATTTCATATATGTGACATTCAGTTATCTCACATTTATATATAAAACATTCTATAATTTATATAATATAATTTATATAATATAATAATTATCATGCTAAAGTTGAAAAACATTTTATTTATTTCATATATGTGACATTCAGTTATTACACATTTATATATATATATATATATATATATATATATATATATATATATATATATATATATATATATATATATATAACATTATATAATTTGTATGATATAATTAATTATCATGCTAAGGTTGAAAAACATTTCAGTTATTTCACATTTATATATAAAACAGTCTATAATTTATATAATATAATAATCATCATGCTAAAGTTGAAAACATTTTAGTTATTTCACATTTATATATAAAACATTCTATAATTTATATAATATTTATATAATTTATATAATATAATTAATTATCATGCTAAAGTTGAAAAACATGCCGTTCTTTATATTCTATCTTTTATATAATATACATAATCTAAAAGCAATTTAACTAAGGTTGAAAAACATTGTGTTCTTTTAAAAAGGTTATAAATGAAACGTTTCTAAAAAATATACCGAAACCGACTGTTTCAAATAAAACAAGATCCATTTTTTTAGGGGGCAGAAGAAGCTGTTTTCACATCAGCTTTGATCCTGACCCTCTGTGTCCCACTGTCTATGTCTGCACGCTACAGTGCACACTCGTCCGAATTTACTACAAAATCACAATATCTTCAAAGCCATTGCTAATTAAAACTAACGTATCTCACGCAGGAGTACCGTGTTTTGACAGTTTTCTGACGGTTCACCTATGAATTACGGTTGGTGCGCGGCTAGCATCTCTTGTACCCCTCTCTCTCTCCCTCTCATACATTCATTCGTCTCCAAGTCTTATTTTCTTCTTTTAATGAATATAAACACATTATACATTCGCAAACAATATAAAACAAAACATTTACATTCGTTTTAGTCATCACTAAAAATATACATTTTACCAGGATCGGGGAAAAAATATATAATTGAACACAATGAAGAATATGGTCTATTGAGGAACCCGGATGTGTCGTTGACACAATTCAGTTAAATTCATTTCACATTAATCGTTGCAAAACATTTTCTATATTATATTTAAAACCTTTTATATCCATCTTTATATCATATCTTTTTCAAAAAGCTGTTTAATTATTTATTTTAACCGTACACCTACAGTACCACCACACACTAAAATGCTGCATGCACGTGCATTTTTTTTAATTAAATTTCGTTTTTAAGCGATCTGAATTATGACTACCCTATACATTTAATCATAAACCACACGTACCCTGTTATATCACTATAATATCCATTCCACTATATATATGTATTCTGATAAACCAAATAAACAAGCGGACATACGCATGAACATATCAAGTTAAAAAGAGACTTATCTCTATTTTAAAAAATATGAAAAAATAAATAAATACAATTATATATAACAACGTGTTACTAAACCAGAACACACGTTTTAAACAAGTATTCATCATGTTTATAAAACACATCGCAGTAACAGACATGTTACTAAACCAAACCAAATCATTTATCATACATTTTTAATCATGTATTCAACATATACTTATAACACCAATGTCTGGGGGAGGCCAAAATACCTCCAGTCACCCCAAAACCCACTCTGACTCCAGGGGTTAAAGAATATGGAAATAAATAATTATATAATGACATCATCATCCTAAAGCAATTCATTAAACAAAAAAAAGTATAACTTAAAAAAAAGATCACTTATTTTAAATGTGATAGCATAGTATATAAAATAAACATTTCTGATGATACATATAAAAAAATATCCCTTACATTTTTTTAGACCGGGGAGAGATGTCCAAACATGAATGAAATATCCCAAAATAAAATAATACGACTTAAAAAAATAAAAGTAAAATGTTTAAATCATAAACAGAATCTCACAGGTCCAAGTTGGGGTATTCTCCTGTATGTGAGACCTGAGGGGGGTGCTTCACACACCCCGCGCGTGGCGAGGGTGGAGTTCCAGACCGCATGATCTAAGCCAGAGGGGTACATTATTTCAAAGTTAACATTAATGTAATGTTTGAATAATCAGTACCCTCACTACATCTGATGTAATTCATTACATCTGTTTAAATGTTTCTTAATTCAACAAAATGATGATATATATTACCTAAAATATTTAGATTTTTATATAATATTATATAATAATTATTTATATCATATCATATATATATAATTATATTATATTAGATGCGTTATGCATTAATCACTTTAGATTCTTTAAAGTTCTTATTTTTTGCACGATCTTCAAAGTTTTTAATACCATCTTTCTGTCTCCCTCTCCCTCTCTCACACGGACACACTGACACACACACACACACACACACACACACACACACACACACACACACACACACACACACACACAGACAATGAAACATGATGCCAAAGTCTTTCTGTATGTTTTAAAAATAAAGCTAAAAATATTGATTTTGCTTTAAATGTATGCTAAATTTGTTTGTCGCAGCATAGACTGTGAAGTTTAGATGAAGTTGATTGATCTTTTAGAAGAATTCTTTCAGAGAAAGACCCTCGATCGTATTCACCCATTAAAGATGGTTCAGGAGAGATGGGTTTCTGGACCCACGCATCCTAGAGATGTAATTTATGTGCGTTGCTACGGTCGTAAACCTTTCACATATCTACGGTACTTTCAGACACAGAGCAGGAAAGACATTTGCAGGGCCTCTGTTTAACCGTTCCAAAATACCTCCATTTAAAAGCAAAATTAAAATATAAAAATGACCGCCTGTACAGCTGTAGTTCTATTTTATATTAAAAGTATCCTTACTATCCATATTATATTCTTTATTTAAAACGATATATTTAACCGACAGTATCCCCCCAACGTGTTTTCCATCAGTTGTTTGGCCTTCGGGCTTTTTACGTAGTGCTTTTCTGTTACTGTAAGATCGCTTTACACTAGTGTAATGAAAGTTAACTTTTCTTAAAGTTTATAGTTGTATTTTACTGTATCCGCATCCTTCTATCCTGTAGATTGTATGCGTACTGTAAAATAACAAATATACATTTTGCTTAAAGTCAGTAAAATAATTACACCTACAATTTGAAACGTGTTTAAACACATTGTGTGTCACTAAAGCAAGGCACGCCGTCTATCGTCTTATTTTTTTAAATAACCTGATGACCAGCATTGTTTCTTCATATAATTTATGCCCCCGAGTGCTTTTCTCACACGAGTAGAAAACTCTTTCTCTTTGGATGTGTTTGGCAGAAACATAATTTCTACATCAGAAAATTTTTTAAATGTACGACTGAACTTTTCTCATTCGACAGAAATACTATTTTCAAATTATTTACCCGGCCTATGACACTAGGTGTAAATGTTCTTACCTAGAACAGAAAACATACGCTTTGATTATTTTGTAGGCATCGTGTAATGTTAAATGGTTTACTAAAAAAATTAAAGCACCGGCAGCTGTGATTTTCAAAATGAAAGACATGTACGAGCTAAGGATGTGTCAACTATTATCATCATTTCCTTTTGACCCGGATAATACGGTAATTAATTTTCTATGCGAGTGACACAATAAACAGTTCTCATACTATTGGTGTAAATAGCCGTGCTAAAACATTTATGACTATTTTTGCAGGCCAGCAGATCATGTCAAGGGTGTTTCACATCTAAGAATCACAATGTTTTGTAAATGACATTTTTCTTACACCTCGAGATTTAACCGTATCAAGATTTTGGGCAACCGTTCGCAATTTCATCATTTCGTCATCGTGATAGGAATAAATGAAAATTAAGAAATAAAGTTACAGTTTTTCTCTTCGAGATATTTCTTTTAGCGCAACTTCGTGTCTGTCCAAAAAGTGTGATCGCATGAAGCATCGACGCAAAAATGAAGTCTAGCTGTTTAACACTTAAAACTATTACAACATCAAACGTTACACTTGTTTAAGTTTCCACACTCTTGTTGAGATACATTTTTTTATCCATAACCTTTCGTGTATTCGAGCGACCAAATCACTAAGAAAGACAGTATAGCAAGAAAACTAACGTTTACAACGCATATAGAATTTAGGTTTTTTTTTTTATTTGTAAATGATATTTTTATTACTCCGTTAGATTTAGTCATCGTGTTCGGATAGCCGATGACACAATTCACATTCTGTTTTAAGACTCCTGTAAGTTCATGCTAACTCTCGCGTGGGAAAGAGAGCGGGGTGAGCGCATTCTATTCATTTAAGAACAATTATTAAACATTTGCCCAAACTTTTTTATTATTTTGACAAAACACAACACGACGACATTAAAGATTGTTATCAGTTCCTACGGCCACCTTCTTTGATTCAAATAAAGCAACATCTCTGGTGTACGTGTGTATGTGCTAAACATCTTTGCTTTTCCACTTCTGACAGATTTGTTAGAAGGGCTACCGTTGTAATACAAACACATTTGAGAACTACGATGTTCTCACTTTTGTAACGGTTATAGAAAAATGCCATACACACTTTTGCATTTCATAATTCAGTGATTTTAGCTGTAATGAGCACATGAGACAAAAATTGTCAATGTGTGACTCGTAAACATGAATAATTTTATTTATACCAGAGATAGTCGACCGATCTGTTGACACGTTGTTTTGCAGTTTTCTGATGAAGAGTTTTCTCTGACCGCGGTCAAACATACACTGCCTGTTCATAGGAATTTTACAGCATAAAAATATCACCCCTACATCTAGAGCTCTTGTTCATATAGCCGATGACGACGTTCACATTTTACTCGTCGTACTCGTTTCAACATTTCCGCTTGACATTAAAGAGTAGGCCTATGCGTACGCCCCTTCGGTCGTAAGCATTATCATCTACCGCGTGCTGAGATTTTTCTGCTTTGTCCACTTTTGACGGATTTGCTAGAGGGACTATGTCACCTCGTTGTAACGTGATTACGTTTAAGATCCATAAGATTGCACTACATTCACCTGAAAAGGTTATAGACATACTCTTTTATACAGGAAAACGCGTATCAGAATAACAAATACCTAATAGTGAAATCCAGTATTCTAAACTATTGTGAAAGTTTTAATGCAACTCTGTAAATAGCTTTTTTTTCTACTACTGTATACATTATTGTTTGGTTGTCTTTGTACGGTATTTCAATCAATAAACCACTGTTGATAAGTCGTTCATTTAAGTGAGAGACGGGATGATTTTGACTGTTTCAGTCATTCATCGTGTTTAAGGTCTGATCCGGAAACTGCGCTACGACTGGAACTGCGCTCTGTCACGTCTAAATAACCCGTTGTTCTTTAAGAAAACACGAGGCGAGCAGTTTCTGACATCTATTAATTCACTTCATTTTTTCACAACCGCAAATGTTTTGTTTAGCATACATATTAGTTTTAGTCAGTTACATAGGCGTCACGCATGAATTTTATAGTTATTTTAAATAATTATGATAGAGTTACAGGTTTAGGTTAGTGTGGCGCCTGTAAGCGGTGAAAACTTCAAGCATCGTCGACGACGGTGTTACTCAAACAGCCCATAGCGTTATCTTTTAACAAACTATTGTATTGCGCGTTACTAAGACAAAATCTGTAACAGCGTTCATTAATATGTTGAAATGAAAATAAACATACAAAACTTTATAATGACCGCGAGTTTAGTATAGCCTAACACCGCATAGACAAATGTTTGTTCTAACTCTTTCGCCCTAAAATTGCGAGATTTCTTGACTTTGCCGTGTTTAACAGACTCTAGATCTCATCGCGCCGTAGCGAACTGTAAACCACACACTTTCTCATCTTATTACGCTAAGAAAACAGCACATGGTTAAAGCTATTACACCATAAACTGTCTAAAGTTGTTAATGTACAAGCACAGTAAACTATTTCTACAAAAAATATCATCGCACCACAGTTTTTTTTTTTTTTTTTTTTGCGTATGATACATCGTTCAACAATACTTTTGCACACTCATTCGACTGTATTTATTACCGCCGTTCTCACGTTCCTGCTGTTCATAATGTATATATAATCCTTCATTGCATTCATATTTATATTCTGTATATACTCCGATCGATATTGTACGTATATAGCAACTACACTGTACTTTCTGTATGTCATAGCTTTACTTACTCTGCACTTTTATGAATATAAAACACTATATTCTCGCGCTTCTGGTTAGATGCTAACTGCATTTCATTAGCTCTGGACTTGTACTCTGCATAATGACAATAAAGTCGAATCTAATCTAAACAAGTACAATCGTACGCTTCCAGGACTTTGCTCATTTTTTCTGTTTAAATTTGTTTAAACAGACTTTCACATTCTTATTTTCACCAACTAAGTGTAATTTCCTAGGCCTCGCGGATTGTTTTTCTAGTTTTGCCGTCAACCCCTTTGTTCATACGCAGCGATATCTCTGTGAATCTGCTTGATTTCATAAAATATTTTATCTCTTACGTTATATCATTATAATATCCTATTTTATATCAGATACAAGTTTTCTTGCTATACTGTCTTTCTTAGTGATTTGGTCGCTCGAATACACGAAAGGTTATGGATAAAAAAATGTATCTCAACAAGAGTGTGGAAACGTAAATGAGTGTAACGTTTGATGTTGTAATAGTTTTAAGTGTTAAACAGCTAGACTTCATTTTTGCGTCGATGCTTCATGCGATCACACTTTTTGGACAGACACGAAGTTGCGCTAAAAGAAATATCTCGAAGAGAAAAACTGTAACTTAATTTCTTAATTTTCATTTATTCCTATCACGATGACGAAATGATGAAATTGCGAACGGTCGCCCAAAATCTTGATACGGTTAAATCTCGAGGTGTAAGAAAAATGTCATTTACAAAACATTGTGATTCTTAGATGTGAAACACCCTTGACATGATCTGCTGGCTTGATGAAAATAGTTATAAATGTTTTAGCACGGCTATTTACACCAATAGTATGAGAACTGTATATTGTGTCACTCGCATAGAAAATTAATTACCGTATTATCCGGGTCAAAAGGAAATGATGATAATAGTTGACACATCCTTAGCTCGTACATGTCTTTCATTTTGAAAATCACAGCTGCCGGTGCTTTAATTTTTTTAGTAAACCATTTAACATTACACGATGCCTACAAAATAATCAAAGCGTATGTTTTCTGTTCTAGGTAAGAACATTTACACCTAGTGTCATAGGCCGGGTAAATAATTTGAAAATAGTATTTCTGACGAATGAGAAAAGTTCAGTCGTACATTTAAAAAATTTTCTGATGTAGAAATTATGTTTCTGCCAAACACATCCAAAGAGAAAGAGTTTTCTACTCGTGTGAGAAAAGCACTCGGGGGCATAAATTATATGAAGAAACAATGCTGGTCATCAGGTTATTTAAAAAAATAAGACGATAGACGGCGTGCCTTGCTTTAGTTACACACAATGTGTTTAAACACGTTTCAAATTGTAGGTGTAATTATTTTACTGACTTTAAGCAAAATGTATATTTGTTATTTTACAGTACGCATACAATCTACAGGATAGAAGGATGCGGATACAGTAAAATACAACTATAAACTTTAAGAAAAGTTAACTTTCATTACACTAGTGTAAAGCGATCTTACAGTAACTGAAAAGCACTACGTAAAAAGCCCGAAGGCCAAACAACTGATGGAAAACACGTTGGGGGGATACTGTCGGTTAAATATATCGTTTTAAATAAAGAATATAATATGGATAGTAAGGATACTTTTAATATAAAATAGAACTACAGCTGTACAGGCGGTCATTTTTATATTTTAATTTTGCTTTTAAATGGAGGTATTTTGGAACGGTTAAACAGAGGCCCTGCAAATGTCTTTCCTGCTCTGTGTCTGAAAGTACCGTAGATATGTGAAAGGTTTACGACCGTAGCAACGCACATAAATTACATCTCTAGGATGCGTGGGTCCAGAAACCCATCTCTCCTGAACCATCTTTAATGGGTGAATACGATCGAGGGTCTTTCTCTGAAAGAATTCTTCTAAAAGATCAATCAACTTCATCTAAACTTCACAGTCTATGCTGCGACAAACAAATTTAGCATACATTTAAAGCAAAATCAATATTTTTAGCTTCATTTTTAAAACATACAGAAAGACTTTGGCATCATGTTTCATTGTCTGTGTGTGTGTGTGTGTGTGTGTGTGTGTGTGTGTGTGTGTGTGTGTGTGTGTGTGTGTGTGTGTGTGTGTCAGTGTGTCAGTGTGTCCGTGTGAGAGAGGGAGAGGGAGACAGAAAGATGGTATTAAAAACTTTGAAGATCGTGCAAAAAATAAGAACTTTAAAGAATCTAAAGTGATTAATGCATAACGCATCTAATATAATATAATTATATATATATGATATGATATAAATAATTATTATATAATATTATATAAAAATCTAAATATTTTAGGTAATATATATCATCATTTTGTTGAATTAAGAAACATTTAAACAGATGTAATGAATTACATCAGATGTAGTGAGGGTACTGATTATTCAAACATTACATTAATGTTAACTTTGAAATAATGTACCCCTCTGGCTTAGATCATGCGGTCTGGAACTCCACCCTCGCCACGCGCGGGGTGTGTGAAGCACCCCCCTCAGGTCTCACATACAGGAGAATACCCCAACTTGGACCTGTGAGATTCTGTTTATGATTTAAACATTTTACTTTTATTTTTTTAAGTCGTATTATTTTATTTTGGGATATTTCATTCATGTTTGGACATCTCTCCCCGGTCTAAAAAAATGTAAGGGATATTTTTTTTATATGTATCATCAGAAATGTTTATTTTATATACTATGCTATCACATTTAAAATAAGTGATCTTTTTTTTTTAAGTTATACTTTTTTTTGTTTAATGAATTGCTTTAGGATGATGATGTCATTATATAATTATTTATTTCCATATTCTTTAACCCCTGGAGTCTGAGTGGGTTTTGGGGTGACTGGAGGTATTTTGGCCTCCCCCAGACATTGGTGTTATAAGTATATGTTGAATACATGATTAAAAATGTATGATAAATGATTTGGTTTGGTTTAGTAACATGTCTGTTACTGCGATGTGTTTTATAAACATGATGAATACTTGTTTAAAACGTGTGTTCTGGTTTAGTAACACGTTGTTATATATAATTGTATTTATTTATTTTTTCATATTTTTTAAAATAGAGATAAGTCTCTTTTTAACTTGATATGTTCATGCGTATGTCCGCTTGTTTATTTGGTTTATCAGAATACATATATATAGTGGAATGGATATTATAGTGATATAACAGGGTACGTGTGGTTTATGATTAAATGTATAGGGTAGTCATAATTCAGATCGCTTAAAAACGAAATTTAATTAAAAAAAATGCACGTGCATGCAGCATTTTAGTGTGTGGTGGTACTGTAGGTGTACGGTTAAAATAAATAATTAAACAGCTTTTTGAAAAAGATATGATATAAAGATGGATATAAAAGGTTTTAAATATAATATAGAAAATGTTTTGCAACGATTAATGTGAAATGAATTTAACTGAATTGTGTCAACGACACATCCGGGTTCCTCAATAGACCATATTCTTCATTGTGTTCAATTATATATTTTTTCCCCGATCCTGGTAAAATGTATATTTTTAGTGATGACTAAAACGAATGTAAATGTTTTGTTTTATATTGTTTGCGAATGTATAATGTGTTTATATTCATTAAAAGAAGAAAATAAGACTTGGAGACGAATGAATGTATGAGAGGGAGAGAGAGAGGGGTACAAGAGATGCTAGCCGCGCACCAACCGTAATTCATAGGTGAACCGTCAGAAAACTGTCAAAACACGGTACTCCTGCGTGAGATACGTTAGTTTTAATTAGCAATGGCTTTGAAGATATTGTGATTTTGTAGTAAATTCGGACGAGTGTGCACTGTAGCGTGCAGACATAGACAGTGGGACACAGAGGGTCAGGATCAAAGCTGATGTGAAAACAGCTTCTTCTGCCCCCTAAAAAAATGGATCTTGTTTTATTTGAAACAGTCGGTTTCGGTATATTTTTTAGAAACGTTTCATTTATAACCTTTTTAAAAGAACACAATGTTTTTCAACCTTAGTTAAATTGCTTTTAGATTATGTATATTATATAAAAGATAGAATATAAAGAACGGCATGTTTTTCAACTTTAGCATGATAATTAATTATATTATATAAATTATATAAATATTATATAAATTATAGAATGTTTTATATATAAATGTGAAATAACTAAAATGTTTTCAACTTTAGCATGATGATTATTATATTATATAAATTATAGATTGTTTTATATATAAATGTGAAATAACTGAAATGTTTTTCAACCTTAGCATGATAATTAATTATATCATACAAATTATATAATGTTATATATATAAATGTGAGATAACTGAATGTCACATATATGAAATAACTAAAGTGTGTTTTAAACCTTTAATTGTTTTAGTAAATTCTATAATGTTTTATATATAAATTATATAATGTTTTATATATATATATATATATATATATATATAAATGTGAAATAACTAAAATGTTTTCAAATTTAGCATGATAATTACTATATTATATAAATGATATAATGTTTTTATATATGAATGTGAAATAACTGAAATGTTTTTCAACCTTAGCATGATAATTAATTATATTATATAAATTATATAAATATTATATAAATTATAGGACGTTTTATATATAAACGTAGAACACACCGATCCCATTTATACACTGCTCAGGAATGTAATGTGAGGGTGGAGAAGCCATATAATCACACACACACACACACACACACACACACACACACACATACTGGCATATGTGGTTTATGAGGTCATTGTGACTTTTTGGTGGTTTACGGGGACACACCTTTCCCAACATCCGATCGACATGAAAGTCGTGTCAAAAAATTTAATTTGATCTACAAAAGACAAATCAGGCTTCGAAATTTTTTTTTTACTTTCATAACACACAGATATTAAATATGTGACATTTCACAGACTTACGGGGTCAGACTGAATGGTGGTTTATGAGGACACCTGGTTTATGAGGCCACTTTTACACACAACACACAAACCTAGCCTCAATCCTGGTTTAAGGGGACTGACAAACATTAATAACATTAGTTTGCTTTGCTACTGAAAGAAGGGGTCTTCCATATTTTTATATTCCATAATTGAACTCCATAAACCAGTTAAATTTTATATATATATATATATATAAATTTCACAAGTGCTTTGTAGACTAATTATGTAGTAAAATATTATATATGATCTAGGATTAAACTGTACCATTTGACATTTTGCTTGGAAGGACAATGTACATACATTTTTAATTCCATTCACAATTTGTAGCATGCCTGCCGTCCAACAATCACAGTTTTGTGTTTTGTTACTTTTAATAAGAAATAAAGTTTCAGTTTTATCACTAAATTCAATATATATATATTTGTTCAGCCACAGAGAGACATCAGTAAAACACAGTATCACATGAAGCTTTATTTTTAATGTTTGTTTGAAGAAATCGGTCATGGGATGAGCAAGGAGACTTGTGGAATGCAGACTTGTTAGAAAATGTGTACTCAGTGAAATCATGGCATGGGGTGGCTTCACTTGTTACCATGTCTTGAGCAGTTCAGTTCTATATTAGAAGTTGTAGCCATTGCAGTGTGAAATGTCATCTCCAGCTATCACAGCGGAAGAATGTGTCAGCCAGAACATGCATTGTCTACACCAGGCATAGTTCTGCCTCATTGTAGTTTTAGTTCATGCAACAGGTGTAAATATTTATTGTAAAGCTGGATGTTGCAAAGTCTGAGATCTTTTTGTTTTAACTAATTTAATGTATTCTATTAAAAAACCTAAGTCACTTATTGAAACTATTCGATCGTTAAATGAATAAAATCAATGTCAAATCTGCAATTGTGCTGATATTCAAGAAACAACACTACTAGTAGTCTCATGTTGCTTAACTAGGCTATATCAAACTATTAATGTAAAAACTAAATTTTGAATGCAGTGTTTGTTGTATATATTTTTCAGAACGAATGGTGTGACAGTGACAGTAATGTGACAGTTATACACATTATCCGTGATCAACTGAGGCAGTTCAGGTGTTTGTATTTTTTTTTTTCTTTTGTAAATTGCTGATTGCTTTTATCTTGATGCTAAACAAAACCTTAAAACCATAAAATAAAATAATCAACAGTATTAGTAGGGGAGTAAAAAACATGTTTAATTATTTTAAAAAATTCTTCTTTTTGATTGAGTAAAAAAAAAAAAAAAAACATTTTCACATGCAGGAATAATTTTTTTTTTTACTTTTATAAACAGTAAATCATTTAAGAACACTGTCACTCGATGACAAAACTTTACTTGTAAAAACACAATAAGATTACATTCCAGTGCTGTCAAAAGATTAATCACAATTAATCGCATCCAAAATAAGTTTTTTGTTTACATGAGTGTGTAATGCGTACATTTATTATTTGTATACAGGGGCTGGTCATATAATTAGAATATCATTAAAAGGTTGATTTATTTCAATAATTCCATTCAAAAATGTAACCTTTTCACAATATTCTAATTTTCTGAGATACTAAATTTGGGATTTTCCTTAGTTGTCAGAAATAATCATCGAAATTAAAAGAATAAAACATTTCAACTATATCAGTTTGTGTGTAATGAATGAATATAATATACATGTTTCACGTTTTGAATGGAATTAGTGAAATCATCTTTATCAACAATGATATTCTAATTTTATGACCAGCACCTGTGTATGTGTGTGTGTGTGTGTACAAAAATATTGATATTTCGATAAATATCAATACTAAAATATCTGAATGGTACCAATACAAATTTCTCTAAGTATCGATACACCGATACTAGCCGAGCAGTCTCCAAAGGCACCTTGACAAACACCTCAACAGCCCAGTTCTTCTCCTTAGCCCAGGTAAGACTCCTCTGATGTTGTCTGTGGTTCAGTAAATCTCTTGACACGTCTGTGTGTGGTGGATCTTGATGCCTTGACCCCAGCCTCAGTCCATTCCTTGTGAAGTTCACTCAAATTCTTGAATCAATTTTGCTTGACAATCGTCATAAGGCTGGGGTTCTCTCGGTTGGTTGTGCATCTTTTTCTTCCACACTTTTTTCTTCCACTCAACCTTCTGTTAACATGCTTGGATACAGCACTCTGTTAACAGCCAGCTTATTGGCAATTAAATTTTGTGACTTGTGAAGGGTGTCAATAATTGTCAGAGACCATTCTGAAGGCTCATGAAACCTTTGCAGGTGTTTTGAGTTGATAAGCTGATTGGCATGTCACCATATTCTAATTTGTTGAGATAGTGAATTGGTGGGTTTTTGTTAAATGTGAGCCTAAATCATCATAATTAAAAGAACTAAAGACTTAAACTACTTCAGTCTGTGTGCATTGAATTTAATACACAAGTTTCACAATTTGAGTTGAATTACTGAAATGAATGAACTTTTCCTTGACATAATATATATATATATATATATATATATATATATATATATATATATATATATAATATTATATATATACACACAAATATATAAAGACACACTAATATATACAAACACGTGTGTATATAAGAAATATTTTGTTTATATATTTATATATAATATAAATCATAATATAAATCTATAAATGTATATACATGTAAATATTTTTTAAATATATACTGTTTATGCGTGTGTATAAAGTATGTAAAAAAACTTATTTTGGAATGCGATTAATCTTTTGACAGCACTTTACAATACATTGCATTCAGAATATAGTCACTTGTGAGTGGAATAAAAAAGTCTCTGATATCTTGGACCGTCCGGTGTTGTAGGACTGGATTCTCTGAATTTTTGCAGACCTCACACTCCCTCGTCGATGTCAAGCGCCCTTTAGTTCTGTGTTGTCTGAAGTGTCGCATAACAGCGTTCACCTCAGATTTTTTTCATGGCCTTTTGGCTGTCCGTTTTCCTTAGCTTGGGACTAAAAAGAAACAATGATAAATTGTTAGCATTACTGCCTACCGTTTTTTTTGTGCCTTTTTGTTTAACCAGACCTGCTTCCCTGGCTGAACTAATACAAAGATTTGTGTAATTAAGTAATGTTTACTTGAATTGAAAATGACTGTATTTAAGAACAGGTAAGCCAACTCAAAATTAAATGGGATTGTATGCCCATATGGCTACTTTAGATGTGAAATTATGGCCCTGTTTCATAGAGAGGGTTTAGCCTAAGCCAGGATTAGGCCACAGTTCAATTTGGACATTTAAAAATTTTTTATAAACATGTCTTAGAAAAAAAAACATTACTGTTGTGCATCTTAAGACAAAACAAAGACACTGATATGTTTTAGAATCAGACAATGAAAGTTTCTTTCAGCTGAAATAGCTCAGATTTACATTTTAGTCCAGGACTAGGCTTAAGCCTTTTCTGTGAAACGGGGGTATACCTATAAACAGTATTGAAAACTAGGAAATTCGTTTTAAGTGTTTTTTCCCCAATTTTTCTTTATAATTCTTTTTATTTATATGATCCGTTTGGGTGCCGTCATGCATGCACAGCAGTGATGCGCGGGTCAATGTATTAATAACCCGCACCCAACCGATGTTTTCAACTAACCCACCGCAACTCGGACGGAAAAAAAGGAAAATAAAATATTGTACCCGACCCGCTTCATGACCCGCATTTGACTATTGAATGTGACTCAGCAGTGGACTATAGTTTAACAACACGTGTGTGTGTGTTTACTCATGGTTTATGAAAACACACTTGACTATTGAATGTGACTCAGAAGTGGACTATAGTTTAACAACACGTGTGTGTGTTTACTCATGGTTTATGAGGACACACTTGACTATTGAATGTGACTCAGAAGTGGACTATAGTTTAACAACACGTTTGTGTGTTTACTCATGGTTTATGAGGACACACTTGACTATTGAATGTGACTCAGAAGTGGACTATAGTTTAACAACACTTGTGTGTGTTTACTCATGGTTTATGGGGACACACTTGACTATTGAATGTGACTCAGAAGTGGACTATAGTTTAACAACACGTGTGTGTGTTTACTCATGGTTTGAGGACACACTTGACTATTGAATGTGACTCAGAAGTGGACTATAGTTTAACAACACTTGTGTGTGTTTACTCATGGTTTATGGGGACACACTTGACTATTGAATGTGACTCAGAAGTGGACTATAGTTTAACAACACTTCTGTGTGTTTACTCATGGTTTATGAGGACACACTTGACTATTGAATGTGACTCAGAAGTGGACTATAGTTTAACAACACGTTTGTGTGTTTACTCATGGTTTATGAGGACACACTTGACTATTGAATGTGACTCAGAAGTGGACTATAGTTTAACAACACTTGTGTGTGTTTACTCATGGTTTATGGGGACACACTTGACTATTGAATGTGACTCAGAAGTGGACTATAGTTTAACAACACGTGTGTGTGTTTACTCATGGTTTATGAGGACACACTTGACTATTGAATGTGACTCAGAAGTGGACTATAGTTTAACAACACTTGTGTGTGTTTACTCATGGTTTATGGGGACACACTTGACTATTGAATGTGACTCAGAAGTGGACTATAGTTTAACAACACTTCTGTGTGTTTACTCATGGTTTATGAGGACACACTTGACTATTGAATGTGACTCAGAAGTGGACTATAGTTTAACAACACTTGTGTGTGTTTACTCATGGTTTATGGGGACACACTTGACTATTGAATGTGACTCAGAAGTGGACTATAGTTTAACAACACTTGTGTGTGTTTACTCATGGTTTATGGGGACACACTTGACTATTGAATGTGACTCAGCAGTGGAGTATAGTTTAACAACACTTCTGTGTGTTTTACTCATGGTTTATGAGGACACACTTGACTGTTGAATGTGACTCAGCAGTGGAGTATAGTTTAACAACACGTGTGTGTTTTACTCATGGTTTATGAGGACACACTTGACTATTGAATGTGACTCAGCAGTGGAGTATAGTTTAACAACACTTCTGTGTGTTTTACTCATGGTTTATGAAGACAGACTTGACTATTGAATGTGACTCAGCAGTGGAATATAGTTTAACAACACATGTGTGTGTTTACTCATGGTTTATGAGGACACACTTGACTATTGAATGTGACTCAGCAGTGGAGTATAGTTTAACAACACTTCTGTGTGTTTTACTCATGGTTTATGAGGACACACTTGACTATTGAATGTGACTCAGAAGTGGACTATAGTTTAACAACAGTTGTGCGTGTTTACTCATGGTTTATGAGGACACACTTGACTATTGAATGTGACTCAGAAGTGGACTATAGTTTAACAACACTTGTGTGTGTTTACTCATGGTTTATGAGGACACACTTGACTATTGAATGTGACTCAGCAGTGGAGTATAGTTTAACAACACGTGTGTGTGTTTACTCATGGTTTATGAGGACACACTTGACTATTGAATGTGACTCAGCAGTGGACTATAGTTTAACAACACGTGTGTGTGTTTACTCATGGTTTATGAGGACACACTTGACTATTGAAGGTGACTCAGCAGTGGAGTATAGTTTAACAACACGTGTGTGTGTTTACTCATGGTTTATGAGGACACACTTGACTATTGAATGTGACTCAGCAGTGGACTATAGTTTAACAACACGTGTGTGTGTTTACTCATGGTTTATGAGGACACACTTGACTATTGAATGTGACTCAGCAGTGGACTATAGTTTAACAACACTTGTGTGTGTTTACTCATGGTTTATGAGGACACACTTGACTATTGAATGTGACTCAGAAGTGGAGTATAGTTTAACAACACTTCTGTGTGTTTACTCATGGTTTATGAGGACACACTTGACTATTGAATGTGACTCAGAAGTAGACTATAGTTTAACAACACGTGTGTGTGTGTTTTACTCATGGTTTATGAGGACACTTGACTATTGAATGTGACTCAGAAGTGGACTATAGTTTAACAACACTTCTGTGTGTTTACTCATGGTTTATGAGGACACACTTGACTATTGAATGTGACTCAGCAGTGGAGTATAGTTTAACAACACTTCTGTGTGTTTTACTCATGGTTTATGAGGACACACTTGACTATTGAATGTGACTCAGAAGTGGACTATAGTTTAACAACACTTGTGTGTGTTTACTCATGGTTTATGAGGACACAAGTGACTATTGAATGTGACTCAGAAGTGGACTATAGTTTAACAACACTTCTTTGTGTTTACTCATGGTTTATGAGGACACAAGTGACTATTGAATGTGACTCAGCAGTGGAGTATAGTTTAACAACACTTCTGTGTGTTTACTCATGGTTTATGAGGACACACTTGACTATTGAATGTGACTCAGCAGTGGAGTATAGTTTAACAATACTTCCGTGTGTTTACTCATGGTTTATGAGGACACACTTGACTATTGAATGTGACTCAGAAGTAGACTATAGTTTAACAACACGTGTGTGTGTTTTACTCATGGTTTATGAGGACACTTGACTATTGAATGTGACTCAGAAGTGGACTATAGTTTAACAACATGTGTGTGTGTTTTACTCATGGTTTATGAGGACACACTTGACTATTGAATGTGACTCAGAAGTGGACTATAGTTTAACAACACGTGTGTGTGTTTTACTCATGGTTTATGAGGACACTTGACTATTTAATGCGACTCAGAAGTGGACTATAGTTTAACAACATGTGTGTGTGTTTTACTCATGGTTTATGAGGACACACTTGACTATTGAATGTGACTCAGAAGTGGACTATAGTTTAACAACATGTGTGTGTGTTTTACTCATGGTTTATGAGGACACACTTGACTATTGAATGTGACTCAGAAGTGGACTATAGTTTAACAACACGTGTGTGTGTTTTACTCATGGTTTATGAGGACACTTGACTATTGAATGTGACTCAGAAGTGGACTATAGTTTAACAACATGTGTGTGTGTTTTACTCATGGTTTATGAGGACACACTTGACTATTGAATGTGACTCAGAAGTGGACTATAGTTTAACAACACGTGTGTGTGTTTTACTCATGGTTTATGAGGACACACTTGACTATTTAATGCGACTCAGAAGTGGACTATAGTTTAACAACACGTGTGTGTGTTTACTCATGGTTTATGAGGACACACTTGACTATTGAATGTGACTCAGAAGTGGACTATAGTTTAACAACACTTCTGTGTGTTTACTCATGGTTTATGAGGACACACTTGACTATTGAATGTGACTCAGCAGTGGACTATAGTTTAACAAAACTTCTGTGTGTTTACTCATGGTTTATGAGGACACACTTGACTATTGAATGTGACTCAGAGGTGGAGTATAGTTTAACAACACGTGTGTGTGTTTTACTCATGGTTTATGAGGACACTTGACTATTTAATGCGACTCAGAAGTGGACTATAGTTTAACAACACGTGTGTGTGTTTACTCATGGTTTATGAGGACACACTTGACTATTGAATGTGACTCAGAAGTGGACTATAGTTTAACAACACTTCTGTGTGTTTACTCAAGGTTTATGAGGACACACTTGACTATTGAATGTGACTCAGCAGTGGACTATAGTTTAACAAAACTTCTGTGTGTTTACTCATGGTTTATGAGGACACACTTGACTATTGAATGTGACTCAGCAGTGGACTATAGTTTAACAAAACTTCTGTGTGTTTACTCATGGTTTATGAGGACACACTTGACTATTGAATGTGACTCAGAAGTGGACTATAGTTTAACAACACTTCTGTGTGTTTACTCATGGTTTATGAGGACACACGTGACTATTGAATGTGACTCAGAAGTGGACTATAGTTTAACAACACTTCTGTGTGTGTTTACTCATGGTTTATGAGGACACACGTGACTATTGAATGTGACTCAGAAGTGGACTACAGTTTAACAACACTTGTGTGTGTTTACTCATGGTTTATGAGGACACACTTGACTATTGAATGTGACTCAGAAGTGGACTATAGTTTAACAACACGTGTGTGTTTTACTCATGGTTTATGAGGACACACTTGACTATTGAATGTGACTCAGAAGTGGACTATAGTTTAACAACACGTGTGTGTTTTACTCATGGTTTATGAGGACACACTTGACTATTGAATGTGACTCAGAAGTGGACTATAGTTTAACAAAACGTGTGTGTGTTTTACTCATGGTTTATGAGGACACACTTGACTATTGAATGTGACTCAGAAGTGGACTATAGTTTAACAACACTTCTGTGTGTTTTACTCATGGTTTATGAGGACACTTGACTATTGAATGTGACTCAGAAGTGGAGTATAGTTTAACAACACGTGTGTGTGTTTACTCATGGTTTATGGGGACATAAGGTTTTCAGTATACTGTTAACACACAAGTGTTTTTAACAATAGTGTACTGTGAATCACATTTTGTAGCAATAAGAGAAATTAACTTTATGTCTTTTTATAACGAATGAAAAACTAAATTGACAAAAGTGTTAACAAACCTCTTTAGCAGAAGTGACTTCACTTCCTGTTATGGCTGCATCGACAGGCTCATGGACAAACTGGAAGACAGAAAAAAAGAGAAAGGAGGATTAATGTGACTCAGAAGTGGACTATAGTTTAACAACACTTCTGTGTGTTTACTCATGGTTTATGAGGACACAAGTGACTTTTAAATGTGACTCAGAAGTGGACTATAGTTTAACAACACGTGTGTGTGTTTACTCATGGTTTATGAGGACACACTTGACTATTGAATGTGACTCAGAAGTGGACTATAGTTTAACAACACTTGTGTGTGTTTACTCATGGTTTATGGGGACACACTTGACTATTGAATGTGACTCAGAAGTGGACTATAGTTTAACAACACTTCTGTGTGTTTACTCATGGTTTATGAGGACACACTTGACTATTGAATGTGACTCAGAAGTGGACTATAGTTTAACAACACGTTTGTGTGTTTACTCATGGTTTATGAGGACACACTTGACTATTGAATGTGACTCAGAAGTGGACTATAGTTTAACAACACTTGTGTGTGTTTACTCATGGTTTATGGGGACACACTTGACTATTGAATGTGACTCAGAAGTGGACTATAGTTTAACAACACGTGTGTGTGTTTACTCATGGTTTATGAGGACACACTTGACTATTGAATGTGACTCAGAAGTGGACTATAGTTTAACAACACTTGTGTGTGTTTACTCATGGTTTATGGGGACACACTTGACTATTGAATGTGACTCAGAAGTGGACTATAGTTTAACAACACTTCTGTGTGTTTACTCATGGTTTATGAGGACACACTTGACTATTGAATGTGACTCAGAAGTGGACTATAGTTTAACAACACTTGTGTGTGTTTACTCATGGTTTATGGGGACACACTTGACTATTGAATGTGACTCAGAAGTGGACTATAGTTTAACAACACTTGTGTGTGTTTACTCATGGTTTATGGGGACACACTTGACTATTGAATGTGACTCAGCAGTGGAGTATAGTTTAACAACACTTCTGTGTGTTTTACTCATGGTTTATGAGGACACACTTGACTGTTGAATGTGACTCAGCAGTGGAGTATAGTTTAACAACACGTGTGTGTTTTACTCATGGTTTATGAGGACACACTTGACTATTGAATGTGACTCAGCAGTGGAGTATAGTTTAACAACACTTCTGTGTGTTTTACTCATGGTTTATGAAGACAGACTTGACTATTGAATGTGACTCAGCAGTGGAATATAGTTTAACAACACATGTGTGTGTTTACTCATGGTTTATGAGGACACACTTGACTATTGAATGTGACTCAGCAGTGGAGTATAGTTTAACAACACTTCTGTGTGTTTTACTCATGGTTTATGAGGACACACTTGACTATTGAATGTGACTCAGAAGTGGACTATAGTTTAACAACAGTTGTGCGTGTTTACTCATGGTTTATGAGGACACACTTGACTATTGAATGTGACTCAGAAGTGGACTATAGTTTAACAACACTTGTGTGTGTTTACTCATGGTTTATGAGGACACACTTGACTATTGAATGTGACTCAGCAGTGGAGTATAGTTTAACAACACGTGTGTGTGTTTACTCATGGTTTATGAGGACACACTTGACTATTGAATGTGACTCAGCAGTGGACTATAGTTTAACAACACGTGTGTGTGTTTACTCATGGTTTATGAGGACACACTTGACTATTGAATGTGACTCAGCAGTGGAGTATAGTTTAACAACACGTGTGTGTGTTTACTCATGGTTTATGAGGACACACTTGACTATTGAATGTGACTCAGCAGTGGACTATAGTTTAACAACACGTGTGTGTGTTTACTCATGGTTTATGAGGACACACTTGACTATTGAATGTGACTCAGCAGTGGACTATAGTTTAACAACACTTGTGTGTGTTTACTCATGGTTTATGAGGACACACTTGACTATTGAATGTGACTCAGAAGTGGAGTATAGTTTAACAACACTTCTGTGTGTTTACTCATGGTTTATGAGGACACACTTGACTATTGAATGTGACTCAGAAGTAGACTATAGTTTAACAACACGTGTGTGTGTGTTTTACTCATGGTTTATGAGGACACTTGACTATTGAATGTGACTCAGAAGTGGACTATAGTTTAACAACACTTCTGTGTGTTTACTCATGGTTTATGAGGACACACTTGACTATTGAATGTGACTCAGCAGTGGAGTATAGTTTAACAACACTTCTGTGTGTTTTACTCATGGTTTATGAGGACACACTTGACTATTGAATGTGACTCAGAAGTGGACTATAGTTTAACAACACTTGTGTGTGTTTACTCATGGTTTATGAGGACACAAGTGACTATTGAATGTGACTCAGAAGTGGACTATAGTTTAACAACACTTCTTTGTGTTTACTCATGGTTTATGAGGACACAAGTGACTATTGAATGTGACTCAGCAGTGGAGTATAGTTTAACAACACTTCTGTGTGTTTACTCATGGTTTATGAGGACACACTTGACTATTGAATGTGACTCAGCAGTGGAGTATAGTTTAACAATACTTCCGTGTGTTTACTCATGGTTTATGAGGACACACTTGACTATTGAATGTGACTCAGAAGTAGACTATAGTTTAACAACACGTGTGTGTGTTTTACTCATGGTTTATGAGGACACTTGACTATTGAATGTGACTCAGAAGTGGACTATAGTTTAACAACATGTGTGTGTGTTTTACTCATGGTTTATGAGGACACACTTGACTATTGAATGTGACTCAGAAGTGGACTATAGTTTAACAACACGTGTGTGTGTTTTACTCATGGTTTATGAGGACACTTGACTATTTAATGCGACTCAGAAGTGGACTATAGTTTAACAACATGTGTGTGTGTTTTACTCATGGTTTATGAGGACACACTTGACTATTGAATGTGACTCAGAAGTGGACTATAGTTTAACAACATGTGTGTGTGTTTTACTCATGGTTTATGAGGACACACTTGACTATTGAATGTGACTCAGAAGTGGACTATAGTTTAACAACACGTGTGTGTGTTTTACTCATGGTTTATGAGGACACTTGACTATTGAATGTGACTCAGAAGTGGACTATAGTTTAACAACATGTGTGTGTGTTTTACTCATGGTTTATGAGGACACACTTGACTATTGAATGTGACTCAGAAGTGGACTATAGTTTAACAACACGTGTGTGTGTTTTACTCATGGTTTATGAGGACACACTTGACTATTTAATGCGACTCAGAAGTGGACTATAGTTTAACAACACGTGTGTGTGTTTACTCATGGTTTATGAGGACACACTTGACTATTGAATGTGACTCAGAAGTGGACTATAGTTTAACAACACTTCTGTGTGTTTACTCATGGTTTATGAGGACACACTTGACTATTGAATGTGACTCAGCAGTGGACTATAGTTTAACAAAACTTCTGTGTGTTTACTCATGGTTTATGAGGACACACTTGACTATTGAATGTGACTCAGAGGTGGAGTATAGTTTAACAACACGTGTGTGTGTTTTACTCATGGTTTATGAGGACACTTGACTATTTAATGCGACTCAGAAGTGGACTATAGTTTAACAACACGTGTGTGTGTTTACTCATGGTTTATGAGGACACACTTGACTATTGAATGTGACTCAGAAGTGGACTATAGTTTAACAACACTTCTGTGTGTTTACTCAAGGTTTATGAGGACACACTTGACTATTGAATGTGACTCAGCAGTGGACTATAGTTTAACAAAACTTCTGTGTGTTTACTCATGGTTTATGAGGACACACTTGACTATTGAATGTGACTCAGCAGTGGACTATAGTTTAACAAAACTTCTGTGTGTTTACTCATGGTTTATGAGGACACACTTGACTATTGAATGTGACTCAGAAGTGGACTATAGTTTAACAACACTTCTGTGTGTTTACTCATGGTTTATGAGGACACACGTGACTATTGAATGTGACTCAGAAGTGGACTATAGTTTAACAACACTTCTGTGTGTGTTTACTCATGGTTTATGAGGACACACGTGACTATTGAATGTGACTCAGAAGTGGACTACAGTTTAACAACACTTGTGTGTGTTTACTCATGGTTTATGAGGACACACTTGACTATTGAATGTGACTCAGAAGTGGACTATAGTTTAACAACACGTGTGTGTTTTACTCATGGTTTATGAGGACACTCTTGACTATTGAATGTGACTCAGAAGTGGACTATAGTTTAACAACACGTGTGTGTTTTACTCATGGTTTATGAGGACACACTTGACTATTGAATGTGACTCAGAAGTGGACTATAGTTTAACAAAACGTGTGTGTGTTTTACTCATGGTTTATGAGGACACACTTGACTATTGAATGTGACTCAGAAGTGGACTATAGTTTAACAACACTTCTGTGTGTTTTACTCATGGTTTATGAGGACACTTGACTATTGAATGTGACTCAGAAGTGGAGTATAGTTTAACAACACGTGTGTGTGTTTACTCATGGTTTATGGGGACATAAGGTTTTCAGTATACTGTTAACACACAAGTGTTTTTAACAATAGTGTACTGTGAATCACATTTTGTAGCAATAAGAGAAATTAACTTTATGTCTTTTTATAACGAATGAAAAACTAAATTGACAAAAGTGTTAACAAACCTCTTTAGCAGAAGTGACTTCACTTCCTGTTATGGCTGCATCGACAGGCTCATGGACAAACTGGAAGACAGAAAAAAAGAGAAAGGAGGATTAATGTGACTCAGAAGTGGACTATAGTTTAACAACACTTCTGTGTGTTTACTCATGGTTTATGAGGACACAAGTGACTTTTAAATGTGACTCAGAAGTGGACTATAGTTTAACAACACGTGTGTGTGTTTACTCATGGTTTATGAGGACACACTTGACTATTGAATGTGACTCAGAAGTGGACTATAGTTTAACAACACGTGTGTGTGTTTACTCATGGTTTATGAGGACACACTTGACTATTGAATGTGACTCAGAAGTGGACTATAGTTTAACAACACGTGTGTGTGTTTTACTTATGGTTTATGAGGACACACTTGACTATTGAATTTGACTCAGCAGTGGACTATAGTTTAACAACACGTGTTTGTGTTTATTTATGGTTTATGAGGACACACTTGACTATCGAATGTGACTCAGCAGTGGAGTATAGTTTAACAACACGTGTGTGTGTTTACTCATGGTTTATGGGGACATAAGGTTTTCAGTATACTGTTAACACACAAGTGTTTTTAACAATAGTGTACTGTGAATCACATTTTGTAGCAATAAGAGAAATTAACTTTATGTCTTTTTATAACGAATGAAAAACTAAATTGACAAAAGTGTTAACAAACCTCTTTAGCAAAAGTGACTTCACTTCCTTATATAGCTGCAGCGACAGGCTCATGGACAAACTGGAAGACAGAAAAAAAGAGAAAGGAGGATTAATGTGACTCAGAAGTGGACTATAGTTTAACAACACGTGTGTGTGTGTTTACTCATGGTTTATGAGGACACACTTGACTATTGAATGTGACTCAGAAGTGGACTATAGTTTAACAACACGTGTGTGTGTGTTTACTCATGGTTTATGAGGACACACTTGACTATTGAATGTGACTCAGAAGTGGACTATAGTTTAACAACACTTCTGTGTGTTTACTCATGGTTTATGAGGACACACTTGACTATTGAATGTGACTCAGCAGTGGACTATAGTTTAACAACACTTGTGTGTGTTTACTTATGGTTTATGAGGACACACTTGACTATTGAATGTGACTCAGCAGTGGACTATAGTTTAACAACACGTGTGTGTGTTTACTCATGGTTTATTAGGACACACTTGACTATTGAATGTGACTCAGAAGTGGACTATAGTTTAACAACACGTGTGTGTGTTTACTCATGGTTTATGAGGACACACTTGACTATTGAATGTGACTCAGCAGTGGAATATAGTTTAACAACACTTGTGTGTGTTTACTTATGGTTTATGAGGACACACTTGACTATTGAATGTGACTCAGAAGTGGACTATAGTTTAACAACACTTCTGTGTGTTTACTCATGGTTTATGAGGACACACTTTACTATTGAATGTGACTCAGAAGTGGACTATAGTTTAACAACACTTCTGTGTGTTTACTCATGGTTTATGAGGACACACTTGACTATTGAATGTGACTCAGAAGTGGATTACAGTTTAACAACATGTGTGTGTGTTTTACTCATGGTTTATGAGGACACACTTTACTATTGAATGTGACTCAGAAGTGGACTATAGTTTAACAACACGTGTGTGTGTTTACTCATGGTTTATGAGGACACACTTGACTATTGAATGTGTCTCAGCAGTGGACTATAGTTTAACAACACTTGTGTGTGTTTACTTATGGTTTATGAGGACACACTTGACTATTGAATGTGACTCAGAAGTGGACTATAGTTTAACAACACTTGTGTGTGTTTACTTATGGTTTATGAGGACACACTTGACTATTGAATGTGACTCAGAAGTGGACTATAGTTTAACAACACGTGTGTGTGTTTTACTCATGGTTTATGAGGACACACTTGACTATTGAATGTGACTCAGAAGTGGATTACAGTTTAGCAACACGTGTGTGTGTTTTACTCATGGTTTATGAGGACACACTTGACTATTGAATGTGACTCAGAAGTGGACTATAGTTTAACAACACTTCTGTGTGTTTACTTATGGTTTATGAGGACACACTTGACTATTGAATGTGACTCAGAAGTGGACTATAGTTTAACAACACTTCTGTGTGTTTACTCATGGTTTATGAGGACACACTTGACTATTGAATGTGACTCAGAAGTGGATTACAGTTAACAACACGTGTGTGTGTTTTACTCATGGTTTATGAGGACACTTGACTATTGAATGTGACTCAGAAGTGGACTATAGTTTAACAACACGTGTGTGTGTTTTACTCATGGTTTATGAGGACACACTTGACTATTGAATGTGACTCAGAAGTGGACTATAGTTTAACAACACGTGTGTGTGTTTACTCATGGTTTATGAGGACACACTTGACTATTGAATGTGACTCAGAAGTGGACTATAGTTTAACAACACTTCTGTGTGTTTACTCATGGTTTATGAGGACACACTTGACTATTGAATGTGACTCAGAAGTGGACTATAGTTTAACAACACTTCTGTGTGTTTACTCATGGTTTATGAGGACACACTTGACTATTGAATGTGACTCAGAAGTGGACTATAGTTTAACAACACTTCTGTGTGTTTACTCATGGTTTATGAGGACACACTTGACTATTGAATGTGACTCAGAAGTGGACTATAGTTTAACAACACGTGTGTGTTTACTCATGGTTTATGAGGACACACTTGACTATTGAATGTGACTCAGAAGTGGAGTATAGTTTAACAACACTTCTGTGTGTTTACTCATGGTTTATGAGGACACACTTGACTATTGAATGTGACTCAGAAGTGGATTACAGTTTAACAACACTTCTGTGTGTTTACTCATGGTTTATGAGGACACACTTGACTATTGAATGTGACTCAGCAGTGGACTATAGTTTAACAACACTTCTGTGTGTTTACTCATGGTTTATGAGGACACACTTGACTATTGAATGTGACTCAGAAGTGGAGTATAGTTTAACAACACGTGTGTGTGTTTTACTCATGGTTTATCAGGACACACTTGACTATTGAATGTGACTCAGAAGTGGACTATAGTTTAACAACACATGTGTGTGTGTTTTACTCATGGTTTATGAGGACACACTTGACTATTGAATGTGACTCAGAAGTGGACTATAGTTTAACAACACGTGTGTGTGTTTTACTCATGGTTTATGAGGACACACTTGACTATTGAATGTGACTCAGAAGTGGACTATAGTTTAACAACACTTCTGTGTGTTTACTCATGGTTTATGAGGACACACTTGACTATTGAATGTGACTCAGAAGTGGACTATAGTTTAACAACACTTCTGTGTGTTTACTCATGGTTTATGAGGACACACTTGGCTATTGAATGTGACTCAGAAGTGGATTACAGTTTAACAACACTTCTGTGTGTTTACTCATGGTTTATGAGGACACACTTGACTATTGAATGTGACTCAGAAGTGGACTATAGTTTAACAACACTTGTGTGTGTTTACTCATGGTTTATGAGGACACACTTGACTATTGAATGTGACTCAGAAGTGGACTATAGTTTAACAACACGTGTGTGTGTTTACTCATGGTTTATGAGGACACACTTGACTATTGAATGTGACTCAGAAGTGGACTATAGTTTAACAACACTTCTGTGTGTTTACTCATGGTTTATGAGGACACACTTGACTATTGAATGTGACTCAGAAGTGGACTATAGTTTAACAACACTTCTGTGTGTTTACTCATGGTTTATGAGGACACACTTGACTATTGAATGTGACTCAGAAGTGGACTATAGTTTAACAACACTTCTGTGTGTTTACTCATGGTTTATGAGGACACACTTGACTATTGAATGTGACTCAGAAGTGGACTATAGTTTAACAACACGTGTGTGTGTTTACTCATGGTTTATGAGGACACACTTGACTATTGAATGTGACTCAGAAGTGGACTATAGTTTAACAACACGTGTGTGTGTTTACTCATGGTTTATGAGGACACACTTGACTATTGAATGTGACTCAGAAGTGGACTATAGTTTAACAACACTTCTGTGTGTTTACTCATGGTTTATGAGGACACACTTGACTATTGAATGTGACTCAGAAGTGGATTACAGTTTAACAACACTTCTGTGTGTTTACTCATGGTTTATGAGGACACACTTGACTATTGAATGTGACTCAGAAGTGGACTACAGTTTAACAACACGTGTTTGTGTTTTACTCATGGTTTATGAGGACACACTTGACTATTGAATGTGACTCAGAAGTGGATTACAGTTTAACAACACTTCTGTGTGTTTACTCATGGTTTATGAGGACACACTTGACTATTGAATGTGACTCAGAAGTGGACTATAGTTTAACAACACTTCTGTGTGTTTACTCATGGTTTATGAGGACACACTTGACTATTGAATGTGACTCAGAAGTGGATTACAGTTTAACAACACTTCTGTGTGTTTACTCATGGTTTATGAGGACACACTTGACTATTGAATGTGACTCAGAAGTGGACTATAGTTTAACAACACTTCTGTGTGTTTACTCATGGTTTATGAGGACACTTGACTATTGAATGTGACTCAAAGGTGGACTATAGTTTAACAACACTTCTGTGTGTTTACTCATGGTTTATGAGGACACACTTGACTATTGAATTTGACTCAGAAGTGGATTACAGTTTAACAACACTTCTGTGTGTTTACTCATGGTTTATGAGGACACACTTGACTATTGAATGTGACTCAGAAGTGGACTATAGTTTAACAACACTTCTGTGTGTTTACTCATGGTTTATGAGGACACTTGACTATTGAATGTGACTCAAAGGTGGACTATAGTTTAACAACACTTCTGTGTGTTTACTCATGGTTTATGAGGACACACTTGACTATTGAATGTGACTCAGAAGTGGAGTATAGTTTAACAACACGTGTGTGTGTGTTTTACTCATGGTTTATGAGGACACACTTGACTATTGAATGTGACTCAGAAGTGGACTATAGTTTAACAACACTTGTGTGTGTTTACTCATGGTTTATGAGGACACACTTGACTATTGAATGTGACTCAGAAGTGGACTATAGTTTAACAACACGTGTGTGTGTTTACTCATGGTTTATGAGGACACACTTGACTATTGAATGTGACTCAGAAGTGGACTATAGTTTAACAACACGTGCGTGTGTTTACTCATGGTTTATGAGGACACACTTGACTATTGAATGTGACTCAGAAGTGGACTATAGTTTAACAACACGTGTGTGTTTTACTCATGGTTTATGAGGACACACTTGACTATTGAATGTGACTCAGAAGTGGACTATAGTTTAACAACACGTGTGTGTTTTACTCATGGTTTATGAGGACACACTTGACTATTGAATGTGACTCAGAAGTGGACTATAGTTTAACAAAACGTGTGTGTGTTTACTCATGGTTTATGAGGACACACTTGACTATTGAATGTGACTCAGAAGTGGACTATAGTTTAACAACACGTGTGTGTTTTACTCATGGTTTATGAGGACACACTTGACTATTGAATGTGACTCAGAAGTGGACTATAGTTTAACAAAACGTGTGTGTGTTTACTCATGGTTTATGAGGACACACTTGACTATTGAATGTGACTCAGAAGTGGACTATAGTTTAACAAAACGTGTGTGTGTTTACTCATGGTTTATGAGGACACACTTGACTATTGAATGTGACTCAGCAGTGGACTATAGTTTAACAACACGTGTTTGTGTTTATTTATGGTTTATGAGGACACACTTGACTATCGAATGTGACTCAGAAGTGGACTATAGTTTAACAACACGTGTGTGTGTTTACTCATGGTTTATGGGGACATAAGGTATTCAGTATACTGTTAACACACAAGTGTTTTTAACAATAGTGTACTGTGAATCACATTTTGTAGCAATAAGAGAAATTAACTTTATGTCTTTTTATAACGAATGAAAAACTAAATTGACAAAAGTGTTAACAAATCTCTTTAGCAGAAGTGACTTCACTTCCTGTTATAGCTGCAGCGACAGGCTCATGGACAAACTGGAAGACAGAAAAAAAGAGAAAGGAGGATTAATGTGACTCAGAAGTGGACTATAGTTTAACAACACGTGTGTGTGTGTTTACTCATGGTTTATGAGGACACACTTGACTATTGAATGTGACTCAGAAGTGGATTACAGTTTAGCAACACGTGTGTGTGTTTTACTCATGGTTTATGAGGACACACTTGACTATTGAATGTGACTCAGAAGTGGACTATAGTTTAACAACACTTCTGTGTGTTTACCAGTGTTGGGAAGGTTACTTTGGAAATGTAATAGGTTACAGATTACAAGTTACCCTGTTTAAAATGTAATAGTAGTGTAACTTTTTCAATTACTTTATTAAAGTAATGTAACTAATTACTTTTGAGTACTTTTTGATTACTTTTGTAAATTTGTGAAAATTAAAGAATAATAAATAAAAGCATATACATCAACTGAAATACAGTTATCTAATAAGCATGTGACGTATTCTGTGTAATAAAATCCTAAACATTGGTGTTTCTTTTAAACTGCTGTCTCTTTGTATATGATGATAGTTTTCTCAAAATAAGTAAAATGCACATGAAGTGACACAGAGCAGTTCTAGAAATTATGTTTATGTGCTCGTGTACTCCTATATTGAGGCGGCAGAGGTTGAAAACGCTGCGAGCTTCAGTAGGCCTATGTGTAGTAAATGAAACCATGTCTTTGCCATTAATTTACAGGAGGGGCGAAAAAAATCAGACTGGAAAATTCAAACTCATACAAACAAATTCATGGACAAAACTATTTTTTATCTATTTTAAATCTTTAATTTGGGGACATGCAAAATAATTAAAAGTTCTCTTCTGAACTGCACCTTCACTTCCATTTTTCTCTTCAGTTTCTTTATTTTGCCCTGTTATCCATCTCTCTCATGACTTTAATACTCAAGATTGAACAAAACTATACTTTACAATACAATACTCTCTACAATAGTACAAAATATCTTTATAGAAAAATCCTACATATAATCCATATTTTTCCCTTACAAAAATTAACCATGCTTTTATTAGCCTATATAAAAGTAAAATAACCTTGAGTAATTTTTTTTTTTTTTTTTTTTTGCAAATGGATTTGTATTTATTTTTAAATAAATACATTTGTAAAATAATTTTACATTTTTGGTTATCACAGTTAAACAATAGTAACCATTTTCTCTGGATTTATAGTTAAATATTAAAACGTTAATTTTCGTAAGGGTTGTGTTGTTGTCTGTCGTAGCTCCCCCTAAACCTATAAAAAAATCTGAATTTTTTTCAGCTAAATTACTACTGTATCATTACAACAGATAATAATGATGTCCTTTATATAGTATTTTGAGTAATGACTGATGAGCAACGTGCTGCTGCTTGATTAAGTAAATAAAAAAAACAAAGACAAAAAAGCATCTTTACAGATGAAACCGACCTGAAACCCTGAACAGTAGTTCTGCTTCTCTGCTCCAGCTGTCCACTCTATTCTTTCTTTCTTTCTCTTTCTCTTTCTCTTTCTCTTTCTCTTTCTCTTTCTCTTTCTCTTTCTCTTTCTCTCTCTCTCTCTCGCATTGATTACTCGGAGTCTGATCCAAACCGTTTGGCGGAGGTGCGGAGAGCGCGCGAGTCATGACTAACAATTCATGATTTATTAGAGATTTAATTATCAAATGGCGGATTCGCAAATGATCGCTTTAGTACATTCGGCAGGCAATTATACAATAATGATATTAAATAGTGGGGCAAAATCGGCTGCCAGGTCACCGGGAATTGTCCCGGTTCTCCCGGTGTCCAGTCCGCGCCTGATTTCCACAGACAGGCAGAACGTGCAAGTCATATATTGCATTTTTGGGGCTTAATATTCACAGATACTAGTCCATGTCATGTTTTGATTCAAGTGTACTGACCTACTTTTGATTTAGTCATCCAAAATGAGGCATATTCCGTCCGCGTTAGGCATTCCGTTTTTATGATTGGATTCTACGAACCAGACTGTGTTTCCGCATCTTGGAAATTATTAGGGCGTATGTCTCAGAATAGTCAGTGCAATTTGGGGAAAAATCAGTTAAATCTGTATGTGGATGCGTGTAAATATTCAAATGTAATCCCCTTTGTAATCGTTAAAAATTTCATAAGTAACTGTAATTTAATTACTAATTTTTTCGTAGTAACTGTAACTAATTACAGTTACAATAATTTTGTAATTAAATTACGTAACGCCGTTACATGTAACTAGTTACTCCCCAACACTGGTGTTTACTCATGGTTTATGAGGACACACTTGACTATTGAATGTGACTCAGAAGTGGACTATAGTTTAACAACACTTCTGTGTGTTTACTCATGGTTTATGAGGACACACTTGACTATTGAATGTGACTCAGAAGTGGACTATAGTTTAACAACACTTCTGTGTGTTTACTCATGGTTTAGGAGGACACACTTGACTATTGAATGTGACTCAGAAGTGGACTATAGTTTAACAACACGTGTGTGTGTTTACTCATGGTTTATGAGGACACACTTGACTATTGAATGTGACTCAGAAGTGGACTATAGTTTAACAACACTTCTGTGTGTTTACTCATGGTTTATGAGGACACACTTGACTATTGAATGTGACTCAGAAGTGGACTATAGTTTAACAACACTTCTGTGTGTTTACTCATGGTTTATGAGGACACACTTGACTATTGAATGTGACTCAGAAGTGCAGTATAGTTTAACAACACTTGTGTGTGTTTACTCATGGTTTATGAGGACACACTTGACTATTGAATGTGACTCAGAAGTGGACTATAGTTTAACAACACGTGTGTGTGTTTACTCATGGTTTATGAGGACACACTTGACTATTGAATGTGACTCAGAAGTGGACTATAGTTTAACAACACTTCTGTGTGTTTACTCATGGTTTATGAGGACACACTAGACTATTGAATGTGACTCAGAAGTGGACTATAGTTTAACAACACTTCTGTGTGTTTACTCATGGTTTATGAGGACACACTTGACTATTGAATGTGACTCAGAAGTGGACTATAGTTTAACAACACTTCTGTGTGTTTACTCATGGTTTATGAGGACACACTTGACTATTGAATGTGACTCAGAAGTGGACTATAGTTTAACAACACGTGTGTGTGTTTACTCATGGTTTATGAGGACACACTTGACTATTGAATGTGACTCAGAAGTGGACTATAGTTTAACAACACGTGTGTGTGTTTACTCATGGTTTATGAGGACACACTTGACTATTGAATGTGACTCAGAAGTGGACTATAGTTTAACAACACTTCTGTGTGTTTACTCATGGTTTATGAGGACACACTTGACTATTGAATGTGACTCAGAAGTGGATTACAGTTTAACAACACTTCTGTGTGTTTACTCATGGTTTATGAGGACACACTTGACTATTGAATGTGACTCAGAAGTGGACTACAGTTTAACAACACGTGTTTGTGTTTTACTCATGGTTTATGAGGACACACTTGACTATTGAATGTGACTCAGAAGTGGATTACAGTTTAACAACACTTCTGTGTGTTTACTCATGGTTTATGAGGACACACTTGACTATTGAATGTGACTCAGAAGTGGATTACAGTTTAACAACACTTCTGTGTGTTTACTCATGGTTTATGAGGACACACTTGACTATTGAATGTGACTCAGAAGTGGACTATAGTTTAACAACACTTCTGTGTGTTTACTCATGGTTTATGAGGACACACTTGACTATTGAATGTGACTCAGAAGTGGATTACAGTTTAACAACACTTCTGTGTGTTTACTCATGGTTTATGAGGACACACTTGACTATTGAATGTGACTCAGAAGTGGACTATAGTTTAACAACACTTCTGTGTGTTTACTCATGGTTTATGAGGACACTTGACTATTGAATGTGACTCAAAGGTGGACTATAGTTTAACAACACTTCTGTGTGTTTACTCATGGTTTATGAGGACACACTTGACTATTGAATGTGACTCAGAAGTGGATTACAGTTTAACAACACTTCTGTGTGTTTACTCATGGTTTATGAGGACACACTTGACTATTGAATGTGACTCAGAAGTGGACTATAGTTTAACAACACTTCTGTGTGTTTACTCATGGTTTATGAGGACACTTGACTATTGAATGTGACTCAAAGGTGGACTATAGTTTAACAACACTTCTGTGTGTTTACTCATGGTTTATGAGGACACACTTGACTATTGAATGTGACTCAGAAGTGGAGTATAGTTTAACAACACGTGTGTGTGTGTTTTACTCATGGTTTATGAGGACACACTTGACTATTGAATGTGACTCAGAAGTGGACTATAGTTTAACAACACTTGTGTGTGTTTACTCATGGTTTATGAGGACACACTTGACTATTGAATGTGACTCAGAAGTGGACTATAGTTTAACAACACGTGTGTGTGTTTACTCATGGTTTATGAGGACACACTTGACTATTGAATGTGACTCAGAAGTGGACTATAGTTTAACAACACGTGCGTGTGTTTACTCATGGTTTATGAGGACACACTTGACTATTGAATGTGACTCAGAAGTGGACTATAGTTTAACAACACGTGTGTGTTTTACTCATGGTTTATGAGGACACACTTGACTATTGAATGTGACTCAGAAGTGGACTATAGTTTAACAACACGTGTGTGTTTTACTCATGGTTTATGAGGACACACTTGACTATTGAATGTGACTCAGAAGTGGACTATAGTTTAACAAAACGTGTGTGTGTTTACTCATGGTTTATGATGACACACTTGACTATTGAATGTGACTCAGAAGTGGACTATAGTTTAACAACACGTGTGTGTTTTACTCATGGTTTATGAGGACACACTTGACTATTGAATGTGACTCAGAAGTGGACTATAGTTTAACAAAACGTGTGTGTGTTTACTCATGGTTTATGAGGACACACTTGACTATTGAATGTGACTCAGAAGTGGACTATAGTTTAACAAAACGTGTGTGTGTTTACTCATGGTTTATGAGGACACACTTGACTATTGAATGTGACTCAGAAGTGGACTATAGTTTAACAAAACGTGTGTGTGTTTACTCATGGTTTATGAGGACACACTTGACTATTGAATGTGACTCAGAAGTGGACTATAGTTTAACAAAACGTGTGTGTGTTTACTCATGGTTTATGAGGACACACTTGACTATTGAATGTGACTCAGCAGTGGACTATAGTTTAACAACACTTCTGTGTGTTTACTCATGGTTTATGAGGACACACTTGACTATTGAATGTGACTCAGAAGTGGACTATAGTTTAACAACACGTGTGTGTGTTTACTCATGGTTTATGAGGACACACTTGACTATTGAATGTGACTCAGAAGTGGACTATAGTTTAACAACACGTGTGTGTGTTTACTCATGGTTTATGAGGACACACTTGACTATTGAATGTGACTCAGAAGTGGACTATAGTTTAACAACACTTCTGTGTGTTTACTCATGGTTTATGAGGACACACTTGACTATTGAATGTGACTCAGAAGTGGATTACAGTTTAACAACACTTCTGTGTGTTTACTCATGGTTTATGAGGACACACTTGACTATTGAATGTGACTCAGAAGTGGACTACAGTTTAACAACACGTGTTTGTGTTTTACTCATGGTTTATGAGGACACACTTGACTATTGAATGTGACTCAGAAGTGGATTACAGTTTAACAACACTTCTGTGTGTTTACTCATGGTTTATGAGGACACACTTGACTATTGAATGTGACTCAGAAGTGGATTACAGTTTAACAACACTTCTGTGTGTTTACTCATGGTTTATGAGGACACACTTGACTATTGAATGTGACTCAGAAGTGGACTATAGTTTAACAACACTTCTGTGTGTTTACTCATGGTTTATGAGGACACACTTGACTATTGAATGTGACTCAGAAGTGGATTACAGTTTAACAACACTTCTGTGTGTTTACTCATGGTTTATGAGGACACACTTGACTATTGAATGTGACTCAGAAGTGGACTATAGTTTAACAACACTTCTGTGTGTTTACTCATGGTTTATGAGGACACTTGACTATTGAATGTGACTCAAAGGTGGACTATAGTTTAACAACACTTCTGTGTGTTTACTCATGGTTTATGAGGACACACTTGACTATTGAATGTGACTCAGAAGTGGATTACAGTTTAACAACACTTCTGTGTGTTTACTCATGGTTTATGAGGACACACTTGACTATTGAATGTGACTCAGAAGTGGACTATAGTTTAACAACACTTCTGTGTGTTTACTCATGGTTTATGAGGACACTTGACTATTGAATGTGACTCAAAGGTGGACTATAGTTTAACAACACTTCTGTGTGTTTACTCATGGTTTATGAGGACACACTTGACTATTGAATGTGACTCAGAAGTGGAGTATAGTTTAACAACACGTGTGTGTGTGTTTTACTCATGGTTTATGAGGACACACTTGACTATTGAATGTGACTCAGAAGTGGACTATAGTTTAACAACACTTGTGTGTGTTTACTCATGGTTTATGAGGACACACTTGACTATTGAATGTGACTCAGAAGTGGACTATAGTTTAACAACACGTGTGTGTGTTTACTCATGGTTTATGAGGACACACTTGACTATTGAATGTGACTCAGAAGTGGACTATAGTTTAACAACACGTGCGTGTGTTTACTCATGGTTTATGAGGACACACTTGACTATTGAATGTGACTCAGAAGTGGACTATAGTTTAACAACACGTGTGTGTTTTACTCATGGTTTATGAGGACACACTTGACTATTGAATGTGACTCAGAAGTGGACTATAGTTTAACAACACGTGTGTGTTTTACTCATGGTTTATGAGGACACACTTGACTATTGAATGTGACTCAGAAGTGGACTATAGTTTAACAAAACGTGTGTGTGTTTACTCATGGTTTATGAGGACACACTTGACTATTGAATGTGACTCAGAAGTGGACTATAGTTTAACAACACGTGTGTGTTTTACTCATGGTTTATGAGGACACACTTGACTATTGAATGTGACTCAGAAGTGGACTATAGTTTAACAAAACGTGTGTGTGTTTACTCATGGTTTATGAGGACACACTTGACTATTGAATGTGACTCAGAAGTGGACTATAGTTTAACAAAACGTGTGTGTGTTTACTCATGGTTTATGAGGACACACTTGACTATTGAATGTGACTCAGAAGTGGACTATAGTTTAACAAAACGTGTGTGTGTTTACCAGTGTTGGGGAGTAACTAGTTACATGTAACGGCGTTACGTAATTTAATTACAAAATTATTGTAACTGTAATTAGTTACAGTTACTACGAAAAAATGAGTAATTAAATTACAGTTACTTATGAAATTTGTAACGATTACAAAGGGGATTACATTTGATTATTTACACACATCCACATACAGATTTAACTGATTTCTTTCCCAAATTGCACTGACTATTCTGAGACATACCGCCCTAATAATTTCCGGGATGCGGAAATACAGTCATTCATAAAAACGGAATGCCTAACGCGGACAGAATATGCCACATTTTGGATGACTAAATCAAAAGTAGGTCAGTAGCCTACACTTGAATCAAAACATGACATCGACTAGTGTCTGTGAATATTAAGCCCCAAAAATGCAATATATGACTTGCACATTCTGCCTGTCTGTGGAAATCAGGCGCGGACTGGACACCGGGAGAACCGGGACAATTCCCGGTGGCCTGGCAGCCGATTTTGCCCCACTATTTAATATCATTATTGTATAATTGCCTGCCGAATGTACTACTAAAGCGATCATTTGCGAATCCGCCATTTGATAATTAAATCTCTAATAAGTCATGAAGTGTTAGTCATGACTCGCGCGCTCTCCGCGCCTCCTCCAAACGGTTTGGAGTCAATGCGAGAGAGAGAGAGAGAGAGAATAAAGTGGACTGTGGAAGCGCACAGCTGGAGCAGAGAAGCAGAACTACACTGTTCAGGGTTTCAGGTCAGTTTCATCTGTAAAGATGCTTTTTTGTCTTTGTTTTTTTATTTATTTAATCAAGCAGCAGCACGTTGCTCATCAGTCATCACTCAAAATAGGCTACTATATAAAGGACATAATTATTATCTGTAGTAATGTTACAGTAGTAATTTAGCTGAAAAACAATCAGATTTTTTTTATAGGTTTAGGGGGAGCTACGGACAGACAACAACACAACCCTTACGAAAATTAACATTTTAATATTTAACTATAAATCCAGAGAAAATGGTTACTATTGTTTAACTGTGGTAACCAAAAATGTAAAATTATTTTACAAATGTATTTATTTAAAAATAAATACAAATCCATTTGCAAAAAAAACAAAAACAAAACAAGGTTATTTTACTTTTATATAGGCTAATAAAAGCATGTTTAACTTTTGTAAGGGAAAAACATGACTCGTGTACAGTATTAGGATTTATCTATAAAGATATTGTAGTATTGTAGAGTATTGTATTGTAAAGTATAGTTTTGTTCAATCTTGAGTATTAAAGTCATGAGAGAGATGGATAACAGGGCAAAAGAAAGAGACTGTGGAAGTGAAGGTGCAGTTCAGAAGAGAACTTTTAATTATTTTGCATGTCCCCAAATTAAAGATTTAAACCTTTTTTATGTCAGGTACATACAAAAAAATAGTTTTGTCCATGAATTTGTTTGTATGAGTTAGAATTTTCCAGTCTGAATTTTTTTCCCAGTCCGCCCCTCCTGTAAATTAATGGCAAAGACATGGTTTCATTTACTACACATAGGCCTACTGAAGCTCGCAGTGTTTTCAACCTCTGCCGCCTCAATATAGGAGTACACGAGCACATAAACACAATTTCTAGAACTGCTCTGTGTCACTTCATGTGCATTTTACTTATTTTGAGAAAACTATCATCATATACAGAGACAGCAGTTTAAAAAAACACCAATGTTTCAGGAGTTTATTACACAGAATACGTCACATGCTTATTAGATAACTGTATTTAAGTTGATGTATATGCTTTTATTTATTATTCTTTAATTTTCACAAATTTAGAAAAGTAATCAAAAAGTACTCAAAAGTAATTAGTTACATTACTTTAATAAAGTAATTGAAAAAGTTACACTACTATTACATTTTAAACAGGGTAACTTGTAATCTGTAACCTATTACATTTCCAAAGTAACCTTCCCAACACTGGTGTTTACTCATGGTTTATGAGGACACACTTGACTATTGAATGTGACTCAGAAGTGGACTATAGTTTAACAAAACGTGTGTGTGTTTACTCATGGTTTATGAGGACACACTTGACTATTGAATGTGACTCAGCAGTGGACTATAGTTTAACAACACGTGTTTGTGTTTATTTATGGTTTATGAGGACACACTTGACTATCGAATGTGACTCAGAAGTGGACTATAGTTTAACAACACGTGTGTGTGTTTACTCATGGTTTATGGGGACATAAGGTTTTCAGTATACTGTTAACACACAAGTGTTTTTAACAATAGTGTACTGTGAATCACATTTTGTAGCAATAAGAGAAATTAACTTTATGTCTTTTTATAACGAATGAAAAACTAAATTGACAAAAGTGTTAACAAACCTCTTTAGCAGAAGTGACTTCACTTCCTGTTATAGCTGCAGCGACAGGCTCATGGACAAACTGGAAGACAGAAAAAAAGAGAAAGGAGGATTAATGTGACTCAGAAGTGGACTATAGTTTAACAACACGTGTGTGTGTGTTTACTCATGGTTTATGAGGACACACTTGACTATTGAATGTGACTCAGAAGTGGATTACAGTTTAGCAACACGTGTGTGTGTTTTACTCATGGTTTATGAGGACACACTTGACTATTGAATGTGACTCAGAAGTGGACTATAGTTTAACAACACTTCTGTGTGTTTACTCATGGTTTATGAGGACACACTTGACTATTGAATGTGACTCAGAAGTGGACTATAGTTTAACAACACTTCTGTGTGTTTACTCATGGTTTATGAGGACACACTTGACTATTGAATGTGACTCAGAAGTGGACTATAGTTTAACAACACTTCTGTGTGTTTACTCATGGTTTAGGAGGACACACTTGACTATTGAATGTGACTCAGAAGTGGACTATAGTTTAACAACACGTGTGTGTGTTTACTCATGGTTTATGAGGACACACTTGACTATTGAATGTGACTCAGAAGTGGACTATAGTTTAACAACACTTCTGTGTGTTTACTCATGGTTTATGAGGACACACTTGACTATTGAATGTGACTCAGAAGTGGACTATAGTTTAACAACACTTCTGTGTGTTTACTCATGGTTTATGAGGACACACTTGACTATTGAATGTGACTCAGAAGTGGACTATAGTTTAACAACACTTGTGTGTGTTTACTCATGGTTTATGAGGACACACTTGACTATTGAATGTGACTCAGAAGTGGACTATAGTTTAACAACACGTGTGTGTGTTTACTCATGGTTTATGAGGACACACTTGACTATTGAATGTGACTCAGAAGTGGACTATAGTTTAACAACACTTCTGTGTGTTTACTCATGGTTTATGAGGACACACTTGACTATTGAATGTGACTCAGAAGTGGACTATAGTTTAACAACACTTCTGTGTGTTTACTCATGGTTTATGAGGACACACTTGACTATTGAATGTGACTCAGAAGTGGACTATAGTTTAACAACACTTCTGTGTGTTTACTCATGGTTTATGAGGACACACTTGACTATTGAATGTGACTCAGAAGTGGACTATAGTTTAACAACACGTGTGTGTGTTTACTCATGGTTTATGAGGACACACTTGACTATTGAATGTGACTCAGAAGTGGACTATAGTTTAACAACACGTGTGTGTGTTTACTCATGGTTTATGAGGACACACTTGACTATTGAATGTGACTCAGAAGTGGACTATAGTTTAACAACACTTCTGTGTGTTTACTCATGGTTTATGAGGACACACTTGACTATTGAATGTGACTCAGAAGTGGATTACAGTTTAACAACACTTCTGTGTGTTTACTCATGGTATATGAGGACACACTTGACTATTGAATGTGACTCAGAAGTGGACTACAGTTTAACAACACGTGTTTGTGTTTTACTCATGGTTTATGAGGACACACTTGACTATTGAATGTGACTCAGAAGTGGATTACAGTTTAACAACACTTCTGTGTGTTTACTCATGGTTTATGAGGACACACTTGACTATTGAATGTGACTCAGAAGTGGACTATAGTTTAACAACACTTCTGTGTGTTTACTCATGGTTTATGAGGACACACTTGACTATTGAATGTGACTCAGAAGTGGATTACAGTTTAACAACACTTCTGTGTGTTTACTCATGGTTTATGAGGACACACTTGACTATTGAATGTGACTCAGAAGTGGACTATAGTTTAACAACACTTCTGTGTGTTTACTCATGGTTTATGAGGACACTTGACTATTGAATGTGACTCAAAGGTGGACTATAGTTTAACAACACTTCTGTGTGTTTACTCATGGTTTATGAGGACACACTTGACTATTGAATGTGACTCAGAAGTGGATTACAGTTTAACAACACTTCTGTGTGTTTACTCATGGTTTATGAGGACACACTTGACTATTGAATGTGACTCAGAAGTGGACTATAGTTTAACAACACTTCTGTGTGTTTACTCATGGTTTATGAGGACACTTGACTATTGAATGTGACTCAAAGGTGGACTATAGTTTAACAACACTTCTGTGTGTTTACTCATGGTTTATGAGGACACACTTGACTATTGAATGTGACTCAGAAGTGGAGTATAGTTTAACAACACGTGTGTGTGTGTTTTACTCATGGTTTATGAGGACGCACTTGACTATTGAATGTGACTCAGAAGTGGACTATAGTTTAACAACACTTGTGTGTGTTTACTCATGGTTTATGAGGACACACTTGACTATTGAATGTGACTCAGAAGTGGACTATAGTTTAACAACACGTGTGTGTGTTTACTCATGGTTTATGAGGACACACTTGACTATTGAATGTGACTCAGAAGTGGACTATAGTTTAACAACACGTGCGTGTGTTTACTCATGGTTTATGAGGACACACTTGACTATTGAATGTGACTCAGAAGTGGACTATAGTTTAACAACACGTGTGTGTTTTACTCATGGTTTATGAGGACACACTTGACTATTGAATGTGACTCAGAAGTGGACTATAGTTTAACAAAACGTGTGTGTGTTTACTCATGGTTTATGAGGACACACTTGACTATTGAATGTGACTCAGAAGTGGACTATAGTTTAACAACACGTGTGTGTTTTACTCATGGTTTATGAGGACACACTTGACTATTGAATGTGACTCAGAAGTGGACTATAGTTATCAAAACGTGTGTGTGTTTACTCATGGTTTATGAGGACACACTTGACTATTGAATGTGACTCAGAAGTGGACTATAGTTTAACAAAACGTGTGTGTGTTTACTCATGGTTTATGAGGACACACTTGACTATTGAATGTGACTCAGCAGTGGACTATAGTTTAACAACACGTGTTTGTGTTTATTTATGGTTTATGAGGACACACTTGACTATCGAATGTGACTCAGAAGTGGACTATAGTTTAACAACACGTGTGTGTGTTTACTCATGGTTTATGGGGACATAAGGTTTTCAGTATACTGTTAACACACAAGTGTTTTTAACAATAGTGTACTGTGAATCACATTTTGTAGCAATAAGAGAAATTAACTTTATGTCTTTTTATAACGAATGAAAAACTAAATTGACAAAAGTGTTAACAAACCTCTTTAGCAGAAGTGACTTCACTTCCTGTTATAGCTGCAGCGACAGGCTCATGGACAAACTGGAAGACAGAAAAAAAGAGAAAGGAGGATTAATGTGACTCAGAAGTGGACTATAGTTTAACAACACGTGTGTGTGTGTTTACTCATGGTTTATGAGGACACACTTGACTATTGAATGTGACTCAGAAGTGGATTACAGTTTAGCAACACGTGTGTGTGTTTTACTCATGGTTTATGAGGACACACTTGACTATTGAATGTGACTCAGAAGTGGACTATAGTTTAACAACACTTCTGTGTGTTTACTCATGGTTTATGAGGACACACTTGACTATTGAATGTGACTCAGAAGTGGACTATAGTTTAACAACACTTCTGTGTGTTTACTCATGGTTTATGAGGACACACTTGACTATTGAATGTGACTCAGAAGTGGACTATAGTTTAACAACACTTCTGTGTGTTTACTCATGGTTTATGAGGACACACTTGACTATTGAATGTGACTCAGAAGTGGACTATAGTTTAACAACACTTCTGTGTGTTTACTCATGGTTTATGAGGACACACTTGACTATTGAATGTGACTCAGAAGTGGACTATAGTTTAACAACACTTCTGTGTGTTTACTCATGGTTTAGGAGGACACACTTGACTATTGAATGTGACTCAGAAGTGGACTATAGTTTAACAACACGTGTGTGTGTGTTTTACTCATGGTTTATGAGGACACACTTGACTATTGAATGTGACTCAGAAGTGGACTATAGTTTAACAACACTTGTGTGTGTTTACTCATGGTTTATGAGGACACACTTGACTATTGAATGTGACTCAGAAGTGGACTATAGTTTAACAACACTTCTGTGTGTTTACTCATGGTTTATGAGGACACACTTGACTATTGAATGTGACTCAGAAGTGGACTATAGTTTAACAACACTTCTGTGTGTTTACTCATGGTTTATGAGGACACACTTGACTATTGAATGTGACTCAGCAGTGGACTATAGTTTAACAACACTTGTGTGTGTTTACTTATGGTTTATGAGGACACACTTGACTATTGAATGTGACTCAGAAGTGGACTATAGTTTAACAACACGTGTGTGTGTTTTACTCATGGTTTATGAGGACACACTTGACTATTGAATGTGACTCAGAAGTGGATTACAGTTTAGCAACACGTGTGTGTGTTTTACTCATGGTTTATGAGGACACACTTGACTATTGAATGTGACTCAGAAGTGGACTATAGTTTAACAACACTTCTGTGTGTTTACTCATGGTTTATGAGGACACACTTGACTATTGAATGTGACTCAGAAGTGGACTATAGTTTAACAACACTTCTGTGTGTTTACTCATGGTTTATGAGGACACACTTGACTATTGAATGTGACTCAGAAGTGGATTACAGTTTAACAACACTTCTGTGTGTTTACTCATGGTTTATGAGGACACTTGACTATTGAATGTGACTCAGAAGTGGATTACAGTTTAACAACACTTCTGTGTGTTTACTCATGGTTTATGAGGACACACTTGACTATTGAATGTGACTCAGAAGTGGACTATAGTTTAACAACACTTGTGTGTGTTTACTCATGGTTTATGAGGACACACTTGACTATTGAATGTGACTCAGAAGTGGACTATAGTTTAACAACACGTGTGTGTGTTTACTCATGGTTTATGAGGACACACTTGACTATTGAATGTGACTCAGAAGTGGACTATAGTTTAACAACACTTCTGTGTGTTTACTCATGGTTTATGAGGACACACTTGACTATTGAATGTGACTCAGAAGTGGACTATAGTTTAACAACACTTCTGTGTGTTTACTCATGGTTTATGAGGACACACTTGACTATTGAATGTGACTCAGAAGTGGACTATAGTTTAACCACACTTCTGTGTGTTTACTCATGGTTTATGAGGACACACTTGACTATTGAATGTGACTCAGAAGTGGACTATAGTTTAACAACACGTGTGTGTGTTTACTCATGGTTTATGAGGACACACTTGACTATTGAATGTGACTCAGAAGTGGACTATAGTTTAACAACACGTGTGTGTGTTTACTCATGGTTTATGAGGACACACTTGACTATCGAATGTGACTCAGAAGTGGACTACAGTTTAACAACACTTCTGTGTGTTTACTCATGGTTTATGAGGACACACTTGACTATTGAATGTGACTCAGAAGTGGACTATAGTTTAACAACACTTGTGTGTGTTTACTCATGGTTTATGAGGACACACTTGACTATTGAATGTGACTCAGAAGTGGATTACAGTTTAACAACACTTCTGTGTGTTTACTCATGGTTTATGAGGACACACTTGACTATTGAATGTGACTCAGAAGTGGACTATAGTTTAACAACACTTCTGTGTGTTTACTCATGGTTTATGAGGACACACTTGACTATTGAATGTGACTCAGAAGTGGACTATAGTTTAACAACACTTGTGTGTGTTTACTCATGGTTTATGAGGACACACTTGACTATTGAATGTGACTCAGAAGTGGATTACAGTTTAACAACACTTCTGTGTGTTTACTCATGGTTTATGAGGACACACTTGACTATTGAATGTGACTCAGAAGTGGACTACAGTTTAACAACACGTGTTTGTGTTTTACTCATGGTTTATGAGGACACACTTGACTATTGAATGTGACTCAGAAGTGGATTACAGTTTAACAACACTTCTGTGTGTTTACTCATGGTTTATGAGGACACACTTGACTATTGAATGTGACTCAGAAGTGGACTATAGTTTAACAACACTTCTGTGTGTTTACTCATGCTTTATGAGGACACACTTGACTATTGAATGTGACTCAGAAGTGGATTACAGTTTAACAACACTTCTGTGTGTTTACTCATGGTTTATGAGGACACACTTGACTATTGAATGTGAATCAGAAGTGGACTATAGTTTAACAACACTTCTGTGTGTTTACTCATGGTTTATGAGGACACTTGACTATTGAATGTGACTCAAAGGTGGACTATAGTTTAACAACACTTCTGTGTGTTTACTCATGGTTTATGAGGACACACTTGACTATTGAATGTGACTCAGAAGTGGATTACAGTTTAACAGCACTTCTGTGTGTTTACTCATGGTTTATGAGGACACACTTGACTATTGAATGTGACTCAGAAGTGGACTATAGTTTAACAACACTTCTGTGTGTTTACTCATGGTTTATGAGGACACTTGACTATTGAATGTGACTCAAAGGTGGACTATAGTTTAACAACACTTCTGTGTGTTTACTCATGGTTTATGAGGACACACTTGACTATTGAATGTGACTCAGAAGTGGAGTATAGTTTAACAACACGTGTGTGTGTGTTTTACTCATGGTTTATGAGGACACACTTGACTATTGAATGTGACTCAGAAGTGGACTATAGTTTAACAACACTTGTGTGTGTTTACTCATGGTTTATGAGGACACACTTGACTATTGAATGTGACTCAGAAGTGGACTATAGTTTAACAACACGTGTGTGTGTTTACTCATGGTTTATGAGGACACACTTGACTATTGAATGTGACTCAGAAGTGGACTATAGTTTAACAACACGTGCGTGTGTTTACTCATGGTTTATGAGGACACACTTGACTATTGAATGTGACTCAGAAGTGGACTATAGTTTAACAACACGTGTGTGTTTTACTCATGGTTTATGAGGACACACTTGACTATTGAATGTGACTCAGAAGTGGACTATAGTTTAACAACACGTGTGTGTTTTACTCATGGTTTATGAGGACACACTTGACTATTGAATGTGACTCAGAAGTGGACTATAGTTTAACAAAACGTGTGTGTGTTTACTCATGGTTTATGAGGACACACTTGACTATTGAATGTGACTCAGAAGTGGACTATAGTTTAACAACACTTCTGTGTGTTTAACTCAAGGTTTATTAGGACACACTTGACTATTGAATGTGACTCAGCAGTGGACTATAGTTTAACAACACGTGTGTGTGTTTTACTCATGGTTTATGAGGACACACTTGACTATTGAATGTGACTCAGAAGTGGATTACAGTTTAGCAACACGTGTGTGTGTTTTACTCATGGTTTATGAGGACACACTTGACTATTGAATGTGACTCAGAAGTGGACTATAGTTTAACAACACTTCTGTGTGTTTACTTATGGTTTATGAGGACACACTTGACTATTGAATGTGACTCAGAAGTGGACTATAGTTTATCAACACTTCTGTGTGTTTACTCATGGTTTATGAGGACACACTTGACTATTGAATGTGACTCAGAAGTGGATTACAGTTAACAACACGTGTGTGTGTTTTACTCATGGTTTATGAGGACACTTGACTATTGAATGTGACTCAGAAGTGGACTATAGTTTAACAACACGTGTGTGTGTTTTACTCATGGTTTATGAGGACACACTTGACTATTGAATGTGACTCAGAAGTGGACTATAGTTTAACAACACGTGTGTGTGTTTACTCATGGTTTATGAGGACACACTTGACTATTGAATGTGACTCAGAAGTGGACTATAGTTTAACAACACTTCTGTGTGTTTACTCATGGTTTATGAGGACACACTTGACTATTGAATGTGACTCAGAAGTGGACTATAGTTTAACAACACTTCTGTGTGTTTACTCATGGTTTATGAGGACACACTTGACTATTGAATGTGACTCAGAAGTGGACTATAGTTTAACAACACTTCTGTGTGTTTACTCATGGTTTATGAGGACACACTTGACTATTGAATGTGACTCAGAAGTGGACTATAGTTTAACAACACGTGTGTGTTTACTCATGGTTTATGAGGACACACTTGACTATTGAATGTGACTCAGAAGTGGAGTATAGTTTAACAACACTTCTGTGTGTTTACTCATGGTTTATGAGGACACACTTGACTATTGAATGTGACTCAGAAGTGGATTACAGTTTAACAACACTTCTGTGTGTTTACTCATGGTTTATGAGGACACACTTGACTATTGAATGTGACTCAGCAGTGGACTATAGTTTAACAACACTTCTGTGTGTTTACTCATGGTTTATGAGGACACACTTGACTATTGAATGTGACTCAGAAGTGGAGTATAGTTTAACAACACGTGTGTGTGTTTTACTCATGGTTTATCAGGACACACTTGACTATTGAATGTGACTCAGAAGTGGACTATAGTTTAACAACACATGTGTGTGTGTTTTACTCATGGTTTATGAGGACACACTTGACTATTGAATGTGACTCAGAAGTGGACTATAGTTTAACAACACGTGTGTGTGTTTTACTCATGGTTTATGAGGACACACTTGACTATTGAATGTGACTCAGAAGTGGACTATAGTTTAACAACACTTCTGTGTGATTACTCATGGTTTATGAGGACACACTTGACTATTGAATGTGACTCAGAAGTGGACTATAGTTTAACAACACTTCTGTGTGTTTACTCATGGTTTATGAGGACACACTTGACTATTGAATGTGACTCAGAAGTGGATTACAGTTTAACAACACTTCTGTGTGTTTACTCATGGTTTATGAGGACACACTTGACTATTGAATGTGACTCAGAAGTGGACTATAGTTTAACAACACTTGTGTGTGTTTACTCATGGTTTATGAGGACACACTTGACTATTGAATGTGACTCAGAAGTGGACTATAGTTTAACAACACGTGTGTGTGTTTACTCATGGTTTATGAGGACACACTTGACTATTGAATGTGACTCAGAAGTGGACTATAGTTTAACAACACTTCTGTGTGTTTACTCATGGTTTATGAGGACACACTTGACTATTGAATGTGACTCAGAAGTGGACTATAGTTTAACAACACTTCTGTGTTTACTCATGGTTTATGAGGACACACTTGACTATTGAATGTGACTCAGAAGTGGACTATAGTTTAACAACACTTCTGTGTGTTTACTCATGGTTTATGAGGACACACTTGACTATTGAATGTGACTCAGAAGTGGACTATAGTTTAACAACACGTGTGTGTGTTTACTCATGGTTTATGAGGACACACTTGACTATTGAATGTGACTCAGAAGTGGACTATAGTTTAACAACACTTCTGTGTGTTTACTCATGGTTTATGAGGACACACTTGACTATTGAATGTGACTCAGAAGTGGATTACAGTTTAACAACACTTCTGTGTGTTTACTCATGGTTTATGAGGACACACTTGACTATTGAATGTGACTCAGAAGTGGACTACAGTTTAACAACACGTGTTTGTGTTTTACTCATGGTTTATGAGGACACACTTGACTATTGAATGTGACTCAGAAGTGGATTACAGTTTAACAACACTTCTGTGTGTTTACTCATGGTTTATGAGGACACACTTGACTATTGAATGTGACTCAGAAGTGGACTATAGTTTAAAAACACTTCTGTGTGTTTACTCATGGTTTATGAGGACACACTTGACTATTGAATGTGACTCAGAAGTGGATTACAGTTTAACAACACTTCTGTGTGTTTACTCATGGTTTATGAGGACACACTTGACTATTGAATGTGACTCAGAAGTGGACTATAGTTTAACAACACTTCTGTGTGTTTGCTCATGGTTTATGAGGACACTTGACTATTGAATGTGACTCAAAGGTGGACTATAGTTTAACAACACTTCTGTGTGTTTACTCATGGTTTATGAGGACACACTTGACTATTGAATGTGACTCAGAAGTGGATTACAGTTTAACAACACTTCTGTGTGTTTACTCATGGTTTATGAGGACACACTTGACTATTGAATGTGACTCAGAAGTGGACTATAGTTTAACAACACTTCTGTGTGTTTACTCATTGTTTATGAGGACACTTGACTATTGAATGTGACTCAAAGGTGGACTATAGTTTAACAACACTTCTGTGTGTTTACTCATGGTTTATGAGGACACACTTGACTATTGAATGTGACTCAGAAGTGGAGTATAGTTTAACAACACGTGTGTGTGTGTTTTACTCATGGTTTATGAGGACACACTTGACTATTGAATGTGACTCAGAAGTGGACTATAGTTTAATAACACTTGTGTGTGTTTACTCATGGTTTATGAGGACACACTTGACTATTGAATGTGACTCAGAAGTGGACTATAGTTTAACAACACGTGTGTGTGTGTTTACTCATGGTTTATGAGGACACACTTGACTATTGAATGTGACTCAGAAGTGGACTATAGTTTAACAACACGTGCGTGTGTTTACTCATGGTTTATGAGGACACACTTGACTATTGAATGTGACTCAGAAGTGGACTATAGTTTAACAACACGTGTGTGTTTTACTCATGGTTTATGAGGACACACTTGACTATTGAATGTGACTCAGAAGTGGACTATAGTTTAACAACACGTGTGTGTTTTACTCATGGTTTATGAGGACACACTTGACTATTGAATGTGACTCAGAAGTGGACTATAGTTTAACAAAACGTGTGTGTGTTTACTCATGGTTTATGAGGACACACTTGACTATTGAATGTGACTCAGAAGTGGACTATAGTTTAACAACACGTGTGTGTTTTACTCATGGTTTATGAGGACACACTTGACTATTGAATGTGACTCAGAAGTGGACTATAGTTTAAAAACACTTCTGTGTGTTTACTCATGGTTTATGAGGACACACTTGACTATTGAATGTGACTCAGAAGTGGATTACAGTTTAACAACACTTCTGTGTGTTTACTCATGGTTTATGAGGACACACTTGACTATTGAATGTGACTCAGAAGTGGACTATAGTTTAACAACACTTCTGTGTGTTTGCTCATGGTTTATGAGGACACTTGACTATTGAATGTGACTCAAAGGTGGACTATAGTTTAACAACACTTCTGTGTGTTTACTCATGGTTTATGAGGACACACTTGACTATTGAATGTGACTCAGAAGTGGATTACAGTTTAACAACACTTCTGTGTGTTTACTCATGGTTTATGAGGACACACTTGACTATTGAATGTGACTCAGAAGTGGACTATAGTTTAACAACACTTCTGTGTGTTTACTCATTGTTTATGAGGACACTTGACTATTGAATGTGACTCAAAGGTGGACTATAGTTTAACAACACTTCTGTGTGTTTACTCATGGTTTATGAGGACACACTTGACTATTGAATGTGACTCAGAAGTGGAGTATAGTTTAACAACACGTGTGTGTGTGTTTTACTCATGGTTTATGAGGACACACTTGACTATTGAATGTGACTCAGAAGTGGACTATAGTTTAATAACACTTGTGTGTGTTTACTCATGGTTTATGAGGACACACTTGACTATTGAATGTGACTCAGAAGTGGACTATAGTTTAACAACACGTGTGTGTGTGTTTACTCATGGTTTATGAGGACACACTTGACTATTGAATGTGACTCAGAAGTGGACTATAGTTTAACAACACGTGCGTGTGTTTACTCATGGTTTATGAGGACACACTTGACTATTGAATGTGACTCAGAAGTGGACTATAGTTTAACAACACGTGTGTGTTTTACTCATGGTTTATGAGGACACACTTGACTATTGAATGTGACTCAGAAGTGGACTATAGTTTAACAACACGTGTGTGTTTTACTCATGGTTTATGAGGACACACTTGACTATTGAATGTGACTCAGAAGTGGACTATAGTTTAACAAAACGTGTGTGTGTTTACTCATGGTTTATGAGGACACACTTGACTATTGAATGTGACTCAGAAGTGGACTATAGTTTAACAACACGTGTGTGTTTTACTCATGGTTTATGAGGACACACTTGACTATTGAATGTGACTCAGAAGTGGACTATAGTTTAACAAAACGTGTGTGTGTTTACTCATGGTTTATGAGGACACACTTGACTATTGAATGTGACTCAGAAGTGGACTATAGTTTAACAAAACGTGTGTGTGTTTACTCATGGTTTATGAGGACACACTTGACTATTGAATGTGACTCAGCAGTGGACTATAGTTTAACAACACGTGTTTGTGTTTATTTATGGTTTATGAGGACACACTTGACTATCGAATGTGACTCAGAAGTGGACTATAGTTTAACAACACGTGTGTGTGTTTACTCATGGTTTATGGGGACATAAGGTTTTCAGTATACTGTTAACACACAAGTGTTTTTAACAATAGTGTACTGTGAATCACATTTTGTAGCAATAAGAGAAATTAACTTTATGTCTTTTTATAACGAATGAAAAACTAAATTGACAAAAGTGTTAACAAACCTCTTTAGCAGAAGTGACTTCACTTCCTGTTATAGCTGCAGCGACAGGCTCATGGACAAACTGGAAGACAGAAAAAAAGAGAAAGGAGGATTAATGTGACTCAGAAGTGGACTATAGTTTAACAACACGTGTGTGTGTGTTTACTCATGGTTTATGAGGACACACTTGACTATTGAATGTGACTCAGAAGTGGATTACAGTTTAGCAACACGTGTGTGTGTTTTACTCATGGTTTATGAGGACACACTTGACTATTGAATGTGACTCAGAAGTGGACTATAGTTTAACAACACTTCTGTGTGTTTACTCATGGTTTATGAGGACACACTTGACTATTGAATGTGACTCAGAAGTGGACTATAGTTTAACAACACTTCTGTGTGTTTACTCATGGTTTATGAGGACACACTTGACTATTGAATGTGACTCAGAAGTGGAGTATAGTTTAACAACACGTGTGTGTGTGTTTTACTCATGGTTTATGAGGACACACTTGACTATTGAATGTGACTCAGAAGTGGACTATAGTTTAATAACACTTGTGTGTGTTTACTCATGGTTTATGAGGACACACTTGACTATTGAATGTGACTCAGAAGTGGACTATAGTTTAACAACACGTGTGTGTGTGTTTACTCATGGTTTATGAGGACACACTTGACTATTGAATGTGACTCAGAAGTGGACTATAGTTTAACAACACGTGCGTGTGTTTACTCATGGTTTATGAGGACACACTTGACTATTGAATGTGACTCAGAAGTGGACTATAGTTTAACAACACGTGTGTGTTTTACTCATGGTTTATGAGGACACACTTGACTATTGAATGTGACTCAGAAGTGGACTATAGTTTAACAACACTTGTGTGTTTTACTCATGGTTTATGAGGACACACTTGACTATTGAATGTGACTCAGAAGTGGACTATAGTTTAACAAAACGTGTGTGTGTTTACTCATGGTTTATGAGGACACACTTGACTATTGAATGTGACTCAGAAGTGGACTATAGTTTAACAACACGTGTGTGTTTTACTCATGGTTTATGAGGACACACTTGACTATTGAATGTGACTCAGAAGTGGACTATAGTTTAAAAACACTTCTGTGTGTTTACTCATGGTTTATGAGGACACACTTGACTATTGAATGTGACTCAGAAGTGGATTACAGTTTAACAACACTTCTGTGTGTTTACTCATGGTTTATGAGGACACACTTGACTATTGAATGTGACTCAGAAGTGGACTATAGTTTAACAACACTTCTGTGTGTTTGCTCATGGTTTATGAGGACACTTGACTATTGAATGTGACTCAAAGGTGGACTATAGTTTAACAACACTTCTGTGTGTTTACTCATGGTTTATGAGGACACACTTGACTATTGAATGTGACTCAGAAGTGGATTACAGTTTAACAACACTTCTGTGTGTTTACTCATGGTTTATGAGGACACACTTGACTATTGAATGTGACTCAGAAGTGGACTATAGTTTAACAACACTTCTGTGTGTTTACTCATTGTTTATGAGGACACTTGACTATTGAATGTGACTCAAAGGTGGACTATAGTTTAACAACACTTCTGTGTGTTTACTCATGGTTTATGAGGACACACTTGACTATTGAATGTGACTCAGAAGTGGAGTATAGTTTAACAACACGTGTGTGTGTGTTTTACTCATGGTTTATGAGGACACACTTGACTATTGAATGTGACTCAGAAGTGGACTATAGTTTAATAACACTTGTGTGTGTTTACTCATGGTTTATGAGGACACACTTGACTATTGAATGTGACTCAGAAGTGGACTATAGTTTAACAACACGTGTGTGTGTGTTTACTCATGGTTTATGAGGACACACTTGACTATTGAATGTGACTCAGAAGTGGACTATAGTTTAACAACACGTGCGTGTGTTTACTCATGGTTTATGAGGACACACTTGACTATTGAATGTGACTCAGAAGTGGACTATAGTTTAACAACACGTGTGTGTTTTACTCATGGTTTATGAGGACACACTTGACTATTGAATGTGACTCAGAAGTGGACTATAGTTTAACAACACGTGTGTGTTTTACTCATGGTTTATGAGGACACACTTGACTATTGAATGTGACTCAGAAGTGGACTATAGTTTAACAAAACGTGTGTGTGTTTACTCATGGTTTATGAGGACACACTTGACTATTGAATGTGACTCAGAAGTGGACTATAGTTTAACAACACGTGTGTGTTTTACTCATGGTTTATGAGGACACACTTGACTATTGAATGTGACTCAGAAGTGGACTATAGTTTAACAAAACGTGTGTGTGTGTTTACTCATGGTTTATGAGGACACACTTGACTATTGAATGTGACTCAGAAGTGGACTATAGTTTAACAAAACGTGTGTGTGTTTACTCATGGTTTATGAGGACACACTTGACTATTGAATGTGACTCAGCAGTGGACTATAGTTTAACAACACGTGTTTGTGTTTATTTATGGTTTATGAGGACACACTTGACTATCGAATGTGACTCAGAAGTGGACTATAGTTTAACAACACGTGTGTGTGTTTACTCATGGTTTATGGGGACATAAGGTTTTCAGTATACTGTTAACACACAAGTGTTTTTAACAATAGTGTACTGTGAATCACATTTTGTAGCAATAAGAGAAATTAACTTTATGTCTTTTTATAACGAATGAAAAACTAAATTGACAAAAGTGTTAACAAACCTCTTTAGCAGAAGTGACTTCACTTCCTGTTATAGCTGCAGCGACAGGCTCATGGACAAACTGGAAGACAGAAAAAAAGAGAAAGGAGGATTAATGTGACTCAGAAGTGGACTATAGTTTAACAACACGTGTGTGTGTGTTTACTCATGGTTTATGAGGACACACTTGACTATTGAATGTGACTCAGAAGTGGATTACAGTTTAGCAACACGTGTGTGTGTTTTACTCATGGTTTATGAGGACACACTTGACTATTGAATGTGACTCAGAAGTGGACTATAGTTTAACAACACTTCTGTGTGTTTACTCATGGTTTATGAGGACACACTTGACTATTGAATGTGACTCAGAAGTGGACTATAGTTTAACAACACTTCTGTGTGTTTACTCATGGTTTATGAGGACACACTTGACTATTGAATGTGACTCAGAAGTGGACTATAGTTTAACAACACTTCTGTGTGTTTACTCATGGTTTATGAGGACACACTTGACTATTGAATGTGACTCAGAAGTGGACTATAGTTTAACAACACTTCTGTGTGTTTACTCATGGTTTATGAGGACACACTTGACTATTGAATGTGACTCAGAAGTGGACTATAGTTTAACAACACTTCTGTGTGTTTACTCATGGTTTAGGAGGACACTTGACTATTGAATGTGACTCAGAAGTGGACTATAGTTTAACAACACGTGTGTGTGTGTTTTACTCATGGTTTATGAGGACACACTTGACTATTGAATGTGACTCAGAAGTGGACTATAGTTTAACAACACTTGTGTGTGTTTACTCATGGTTTATGAGGACACACTTGACTATTGAATGTGACTCAGAAGTGGACTATAGTTTAACAACACTTCTGTGTGTTTACTCATGGTTTATGAGGACACACTTGACTATTGAATGTGACTCAGAAGTGGACTATAGTTTAACAACACTTCTGTGTGTTTACTCATGGTTTATGAGGACACACTTGACTATTGAATGTGACTCAGCAGTGGACTATAGTTTAACAACACTTGTGTGTGTTTACTTATGGTTTATGAGGACACACTTGACTATTGAATGTGACTCAGAAGTGGACTATAGTTTAACAACACGTGTGTGTGTTTTACTCATGGTTTATGAGGACACACTTGACTATTGAATGTGACTCAGAAGTGGATTACAGTTTAGCAACACGTGTGTGTGTTTTACTCATGGTTTATGAGGACACACTTGACTATTGAATGTGACTCAGAAGTGGACTATAGTTTAACAACACTTCTGTGTGTTTACTCATGGTTTATGAGGACACACTTGACTATTGAATGTGACTCAGAAGTGGACTATAGTTTAACAACACTTCTGTGTGTTTACTCATGGTTTATGAGGACACACTTGACTATTGAATGTGACTCAGAAGTGGATTACAGTTTAACAACACTTCTGTGTGTTTACTCATGGTTTATGAGGACACTTGACTATTGAATGTGACTCAGAAGTGGATTACAGTTTAACAACACTTCTGTGTGTTTACTCATGGTTTATGAGGACACACTTGACTATTGAATGTGACTCAGAAGTGGACTATAGTTTAACAACACTTGTGTGTGTTTACTCATGGTTTATGAGGACACACTTGACTATTGAATGTGACTCAGAAGTGGACTATAGTTTAACAACACGTGTGTGTGTTTACTCATGGTTTATGAGGACACACTTGACTATTGAATGTGACTCAGAAGTGGACTATAGTTTAACAACACTTCTGTGTGTTTACTCATGGTTTATGAGGACACACTTGACTATTGAATGTGACTCAGAAGTGGACTATAGTTTAACAACACTTCTGTGTGTTTACTCATGGTTTATGAGGACACACTTGACTATTGAATGTGACTCAGAAGTGGACTATAGTTTAACCACACTTCTGTGTGTTTACTCATGGTTTATGAGGACACACTTGACTATTGAATGTGACTCAGAAGTGGACTATAGTTTAACAACACGTGTGTGTGTTTACTCATGGTTTATGAGGACACACTTGACTATTGAATGTGACTCAGAAGTGGACTATAGTTTAACAACACGTGTGTGTGTTTACTCATGGTTTATGAGGACACACTTGACTATCGAATGTGACTCAGAAGTGGACTACAGTTTAACAACACTTCTGTGTGTTTACTCATGGTTTATGAGGACACACTTGACTATTGAATGTGACTCAGAAGTGGACTATAGTTTAACAACACTTGTGTGTGTTTACTCATGGTTTATGAGGACACACTTGACTATTGAATGTGACTCAGAAGTGGATTACAGTTTAACAACACTTCTGTGTGTTTACTCATGGTTTATGAGGACACACTTGACTATTGAATGTGACTCAGAAGTGGACTATAGTTTAACAACACTTCTGTGTGTTTACTCATGGTTTATGAGGACACACTTGACTATTGAATGTGACTCAGAAGTGGACTATAGTTTAACAACACTTGTGTGTGTTTACTCATGGTTTATGAGGACACACTTGACTATTGAATGTGACTCAGAAGTGGACTATAGTTTAACAACACTTCTGTGTGTTTACTCATGGTTTATGAGGACACACTTGACTATTGAATGTGACTCAGAAGTGGACTACAGTTTAACAACACGTGTTTGTGTTTTACTCATGGTTTATGAGGACACACTTGACTATTGAATGTGACTCAGAAGTGGATTACAGTTTAACAACACTTCTGTGTGTTTACTCATGGTTTATGAGGACACACTTGACTATTGAATGTGACTCAGAAGTGGACTATAGTTTAACAACACTTCTGTGTGTTTACTCATGCTTTATGAGGACACACTTGACTATTGAATGTGACTCAGAAGTGGATTACAGTTTAACAACACTTCTGTGTGTTTACTCATGGTTTATGAGGACACACTTGACTATTGAATGTGAATCAGAAGTGGACTATAGTTTAACAACACTTCTGTGTGTTTACTCATGGTTTATGAGGACACTTGACTATTGAATGTGACTCAAAGGTGGACTATAGTTTAACAACACTTCTGTGTGTTTACTCATGGTTTATGAGGACACACTTGACTATTGAATGTGACTCAGAAGTGGATTACAGTTTAACAGCACTTCTGTGTGTTTACTCATGGTTTATGAGGACACACTTGACTATTGAATGTGACTCAGAAGTGGACTATAGTTTAACAACACTTCTGTGTGTTTACTCATGGTTTATGAGGACACTTGACTATTGAATGTGACTCAAAGGTGGACTATAGTTTAACAACACTTCTGTGTGTTTACTCATGGTTTATGAGGACACACTTGACTATTGAATGTGACTCAGAAGTGGAGTATAGTTTAACAACACGTGTGTGTGTGTTTTACTCATGGTTTATGAGGACACACTTGACTATTGAATGTGACTCAGAAGTGGACTATAGTTTAACAACACTTGTGTGTGTTTACTCATGGTTTATGAGGACACACTTGACTATTGAATGTGACTCAGAAGTGGACTATAGTTTAACAACACGTGTGTGTGTTTACTCATGGTTTATGAGGACACACTTGACTATTGAATGTGACTCAGAAGTGGACTATAGTTTAACAACACGTGCGTGTGTTTACTCATGGTTTATGAGGACACACTTGACTATTGAATGTGACTCAGAAGTGGACTATAGTTTAACAACACGTGTGTGTTTTACTCATGGTTTATGAGGACACACTTGACTATTGAATGTGACTCAGAAGTGGACTATAGTTTAACAACACGTGTGTGTTTTACTCATGGTTTATGAGGACACACTTGACTATTGAATGTGACTCAGAAGTGGACTATAGTTTAACAAAACGTGTGTGTGTTTACTCATGGTTTATGAGGACACACTTGACTATTGAATGTGACTCAGAAGTGGACTATAGTTTAACAACACTTCTGTGTGTTTAACTCAAGGTTTATTAGGACACACTTGACTATTGAATGTGACTCAGCAGTGGACTATAGTTTAACAACACGTGTGTGTGTTTTACTCATGGTTTATGAGGACACACTTGACTATTGAATGTGACTCAGAAGTGGATTACAGTTTAGCAACACGTGTGTGTGTTTTACTCATGGTTTATGAGGACACACTTGACTATTGAATGTGACTCAGAAGTGGACTATAGTTTAACAACACTTCTGTGTGTTTACTTATGGTTTATGAGGACACACTTGACTATTGAATGTGACTCAGAAGTGGACTATAGTTTAACAACACTTCTGTGTGTTTACTCATGGTTTATGAGGACACACTTGACTATTGAATGTGACTCAGAAGTGGATTACAGTTAACAACACGTGTGTGTGTTTTACTCATGGTTTATGAGGACACTTGACTATTGAATGTGACTCAGAAGTGGACTATAGTTTAACAACACGTGTGTGTGTTTTACTCATGGTTTATGAGGACACACTTGACTATTGAATGTGACTCAGAAGTGGACTATAGTTTAACAACACGTGTGTGTGTTTACTCATGGTTTATGAGGACACACTTGACTATTGAATGTGACTCAGAAGTGGACTATAGTTTAACAACACTTCTGTGTGTTTACTCATGGTTTATGAGGACACACTTGACTATTGAATGTGACTCAGAAGTGGACTATAGTTTAACAACACTTCTGTGTGTTTACTCATGGTTTATGAGGACACACTTGACTATTGAATGTGACTCAGAAGTGGACTATAGTTTAACAACACTTCTGTGTGTTTACTCATGGTTTATGAGGACACACTTGACTATTGAATGTGACTCAGAAGTGGACTATAGTTTAACAACACGTGTGTGTTTACTCATGGTTTATGAGGACACACTTGACTATTGAATGTGACTCAGAAGTGGAGTATAGTTTAACAACACTTCTGTGTGTTTACTCATGGTTTATGAGGACACACTTGACTATTGAATGTGACTCAGAAGTGGATTACAGTTTAACAACACTTCTGTGTGTTTACTCATGGTTTATGAGGACACACTTGACTATTGAATGTGACTCAGCAGTGGACTATAGTTTAACAACACTTCTGTGTGTTTACTCATGGTTTATGAGGACACACTTGACTATTGAATGTGACTCAGAAGTGGAGTATAGTTTAACAACACGTGTGTGTGTTTTACTCATGGTTTATCAGGACACACTTGACTATTGAATGTGACTCAGAAGTGGACTATAGTTTAACAACACATGTGTGTGTGTTTTACTCATGGTTTATGAGGACACACTTGACTATTGAATGTGACTCAGAAGTGGACTATAGTTTAACAACACGTGTGTGTGTTTTACTCATGGTTTATGAGGACACACTTGACTATTGAATGTGACTCAGAAGTGGACTATAGTTTAACAACACTTCTGTGTGATTACTCATGGTTTATGAGGACACACTTGACTATTGAATGTGACTCAGAAGTGGACTATAGTTTAACAACACTTCTGTGTGTTTACTCATGGTTTATGAGGACACACTTGACTATTGAATGTGACTCAGAAGTGGATTACAGTTTAACAACACTTCTGTGTGTTTACTCATGGTTTATGAGGACACACTTGACTATTGAATGTGACTCAGAAGTGGACTATAGTTTAACAACACTTGTGTGTGTTTACTCATGGTTTATGAGGACACACTTGACTATTGAATGTGACTCAGAAGTGGACTATAGTTTAACAACACGTGTGTGTGTTTACTCATGGTTTATGAGGACACACTTGACTATTGAATGTGACTCAGAAGTGGACTATAGTTTAACAACACTTCTGTGTGTTTACTCATGGTTTATGAGGACACACTTGACTATTGAATGTGACTCAGAAGTGGACTATAGTTTAACAACACTTCTGTGTTTACTCATGGTTTATGAGGACACACTTGACTATTGAATGTGACTCAGAAGTGGACTATAGTTTAACAACACTTCTGTGTGTTTACTCATGGTTTATGAGGACACACTTGACTATTGAATGTGACTCAGAAGTGGACTATAGTTTAACAACACGTGTGTGTGTTTACTCATGGTTTATGAGGACACACTTGACTATTGAATGTGACTCAGAAGTGGACTATAGTTTAACAACACTTCTGTGTGTTTACTCATGGTTTATGAGGACACACTTGACTATTGAATGTGACTCAGAAGTGGATTACAGTTTAACAACACTTCTGTGTGTTTACTCATGGTTTATGAGGACACACTTGACTATTGAATGTGACTCAGAAGTGGACTACAGTTTAACAACACGTGTTTGTGTTTTACTCATGGTTTATGAGGACACACTTGACTATTGAATGTGACTCAGAAGTGGATTACAGTTTAACAACACTTCTGTGTGTTTACTCATGGTTTATGAGGACACACTTGACTATTGAATGTGACTCAGAAGTGGACTATAGTTTAACAACACTTCTGTGTGTTTACTCATGGTTTATGAGGACACACTTGACTATTGAATGTGACTCAGAAGTGGATTACAGTTTAACAACACTTCTGTGTGTTTACTCATGGTTTATGAGGACACACTTGACTATTGAATGTGACTCAGAAGTGGACTATAGTTTAACAACACTTCTGTGTGTTTGCTCATGGTTTATGAGGACACTTGACTATTGAATGTGACTCAAAGGTGGACTATAGTTTAACAACACTTCTGTGTGTTTACTCATGGTTTATGAGGACACACTTGACTATTGAATGTGACTCAGAAGTGGATTACAGTTTAACAACACTTCTGTGTGTTTACTCATGGTTTATGAGGACACACTTGACTATTGAATGTGACTCAGAAGTGGACTATAGTTTAACAACACTTCTGTGTGTTTGCTCATGGTTTATGAGGACACTTGACTATTGAATGTGACTCAAAGGTGGACTATAGTTTAACAACACTTCTGTGTGTTTACTCATGGTTTATGAGGACACACTTGACTATTGAATGTGACTCAGAAGTGGAGTATAGTTTAACAACACGTGTGTGTGTGTTTTACTCATGGTTTATGAGGACACACTTGACTATTGAATGTGACTCAGAAGTGGACTATAGTTTAACAACACTTGTGTGTGTTTACTCATGGTTTATGAGGACACACTTGACTATTGAATGTGACTCAGAAGTGGACTATAGTTTAACAACACGTGTGTGTGTTTACTCATGGTTTATGAGGACACACTTGACTATTGAATGTGACTCAGAAGTGGACTATAGTTTAACAACACGTGCGTGTGTTTACTCATGGTTTATGAGGACACACTTGACTATTGAATGTGACTCAGAAGTGGACTATAGTTTAACAACACGTGTGTGTTTTACTCATGGTTTATGAGGACACACTTGACTATTGAATGTGACTCAGAAGTGGACTATAGTTTAACAACACGTGTGTGTTTTACTCATGGTTTATGAGGACACACTTGACTATTGAATGTGACTCAGAAGTGGACTATAGTTTAACAAAACGTGTGTGTGTTTACTCATGGTTTATGAGGACACACTTGACTATTGAATGTGACTCAGAAGTGGACTATAGTTTAACAACACGTGTGTGTTTTACTCATGGTTTATGAGGACACACTTGACTATTGAATGTGACTCAGAAGTGGACTATAGTTTAACAAAACGTGTGTGTGTTTACTCATGGTTTATGAGGACACACTTGACTATTGAATGTGACTCAGAAGTGGACTATAGTTTAACAAAACGTGTGTGTGTTTACTCATGGTTTATGAGGACACACTTGACTATTGAATGTGACTCAGCAGTGGACTATAGTTTAACAACACGTGTTTGTGTTTATTTATGGTTTATGAGGACACACTTGACTATCGAATGTGACTCAGAAGTGGACTATAGTTTAACAACACGTGTGTGTGTTTACTCATGGTTTATGGGGACATAAGGTTTTCAGTATACTGTTAACACACAAGTGTTTTTAACAATAGTGTACTGTGAATCACATTTTGTAGCAATAAGAGAAATTAACTTTATGTCTTTTTATAACGAATGAAAAACTAAATTGACAAAAGTGTTAACAAACCTCTTTAGCAGAAGTGACTTCACTTCCTGTTATAGCTGCAGCGACAGGCTCATGGACAAACTGGAAGACAGAAAAAAAGAGAAAGGAGGATTAATGTGACTCAGAAGTGGACTATAGTTTAACAACACGTGTGTGTGTGTTTACTCATGGTTTATGAGGACACACTTGACTATTGAATGTGACTCAGAAGTGGATTACAGTTTAGCAACACGTGTGTGTGTTTTACTCATGGTTTATGAGGACACACTTGACTATTGAATGTGACTCAGAACTGGACTATAGTTTAACAACACTTCTGTGTGTTTACTCATGGTTTATGAGGACACACTTGACTATTGAATGTGACTCAGAAGTGGACTATAGTTTAACAACACTTCTGTGTGTTTACTCATGGTTTATGAGGACACACTTGACTATTGAATGTGACTCAGAAGTGGATTACTGTTTAGCAACACGTGTGTGTGTTTTACTCATGGTTTATGAGGACACACTTGACTATTGAATGTGACTCAGAAGTGGACTATAGTTTAACAACACTTCTGTGTGTTTACTCATGGTTTATGAGGACACACTTGACTATTGAATGTGACTCAGAAGTGGATTACAGTTTAACAACACTTCTGTGTGTTTACTCATGGTTTATGAGGACACTTGACTATTGAATGTGACTCAGAAGTGGATTACAGTTTAACAACACTTCTGTGTGTTTACTCATGGTTTATGAGGACACACTTGACTATTGAATGTGACTCAGAAGTGGACTATAGTTTAACAACACTTGTGTGTGTTTACTCATGGTTTATGAGGACACACTTGACTATTGAATGTGACTCAGAAGTGGACTATAGTTTAACAACACGTGTGTGTGTTTACTCATGGTTTATGAGGACACACTTGACTATTGAATGTGACTCAGAAGTGGACTATAGTTTAACAACACTTCTGTGTGTTTACTCATGGTTTATGAGGACACACTTGACTATTGAATGTGACTCAGAAGTGGACTATAGTTTAACAACACTTCTGTGTGTTTACTCATGGTTTATGAGGACACACTTGACTATTGAATGTGACTCAGAAGTGGACTATAGTTTAACCACACTTCTGTGTGTTTACTCATGGTTTATGAGGACACACTTGACTATTGAATGTGACTCAGAAGTGGACTATAGTTTAACAACACGTGTGTGTGTTTACTCATGGTTTATGAGGACACACTTGACTATTGAATGTGACTCAGAAGTGGACTATAGTTTAACAACACGTGTGTGTGTTTACTCATGGTTTATGAGGACACACTTGACTATCGAATGTGACTCAGAAGTGGACTATAGTTTAACAACACTTCAGTGTGTTTACTCATGGTTTATGAGGACACACTTGACTATTGAATGTGACTCAGAAGTGGACTATAGTTTAACAACACTTCTGTGTGTTTACTCATGGTTTATGAGGACACACTTGACTATTGAATGTGACTCAGAAGTGGACTATAGTTTAACAACACTTGTGTGTGTTTACTCATGGTTTATGAGGACACACTTGACTATTGAATGTGACTCAGAAGTGGACTATAGTTTAACAACACTTCTGTGTGTTTACTCATGGTTTATGAGGACACACTTGACTATTGAATGTGACTCAGAAGTGGACTATAGTTTAACAACACTTCTGTGTGTTTACTCATGGTTTATGAGGACACACTTGACTATTGAATGTGACTCAGAAGTGGATTACAGTTTAACAACACTTCTGTGTGTTTACTCATGGTTTATGAGGACACACTTGACTATTGAATGTGACTCAGAAGTGGACTATAGTTTAACAACACTTCTGTGTGTTTACTCATGGTTTATGAGGACACTTGACTATTGAATGTGACTCAAAGGTGGACTATAGTTTAACAACACTTCTGTGTGTTTACTCATGGTTTATGAGGACACACTTGACTATTGAATGTGACTCAGAAGTGGATTACAGTTTAACAACACTTCTGTGTGTTTACTCATGGTTTATGAGGACACACTTGACTATTGAATGTGACTCAGAAGTGGACTATAGTTTAACAACACTTCTGTGTGTTTACTCATGGTTTATGAGGACACTTGACTATTGAATGTGACTCAAAGGTGGACTATAGTTTAACAACACTTCTGTGTGTTTACTCATGGTTTATGAGGACACACTTGACTATTGAATGTGACTCAGAAGTGGATTACAGTTTAACAACACTTCTGTGTGTTTACTCATGGTTTATGAGGACACACTTGACTATTGAATGTGACTCAGAAGTGGACTATAGTTTAACAACACTTCTGTGTGTTTACTCATGGTTTATGAGGACACACTTGACTATTGAATGTGACTCAGAAGTGGAGTATAGTTTAACAACACGTGTGTGTGTGTGTTTTACTCATGGTTTATGAGGACACACTTGACTATTGAATGTGACTCAGAAGTGGACTATAGTTTAACAACACTTGTGTGTGTTTACTCATGGTTTATGAGGACACACTTGACTATTGAATGTGACTCAGAAGTGGACTATAGTTTAACAACACGTGTGTGTGTTTACTCATGGTTTATGAGGACACACTTGACTATTGAATGTGACTCAGAAGTGGACTATAGTTTAACAACACGTGCGTGTGTTTACTCATGGTTTATGAGGACACACTTGACTATTGAATGTGACTCAGAAGTGGACTATAGTTTAACAACACGTGTGTGTTTTACTCATGGTTTATGAGGACACACTTGACTATTGAATGTGACTCAGAAGTGGACTATAGTTTAACAACACTTGTGTGTGTTTACTCATGGTTTATGAGGACACACTTGACTATTGAATGTGACTCAGAAGTGGACTATAGTTTAACAACACTTCTGTGTGTTTAACTCAAGGTTTATTAGGACACACTTGACTATTGAATGTGACTCAGCAGTGGACTATAGTTTAACAACACGTGTTTGTGTTTATTTATGGTTTATGAGGACACACTTGACTATCGAATGTGACTCAGAAGTGGACTATAGTTTAACAACACGTGTGTGTGTACTCTCATGGTTTATGGGGACATAAGGTTTTCAGTATACTGTTAACACACAAGTGTTTTTAACAATAGTGTACTGTGAATCACATTTTGTAGCAATAAGAGAAATTAACTTTATGTCTTTTTATAACGAATGAAAAACTAAATTGACAAAAGTGTTAACAAACCTCTTTAGCAGAAGTGACTTCACTTCCTGTTATAGCTGCAGCGACAGGCTCATGGACAAACTGGAAGACAGAAAAAAAGAGAAAGGAGGATTAATGTGACTCAGAAGTGGACTATAGTTTAACAACACGTGTGTGTGTGTTTACTCATGGTTTATGAGGACACACTTGACTATTGAATGTGACTCAGAAGTGGACTATAGTTTAACAACACTTGTGTGTTTACTCATGGTTTATGAGGACACACTTGACTATTGAATGTGACTCAGAAGTGGACTATAGTTTAACAACACTTGTGTGTGTTTACTTATGGTTTATGAGGACACACTTGACTATTGAATGTGACTCAGAAGTGGACTATAGTTTAACAACACTTGTGTGTGTTTACTTATGGTTTATGAGGACACACTTGACTATTGAATGTGACTCAGAAGTGGACTATAGTTTAACAACACTTCTGTGTGTTTACTCATGGTTTATGAGGACACACTTGACTATTGAATGTGACTCAGAAGTGGACTATAGTTTAACAACACTTGTGTGTGTTTACTTATGGTTTATGAGGACACACTTGACTATTGAATGTGACTCAGAAGTGGAGTATAGTTTAACAACACTTCTGTGTGTTTACTCATGGTTTATGAGGACACACTTGACTATTGAATGTGACTCAGAAGTGGACTATAGTTTAACAACACTTCTGTGTGTTTACTCATGGTTTAGGAGGACACACTTGACTATTGAATGTGACTCAGCAGTGGACTATAGTTTAACAACACGTGTGTGTGTTTACTTATGGTTTATGAGGACACACTTGACTATTGAATGTGACTCAGAAGTGGACTATAGTTTAACAACACTTGTGTGTGTTTACTTATGGTTTATGAGGACACACTTGACTATTGAATGTGACTCAGCAGTGGACTATAGTTTAACAACACTTGTGTGTGTTTACTTATGGTTTATGAGGACACACTTGACTATTGAATGTGACTCAGAAGTGGACTATAGTTTAACAACACTTGTGTGTGTTTACTCATGGTTTATGAGGACACACTTGACTATTGAATGTGACTCAGAAGTGGACTATAGTTTAACAACACTTGTGTGTGTTTACTTATGGTTTATGAGGACACACTTGACTATTGAATGTGACTCAGCAGTGGACTATAGTTTAACAACACTTGTGTGTGTTTACTTATGGTTTATGAGGACACACTTGACTATTGAATGTGACTCAGAAGTGGACTATAATTTAACAACACTTGTGTGTGTTTACTCATGGTTTATGAGGACACACTTGACTATTGAATGTGACTCAGAAGTGGACTATAGTTTAACAACACTTGTGTGTGTTTACTCATGGTTTATGAGGACACACTTGACTATTGAATGTGACTCAGAAGTGGACTATAGTTTAACAACACTTGTGTGTGTTTACTTATGGTTTATGAGGACACACTTGACTATTGAATGTGACTCAGCAGTGGACTATAGTTTAACAACACTTGTGTTTGTTTACTTATGGTTTATGAGGACACACTTGACTATTGAATGTGACTCAGCAGTGGAGTGTAGTTTAACAACACTTGTGTGTGTTTACTCATGGTTTATGAGGACACTTGACTATTGAATGTGACTCAGAAGTGGACTATAGTTTAACAACACTTGTGTGTGTTTACTTATGGTTTATGAGGACACACTTGACTATTGAATGTGACTCAGCAGTGGACTATAGTTTAACAACACTTGTGTGTGTTTACTCATGGTTTATGAGGACACAAGTGACTATTGAATGTGACTCAGCAGTGGACTATAGTTTAACAACACGTGTGTGTGTTTACTCATGGTTTATGAGGACACACTTGACTATTGAATGTGACTCAGCAGTGAAGTATAGTTTAACAACACTTGTGTGTGTTTACTCATGGTTTATGAGGACACAAGTGACTATTGAATGTGACTCAGCAGTGGAGTATAGTTTAACAACACTTCTGTGTGTTTACTCATGGTTTATTAGGACACACTTGACTATTGAATGTGACTCAGAAGTGGAGTATAGTTTAACAACACTTCTGTGTGTTTTACTCATGGTTTATGAGGACACTTGACTATTGAATGTGACTCAGAAGTGGAGTATAGTTTAACAACACTTCTGTGTGTTTACTCATGGTTTATGGGGACATAAGGTTTTCAGTATACTGTTAACACACAAGTGTTTTTAACAATAGTGTACTGTGAATCACATTTTGTAGCAATAAGAGAAATTAACTTTATGTCTTTTTATAACGAATGAAAAACTAAATTGACAAAAGTGTTAACAAACCTCTTTAGCAGAAGTGACTTCACTTCCTGTTATGGCTGCAGCGACAGGCTCATGGACAAACTGGAAGACAGAAAAAAAGAGAAAGGAGGATTAATGTGACTCAGAAGTGGACTATAGTTTAACAACACTTCTGTGTGTTTACTCATGGTTTATGAGGACACACTTGACTATTGAATGTGACTCAGAAGTGGACTATAGTTTAACAACACTTCTGTGTGTTTACTCATGGTTTATGAGGACACACTTGACTATTGAATGTGACTCAGAAGTGGACTATAGTTTAACAACACGTGCGTGTGTTTACTCATGGTTTATGAGGACACACTTGACTATTGAATGTGACTCAGAAGTGGACTATAGTTTAACAACACGTGTGTGTGTTTACTCATGGTTTATGGGGACATAAGGTTTTCAGTATACTGTTAACACACAAGTGTTTTTAACAATAGTGTACTGTGAATCACATTTTGTAGCAATAAGAGAAATTAACTTTATGTCTTTTTATAACGAATGAAAAACTAAATTGACAAATTTGTTAACAAACCTCTTTAGCAGAAGTGACTTCACTTCCTGTTATGGCTGCAGCGACAGGCTCATGGACAAACTGGAAGACAGAAAAAAAACTGAAACAACTGGATGATATTAGTATTAATACTTGAATATCATTTGGGAATATTCTACCTTGTACATATCCTGCCCACACTGAAAATGCCAATGCAAGTCTTTTCCTCCATAATTATATGTAATCTTATCATCTTTATTTGTCTTTTATAGCAAATAGAACAAAGATGAGGCTTTCCGTCCAGTAAATTATTTTTTATTTTACCATTTGGCTTTGGACTGTCTTTACTAGTCTCCCAAGAGAGCAGTCGTCAAAGGAGGCATCGATGCTATATGGGAAAAACTAAAGTTATTTCACTAAAGTTATGCTCTAGAAAGGAATACATCATTAGTTATGTATAACCCAGTTATTATGTCTCTGTCGTTCCCGATTTTGACATGTATTTCTGCATCTTTTAAAGGATTGAGTCCTCTGGTCCAACAACTCAGACTCAAAACAAAATATCATGTCAAGTCAATCACAGATAAACAGTGTAATATTGATTCAGTACATTATATATATATATATATATATATATATATATATATATATATATATATATATATATATATATATATATATATACATATATATATATATATATATATATTTTTTTTTTTTTTTTTTTTTTTGTGCATGTATGTATGTATATATCAATAAATAAAAAGCTAAAAGTAACACTACAAAAATAAACTTATGTTAAACTTTCATTAAAAAGATTTCATCAATAGCTATATCTCCACTGTGGAAAGCTGCTTTATAACAGAAAATCACAGCAGATTGTCTCTAGCAGGCAGCATTTAGATTAGGTCAAAATGAGATCAAAATGTAATATTTGTTGATCTTTTTTTTTTTTTATCGACGTTGATAATGTGAAATCATCATTTTATATCACTTATTTTACTTTTTAAATAAAACATAAATTCAATTACATTAATTAGATTGCTTAATAATGCATTACTCCTAACAATGGCCCTGTTATTGGTTAACTTTTCTCTTTAAACGCAAAGAGAAACAGTAGTAGGCAGTGGTTTTGGTGTAAATTTCACGCTCCAGTCTCAAGGCCGTGGCCAGGGGATCGAGAGACAAGCGTCCCCGCATTAGAGTGCACCTCAGCCAGCTAAACCGGAGAACTCTCCCGCTCACACCATGTAAACTCCCGCGACCGCACCAACACGACATTAGAGGAGATTGTTATTCAGATGTCAATCTACGTTACTGTATTATCAATATATATATATATATATATATATATATATATATATATATATATATATATATATATATATATATATATATATATATATATATATATATATATATATATATATATATATATCTTTTTAATGCAGTGACCTAGCCATGTGCTCTGCCCAAGGCCACTTTATTTCACAATGATATTTTAAATTTAAATTAAAGTATTTCTTCATGATTCCCACATTTGTTGTGATCTAATTTACATTATCTTTATTCTACATTATTCTACAAGCAGCGCTCCTCTTAAGCGCCATTAACGTTACAGTTTTAAGTGATTAAATTACATCAAATGAATATTTGACAACTAAAATTAACGTTGAGGAATCGCAGATTTCATGTATTTAAAAAAATAAAAGATATGAAGTACTTACTTTTTCACCGTAGATGCTGCTGCTTTGTTCACCGAACTGCTCTTCTTGACGTACGCTGCGTGTCTGGTATTTCCATTCGCGGGAGTGTTTCATTTGGCGCCAATGTGTGTGTAATTTGGCGCCAATGTGTATACATTGCAATACCAATTCCCACTCCCACACTGTTCCGAGTTTGCACATACACAACATGGTTTATGAGGACCATGTTTGTAAAGGTTATAAAAAAGGTAGGGAGTGTCTTAACAGTAAAATAGCAACATTAATTAATAAAAGCAGTAATGTAGTACACATACAAGTATTAATAGTTTTTTAAATTATTATTAGACAATAATTATAACAAGTTAAAATTCCCGGATTACGAGACCACTAAAATTGGTCTCATAAACCGATTGGTCTTGTAATGCTGGTATGTAAACCTGAAAATTGGTCTCATAAACCACATATGCCAACACACACACACACACACACACATAACCGTATAACTGGGATAAACTTCAAACAAGCTAACTGACACAAACTTCAAACAGCTTCTGTCAAAACCACATGATCGATGCATCGGGAGGGTTTCCTAAAACCATGATTTAGAACTAACTAGGTCAATAGGGTAAAACTTTCTGTCAAAACCACTTGATCGATGCGTGGGGAGTGTTTCCTTTACCGTTTAAACTAGCCGTCAAAAACTATAATTTAGTACTAACTAGGTCAATAGGGTAAAGCTTTCTGTCAAAACCACATGATCGATGCGTGGGAAACGGTCATAGGTTAGCCCATGAACTCATTCCGGAAGTTCAACCCATCCATCATAAGGTCACCGGAAGTTCAACCTGTCAAAAGGTCAAAGGTCAAAGTCATAAATCATCATGACATAAGCAGCATCATAATTACTACTCTCGGTTGTCCGGCAGATTCCTTTCCTGCTCTGAAAGCCCAGTTAGGTCTTCTCTCAACAAATGTATGCAAACAAATCAAAAACCTTGGAGTGATCTTTGACTCTTCACTATTCTTTGATAAACAAATTAGTCCGGTTATTAGAGGAAGCTTTTTCCATTTAAGAACTATTGCAAAGTTGATGAATATTACTTTAAGCAAAGATTTAGAAGTTGCAATTCATGCTTTTGTGACTATTGCAACTCTCTTGATTTATTTATCTCTTTATATTATCTCGATTACAGGTTGTTCAAAATGCAGCTGCAAGACTTTTGGCTGGGTCTAGAAAGAGGGATCATATTTCTCCTGTTTTGGCATCCCTTCACTGGCTTCCCATTAAGTTTCGAGTTGATTTTAAGATCCTTATGTTTGTTTATAAGGCGTCTGGCTGTGCACCAAGGTATATTTGTGATCTAATTGTGCCATACTGTCCTGCTAGGGCACTTAGATCTTCAAATCACTTGCTTTTAAATGTGTCACGAAGTCGCTACAAATTAAAGGGTGATTGGGCCTTTTCTGTGGCTGGGCCCAAGCTTTGGAATGCTCTCCCTTATCATGTGAGGTCTGCTCCTTCATTTGACATTTTTAAATATACTCTGAAAACAAATTTTTATTCTTTAGCTTTTGGAAATTTGTAATTGTTGTTTTTTTATAGCGTAGTCCTGCTATGCACTATGTACAGCACTTTGGATCAATTTTCATTGTGTTAAATGTGCTTTATAAATAAAGGTTGTTGTTGTTGTTGTTGAAGATATAAAAATATACCTCAAAATCAATACGTGTAGCTTGCACTGAATAAATGACAATTTAAGAATATTTGTGAAGTGTTTCAGCAAAGCAGAAATTTTCAAGAACAATGTAAAAACAGTTTGTTTCAGCACACATTTGACTAATGAGATTTATGCATTAAAGTTCACATTCTGATATGAGTCAACATTCATTCAAAGATGGCAAATAAACAGCAAGCAATGCGTTGAATTAAGAGTAAATTTTGGAAATAAAAAGACTAAAATATTATTTTCATGTAAATTGCACTCCTGAATATTTATTTATAACATTGGTTGAAGTCATGGGGGAAGTTGTGGCCTAATGGTTAGAGATTTGGAATCATAATCCCAAGGTTGAAAGTTTGAGTCTTTGGCAGCCATACTTGGCTGTATGTAACATCACTTTCACTTTCAAAATCTCTGGCATTTAGAAGAGTCCCTGAGGAGCATTTAAGGGTCCTAAAATTATAATTTAGTTCAGCTACAGTTAATCTAGGATAAATGGCACTATTGTAGTCAAATAGTTTCTGCTGGATATCCATTTCAGTTGCTTTAGAAATACAAAAGGACAAAGTAATCTAAAACACTTCAAGGTCACATTTACGTTCAATAATTATTTCTGAATTATCAAAGGACTGTTAGATCATTATAATGTTGCGTATCTGACCGTATATAAAATTCCCTCATTCAGCTGTCATTAGAATGCAGGATGGATTTCTAAAAGAGGTCCTCAGAAGCCTTCTCCAAACTTCACAGCCCTTCAAACCATTTTAATAACATACTACTTATAACTCTGTTTTTATGATCTGAAGTCTTCCACCAGTACAAGATACGTAAGTCTAAACACAAGAGATATTCTTGTTTGTGTCGGCCTTCTTTGATCTGGAGTCAGATTCTGAGAAGAAATGGAAAACATATCCTCTTCTCATATTCTCACTGTCACAGCTCTGAATGATTGGGACTGGACCAGCAGGATCATGGTTTTTTCTTTTGCGCTTCCAGGTTACCTGCTGACTATTGTTCTGAATGTCACCTTGATTATGATTATTGCTTTTGAGAAAGCCCTGCATGAGCCCATGTACATTTTTTTGTGTAATCTGTGTGTTAATGATCTGTGTGGAACTACAGGGTTTTATCCCCGGGCTTTGATATATTTACTCACGGAAACAAATACGATTTCACTTGAGGAATGTATTGTACAAAGTCTTGTTATTATTGTCTATGCAGTTGGTGAATTATCAAATTTAAGTGTCATGGCAATTGATAGGTACATAGCAATATGTCAACCTTTACAATATCCTGGTATTATGTCACCTTTTACTGTGCGGAGCCTGGTGACTTTTATTTGGATATTTCCTTGTTTTGTGAGTATAATTGCCATTTTGGTGGCTATGAAACATCCTATTTGCAGGCATGACATAGATAAACTTTTCTGTGAAAACCTGTCCTTGGTTAATCTTGGTTGTAAAGAAGATATTTCATATGGGATTTTTAATGGGTGGATGTATGTTTCGATAACTGTCTTTACTGGTTTAGTTCTGATTTCCTATTTACAAATAATTCTAGCTTGTAGAAAATCTAAAGTAAATCAAGAGAAATTCTTCAGCACATGCATGCCACACTTGATTATCTTTCTGAACTACATAGTCTGTTCTTTTTTTGATTCCTCCCAGACAGAATTAAGAGCAAAAACCTTGTCTCGTAAGTTATATACCTTTTTGTCTATTGTATACCTGACTGTTCCCCCTGTTGTCAATCCTATAATATATGGAATTAAATTAAGACATGTAAGGGCAAAAATATTGTATATATTACAGTTAAAGCATTAATATCTTGCAGTATTCACTATTTTAATTAAGTGATGACTGCTTTCTTTGTCTAAAATAAACTTTTGTCTAAATAGTTTTTTTTTTTTTTGGTTTTGTTTAAACAGGATATTACGTTCTTTAAGATGTACTTATAATGTTATGAGAAGTATATGTATATTTATATAAGTGCGTGTGTCTTAGCATTTGACACTGGATATTGTTTGTTTTATTAAAGCCAACAAAGCAAGTCTGTGTCACATGCATTAAAACATGCATAGTGGATCTGTATAGGATGTTATGAACAATGGAACACTGAAACTATCAAACATATCTAACATATCAAACACTTTGGTGTCATCTTCTGATTAAAAAAAAAACTATATGCCACCCCCAATTTCTGTAAGATTACTGGCAAATTAAACTCTAAAAGATTGAATACTGACCCATTATTGTTATTTGCTAATGCCTATGATTGATTAAACTGAATCTGAAAATTTAGTGCAAGAAAATTACATCTTAATAATGTATGGGTAGATCACATACAGTGCATGCAAGACATAATAGCAACTGTGCCATTTCTTCATTCCAAATAACTTTTGTTTGGCCTTTTATTTAATTTAAAATTAAATATACATTAACCACATTATTGGAAACATTGGATATTATTTTATTGTAATTATTGCTAATATAGTTGTTTACAGCAAGGCAGTTTTCAAAATGGCCATAACTATAAGGTTATATAAGAGTCAAAATTCCAATTATACAAATATGTGTTATCAAAAAGAAAAAAAAATTTCTATATGTTCTAAAATATAGATTACTATTTATTATTATTTTTTTTTTGCAAAAATATACCCAGATTTTTTTTTTTTAAAGTGTGCACTTCCATAATATACTTCAAGTGCTATATTTTCACGCACTAATTTTGTACATAATATTCTATACAGTACTATTTAGTTTAGTTGTATTTTATTTTATTTTATTTTAATTTTAAAAACATTGCTATTTTGGAACACCATGAATATGAACTAAAATGTGCTTTTAACATACTTTCTCTTTATTAAAAATGTATTTAGTCCCCACTTGTAGTACACTTAATCAATCAATCTTTCATACACTGGTGGGTTCAAGTGTACTACATTATCTTAAGGAGTACTAACAAATATTTATAAGCATATTAAGTACAAAATTAGTGTGTGAAAATAGACCACTTTAAGTACATTATTGAAGTGCATTTTCTACTGGGTAACATTAGGATCATTTTTGTGAATGTTATCATCCAAACTAAAATTTCAATATCACTGTGTTTTTTTGTGTTTCGCCACATTGGAATATATTCAGACAAGAGTTAATTATAGAGACCAGCATCTCAGCAATGTGAGGATCTTCAAGATTGTTAAAAATTATAGCTGTCAGGAAAACCTTGTGTTTCAGATCAGGTGATGATTTTTTTTTTACAATGATAATTTGCTGCAGCCTCAAACACGTGATGGTACTCTTGTGTCTTGGTATTTTCTGATTACACCAAATAGGATTAAGGACAGTATGTCCATTCATTCTGCTACATACTTCGTTGGGACACTCCTCCTTCACTTAGAAAATAAGACTGAGCCTGACCAGAGTACTGCGCAAACGTCCTGGGAGTGTCATCATCATTCGAAGATACCAACATGAAACCTCAGAGTATACTTGTCTTGCTTGTCCTTGTCGTATTAGCATTGCACTGTAAGTTTTGGATTTTTTGCATTAAGTGATAGAAGTGTTTAAATTTACTAACTTTTTATTCAAGGCATAAGTGTGCAAACCTAAATCTTGAACAGCAAAACTCATGTATAAAAATCATGGATGCATGGCTCCAAATCACTTTTGGCTCATTTTACTGAATCTTTCAGTGCTAAAGCATTTTATTTCTGTCTAAGGCAAAGAGAATGAGGCTGTGTCATTTCCCTGGAGCTGTGCAAGTCTCAGTGGAGTTTGCAGACAAGGAGTGTGTCTGCCTTCTGAGCTTTACTTTGGATCCTTAGGCTGTGGCAAGGGATTCTTGTAAGTTCTGATTTATGCCTAATATCATAGCAATGATCTGCAATATCGGTTATGAACTATATTAAAATATACTTCTATTTTTTTCAGGTGCTGTGTATCACATTTCCTTTGAGAACTGGAAATGATGTTCCTCTATGTGAATCCAGCCTTACCGATGATAAATCTCTGCTTTATTTAACTTATCACATAACTGCATGTTTGATTTGGGATCATATACATGGAGATGCCTTAAGGATTAACATATTTTAAATGGTCTTGTATATAACACTGGTTGTCATCAAATAGCATCTGATGATCAAGAATTTCAAACCATCATGTTAAGGAGAACCATCGTTTATTACATGGAATAGTTGCCTTTTGGTCTTAAATGTTGAACTGATGAACTGTTATTTTGTCTGAATATATAAAACAGCAATCAAGCAATAATAAAACTTACAGGCTATTGTTTACCTCTATGTGTATTTGTGATTCCAAGGCTTTCACAACCTGTTTCCGAAGACAACAAATTTGTAATTTAAGATAGAGGAGAAATAAAAAGAGATAAAAAATCATTTATGGGATTGTCAACTATTAACTGAAACCAAAGATGGACCATCCATACTTAAGTGAGTTGATAAGGTAATCATTTATTTCAACTATAACTATGAGATAAATATTTTTTAACAAACTTTTGATAAAAAAAAAAAAAATCTTTAATCAGTGAAAGGCACCCATAAACGGACAAGACTAACTTTTTGCAAAATGGGTAAAAAAAAAAAAGGAAAAAAAAAAAAGTGCCATTTTGAATAATACATTAAAACTTTACCATGACAACCATATAGATTTGGCCAAAAACCTATACATAACTTCAAATAACTAAACTATATATTAATCATTTTATTAGATTATTATAATTTATAAATGATAAGATTAATAATAAAAAAATAGGTCCAACAGTTATTGTTGCTACAATAATAATAAAAAAATGTTACCACTGTAAAATAAAAAATAAAATAAAGAAAAATGCAATTAAAAAAATAAATAAACATTATAAAATTCTTAAAAATATGTATGCTTTAGCAACAGCAGCAACAAAGTTGTTAGTAAGTTATTTACTATATATATATATATATATATATATATCAAGTTATTTAGCCTATAGGAATTATGACAGGTATCATGCTTGCTTACCATGGTCATTTTTCTGAAGGGTTACAAAAAGAGCTCGTGGAATAAAAAGAACATACGAGAACCAGCAAGCCTACTTACCAGTCAATGATAAAATAGCCTACAGGTGGCGTAAGCATGATAAAAAGCGAATACTCATGTTGTTTTGTGCAGTGTGTCTCTGCTATTCGACGCTCCAACCCACGTGACCGGAAGTAAATACGATTCAGCAGCAGCAGCAGCAGTTCCCGCGTTTGGCGACGCTTTCAATCACAAGCGTAAACTTGGAGTAGCAGTCAGTCGTTCCGGTTATGGATGACCTGTATTTAGACAATATCGACGAATTTGTCAATGATCAAAATAAGATCGTAAGTCGTTTTAATTATGATATCGTTCTTGTCATGGTACGTTAAATGTTAAATGTCGGTTGATACCAAAATGCTTACAATTGGCTGCATGCTTGTTTAACTAACTTGACTGTTCAGGGTTGGGGACCATTAGAAATACCGGTACCAAATGATTTTCATGCATTTCCTTTACGTTAACTTTATTTAGTTTTTCTGCCCAGTTTCCCAATTTAGTTTTTAGTCATTTTTTAGTGCATCAACCACATGCGCGATCCCATGTTACATCTTAATTCAATAAAATCCGACACTATTCTAGTCCTAATCCTTATCTAAACGAGCGCTATTCGCACGGGATTCGTATAACGTTAACCTGGTGACCTCCAATCATTTGTAATAATTGCGGAGGTTGTCTCTGATCTTAATCCCCGTGCGAATGTTTTTAATTTGTAAAGTAAAAATGATCCCATCAATGACCTAAAGTTACCATATTTCGACGAACACCGAGGTCCTGTGATAATATTTGTCCCGTGCGAATTTGCATCTCATCGGTGATTTATCACACGATGTCCCAAGATAATACTGATCCCGTGCTCAAAGGTCTTAAACGAAAAAAAAAAAAAAAATTATACTGTACTTAATGCTAGTAAGAAACCAGTTTATTTACTGGCCGGCTGTTAACGTGTACCAGCTTTAATCAAATGCCATTATTCGGTCTTCCTAAACATGTGAATAGTTATTAGCTGCATTATCAGCTATTCAGCATTTATATTTTGATTTTTGCAGGTCACCTACAAATGGCTCAGTTTAACACTTGGAGTCCACGTCAACACAGCAAAACGGTAAGCCCTGTCCTTTTTTCACGACACTTAAGGTATTCGAAGCATCTGATGATCTATTGGAATCACTAATGTTCATGTAACATTTTTACAGAATGTTGTATCATTACCTGCAGCAGAAACGCAATGAAAGTTCAGGGACTCCCCTTCATGCCACCTACCTTGTATCTGGGAAGTGTGTTGAGAATGGTAGTACGGTAAGGGTTGAGATCTGATAATTGCTTAATTTTTGTGAAATTAATGTTTCCCAATTAATAATAATTATTTTAAGATCTGCAGTTGAATGTTTTCCATTGCTTTTAGTGCCACAAAGTGTCAGTAGTACGTGAGGACAAGCTTGATGGTAAGATTACCATATTTATATCTAAATAATGGGCAAAAATGCATTAATCCTGGAAAAAAAAAATTATATATATATATATATATAAATTGTGTGTAAAAGTACACAATTTAATTTTATATAAAAGTGAGAAATATAGGAAGGAAAAAAATATTTTATATAACATTTCATGTAATTTTTAAATATTCAGTAGAGGATTTATTTTTTATTTTTTTTTGAACAGCTGTTAAAGCAAAGATGGACGTGACAATCAGTGTGCATGTGTACAGTGTGCAGAGAGCCGAGCTGAAGGACAGTTCACCACTTTACAATACAGATTATGATGCTGTTAAGGAAAACCTAAAAAACTGCAATAAGTAAGTAATACTCATATAACCTGTAATGTCAAGTGCATGCATCATATGCTGTGCCACATCCAGTATTTCTGGTCTTCTCTCAGGTACAGTGCTATACGTTGTGCTGTAGCGGTCCCCATGTCATCTGTGGAGCTGCAGAGAGCTCAAGAGATGGCTTTGGTCCTTCCAGTGGAGAAGGAAATCAGTAAACCTGGCTTCAATGAAAACACTTCAGCTACCTCCAAACCCAGTGCTAAGCAGCCAGCAGGCATCATGGGAATGTTTGCAAGCAAAAATGCTTCTAAGAGCCAAGAATCCAGCAAGGAAGTGAAAACAGAGCAGAAAGAAGATTCTTCTCTGGTAAGGGTGTAACTCTATAGTTTAATGTTGATGGAAGGAACACAAGACTGTGTGAATTTATAATGGTTTCATATGTTGTAGGTTGAAACATCAAAAAGCAAAACAACCTCCAAAGCAAACCCGATGAGTAACTTCTTTGGGAAGTCTGCCCAAAGTGAGTGTTTGTCTTTCTTGTCTGCCAAGAAAATATGCAAGAAACAATCCGTAACAAAGTAAACCAAACACAACCTTTTCCTGTGAAATTTAGAAAAGGCTGATGAAAAACCTAACAAAAGCATTAAAGAAGAGATGGACGGCAGCTCAACAGCATTGGCTACTGCAAGTATGAAACCGTTACAGACGTCTCCCAAATCTGAGATTAACATTAAAGAGGAACAATCCAAAGTGTCCAATGCTTTGAAGGTTGAATCAAAAGACACTCGGAAGTAAGGCTTACTTTTTTCTTTTTGAAGTTAATTTTTATTTATACTTAATTTACTTCCACACACACCTGCATAAAGTGTGTGTGTGTATTTCATAAATGTGAACTAAAAGGTACATTTGCTTCCAAGTAAAACAAAGCGCCCTGAGGTTGTGGACAGTGATGATGAGAAAATGGAAAGCCAGCAGAAGAAGAGACGGCGGATAAAGAAGCCCCGGCCAGACAGCAGTGATGATGAGGGTAGGAAAGAGATGCGAAAAAAACTAATTCTTGGCAGATTTGAATCAGTCCAGATGAGGCGCTCTGTGACCCAAAATGAAGAAAAACAAAGAAATGGGTTCCCCCTCTGGGCAGAGTGCTGAATAAAAAAAAATATTAAAATTGCTCTGACAAACAAAAGCTAATTGATAACATTCAATGTTTCTTCCCTCCTTATTCTCTCTGACTTATATGTATATATACACACACACACACACACATATATATATATATATATATATATATATATATATGTGTGTGTGTGTGTGACATGTCTCTTTTTTTCTTCTTCCAGTTGTGCCAGATTCTCCACCTGTGCCCAATGTACACACTCCCAGTCCTAAAAAACAAGTGAAGAGAGAGCCAGTTTCACACCAAGAAGTAAGCATTACCAACATCAGTAATCACTAGCTTTTTTTAGAAACAATTTCTTAACACTCTTACAGGAAGTCCATATCAAACTCAACTTGCAAGTGCCAGGTCAGTCAAACCAGTAGGGTCCAGGTCAACATGGGCAGTTAGCTACTGCAGATAGATGGTGTAAGAGAACTCCATGACCATTCAAAAGTAGTCCTCTATTCCAGTGGTTCTCAACCTTTTTTTTTCCAGTGGGCCGCACTATGGTCCAGTGCAAGTCTCACGGGCCGCACGCATATAATTTACATATTACGTCTCCAATACAAACCAACCTGATTTATAATATTTTAGCCTAAATATTATATCTAATCTGTTACATTCATTGAAATAAATAATTCTACTCCCCATAAATAAAGCACCTGATGCTGTCGGGAGCTAACCAATTATGTGAGATTCAGCTCGAAAGGAGTAACAGCACAAAGAAGTTGCGATTTGTAAAGCCTGTGTTATACTTTCCGCATGAGCAATCCGGACGCTTACACGGCCAGCGCGGACGCAGACTTCAATTTATACTTCTGAATGCGCAGGCTGATGGTTTGCTCTGCAACAAAAATTTTAACAAACAATTGCCCAGAATTATTGCACATCGCTGTCTTTATATTCATTTATTGACTGATTACACAGGTTCGAGTAGCAATGGGCTTCTTCACAGTGCCTGCACATGTGCAATTGTGCTTTTGAAGCCTACTGACCACGCGCACCTGTCCACGTGGTCGTCTGCTCACAGCCTCGGCACACACTCTCCATGCCTACCTAGCGGTCCATAGTGGACTCGCGGACGCAGAAAGTATAAGGAGGTTTTAAGATGCAGTCTGTAAGACGCGCACAGGAGCATGACCCTTGTTATTCTTGTAAAATGTTACAGAATAATGTGTGTTGATCCAAATATGGAAAGCACTTTCGAATTTAATAATATGAGGTTCTCTCCAGAGATGTTTTGAAACATTTCTTCAATTAAGGATTGCTACATAGTATATGGTGTTATTTGCCTGAACTTCTTCAAGTGAGTTGCGGGGCAAACCGAAAATCCAGCACTTCTCCTTGAGTACTGATACTGCGACTATTCTTGTTTGTATGTGTTCATTCGCTGGCATTTTTCACATTTCTTTTTTTCTCCCTTAAAAACAAATTTGTCCATTCTGATGCTCAATTTTACTTTAACTAATGGCTGTTGATGACCATTTGAATTGAATTCTGCCAAAGTGCGCGCTTGTATGTGTTTGTTAAATGCCTAATGTTATGTGAGTCTGCTCATGTCTGAAAATAATAGATGGAAAAACAAAATAATTTCACACAACATTAGGATATAGCTTATATTTCATTAGTATCCTAAATGTTTTAATGTAAAAAAATTAAATTGTAAAACTGAAAGTTTTATGTTTTTATTCCGCATAGGGCGGGCCGCATTTGAATTCGTGACAGGCCACATGCGGTTGAGAACCACTGCTCTATTTATACAAAATGCTTTTTTTTTTTTTTTTTTTTCTTTTTTTTTTTTTTCTTTTTTTTTTTTTTTGCAAAGAAAAACACTGTGCTATTCTCTTATGACGAACAGATATCGATATACAAGTCATTAAGTTCCATACAGTAAAATTGTCATTATGTTCAGGAGAGTTCGGAGTTGAAGAGGAGGAAAAGAAGGCGTGTTTTGAAATCTAAAACATTTGTGGATGAAGATGGTGCCTTTGGTAAGTATGATTTCAGTTGGTATTTTCTCTAGTATTGATTAATGTTCCACAAACTTTTGGATGGCTGATACCAATATCTTAAGAGAGCAGGATGGATATACGGTTTTAAACCTTACTAACAATTGCTGCAATAACATTTATATATTTTTTGACCTATTTTGTCAATCAAAATAATATAAACAAGCATTCATAGTTACTTTTAAAATAAAAGTCTAGTCCGTGTCAAGATAAATGCTGGTCGAACATAATGTTTTGTCACTTGTTGAAAAAAAAATTGCAAATATGTATTGATTTGCTCCACATACATGAACCATCAAATGCATCATATTTGTAATATAAAGGATAATGATTAAAATTAATTGCAATTAACTGTTAGTTTCAATGCAAATATTGTTTTATTAACAGAATGTGGTCAGTTACCACATACATTTGTTTCTGCTCATCGGTTTTATTCTTTTGTAGTTACAATAAAGGATTAACATTAGAACTACACAGGGCCAGGAAATAAATATGACAATGCACAGTGTTTTAAAGGTTTATTATCTGTGCTAATTCACATTATGTTTACCTTTTTGTTTCCCGTTTAACCTAAAAGGTTTCTGGGTGGATAACATTGACTGAACTCTCTCTCCTTACTTTTACAAGCACATCATTTATAAGCACTGACAGAAACACTTAAACCATTGAGTAAATCATAAGCTATATGACAGAAATACAGACGGCTGGCAAACTGTTTTTGCTGAAACTGTTTAGTTCAGATTATCTTTGACATTATTACTTTATGTGGAGGAAATTTTCGTGTTTGAAGACCAAAAGCACAAATGTGTGTTTGATTCCTATAATTTTGCACCACTGGTATTATTTTTATATTTATCAGTGTCTAATATTACACATTCCTTAATGCCAGTTCTCTGTTCAGTACAAAAACTCTTTGAAGTGGATTTTTTTTTTTTATTGTATGGTAACCAAATTCATGTTTTTTTTTTTTTTTTTTTTTTTTTTTCTTAATTTGTTTGTTATTATACATGATTGACCAGACCGAGATTTATAGCATCGACAGGAATGTGTATTGTTCTTAAACCTAGTGTGTTGTCTACAGTAATTTAAGACATAATAATAAGCACAGTGTGAAGGCTGTTAATATTAATTATGCAGCCTAAGGAACTTTCTTTTGGCCAAAAATAATGGCAGCTTTGCAAAATCACTGACAGATTAAATCTAAGTGTACAGAGCCCAAACCAGACATTTATATTCACCACCACTTGTCTTGACAATGAATAACCAATGTTTCTGTTTTCCTAGTGACCGAGAAGGGTTATGTGAGCGAGTCTTACTCTGAGAGTGAAGAGGAGCGTGAACCCAACAGTCAAGCCAAAGACTCAAGCTCACTCAAGCAGTCATTTGGGAAAAGAAAGGAAGAGAAAAAAGAAAAGAGTCAGAAGAAGACCTCTACTGCTAACAAACCTACAAAACAGCCATCCATCATGGGATTTTTCCAGAAGAAATAACTTTTTTTTTTTTTATTCTTTCATGGGATTTTAAAGGAATAGCTCACCTGGAAATGAAAACTGTCATTAATTGCTCATCTTCATGTTGCTGTATGTCATAAAGAATCATTGCATGGGTCTTTTTCTGTTCATGAAATCTGTCCATTAAGTAGGGAAAAAAATCCAGAGAAAAAATTACATGAGGATGAAGAAATAATGGCTTCATTTTTGGGGAGTAAAATATCCATTTAAGCACTTATTTTCAGCAGTGACATTCCCATGAACCACAACTGATGCTGTAAGGAGGAAATCAATCTTCATTGTCACTTTTCAGAGACATTGATTTCTGCTTCAACATGAACAACAATTTTGTGCTGACTAGCCATTCAACTGTATGCTGGATTTCAGTTCTGGGCCGGATAGGATTGTCTGTTGTAGTTTGCAGATGTATGATCCTGCTGATCGAGCAGATTTCTTTACTATAAGCCAACTAGCACATATAGCCAACCACCAATAGTTCCCATACTGCAAGGTTTGTGGAGTCTGTCTTTAGTATGTTTCTGGATAATAAATCAAAAGAAAAAATATATATATTTTCTGTCTGCATTAATATTCTTGTAAAAGAAACCCCAATTGGTTTAGACAGAAATTTCTCTGGCATTCATTAGTTAAGTCCATTATTACTCTGCTCAGTGGTCAAGAAAAAGTTTTTCTCTTGCGGTCTTGGTTGGTGCCTGTGAGTCAAGTTGTTTTCTCCGAGCTTCATATTTCTATATGACATCAGTTTCTGGCTTCATAGTTGTGTTGATCCTGGACATTTCCATTTATCAAAACTAAACTTACTGTGTGGAAAGGCATGCCTCTGGAAATGCACATCAAAATCAGTCCAAGCTCTACTGATCCAGTGCCACAGACGTGAAATTGAGCGTTTTGTGCCAAGACGTCATTCCTCATAAACTCTTTTTTTTCCCTGAGGAAAGGCTCCTAATCTTAAGTCTGATTTAGTATTAAATTCAAGAACAGTGTTCTTTATATTGTTGTAAAGCATTTGTAATTGTGCTTTCAAACCTGAGGTCCAGCAAAGTGAGAATTTCTGATTGCTTTATATATTGAATAATCAAATTTTTTGTTTTAATTTGGTACGTAAAAAAAAAAAAAAAAAAAACATTTTTTGACACAAATTACCTTATCCAGCTGCATTCTGTGAAGGAAAACAATTTGGTTTTGTGCAGTCAGTTGTTTGCTCGTTCCCTTAGCTCACCCTCGCAGGCCTCTCGCTGGGCAGTCAGATGTAGACTGGGGTGAGGCGCCTATACTGGATACCTTATCAAACAGCCGTTTAAAATTTGAGGTGCCTCATTGTCTGAGAAAATCTGTTGCTCGATTGCATAGCTGTCATTGGAAAAATGCAGCTATGGTTTTGGCTCGCCGTCGCTTCGGGAGAGTGCAGTTAACTGTTTCCAGGTTTAATTTCAGTCTTCAAAGGTGCACTTGTTCAGCTACCTGTATGGATCCGTTTGGTTTCCATATAAACCACTAATGCACTACAATAAAGGAACAATTAATTTTTTTTTTTTTTTTAATAAATTTAAAAAGTGCAATTTGCAGCCAAATTGCTAGTGAGAATACTGGCTGCATTATTAGATATTTATGTCATGATTTACTCATCCTCATGTCATTCCAAACCCTTTTTTTCTGCAAATGCATATGGAAACCCAAATTGAAAAAATAACTGGGACTCTTTATCTCATAATTCTGAGAACCAGTTCTTTTTCATAATTGTGAGATATAAATAAAAAAATGCAGAGATATAAACCAAAGACAATGGAATACGCAAGACATGTCACTCATGTCTCTGAATTCTGTGTATACATCGCTATTCTGTTTACCTCAATAGTGTTTACTATTCTGAGAAACGAAGTCCAAATTGTTGAGACATTTTTTTATTCCACAGATGACTCAAGCTTCTATAATAATGTTTATTTTCCAATAAAGAAAAATAAATGTGGCAAGAATCATTATTTACCATATTTATTTGTGTAACACTCAAGTTCTTCTCTTCCAGGCAATTTAACACTTTTGGCCATCGTACGATTTGAATTAGATTGGTCTTGCATAGCCGCTCAGAAGTGGAATGCATTTTTCAGGCCAGGTGGAATAAATCAACAGGCATTTTCAAAATATATCAAGTGAACCCACATTATTAAATTCAAACTGGCCTTGGGCACTCTGCAAAGCCATTAAATATTGTTTGAGTGCTTCATATTTTGCTCCACTGTCTTTTCTGCTTATGTAAAAATACATGTCTGACGGAATCAAGATTTTTCTGTCCCGTCATTTCTAACTCACAAGTGACAAACACCATCCACTCAATACTGAATATTCACATTTTAATTAGTTACACATTTACCCATGTGACTCCTCCCGCTTCCCTTTTGCACATTGACACTGTTTGTGGTTGAAATAACCCATTAAGCCAGATTTTTTAAGTTCCTTTTGAAATTTTTACAGACCCTCATTAAAGTTCATTAAGTGTAAAACAATTAATACAGAGAATATGCATCTCTGAAGAAGTCTTTTAAGTCTGGGCAGAGCTCGCAGGCATGAGAGAGTCTCGCTTTGTAGATCAACGCCAGCAAAATACATCAAACAGCAATAACTCAAACTTTGAGCAGTGATTTATTTTTCGAATCCCCCTCACTGTTCTCATGCAGAGCTCTTAAAGAATAAATCATTGTGTATTAATTGAAAGCAGACTTTTACACATGCTCATGATATAATTGCATTTGGCTGAAGGACCACTGTTCTTTGTCAAAACAGGAAAATATGCAGAACATGATTGGAAAAGGCAGCACATGCATCACCTTTCTGGGATTTGATGTCTTTGTGGTTATTTTTAGAGCGTGGGGTGCCTCACATCTGGATTTGTCTTGTTGAAATCAAGCAAAAATTTGTATTTTTCTGATTCTGATTACCAAATAGAGCCTGTGATCTTTTTACAAATGACACTGAATGCACTGAAACACTGCACATGTGCGAATCTTGGCATGAATACAAGCCCTGATTATCTCTAAAACACTTCAAATCATCATTCATCATTCTGTCATATTAGTTAACCGGCCATATGACACCCATCCATCATGGGTTGATGTCGCTTAATTACTGTTTTCCGTGGCAAAGGCCATGTAGTCTGTTCTCAGTTAAATTAGTACTGTTTGGAAGTAAATTTTTATTATATTCATAATACTTTAATTTTTGGCAGAACTTTTAGCAGCATTTATTATCCTTAGTGAAGGAATAATCATAAAGGAATAGTTCACCCAAAAATGAAAATTCTGTCATCATGTATGACAAACCCATATGACTTCCTTTTTTCTGTCAAACACAAAAGCAGTTATTTATAGCAGGATCCAAGCTGCTCTTTTCCATACAATGAAAGTGAATGGTGACCATGAACAAGAAACATTTTCAAGGCATGAAACTCTTTTAGTGATTTTAGTCTGTTCCTCACAAAATTAGCATATATTTAGTGCATTTTTATTATGGTAGATTTTTTTTTTTTAGAGCAATGACAGTCATTGATCAGTAATGGTGTCGTACCATTTCCAGCAAGGACCAGGAAAGGCAAATTCTTGACTGGATTGTTCATGACAGACTGTTCAGTGCTTGCTTAGCATGATTCAAATCATTAGCTGAAAGAGTAAGCAGAGAGAAATGGGGTACAAAAAAAAAAAAAACTTCTGAAGTATTTGGATGGCACATTAATTCACAGGTTACATGAACACCTTAATCAGCTATGAAAGCTAACCAATCCATCAGAGTTAATTAGCTTAACCCAGTTTAGCTCCCTTTGAATCTTGTTTCAGTTGCTTAGAAACTGTGAATCTGCAGGCTCCGTGCAGAGCAGCAGTTCAGAGGCAGAAACATTACATATTCACAGTGGTGGACAGTTTTTATATAAGCACAATTTTCAAGTATTTGTACTTTATCAGAGTATTTTTATTTTGGGAAATTATCGCTTTACTACATTATGCTTTCTTCACCACATTTGATAAAAACATATCATTCCATATTATTTGGACAGTGGAAATTACCACACTCACTAAAACAAGATAGAAGTATAATAATAACCTGTTGAATCAGTTTGCAAATAGCATTGAACAACAGAAGTTCTCCAGTCAACAACTCTAAGATTTCATGATCAAGTCAGAGCGACTATCCAGTAACAATCACTTGTTCATGACTGACTCAAAATGTGCAAGCAAAGGTAAAAACTAAGTAACATTAAAAGAATGCAAATTAATGGTCACATATCTGTCCTGCTGCTGTAGCATTTTAAAATAATATAGAAATAGTGTGTGTTAAATTTTTGAAGTCACTTGTGATTAAAGAACTGAGTCAAGTTGAGTTCTTGTTAAAATCACACTTTGCCCCACGTGACTTCCATCCATTTTCTCAATATATGTAAACACTTGTCACCATACATTTACAAACATCTTCATTCATTTAAATACCATATTTTTTATCTTGTTTTTTGCTTTATAAGTTAAATGTATATTTTCAGATATTGAAGTGTAAAGGGATAGTTCACCCAAACATTTTAATTCCATCATTAATTACTCACCCTCATGTTGTTCCAAACCTGTAAGACCTTCACTGATCCTAAGAACACAAATTAATATATTTTTGATGAAATCTGTGAGCTTTCTGATCTTCCATAGATAGCAAGGGTCCTACCACGTTCAAAGCCCAGAAAGGTACCAAGAACATCGTCAAAATGGTCCATGTGAATTTTTCTTTTTTGTTAAACAACTGCTTTATCCAACAATTTTTCTCCTCAAAGTGACATAGTTCTGCCATTATGGAAAGTTCCACGATGCATGAACGTGCTTTTCTCTGCACGTAAACATGCATGTTCTATGACAGCAGCACCACGCACATGCGCTGTTTTACATGCAGAGAAAACCAAATGCATTCATCATGGCACTCTCCATAATGGCCTATCAATCTATCCCTTTATCCGTTTAAGTACTATTTTTCTTGAGTAATATTTTATACTTCATCCACTACTGCATATTTGTCTGGTTTTGTCACCTGCCTTCATATAGGATGTTCTATGAGAAGAGAAAAAAAGGCAAATAGCTCTTTTAAATAGATGCTGGACATCACATTGGTATAAAGCGTAAGTCCATTTACACTTTTACATGCAACAATGGGAAGAAAAGCTGAGCAGGAAAACTCACACAGAGAACTGTCCCATTCACCTGATTTATACCCAGTGACTGCCTCCAGCTGTTCAGATGGCCAGAGCCAAGACTAAGCATGCATAGCTGAAAGCTATTTATTGGGAATTCAAAACCTTTAGCCAAAAGCAAAGGTGCCAATAGAGCTATGTTTAAAATTAAATTTGCAAGCATCGAAACCCCACCGAGCTGAAACCATTTCAGACTCCATCAAATCAACACAAACATAACAAATTGAAAGGGTTCTCAACATTATAAAGGGCTCTTTTTGTGAAACGACGGCCTGCGTACGGATCAAACGGGATGTCCGACCATCCCCTTAAACTAACATAAACAAAGAGAGAAAATGAAATAGGAGCACACAGTAAAATCCCCTTTGTCTCCCTCCAAAGCCGTTCAAAGAGAACAAATTGCCAGAAACTGTTAGATCCAACAGCCAGCGGAAATAATTCACAGCTTCATTGTGTGACTATTAAGGTCTGCAACTGAGGGGCTTCTGTTTCAAAATATTTTGTCAGGCCTTCAGTGAGAGATGACCAGCACCGTCTGGCACTTTGTGTGCGGCCAGCACAATGACTCATTGTGATAGAAGAAGAAAGTGGGCTTTTGGGATCTAGAGAGAGGGGATATTAGTCACAACTCCCTGAACTGCCCCAATCTGGGTTCGACGGCCCGTCTCGGTTCATTGTGATTAACACGACGGAAGAACAAACGATGTCAGGAGTCCATCATGATGACGGGCCTCAACAGGTTTCTTCTCATTTATGCCGCAACGGATTATTCGTTCCAGCCCAAAGTAAACATCCCATCATGTCTGCTTCTCATTTACAACATTATGAAAAGTTTCTCATCAGTATCAATGATCATGTGAACTAGTGACCTGCTTTTATACATGAATGTTTGATACCTAAAACCCAGCATATTATCTACATTTATTCCTATTATAATTATTGCATTTGGCCATAATATGGAAGCCCATTTATGCCACAGACTAAAAATAATTAAAAAGTTACTTACAACTTCATATCTCACAATTCTGACTTTTTTTTCTCTCCGAATATAAACTCAGATTTGCAAGGTATAAAAACTTTATCTTTCAATTGCACAGTGTTAACTCACAGTTGATTTTATAACCTGCAATAACATGGTTTAAACTCTGAGAAGTTAGAACTGTGAAATAAAATTCACAATTCCCTTTTTTTATTTTATGGTGAAAAGAAAATAATTGCGAGATGTAATCTCAGAATTCCGAAAAAAAGGTTGTTTGTAATCACATGATTCTGATGACACGTGAAATTCAAATGGAGGGCAGGAAATGAAAAGCAGAATAAATGAAAAGGAAATGGTTTAGACACGATTACAAGGGAAATGTATAAACAGAAAATCACTGGGTTGGACCAGATCCTTATGTTATGAAGAGGAGTGATTTTTCAGCTAAATTGAAATATTTGCCTACCATCAAGGCGGTGGATATAGGTTAAGCAACTAACCCTGATTGTAAACCGGCTATTTTATTTTATTTTTTTAAATCCCACATTTATATAATGGATGTGGGTTATATTTCATTACTTTGCTGCATGTCCAGTGTATGTGGCCCTTGGTCCTGATAGCAATATGTAAAACCAAACTTTTATTAAAATGTAATTGATTATAGCCTAGAAAGCGAGAAGGTAGGGCTTCCATAGCTGTCACTCACTTCAATTTATCGCAATCTCACAATGTTCCATTATAATCAATGAAGCTCTCTAAACTGCAATTATAATATCTTGTTTACATCGTGTCTTCATGTGGCATTTAGCATTGAGTGAATTCTGACTGTCTCACGCTGAATGCATAAAAGTTGATAGCCCTGTATCTATTTTTATGTCTTTATTGATAACTTAATATATAATTAATATCTCAATATATTATTATATCTTATATTAACCATTTCCAAACACAAGCATTATCCGACTCAGCTCCTCCTGACCACAGGCTCACGTTTACAAGCTATTATTTTCCTGTGTTTTTCAGTCAATTTCCTTTTTTTTGTTTTTTTTGGGCAGAAACAGGCTTCCATACCAAAATAACGTTTTGAAAACAAGAGAATAAGAACAGTCTGTAAAAGAAATCTTTCAATACAATTTTATATTAGTTAGTCAGGACACCAGCCCAATATATTTCTCATCATTTTAAGTGCATACAAGTTATACATAATCAGATCAATACACACGCTACATACATACAATGCAAAACATTTTCTGAATAGAAGATAGGCAGAAAAATATTCTATGGAATTAAAGAGGTTGGCTGTTTTGACTTTACAATAAATAGTGTATTTTTAGTTTATCCATGTTACATATATGAGTAGCGCATAACTAAGAAGAGTGGCCTACGTCAACTTTATAAAAGCATTCCGGCCAATATGCTGTCTACATCATCCTTAGTTTTTCCTCTTATGTACATACAGTGGATGCTTGCTAAAATTACATACATCATTTCCTTTAATGATGATGATTGTTTTAAACTTGTACTTCCTTATAATTCCAGCCAAATAGCATATATTCACTCACTTTTCTCATCAAACGTGCATTTTTCAACTCGAAAAATGACTGTCCTCAAGGCCTCTGGAAAAAAAAACAAGGTCTCAGAAAGAATTCTGGGATGTCAAACTCATAAAGACTTGCGCTAAACTGACTCATAGTAATAAACGAGATCTTTAGACTACCTGCTGCCAGCATCTGGTTTTGTACTACATGCACATTGTGTGAGTGTGGGTGTGTGCTCTTCTAGTTATAAAATGAGTGTCAGACTGGGATGGCACAGTGTTAGTGTGGGGAGGAGTCTAAGAAGTGCAAAGACTGTCCAGCTGTTCAGGGTTTAAGTACTTCACCACTTCCTTGATCCCGTCTTCACAGCTCCTAATCTTACTCAAGTCTTTCTGCTTGTCCTCTTCTTCTTTGAACTTTCTCCAAGTGTCTGTGCAAACATAAAAAGGAAAGGACGATCCAAACTGGGAAAAATTAAGTTGCATGCCGAAGTTTTACATCAAAGGCCTGTTTCATAGCGAAGCATAAATGCATTAGGGTTTTTGAAAGTTGCATTTGAATTGTAATGAAGCTTGTTTCTGCCATGGGATCGAAACATAAAAAATACTTTTTTCCCAAGTTCTGAGCTTTTATCTCACAATTCTTAGAAAATTGCGAGATGTAAAGTTGGAACTGCGAGATAAAAACTTGCAATTGTGAGAAAAAAGAATAGTTGAGTCACAATTACCAATTTTAAACTGTGGCAGAAAAAAAAAGGAATGCGAGATATAAATATATGTATATAAATATAAATGTATATATAAATATATAGTCAGAAGTCTCATAATCGTCACAGAAAAAGTCAGATTGGGAGATATAAAACAGTTTATCATTTTTATTTTTTATCCTGGATTGGAAATGGACTTCCATAGCACTGCATTTCTATATATAAAAAATTATTTCTGAGAATACTGTAATACATATGGCAAAAATCATACGGATTTCTTTAGTGTGCCGTGTCAAACAGGCCTTAGTCTGTCTGGCAATTCAACATTTAAGCTGAAAGACAGCCAATGCACACCAAAATGCATTAAGAGTGACTTGCTGAAATAGTTAAGACAGAACATTTGTAAAAAGGAAATCAAAAACCTTTCTTTAATTTTCATGTTAGACATGTTCAATTTCCTTTGGTCTCCTTCACCTTCTCATATTTCCTGGCAGCTGTAAATACTCTAAGCTCAAATATTTAGTTTCGTCCCTGGTCTCTGTGTTTTCAGGGCTGTTTAAATCATACTGTAGGTTGAGGAATATGTTTATCTCAACTTTAACAAAACACATGAATGAATGTTTAAATATGTGGTACTGTGTATTGCATGACCTTCTGTGTCTCATAAAGAAAAAACTCAAAAACTAATGCAAATCTAATTTGGTGAAATGAAATTAATTAAACATACCCTCATCTAATGTAGTCAGCAAAATGTAATTTTCCGGATAGTCTATGAGGTCTTTCTTTTGAACGTCACCTGTCTCCATCAGATGCAAAACACCTGCAAAGGTTAGAAGACAGTTTTAAGGTATAAAAAAACTAACAAAAAACAAGGTAAAACTTTAAAATAAAGTCACATTTGTTAATGTTACTTCATGCATTAACTAGCATTAACAACCATTACATTTGTTACAGTATTTATTAATCTTTATTCTTATTAGTTAATAAAAAATACAAATGTTCATTGTTAGTTTGTTAGCTCAGGTGTGTTCAATAATATTAACAGATGCAACTTTTGATTTTAAACAACAATGTTAAAATTAACATTTACCAAGATTCATAAATGCTTCAGAAGTACTTTTCACTATTATATGTTGATTCATTTATTTAACAAATGTTAACAAAAAGAACCGGATTGTTACCTTCACATTACAAATAACATTCCAGTGCTATAAAACACAACCTTATCTTGCAGCTGAGAACTGGCAAAGATTTATATAACTGATTTATAAAATCTAGGTCAGTGACTAAGAATTTAGATGAAATCTGGTAAAGTGAAAGAATCTTTTCTTCTATTTTCAGCCTAAACGATAGGTTGTTCCGGGACTTATAGAAATGATGTGTTTCATACTGTAAGTCTGAAATATTCTGTACTGAATGCACAAAAGTAACAAAACCTGTTGATGCTCAATCTTAGAACTTGGTTGAATCACCTTCAACCGTTTTCCAGACTTGCACCTCTACTTCCGTGGCTCCTTGTCTCTCAATGGCAATCATACGTACTTTATCTTCTGACTGAGCAGCTGATGGGGATTCAACTTTATACACCAAGAGACTGTTATTGTCGTGAGCAAGGTAACACCCCGTCCTGTTATTCTCTGCTTTGAGCTCTGGAAAACAAGTTGAAAGAAACACACTGATAAACCATGAAGTTTAAATCATTGCAAATATAATATCACTGATACAGTATGCCTACCTGGACAAATCTTACAGCATTTCCCCTCTATCTTTATGGGATGTTGGCATGGATACTGGTTGGGACATGTGATGCGTCTGCATTCTTGAAAGCCATCCCTGCAGGTGCACAGGATGCACTCCAAGACCTTCCCCAGCACCGGGTGCCACACATCACCATGAGAATACGTCTTGCCGCTGTATACACAAGCTTAGAAAAAGTCAGAAACCCTATGTTACTTTGACAGGACATGACTTTTGGATTTTGATGAGCGGTTCTTGATTTTTGGAAAGAGTGGTGCATCACGGTTTACCTTTCTGATGTTTGCGCTGTAGAAGAATTTTAACAGTAGTTTCAGAAGCTCCTTTGAGGTGTAGGGTCTGTAGGTTGAGGCCTCGGGGAGACCCCCGCAGTGTCGACGGCGTGGCCCTAACTGAGCGACCCCTGACCTGTTCCGCAGCACACTGATCCACAGAATGCCTCTTGTGTTTCAGGACACATAAAAACAAATGTTGTAACTCCGGACCAATATATAGATTAGCATGGTATGAAACAATAAAACAACCCTGTGAAATCTGACATACTAAAGAATTAAAACAAAACAAAATCTAGAATATACATCAGGCTTTAATGGCTCATATATTATGATATATGAGAATATGAAGACTCGTACTCAAGAAGGAAAAAACACCTCAATTTTATTTAGAGGCAATTTGTTCCAACTGATGATATTTACATGGCCAGAAAGTTAGATGAAATTCTAATACAGTAGCAGACTTTTTAAAAATGCATATAAATATCAGTTGTCACTATATTTTCAAATAATCTGTATTTTTGAGATGATCTATTGTTATGCTTAGTTTTATAAACAAAGCACTGTAGTGTTTATTATGGGGTGGTGGGGGCGAAACATATAATGCAATGCAATACAAAAATGAATGAGAGATTGTACAAATAAATGTTCCTCAAAAGCTATATATAGATAGATAGATATATAAATATATAGACAGATAGATATGTTTATATATATAAGCTATCAATCGATCACAGAAGTCATGTAGACTGTGCAAAACAAATCAAGTTTTGATGAGTTTTAATCATTTAATAATTTAGAGATATCTGATACCGTGTCTGAGAGTACAGTTGGTCCCCTGAAAATTTTAATACGTACAACTCCTCTGTTCAGTTGTTGTCCTCCGTCCTCAAATGATGCAGAATTGATATCAGTTGCACTTTCTGTTTATTCAAAGGAGACAATGTTATTTAATCATCCCAATCAGGGGTGAAATTAAAACATGAATACAGCTTGTAACATCCAATTAAAAAATATATATATCTCACTAGCATTTACAGCTAAAATACTCTTAATTGCACATATATTCTCACCTTTGCATACTAAGCAGCAAGTATCTGGGACTGACACTGGTGAGGAGCATGTAATGGGCTGACAAGTTTTCAATGCACAGAATATATTCCCATTCTTTAACAGAAAAGAATGAGATTAAAATATATATATATTAAGTATCAGAAATTTACAAAATTATTCAAATCAGCAGCTCAGCATCAGTGCATGACAACATGGGGCAAAGCAAGGATAAATTACTTGAATTTTTTTTTATTAATATAAAATCAGGTCATGAAAGTTTTAATAACATAGGAAACTGTGGAAGGAGACGTAACCTTTTTTGCATTATGCATGGTTTTATAGATCCTAAAGCCAAACATTTCTTTAATAGGACATTATTATTTGATTTTATTTTAAAATCTATGTGTCTATGAAACTATATAACTATATTCACTATTTTCAGGAAATAGGTTATATGGTGAATGCATAATGTTTAACTGAGCATTATATTTCATTTTAAAAGCATAGCCTTTTATCCAAAACGACTTGCACTGTATAAATGGTATACATGGAACCCAAGAGTTTGGATTTGCTAGCACTTCCATCTACTGTTTCAGTTACAGAAATACTGTATTTACGCCTGCTCTGCGATGCCATCTTTCAAAACACTTTATTATAAAGGATTTCACTGTTTGAGGTTAGATCCCTATGTTTAATGATGTACTATGGTGACAGCAACAATAATTATATATAAAAAAAACATAAATACTTACAGAGCAAGTACACATGACACACTGGTTCGACTGACGGGATGGGAAAAGCTCATGGTTGGCAAATGTTTCCCCAGTTTGATAAGAGCTTCCATTATACCTACAGGTTTTAATGGGGGCCCGCAGACCAGCAGGAGTTCTGTGCTCATCTGGGATTATGAGAATAGCTATCAGACATTTCAAATAAGAACGTATTCGAATCATTCATATCAATTTACATAAACAATAGGATCTGGAAAAGTGTGATGTTTTACCTGCACAACGAGGGCAACACTGCTGTGAGTTAGTCACTGGATTTTCACATCGCAGAACAGGGCATTTGATGCTGTTGCATTTCACATGACCAGACTATATGTACACCCACATGAAAGTAGACAGAAACATTGACATGTTACACATTACTGACATGTGCATGCACCTACATGACTGTATGGGAAAATTGCAACATTAGATCCTCTGGGATTGTAAAAAAAAAAAAAAACCTTTAAAAAGTAATTTTTTAGACTTGGAAGTTGGATACGTACCTCTGTGCAAGTACAGAGCATGCAGAACATGAATCCAAAGGGCTCCAAAAAGGGGTGCCAGCTATCTCCTGGCCTGTATGTCTTCTCTTTAAAAGTGCAGAAAAAACCTGACACTGAATGCAACACAAACATATATTTATTTGATTTTCAAGAATAGCATTATTTATAAATGTTTTTTTTTTCTATACATAAAACAGGGTTGACAGTTTTGCAGTTTATTTAGCCATTTTTCTCAAAGTCATGAGACTAAAAGATGACACCATAACATTAAACTGTTGTCTACTGCAGATAACGGGCTCTTACTAACAAAGCTGACAAAATACAAGATAGTGATAAATCATTTAAAAAAAAAAAAAAAAAATCCTCAGAGGATGATGAAGCCATTATGACAGTTTATATATGTTATATTTTAAATTGTGCATCATTTTAAGGAGAAATTATGATTATAACATTTAACTTGGAGACACTATTTTTAAAGACTTTTTAATAAAAAAATGTTATGTTCACTGAATTCTGCAAAATATAGTGAGGGAGACTAATGACAACATTATTAGCAAACATGGGCTAGGGAGACAAAAAAAAAGGCATCCTTATGGAGAAAAAGGATGAATAAATAAAGTTACTGGGTTTTGTTGTTGTCTTAATGAAATTAACTACAATAATAATATCGTTGTTTACACATATTAATGAAGGATATAAAAGACACCTTTTCACGCAATGACAATAATTTGAATGACTTTGAAACACTTAAAGCGCCGTAATAAAGTTGTAATATATAACTTCATCACACATTGTCAATACAACTGAATCGTGTCGCTGGCAGAATGATGCAACGAAGTGTGATGCCTATTTACCAATAAAACATTTTTTTGACGGAGTCACTTACTTTTTGCTGGTCGTATTGCCTCTGTTTCACCCTGAACGAAGCATCGCATTGTAACCAAAATGAAAAGATGTTTCAAGTAGGTCATTCTTTTCTTCATATTCCAGGAAACTGTGGACTTGCAGGATTTGTCTTCTCAAACTTCTCCGCACTTTATAACTACGACGGTCTGTGGGAGTTTCTGTAGCGCTTCTAGGTTTTTATCTAAAGCGCCTCCTACAGGAAAACCAACTTGCTCGTTGTGTTGAACAAACATTATTTTAGAAACATTACCAAAAATAAATAAATGAATAAATAAAATTGGGGAAGAATCAATTATGGAAAATGTGAACTGCTTTAAACTCATCAAATCTGATATAATTCTGATATATGTTTATTTAGAAAAATGTTTTATATAAAAAAGTAATTCAACAAATTGTGTGTAATATTGACAGTAGTTAAAAAAAATACTAATTGAGTTGCTGCTGCACGGTATCAGTATATGGACTTATATTGTGCTGATAAGCTTTTATGTAATAAAATTATGTAATTATTTTCTGGAGCAGTTTACAAATTATCGTAATTAAAATAAATATATTAACATGTTAATTGATGTTGTAGTTCAAATAAGTTTGAAATTGTTATATATATATATATATATATATATATATATATATATATATATATATATATATATATATATATATAGGGCCAACAGCCAAACTGATGTCATATTTAAAAATAATAATAGTAAATTGATAAAAATGATTTTAAAAATCATTTGGATCGATGGATGGATGAATAAATGGTGATTTTGATGTGAAAAGGTGTTAGAGGCCATCCCTCAGGGAATATACCATTAATTTCAGAGAAGAATGAGACGTAAAACACATGCCCATCTAGATATATAAGCTCTTAGCACATGATGACAATATATTTATTGCAAACTCAATATATCTGACAGGAATGATATATACTGTTTATTTGTAATCGACACAAAGATCACACAATTTGTCACCATCTACCCAATATCTTAATAGTGTTTTATTGCAAACTAAAATGAACTCATTCATGAAAAAGCAAAAAGTAAAGCACCTGTTAGTTTAGATTACACATCATCTCAGTCTCAATCTGAGCTGCCCGTTCCACTCTGTTCAGATAAACAGTCCTGTACTTCCTTTTCATGTCCTTCAGTAGAGTCAGTGTTTCCTTGTATTCTCCCTTACAGATACCATTCCCTCCTCCGAGTACCTTATCTGGATAGAGAACACATAAAAGTGCATTTAATTAATTTCATTCTATGAGCAATGATGTGTTTAATTTCAGAAATATCTATCATATTAGTTTGAATAGTAGTTCGGAGGTTTTCCTAAATGGCATATCTACAATCAGTCCATTGAAGTTCATGCATGTAGTGCAGTCCTACACACTAGCAATCTGTTAAGTGTTGAAATAATAGAGGAACAGCTGCAAAGCCAAATAGAGCATTTCAAAGTAAACAGTGCTGAACAATCATTATAACATCTCTGCAGTGTGCTTGTTAGTTGACCTGTAAAACATGCTAGTTTGTGCTAGTTGATGAAATTTATTTGCTGCTCAGTTGGAAAATATTTCCTGCTGGAATAGCATCACTATGCTTGCCTTCCTTAATTACATTGGATTCCATCATGGTTTTGTCATTTTAATAAATAAGTGACTACGTATATTTCAAAGCCTGCTATAAAATGACAAAGGAAGTATCTGTTACCTAATGGAACTTTGCTTATTGTTTTCTCCTCCTTTATTTGGGCAAAAAGTTCCTCAACTTTTTCTCCTTTCGACTTCTTTGGTCCCAAAGGAGGCAAATTTTTAATCTGTGAAAAGAATGTTTCTGCCATGTTATTAATTGCACATGTTGTGTTTTCGTGCTGAATGCACTGTATATAACTGATGAATGACCTTTTTCTCTCTTTCCGTGTACAGCTTCTGTGGAAGGTCCAGATTCGCTTTAGAATCTCTAAACACAAGCAGGTTCTTGAGCATGTGCTCCAAAACACTTATGGCTTGTTGAATTCCTGCAATGAGAGAAATCAATTACAACACGAAGGAACAAACGGCAAGAGATCAACAACAGAGTTTAGGAAAGTTCCTACCAGAAAACTCAGGCATTTCCAGCTCAGGTTTGATTTCATAACCAACCAGTTTTTCTGGACATGCTTTGCTGCCTTTTTCCAGTTCGGTTTCCTTTGAATCATCTGGATCTTCTTGGTATTCAGATTCATTTAAGCCATTAATCTGGATAATTCAATAAAACAAAAGTTTTCTAACATGCATATCATTCAAACTGCTAGTTTCTAGGTGCAAAAATATTACCTATGTAACAAAGAATGGCTCTGCATTTTGATTCGTCTCAAAGAATATGTCTGCACTTGTCAAGTCAAAATGGTCCTGGCCTATGTCAATGTCTTCCTTGTCGTCAATGCTTGTTTGAGACGAGAAGCCAAATGCACGAGTTAAATCATACTCTAAGGGTAGAGGATTAGCTTGTCCAGAACATTTCTTGAAGAAGAGCATTTCTGTAGAATGTTGATTTGCTGTGATCGAAGGAAATTTTGGAAGTGTGGTTTTTACCTGAAAGTTTAAGTAGAGGGTAAATTGCTTCTGAAAGGATTTACTTATATTGAAAATATAAATGGCTAAATCCAAACTTGTGCATTTATGACACCTTTCGTCTAGGAAGTATATGTCGCTAAATTAGATTGGTTGTTTTTTTGGGTGTTATCTTAATACCCAGCTTGTCTTGAAGAAAACATGTCAACATTGGTGGATCCCCTGTATTGAAAAACACAAAAATATATATTTTTATTTTTTGTCAGATTTAGTTGATTTAATGCATTAACAATGAGCCTGCCTGAGGATGTATGAGCTTACCACTTCTATCAGTTGTCAAGGGGTTTGAGTGAATAACAAGCTCACTGAGCTTTGGAAACAATGCCACGGGCAACAATGCCTCTTCCTCAGCTATCTAGAGGAAAGAAGTGGCAAATAGCTCTGCTGTCAATGACTTCATATGGCTGTCTATGTTTGTAGCAAATCAAATGCCTTTTAACCACAAGCAGGTGATACACAGACCTCATTGTTGGCCAAATTCAGATGACAAAGTTCTGGAAAAGGTAGACCCTGAGCGCATCTATCCTCCTTTCTCTGATGTTAGTATTGTACGGGACCAGAATGCATTTCGAGACATGCTTTATCCTCCTATTTGGGATGCAAGTTAGACTGTAAAATGCTGATAAATATCTCTGATAAATTGAAAAAAAAATGTAATTGATATGACGTATGTAAACAGGAGAATAAAAAAATAAGAGAGAAAATCCTACTTTCAATTTTTTCTGGTTTTCCGCTGGCTCATTGTGATATCAGAGTCTATTTGGCAGAGAAAGTAAAAAAATTAACATGTAAACAACTTGTTTTCCTACTTAAAATTTGTCTTTTTTATTTTAATTAAATATACTAACACTTTATCTTCTCGTCATTCACTGTGTTCACATTCTGTCCGATGCTTTATGGAGCATGTCTGTGCATCTTGTAATGTTGCCATCTGTTCTAAGAATGGGACTCCTGAGATGTAATTTCCTTGTAAGTTGAGATGAGGAAGTCTAAATGCACAATAAAGTTATATAAGAAAACAAAAATTAAAAGAGAATGGAAAAAAACTCATGCAGTTTCTTAAAAATACAATTTCCAGTTTGAGCTTACATTGCCTGTTTGCATTTTCCTCATTTATTAGTTTATAATTTATGACTTAAATTTTCTCAAAATAAAAAAACAGGGCCATTTAATTAATACACATTAATGTTTACAAAACTAAGGCTACAGCATTGTTTTGGTTAAAATTCTATTTGAACATTTTGTAGCTGTGCCTCAAGAGGGCAGTCTATACCAAGAAGATTTGATAGACTACCTAATGTTACTCAACTGCTTGTAATGACTGCACCTAAATGTGACTTTTATGTTATATGACTGAAATTCATTTAAACATTCCACAAATACCAGAGAGAACTATTCCTCTAAAAAAGGTTACTTACTTCTTTAAGTTAGCGAGGCTCATAAACACTCCTAGAGAAGATGTTTTGTTGTCATCAAGCATCAATACCTCCAGAGTTTGAAATAGTGAGACATCTTGTTCTGTGCTGATGAAAAATATAAGATTATAAAACTATGTCTTGTGAAGGAACTACAGTAAACGTTTACTTTTCTCCAGGACTGGTACAAGGTCCAGCCGTGTGTGTGTGTGTGTGTGAATATTATAAAACATACAAAATATTGTATTACCTAAAGTTAAATGGTTATCAAATGTTATCAAATTGTTCCAAACCCTCAAGTTTGACCTGTTTACAAAAAAGAAAAATCCTTCTGTGATGTAATGGGAAATGTGTTTTTTTATTATTATATTTAATTAATTGATTTTAATTTATTTACAGAAATATAGTAAAATAAGTAATTATATTGTAGAAATCTATAAGTTTTGTGGTTAAAATAAGTCAAATATGGCTACACTGAGAAATATTTGTTTTAAAAACATTTTTTAAAACATTTTATGTCATCTTGAGGCCTCCTGTTGGGAACCGCTGGGTTAATCGAACAATCTAGCTTTAAACAATGCTTCAGCGCTTACCATTTGCAAATTCTGGCCACTGATGTTAACAGAACAGAGGTCAGAGGGCTTATCCACACAATGCAATGTAATCTGAAGTATTGTGGAAGTGTTTGCATTTATGCTGAATAAAAAGAGAAATTGAACATCAATGTCACATTTTAAACAAGTCAATGAATTAACAGACACATTTAATAAGCATTCTTACAAAAAGTTGAGAATCTAGAGTGTGGCTAGCACTCTCTGGTCATCTCTTTTCATGTTTCCCAGAGTGCACTTCAAAGCTTGATCCTGAAATGTTTTCCCCTTTTGATGACCTCTCTTCCAAAGTATTTCTGTTTGCTACAAGCCAGTGTGCAGCCCCTTGAAAAATAAATAATATTACAATGGACTGTTTAATAATTACAGTTTTATTTATTTATTATAATTATTAATTAATGTTAAGAGTTCATAGACGTGTTTTCCACAATATTCAGTGAGACTGATAAAAGAAATTTACACTTTTATTCAGCAAGGACACATTCAACTGATCAACTTACGATAGAGTCTATTATTTCAAATGAATAGAATGCTGCTAGAATACTGAGAAAAAGAAAATACTATAATGAGGAAACAAAAATATTAAGCAGCACAAATATTTTCAACATTGATTCTAATAAGAAATGTTTCTTGAGCCCCAAATCAGCATATTTGAAGGATTTGTGATGGATCATGTGAACTTTATCATCAAAGGAATAAAAATCACCTTCGTTTGGATGAAAAAAATTATCTTATTGAGAAACAGTTTGAAGGGTAACTTTGTCCATTGTCCAGTTTGTAAATCCCCAGTCCTGTCATTTCTTTCAGGGAGCCTTTCTTAGACAACATTAAGTTGTGAGCAATAACAACACTCACTCACACACACACACACAAATAAAAATAAAATGCATACCAAATAAACCGTTAACCGCAAACGTTAAGATTAAATACTTCAGTAACTCTAGAAAAGTAACTTACATTAACTTGGACCGAGCCTCTTCTACAATATGCTCTGTCTCGAATATTTTTACAAACAAGACAATTGTATCCTAACAACCGCGATATGGTAAATGTAGTATTTATTACACGTTTATTGATTCTTTTGAGAATTCAGTGAATACAATTTTTTAAATGATAAATTAATTTGAAAAAGGTACAGTTGAATTAATACAAGTGAATGAGATAAGTGTACAGCGTTAGTTCGAACTACATTTCCCACAATGCATTGAATTAGTTTCCGCTTTCGTCTTTTTTTTTTTTTCGCTTTCGTCTTTCTCAGCTGTCTGCAGTAGAGCAAGCAGGAAACGGAGATCTACATTACACAGTACTGTACGTTTAAACGGAGTATTACACGTTATATGGAACGCAAAGTGATTGTACGTTGTAATGTCAGTTTTTATCTTAATATCTTTAATTTAAAAGGATATCATTGACGCCGTATCAGTTGATCATGTATGCCTATGTGGGATCAGGACGTTTACGTTTTAATGGGTTTATAGTTATATTTATTTTCTACTTCTATTTATTATTAAAAAATAGCAGGGACAGCATTTTCTGAAGACGTCTCAAAGCAGTGTCTAGATATCTGTGGATGGAAATGCCTCAAGTTCAAAGTCCAAAGTCCACTGCATTTCATGTCCAGTATATGTTTACCTACTTTTGTTTTTCTAGGAGTGATTGGCCTCATGGCATCAAAAAGCCACCCAAAAGCCCAGCATGCCCTGCCTGCACGAACAGCATTATTCCAACAGAAGGATGGTAAAACATATAGGATTCCTGCTCTAATCTACATCAGTGATGCTCAGACTTTCCTTGCCTTTGCTGAAGAGCGCAGCACTCCACGTGACAGTGATGCAAAAGTGTTGGTCATGAGAAGAGGATTACTGCTAAATGGATCCCTTCAGGTAGTTTCCTTTTTTCCTATATTATGTATTATTATTTATCAATATATCTGTAGTTTACAAGGTACAGATAAATGCAACTTTGGTTAACATAGAAACTTCAAAAACATAAAAACAAAAACCTCTTACTGACCACAAACTTTTTAACAATAGTGTGTAATTTTCAGCATTTATACACAATTGAATGAATTGTCATTGTTTTCAGTGGTCTCCTGCTCAAACACTCTCTTCTGCTCGTTTGCCGGATCATCGCACCATGAATCCATGTCCAGTCTATGAGAGGAAATCCAAAACCATCTATCTGTTCTTTGTCTGCATATTGGGCAATACCACAGAGTTTTACCAGATTGCTACGGGTAGAAACCAAGTACGGCTGTGTTACGTCACTAGTACAGACTATGGCCAAAACTGGAGCAAGTTAACAGATTTAACAAATATTGTTGGAGTTGAGATTTGCAACTGGGCTACTTTTGCAGTTGGACCAGGACATGGTATTCAGATGAAAAGGGGAAGACTAATCATTCCAGCTTATGTTTATTACATACATTGTAGGTGTTTTCCTTTTCATTTTCCACTCATAGTCAGGCCTCATGCTTTAGCGTTCTTTAGTGATGACTGTGGTGTCACCTGGCAGATGGGAGAAAAAATCCCAATGAAATCCTGCGAATGTGAGATGGCTGAGATCATAGACCACTCTGATGGGAGTCATTTGTACTGCAATGCCCGTAGTACATGTGGCCACAGAGTGGAGGCTTTAAGTGAGAGCAGGGGGTCAGCTTTTGACAACCCTCATGTTGCTCAGAAACTCGTGGAGCCCCATCATGGCTGCCAGGGTAGTGTGTTGAGCTTCCCTGTGCCTGAGCCATCGGAAGAAGTGGAGAAGAGCCCAAATGATTGCTTGACACAGTCAGACACAAAAACATGGTTACTCTATTCCCATCCAACAAATAAAAAGAAAAGGAAGGATCTTGGAGTTTACTTGAACAAATCACCCTTGAAAACGTCTGGTTGGTGCCAACCATGGATCATCCATAAGGGTCCCAGTGGATATTCAGATTTGACACAGTTTGAGGAGCGATTTGCCTGCCTCATGGAGTGTGGAGAGAAAAGTGAGATTGAGGAAATAGCCTTTGTGGAATTTAAACTCAGCAATATATTGTGCACTTGAAATGATGAAAGTACTTCCTGTGGCAAGTTTTAAATAAATAACTCTCCCCAAAATGAAAATTTGCCTAAAATTAGTACATCCTCAAGCCATCCAAGATATAAATTAGTTTGTTACGTCATCTGAACAAATTTGGAGAAATTTTGCTTAATATCAACTTGTTCACAAATGGATCCTTCAGTAAATGGGTGCCGTCAGAATTAGAGTTCCGACAGCTGATTAAACACAATCATTCAAAAGTAATCCATAACACTCCAGTCCATCAATTATTATTTTGTGACATGAAAAGCTGTTTGTCATAAACAAATCCTTCATTAAGATGTTTTAACTTTTAAACCATCGAATCAGTCCTCTTTACTGAATCAGAAGATAAATTTACTTGCAATGGTCATGAGAATAATTCTAAATGATTGTTTAATAAATTAATATTTCATCAGCTGTTTGGACTCTAATTCTGATGGCACCCATTCACTGAAGATGATCCATACGTGAAAAATGTAGATAATGCTAAATTTCTCTGAATCCGTTGCAATGAAGAAACAAGCTCATCTACATCTTGAGAGCGAGGGTGAGTACATTCTGGATGCAAAACATTTTTGAATTCAGATAAATTTATCTGAGGTGAAGTCCCAGCATCTCTTAAAATATGGAGTTGTTATGGCTTAAAAAATTAAGCAGTTAATGTCATAATTAAATCATGCCTTAATACATGTCTTAGGAATGCTTAACCTTGTATTTATGTATTTATTGTAGGCAAATGCCTATTATTTGCTTGTTGACCTTTGTTAAAGGACTGTATGATGGTAACTACTCATTTCTATGTCATATGGGCTGCTTAATTATGTTGGATTGTGTAGACTTATTTTGATTCAATATTTCACTGATACAGACTAGCGTTATTAAAATATATGGTATGATTAAGTTTAATCTGGTCATGCTTTTAATCAAAATTTACTGATTGTGTTGCATGATATAATCGGCAGCCAAATAATACTGTATACTATATTCTTATTATTAAGTGTGTCTTTTGGTCTTTTTATGGCAAGGTCATAGTGGACAGAATTAATGAAGGATTAAGCTTCATTTAGACAACTATATATCTATATAAAAATACTATTATATATATATATATATATATATATATATATTTATAGTATTTTTATCAGATATATCGATAAGATCGCAGTGGATATAATATTGAAATAATTTTAAATTCATGTTCATAATTTAGCAAAATTTCAGGAGTTGTCCCATTTTTATCACTTTATTTTATATTTTGTCTGTCAGTAGGATGCGATCTTAAATCGTCAGCCCTGTTACTATGACTTTGAAAAGTAAACAAATCATTTAAAAACTGGATATTTGTAGAAATATCATTTTAATAAACACCTGACGTTATTACGTTAAAGACATTCAGGTAAAAATAGAAAAGCAGCTATTTCGTGGAATGACCCTGTAACTAAGTTACATCTGGCCTATTACTCTTGCAGTCACAGCAAAATAAGAGTCTGCATGTGTTTAATCAGTGGTTAAGTAGCCTGCAGCCACATTATTTTTCATGTAAGCAAATTTAAAACTATAATGTGTCAGATTTCCAGTAAAGCACTTCTGCTAATAGTAGTTGTATTGTGATTCAATAGTTTCACGGTTATTGTGTAGATTTTACAGACTAGTTTACTTTTAATATGGACCACAGAAAGACTGGCATACTTTGTGTAGTTAAGGGTTAAGGGGTGTCATAATAGCTGGTTCAAGAGTAAAAAATACCTCCAAGACATTTGTTTTGACCATAATCCATGCACCAGAGCTGATTGTGGATGGTGGCACCCTATGATTTGCACGCCCCTCTGAAGGGAGGAGAAACTCATCGGCTTTGGTTAAAAATAAAAGCTTTAAACTCAAAGAAACCACCAAAATTTCCACTTCATTGATGGTAGACCCACAGAAAATCATCCCATTCCCCGAGAAATGTTGCTCCAGTGAAGACTCCGAGGGGACGTCTCGTCAGGATATATCCACAAACAAGTTACAGCTTCTTGTTAAGTTACGTGCTTTAACAAATGACAGTGTTTAAACTATTTCTTTATCAATGACACTCCCATTGGGCATGAATAATATTTAGTGCTAAGCTGAAGTTGTTGACAATAGAAGAAAACTGTAAAAAAAACAGCGCATAGAGGATATCTAAAATTACAATTCTGTCATTTACTTACTCCCAAGTTGTTGCAAACCTGTGTTAATTTCTTTTTGCTGCTGAACACAAAGGAAGATATTTCGAAGAATGTTTGTAACCAAGCAAATCTTGGGTCCCATTCACTTCCATAGTAATAAGAAATAATACTATGGTAGTGAATTAGATCCAAGAATAGTTTGTATATTAACATTATTCCAAATATACTCCTTTGTGTTCAGTCGAACACATTTATATGGGTTTAGAACAAGTTGAGGTTGAGTAAATTATGAAAATGTAAATTTTTGGGTGAACTATTCCTGAAGCCAGGTACTGTGATTATACTGAAAAGCCCGGGGAGCAGTTGGGGGTTCAGTGGCTTGCTCAAGGGCACCTAAGTCGTGGTATTGCTTGCCCGAGACTCGAACCCACAACCTTAGGGTTAGGAGTCATACTCTCTAACCACTAGGCCACGACTTAAAAAACATGAAAATAAAAGTAGCACTGTACTGGGACTGGAACACCATGGTGCCATGTACAAAATACTTTTGCTATTTTTTGTAAATGTGGGGTGGAGAATGTATCAGTTTCTCCTGAGCATCTGACTGACTTCAGTGTTGTGTTTTGCAGATGATGAGCAAGGTGCCCATGAAACCGCACGAACGGAGACATTACAGCTGCCCTTTCAATACAGTGATCTCTGAAGTCCAGGTCCATTGACAGAGCACACTTATGCCTCAGGGGATAAAATAATGTTATACAAGGCAATACAGTTCCACGGTGAAGATCCCTTAGCCCTTGCCATTCTCAAGAATGACACTAGCTCTTTATTGTGCACTGTTAAATTGTACTCTTCCAATTTTAAGATGCACATAATGTATCAAATGTGGATGACCATGATGAAGCTGAAGTTGATTTATTTCAAGGAGATCTTGCTGAATGTTTTGAGGAGGAGCACATGAGTCTACATTCCATGTCATTTTATATGAAATTTAGAATAGTGTAGTAATTTTGGATACATTGCGTAGTTGTTTTGGAATTATTCAGTGTTACCATTAAATATACAGTTTTTGCACAAATATTTTTTAAATATCTTATATTACTTATCTCTCCTTTTATATGCACACACACACACACACACACGGCAGCCATTTGTGCTGTGGTGCAGTTGAAGGTCCAGTGCCTTGCTCAAGGGTACCTCAGTCATGGTATTGCCGGCCCAAGACTCAAACCCACAATCTTAGGAGTCAAACTCTTTAACCACTAGGCTATGACTTTCCCCTAAAAATAATGGTCAGTTTGTCATTTTATTCAAAATTCATGGAACAAATGGAAAACATTCTTAATAGTACTGTAAAAAGAATAAATGCATACAAAATAAAAAAAAAATAATATAAATAAATATATAAAAGGTACACATTTTAGTTACAACTTTTATTTTAGATGCAATCCTGCACTATATAATAATCAGTTCACGGATAGACACGAGACAAATAAGCAACCAGGCCTGTGAAAACAAGACCAAAACAAGCGACTTTTTCTACGGACCCCACCTAGGTTCTGGGAAGAGAAAAATAAACTGTGTGCATGGTTTTACAATTCGTGGGGACGAATTTTAAACTGTGGGTACAGACTGTCAATTTACATCCATGTGGACAGATTGGTAAACTGTGCGCAGTCTTACAAAACTGCACACAAGGTACAGTTTATTTATTTTTCTCCCCCCTGAGCTTCAGGACAATGACCACAAGAGGGAGTTAAACCACCTTTTAACATTATTTAACATTAGAAAACGTCTCCGGTTACTATCGTAACCTCGGTTCCCTGAGAGGCGGGAACGAGACATTACGTCAGCTAAGACGTATATGGGAACTCCTCCCTTCTCCCACTTTGCTGAAATCTTATTGGCTAACGCCAGCTGGGGGCAGCTGGCCAATTGACGCGAAGCATGCAAATACTGACAGGTTCGCGGGCCGTATAATTTGCATGGGCGCGAAAATTACGTCAGAATCACGACTGAACGCTAGCACAGCTGATCAAACAGCGACCACGGAGGCTAACGTAATGTCTCGTTCCCACCTCTTAGGGAACCGAGGTTACGATAGTAACCGGAGACGTTCCCTCTCGAGGCGGGAACTCAACATTACGTCAGCTAAGACGTATATGGGAACTGTATAAAATCCCGCCGTGAGAGCAGTGAAGATAAGCCCTGAATGGAGTCAATCACCCCCACACATAAGCAGGACAGTTCTAGCCAATGGGCGTGTCGCTTAGAGTGCTTGCATCTGATAGGCGGAACTAGACCAATGAGACATAGCTCCGACCCTAACAAAATTAGCATATCTTCATGCAATAAATGTGAAGCCCGCACTAAACAGGGCAGACACAACACAAAGACACTCAAGCTTGAGAGTAAACACAGAGTCGACAGCTTAGCGGTGACAACTGCATAAACCATTTAAACCATAACACAGAGTTAGCAGCCATGGTAACTACTGTATAGCTGGTTATAACAGAATGAATAAAACTTAACCCACCGAAAGTCCATGTGACGCAACAGAGGGTACATCCAGCTTGTAAAACCTGGCGATTGTGTTCTGGGAAGACCAGCCAGCAGCAAAACATAAATACTGGATAGACATACCTCTAGACCAGGCCCATCAGGAAGCATCTATATCGTCTTCGCAGAATGAGCTCTGATGTTGAGGGGATAACCCTTCCCCGGGCATTCGATAGCGTCCACGATCCAGTGAGAAAGTCTCTGTTTAGAAACAGCACGTCCCTTATTTCATCCACCAAGCACACGAACAGCTGGTCCGACTGACGAAAGGCGGCCGAGCGATTCATATACATCCGTAAAACCCTGACAAGGTCTCGGCGCTCTGAGTATCAGCGTCACGCGAGGCTGAAGGCTCAACAGATAAGGCGGGCAGGGAAACAAAACGGTGTATTGAGTGACTTCGGAACGAAACCCGGTCTCGGCCGGAGAGTGACGTTACAGTCGCCAGGTCCGAAACCGATGCAATATCGTTCACCAAACGCAGAGCAGACTTCAGGGAAGCTCCTTAACCGCAATCGAAGCTAAGGGCTCGAACGGTAGTAAGAGATAGAGCCCTCAAAACTAGAGCTAAATCCCATGGCGGCACGGAGGGCGGCCATGAATTACACAATCTCCTTGCTCCCCTGAGAAAACTGATTACCAGAGCGTGCTTACCGATCGCTTGCCCGTCAACCGGGGAACGAAAAGCGGCACTAGCGGTCACATACACCTTCAGCGTGGATGGTTTCAAACTCCCGCTATCCATACTGTGCTGTAGAAAGCGCAAAACATCCGACACGGAACAGGTCCAACCCGACATACAACCCGAATTCCGGAAAAGTTGGGACATTTTTTAAATTTTAATAAAATGAAAACTAAAGGAATTTAAAATCACATGAGCCAATATTTTAATCACAATAGAACATAGATAACGTAGCAAATGTTTAAACTGAGAAATTTTACACTTTTATCCACTTAATCAGCTCATTTAAAATTTAATGCCTGCTACAGGTCTCAAAAAAGTTGGCACGGGGGCAACAAATGGCTAAAAAAAGCAAGCAGTTTTGAAAAGATTCAGCTGGGAGAACATCTAGTGATTAATTAAGTTAATTGATATCAGGTCTGTAACATGATTAGCTATAAAAGCTTTGTCTTAGAGAAGCAGAGTCTCTCAGAAGTAAAGATGGGCAGAGGCTCTCCAATCTGTGAAAGACTGCGTAAAAAAATTGTGGAAAACTTTAAAAACAATGTTCCTCAACGTCAAATTGCAAAGGCTTTGCAAATCTCATCATCTACAGTGCATAACATCATCAAAAGATTCAGAGAAACTGGAGAAATCTCTGTGCGTAAGGGACAAGGCCGGAGACCTTTATTGGATGCCCGTGGTCTTCCGGCTCTCAGACGACACTGCATCTCTCATCGGCATGATTGTGTCAATGACATTACTAAATGGGCCCAGGAATACTTTCAGAAACCACTGTCGGTACACACAATCCGCCGTGCCATCAGCAGATGCCAACTAAAGCTCTATCATGCAAAAAGGAAGCCATATGTGAACATGGTCCAGAAGCGCCGTCGTGTCCTGTGGGCCAAGGCTCATTTAAAATGGACTATTTCAAAGTGGAATAGTGTTTTATGGTCAGACGAGTCCAAATTTGACATTCTTGTTGGAAATCACGGACACCGTGTCCTCCGGGCTAAAGAGGAGGGAGACCTTCCAGCATGTTATCAGCGTTCAGTTCAAAAGCCAGCATCTCTGATGGTATGGGGGTGCATAAGTGCATACGGTATGGGCAGCTTGCATGTTTTGGAAGGCTCTGTGAATGCTGAAAGGTATATAAAGGTTTTAGAGCAACATATGCTTCCCTCCAAACAACGTCTATTTCAGGGAAGGCCTTGTTTATTTCAGCAGGACAATGCAAAACCACATACTGCAGCTATAACAACAGCATGGCTTCGTCGTAGAAGAGTCCGGGTGCTAACCTGGCCTGCCTGCAGTCCAGATCTTTCACCTATATAGAACATGTGGCGCATCATTAAACGAAAAATACATCAAAGATGACCACGAACTCTTCAGCAGCTGGAAATCTATATAAGGCAAGAATGGGACCAAATTCCAACAGCAAAACTCTAGCAACTCATAGCCTCAATGGCAAGACGTCTTCAAACTGTTTTGAAAAGAAAAGGAGATGCTACACCATGGTAAACATGCCCCGTCCCAACTATTTTGAGACCTGTAGCAGAAATCAAAATTGAAATGAGCTCATTTTGTGCATAAAATTGTAAACTTTCTCAGTTTAATCATTTGCTATGTTATCTATGTTCTATTGTGAATAAAATATTGGCTCATGTGATTTGAAAGTCTTTTAGTTTTCATTTTATTAAAATTTAAAAAACGTCCCAACTTTTCCGGAATTCGGGTTGTAAATGTCCTTGCACCATTTTGTGAAAACTCCCCACTTCTGCGCGTAGCAGCGAATGTTTGATGATGCTCGCGTCTCCGTAAGTGAGTTTAGCACTCGTGAGTGCAGAGCGTCCCGCTTATTATGGTCCACGCAGCGGCCACACATGAAGGTTCCACAGCTCGGGGCTGGGGTGCCATATTGTGCCGTTCGCCTGAGACAGCAGGTCCTGCCTGAGGGGGATTCGCCATGGGGGAGCCATCACTAACTCTCTCAGGTCCGCGAACTAGGGCTGATTCGGCCAGTTCGGGGCCACGAGTATAACTGACGCTCTCTCCTCCCTGATTTTGCACAACACAGGCAGAATCTTCACCAGGGAACGTGTAGGCCTGGCTTCCGGCCAACGCGATGTCAGAGCATCTCCCGGCAGGGGGGAGTGAGATAGCGAGAAAAACGTCTTACAGTGTGTGTTCTCGCTCGTGGCAAACAAATTCACTTCCTCCCTCCCAAATCATTAGATCTGATCCTGGGTGAAGCCTCCATCTCCTTGAGGAATCCCGTTCCTCGAAAGCATGCTCACTCCACGGTTCAAAGTACCGGGGATGTGCGACGCTCTTATGGAGATTAAGTGTCGGTCCGCCCACAACAGGAGCCTCGCTGCCTGTTTGAATAGAGCTCTGGAGTGCACGCCACCATGGCGATTTATGTACGAGACCACAGACGTGTTGTTGGTTTGTATCAGTACAATTTGCCGCTCAAATTTCGACCGAACGGATTGCAGGGCTAAGGACACCGCTTTCAATTCCAAACGGTGTATGTGCCACCTTCTCTGTGACTCCGACCACAGGCCTGAGGCAGGTACGCCCAGACGCACTGCTCCCCAGCCTGAAGTAGAGCTCCTGGGCTGAACATATCCGGGCTGTTCCACGGTCTCAGAGTGCTGACGCAACTGTGAATGACCGTATGTGTTCGTGGACCGAAGACCACGCCCTCGGCGGAGCTCGAGTTACATCAGAGTTACGGACAAGATGGCGCCGGTGTACATGGCATGCCGTCAGTCTCAGAGCCTTTTATTTGTATTGTTTGTTTTATTTTGTTTAATTTTAAAGGTAACGCAATGCGCAAGATTGGTCTATGATAAATAAACTATTTTAAGTCTTCGGACCCCTCCAAATAATTTGTTGAACTATGCTTCAAATGGTTCCTATCCACCTCCTCCTTTTTTATCGTCAATACCTGGTTATCTCCAGCGATGGCCATGCTCATTACCAGTTAAGAGACAGAGGAAGAAACGCGGAAAACACGGTGGCTTTGCTGTGAGGCTGAAGTCTTGCCTGGTTCTGCAGTCTGGTGTGCGGTCCTTGGGACGTCGAGGGAGGTGTTTGGCCGGCGACTATATTGTCCACTGGCGTTCCCTGGATCTGTTATATGAGTGGAGTGCTCCCCTGGTTCCAGCCACGGTGATCTCTGGTATGTGTGGCTCCCCCCGTATCTACAGCCATCGAGGAGTGTGCGTCAAACATCTGCGTACTTTCCCTCAGGTGCGGGAGTCCGAGCTGACAGAGACGGATAGTCCGCGTCTGTTCAAGCTGGGTCTACTAAATTCGAGATCGGTTTAAGTTTAATAAGACTTTTATTATAAACGACTTTTTTACTTCGCGTGAATTGGACTGCCTATTTATTACGGAATCCTGGCTTACTGTCGGCGATTCAAGCCCTCTGTCAGAACTTTTACCGTCAATCTGTTTGTTTTTAAATTCGCCTCGTTTAACTGGCAGGGGTGGCGGATTACTCTCTATTTTTAAAGACATATTCTCATATCACCAAATTGTACAAAATGACTACAAAAGTTTTGAGCTGCAACTATTTGTATTTGAACTGAATAGTCCACTGTTGATTGCCTTGATATATCGTCCTCCTAAACATAATGCAGACTTTTTAAACGAGCTTGCAGATTTTTTGGGTCAATTTGTACCAAAGTATGATAAATTGTTAATTTTACGAGACTTTAATGTGCATGTGTGTTGCCCAACAGACTCTTTAGCTAAAGAGTTTATTACCTTGATAAATGCCTTTGATTTAGATCAGCATGTAAATGTCCCTACCCATCAAGGTGGACATACACTTGATCTGGTGTTATCATATGGTATTTCGTTGTTCGATCTGGAGATAGTAGATAATGGGTTTTCCGATCATAAATGTGTTATATTTTTTATTCCTACACCATCAAACTCCGTGAAACCCAAAAGGCTAGTCCGTAAATCTCGATTAATTAATTCGGATACTTGTACAATTTTCTCATCAGCTTTTTGTGATACTATGCACAATATGGATACAAACCAGTATGCATTAAGTGCAGAGGAGCTTTTGTATGAGTTTAATTCTAAATGTGTGAATGTCTTAAGCACAGTAGCTCCCGTAAAGACCCTAAAACCGAAGCTAAGAGCTGATCCGTGGGTTGACGATAACATACGCGCCTTGAGGCAGTCCTGCAGAAAAGCAGAACGTTTATGGAAGGAGGATAAGCTTCATGTTTCCTTTGAAATACTAAGTTCTTCGTTGTTAAAATACCAAAAGGCTTTGAGAGCAACAAGATCGGATTATTTCACAAAACTTACTAAAAATTATCACAGACCAAGAACTCTTTTTACTGTTTTTAACTCTGTTATTAATCCACCTGTTTATGAGTATCCTGATGTATCAATGACTCTGTGTGATGACTTTCTTACATTTTTTGTGAATAAGGTCAATGACATTAGATTGGGGATATGTTGTCCTTCTTTTGATCCGTCTACCTTGGTGGCTTGTTCGGTGGAGCTGAAGCAATTTGAACCTATTTCTCTAACCCATCTGCAAGAAATAGTCGGTCATTTAAAGCCGTCGGGCTCCTCTATGGATGCCATCCCTCCTTTTCTGTTGAAAAAAGTTATTGATGCTGTGGGGCCTTATTTGTTAAACATTATATTTAGCGTTATTTAGCGTTAACATTGGGGAATATTCGTCAAAGGCTGCTTTTCTGTCTTGTGGTGTTCCGCAGGGATCCATTTTAGCTCCAATTCTTTTTTCGCTATACATGCTTCCATTAGGGTCTATTTTTAGGAAACATGGGTTGTCGTTCCACTGCTATGCGGACGACACTCAAGTTTATTTACCCCTAAAATCAAATTGTGATGGACTGGAAAAAATTAGGGCCTATATATCTGATGTGAAAGCTTGGTTATCTCTAAATTTTCTTAATTTTAATGAAAATAAAACCGAAATGATAGTGTTTGGCTCATCAAATACTCTTACTCAAATAACCCTAGGTAATGTAACACTGTCTGCAAAGACTTGTGTAAAGAACTTGGGTGTTGTGTTTGATGATGGTTTGAAATTTGACAAGCAGATAAGCTCAGTGGTCAAATCCTGCTTTTTCCAGCTCCGTCTTTTAGCCAGAGTAAAAACAATTATATCTTTTAATAACTTTGAAAGACTAATTCATGCATTTCTGACATCGAGACTTGACTATTGCAACTCATTGTATTATGGGATCAGCCAATCAGCTTTATCCAGGTTGCAGATGGTACAAAATGCAGCGGCGAGACTTCTAACAGGTACTAAAAAACGGGACCATATTACTCCAGTATTACGTCATTTGCACTGGTTACCTGTATGATACCGTGTGGATTTTAAAATTCTTCTGTTGGTTTTTAAATCTTTAAATGGTGTGGCCCCTACTTATCTTTCGGATCTAATGGTAGAACATCGTCCAGCTATGTCTCTCCGGTCGTCAAACCAGAGATTATTGTGTATATCGAAATCAAAGCTGAAAAGCAGGGGTGATCGTGCATTTTCAGTGGCCACTCCAAGACTGTGGAATGCGTTACCTTTTAGTATTAGATTTGCTCCATCCTTGTCTGTTTTTAAATCTAGGCTAAAAACCTATCTTTTTGATTTAGCATATGGCTAAAGATGAAATGTACTGTTTTTGTATTGTTTTTATATTTGTGTTTTGTATTGATGTAAAGCACACTGGTCAACTGGTGTTGTGTTTAGTAGTGCTATAGAAATAAAATTGACATTGACATTGACATCCAAAACAGTAACGGCCGCAATGTATCTAGATCTAGACGGCGCACTGAAGAAGCCACCGCCATTCAGTCCCAGAAGCCTCTGAAAATCCCTCAGTGTAAACGACCTGCCCGGTCTGAAACAGCGCAGAGTCGATGAAATGCTCTAGAGAGAGATGGGCTCGCATCGCCATCGAGTCCAAACATATTCCCAGATATGTTACAGTCTGACTCGTAAAAGCACGCTCTTCTGCTTATTCACACGCAGTCCCAGCGTATCCAAACGGCGAAGCATTGTTTTCACGTGACTGATAGCACATCTCTTGAGTGGGCTAAAATCAGCCAATCGTCCAAATAATTCAACATGTGCATTCCGCTCGATCTGAGGGGAAAATTTCGCTCTATCGCTCCCTATCGAGCAGACTGAGAACTTCCTGTCGCAGAACAGGACGGTTCTGGGGCAAAGTCAGTGACGGGACCACGCCATTGAAGCGGGGAGGTCTGCGTTTGAATTAGAGAGAATATCCATCGTGAATATTCCCAGTATCCACGGTGAAACGCCCGGGATAGCCTTTCTACCGTCCATGAAATGACACCGGGGACGTGTTACCTCTACAGCCACGGATGGCTTATTATGACCAGGGCCCCGCCCCCGCGAGGCTGGAAACACTGGCGGGAGGGCGGGTCGCGTCGCGTAATGGTGTGACACTCTTGCGCCATTGAGAGGCCATTATAATCATGGGTTTGTGGCTCTGCGCTGTTAGAGACAGGGCGAGTGACACAATGTTGGGTGCAAGAATTCGGATACATGCTTCTAAAGTAAAATTTTTTTTTTTACTCACACAAACATCATATAACGCATATAGCAATCGTCACCCATAGTGACATGGGGGACACAATGCATGTGTTTTTGTGGTGTTAGCACTCTCGCTCGCGAGGCCATTATAATCATAGGTTGTGGCTCTGCACTGTTCTGAGATAGGGCGAGTGACACAGTGATGAGTGTAAGAGGAAGTAAAGCTCTTTTGTTGATTGTATACATGCTTTTATTGTGGAACTCACACAAACAGCATTTAAACAGACATAGCAATCGTCGCCCGAAGGAACATGGGGGACATAATGCATCTGAACATAGAGGGTGACACCGTGTTTTTTTTTTGTGGTGTTGGCACTCTCGCTCCCTCGCGAGGCCATTATAATCATGGGTTGTGGCTCAGCGCTGCTATGAGACAGGGCGAGTGACACAGTGATGAGTGTAAGAGGAAGTAAAGCTCTTTTGTTGATTGTATACATGCTTTTATTGTGGAACTCACACAAACAGCATTTAAACAGACATAGCAATCGTCGCCCGAAGGAACATGGGGGACATAATGCATCTGAACATGGAGGGTGACACCGTGTTTTTTTTTTGTGGTGTTGGCACTCTCGCTCCCTCGCGAGGCCATTATAATCATGGGTTGTGGCTCAGCGCTGCTATGAGACAGGGCGAGTGACACAGTGATGAGTGTAAGAGGAAGTAAAGCTCTTTTGTTGATTGTATACATGCTTTTATTGTGGTACTCACACAAACAGCATTTAAACAGACATAGCAATCGTCGCCCGAAGGAACATGGGGGACATAATGCATCTGAACATGGAGGGTGACACCGTGTTTTTTTTTTTGTGGTGTTGGCACTCTCGCTCCCTCGCGAGGCCATTATAATCATGGGTTGTGGCTCAGCGCTGCTATGAGACAGGGCGAGTGACACAGTGTTGAGTGTAAGAGAAAGAAAAGCTCTTTTGTTGATTGTGTACATGCTTCTATTGTGGAACTCACACAAACAGCATTCAAACACACATAGCAATCGTCGCCCGAAGGAATGGGGGACATTATGCATTTGAACATGGCACTTGGGGGCAGGGCCTCCCGCGCACTCACTCTTTCACTATCGGTCAGTCAGGGAGACGGCTCGATGGCGCGCTGGCTCTCTCGCGGTGCGTGGTCCTAAACCGACCCTGACGTTTCGGCCGAAACCAGCAGTGGTAAGAACCTGGGACGAAACGTCAGGGTCGGTTTAGGACCCCGCGCCGCGAGAGAGCCAGCGCGCCAACGAGCCGTCTCCCTGACTGACCGATAGTGAAAGAGTGAGTGCGCGGGAGGCCCCGCCCCCAAGTGCCATGTTCAAATGCATAATGTCCCCCATTCCTTCGGGCGACGATTGCTATGTGTGTTTGAGCGTCCGGTTCAGAGCGGGGTGTCACGGCGGGCTATTTTAGCTGGTCTTAGAGCCTGACGAGGTGCATAAGAGCGGAACCTCGCAGATGAAGACTGGAGTGAGAGACGGGGTATCACGTGGCTCATCGCCTTGGCGCTCTTTCTGCGTCTCTGAGGAAAGCTCCATGACGTCACCAAAGAGTCCGGAGGGAGCAACTAGAACGTTTAGGAGCGTCCTACGGTCCGCGTCTTCCAGGACAACTAGGGTAAGCCATACGACCATGAGCCCCATGAAACGGCTGAGCAGAGCTGTGGTCAGAACCAAGTGCAGAGGGAGACGGGCACAGGTGCACAGTCTCCTCAACGGGGGGAGGGTTTCCGCCCCGTCCACGTGCGTGAACATGGCCTGCGTAGCAGAGTGGGTGCGCGCCGATTGGGGTGCAGCCCACGACTTCACCACGAGCTCTTGCATGCCTCAATGCCGTCTGGTAGCAGCTCGACTGGAGGAGCCATGAGTCCAGTTACCTTTCACAGACTCATCAGGTGCGTTGCAAGCGAGACCCAGCTCTGTGACGGCCTTTCCGGAGACCCTGACGAGCTCCCCCTGGAGGTCTGCAGGGCCCTCTTGGTCGGGGCGATCCCTCTTTACTGAGAGGTCCAAACCTTTTCCGACGTCGAAAGCGACATGGAGTCGTTTTCCTCGCCAGCTCCGAAGAGGACGAAGTTCGCGGGGCGGAAGCTATCGCCCATCACGCCGACGTCAACTCGTCTTCGGGCGGGGGAGGGCCCACCAGCGGCTTGATCGGCCGATCATGATCGGAGCAGCCCTACCCAGAATCCTTTGAGTGGAGACGAAATGTGCTGGTATGAAACCACCCCAGAGCCATTGTCAGACACCGGTTTATTTCCCATTTTGGCGGGGGAGACACCAGAGAAGCCTGCCAAGAAAAGGAATCGTGAATCTCAATCTTGTGGGCGAAACTGGGAGACGGCTAATGCTGAACTCATGGAGGCGATACGAGCCATGACCAGCAAGCAGGATGAAACACTCCGGAGTCTCTGCTATAGGCATAACTACTGAAGCTACTTCCAAACATGTTGATGAGCTAACAACAACTGTCAAACAGCTGTCACTGGATGGTCAACAACACAAGCAAACACTGGAGAAAATGAAAGTTGCCGATACAAAGCTCCAAGAAGAAAATAAGCACCTGAGAGAAGCTGTTGCTGAGTGTCAACGCTACAGTAGAAGGTGGTCGCTTAAGATGCACAGCGTAAGGGAGTCAAGAGATGAAGACATCAGAGGCAAGATAATCGACATCCTTGGGAAAATGGCACCAAAGCTTCGTGAAGACTTGAAACAAGGCATTGACATCGTCCATCGTGTGGGGAACCTGAGAGATGACGGCGCTGCGAGATCAACTATAGTTTTGTTTGCCTTGCGTCGCCTTCGTGATGCCGTCTGGAAAGAAGCTAAAAACTCTCAGTATTTGCAAGAGAATTGTCTCAGGATTACCGAAGCTCTTTCTCCGGAGGACAGAGTGGCTCGGGAGAAGCTCTGGCCTTTGATCAAGAAGGTGCATGATGAAGGGAAAAAGGCTTCATTCCGAGGTGCTTCGGCTGTCATCAATGGAAAAGTTATTGACTGTCCGGAATAGCCTCGTTGGCTGAGCATCTTCTTTTACCAAAGCCATAGGTAGGCATGAACACTCTGCCAGCGCCTGTTACAGACTGAGATGGTTGAGCACTTTATACTAGTGCTACCTTAACAGCTTTTACTTTATTTTTATTTTTTCATACAACTATATATGATCTCCTTGTTGGGCTTTAAATGAGATCATGTTAGTTTCATTTACTATAAGTGCAGCCGTCTTGAACGTTCTTGATTCTAAGTTGACGGCTACTTGTACAACAGGGTTCTTGCTATTTTAAGGCAGGTTATCATCACCTGTAAGGTCTTTGCATACTTTTTGCGTTCAATAGCACTTTCAGGTCATTTCTGTTCTATATCTCTGTTCCTTTATGGACTTTTTGTTTAAACGTCTTAACGTCTTGTCTTTAAATGTGAGAGGTATTCGGGACTTAACACAAAGGAAAGCATTATTTTTATTCTGTAAAAGGTCTGAAGCTGACTTGATTTTATTACAGGAAACGCACTCTTGTGACTCTACATACAAGGTTCTGGAAAGCTCAATGGGGTAATGTTGTTCACTTTAGTCATGGTTCTAATCATTCTGCTGGTGTCTCAATCCTTGTGCATGGTTTCAAAGGGGATATTTTGGAAGTTGTGCTCGCTAGTGACGGAAGATGGATAACAATAATAGTTAAGCAGGACAATACAGTTTTCATAGTTTGCAATGTATATGGATTTAATTCACACTTTGACAACAAAAACTTATTCAATACCATTACTGGCATATGGAGGATTTATTGGGTCAGATTATAAACTAAAAGTCTAAAACTAAAAGTCTTAAACCAAAACTAAAAATCTAAATTTGAAACTTAAATTCCAAGTCGAAAATTAATTTGGTATTTAGGATTGGGCATTTGGTATTTAGGATAGGGCATTTTGTATTTAGGATTGGGCATTTTCTATTTAGGGTTGGGCATTTGGTCATTTAGCCATTAAGGATTTAGGGTTGGGCATTTGGGGATTTAGGATTGGGAATTTGGTATTTAGGATTGGGCATTTAATCATTTAGCCATTTAGGATTGAGGATTGGGGATTTGGGGATTTAGGATTGGGCATTTGAAGATTGAGGATTGGGCATTTGAGGATTGAGGAGTGTATGCAAATTAGGAGGCATGGCCCAAATACTGGAGGCTGGGTTTGAAATGGCTGGTGCGCAGAGGCACCTTATGGACAGCAAAGGGAGCACCCAGTGCTAAGGAGCACACCAACTTCAACTTAATGACAGCTTTGTAACATTTGTGGCCTCAAACACAAAGTCACCAGTGAAAGGAGGGCTATCGGTCTGACGACGAGAAAGCAGCAGACAGTGCAGCAGGTAAGATGCTAACATTAGCTACTAGTTATATAAACTGATATTGCTAACATGCTTTAGTAGGGTATTATTATATTGGGACATGCTGTTTTGTTTTTTAAACTGCGGTTAACCCATCTGACATTAGTAGATACACTCCTTTCACATTGCCACTAGATGGTCTTGTTTATGTTTTTTTTTTTTTTTTTTTTTTTTTTTGCTATATAGCCTATATATATTTTATAAAGATTGTGAGAGAAAAGAAATTAGGCTTGTTCGACTTGAACCGGGGCTGCACACTGCAAGACTGATCGGTTTATGACATTAAAGTACTGGGAGAGCGATTCAAAAGCATAAGGAGCATCTACTCTCTTTAATGTCATATGTCGTGTGTGTATGTATATACACACTCACCTAAAGGATTATTAGGAACACCTGGGGCCTGTTTTAGAAAGGAGGTTAAGTGAAAACTCTGAGTTGGTTAACCCTGAAATGAGGCAAACTCTTGAGTTTTCCGTTTCAGAATGGGAGGTATGTCAAACCTGAGAAAGCAGGGTAAGTTAAGCCCGTTTTTGAAAGAGAGGTAACTTATACTCAGAGTCAGTTACTATGGTAACTTACTCTGTGAACCTAACCTGGTCGGGAGCAGGTTTACTTCGTTAAACCCAGAGTTTCTAAAGGTGTCCTCCCCTTTTTAAAAGAGGAAGCGGTGTTTAAACACCTCATTCATTCTTTCGGTACATTTATTCATTGCGCACATTTCAGTTACGCAGAGGCATCAAAGGGAATGAAATGGCATGTCCTTTTATCAGTCAATAAAATACATCCATAATCTCATCCATCCATACATCAGAAACATCACACATCGCGGCCGTGCTCTTACATCAGAACAGATTCTTTGCGTTGCCTTACGTTTCTTTGCAAATGGTAGTTTTCTGTATAACATCGGAGATGCAGAACATATTAGTTAAGCTACTGTTTGCAGCGCGGTCAGGAAAGTGTGCCTCGCTCTTAAGCGATTTCTGCGAATTTTTGTGTTGTTTCAGAGTCAGAGTCATCAAAGAGGAGTTTTACAGGATTGCAGGTCAGTGGTGTATAAATCGGTTTAAATGAGACTGATAAAAGACATTCAATTAGAATATATTGCTGTGACAACTGGAAGTAACCTAATAATCAGAATTCCCTTTAGGATTTCCAAATGTGGTTGGATGCATTGATGGCACACATATTCCGATCATTGCACCTTCTGAAAATGAAGCAGATTATGTTAATAGGAGGTCCATCCACAGTATTAATGTGCAGGTATATACTGACAGCCTACTGTTTTAAATGGTAAAAGACTACATCTCAATACTGTAAATGTGTCATTCTTTGCACTTTCAAGATCATTTGTGATTGCACATATAATCACAAATGTGGAGGCAAAGTGGCCCGGGTCTGTTCATGACTCAAGAATATATCGAGAGTCAACCCTGAGCAACAGACTGGAAAGGGGTAAGTAAATGTATGTCTTATACACATATTTCAATGTATGCACTACACACTTACAGGAGAATTTCTATGCAGCACTAAAACAATATGAATTTTCTTATAGGAGAGATTGATGGCCTTCTGCTGGGAGATAGGGGTTACCCTTGCCGACCAATTATTACCCCTTACCCAGAACCTGAACCAGGACCCCAGCAGCGCTTCAATGTGTCACACTGCAGGACGAGAGCCCGGGTGGAGATGACCATAGGCCTGTTGAAAGCACGTTTCCATTGCCTACGTCCTAACCCCTGAAAGGGCCTGTAACATTATTGTGGCATGTGTTGTTCTCCATAATATTGCCATGATTAGAGGGGAGCAACTCCCTGCCCTACAAGTACAAGATCCTGAGGAAGACCCCATCAACCCTGCAGATTTCCAGGATGGAAGGGTAGTCCGGGATATGATCTGCCGCAATGTCTTCTCAGATTAGTCAAGATATCCACCACTACCACCAAAAAAAAAAAAAAAAAAAACACAGCAGTTTATATGGTCTTTTTTTATTTCCCACAAAAAAAAGAATAAACATAAAAATCACAGAAATTTATATGCTCTTCTTCATTTCCTACAAAAATAAATAAATAAATAAATAAAGGTTTTCATATAGTTTCAATACTTTCTAGAATACAACTGTGAATATACTCACCTTTAGCTTTTGTTTCAGAATTCCAATTTCCAGATCTGACGGTCCAAGTATATAAGTTCTTTGCTGTTTTTTTCTATCTTTTTAATGAGAAGAAGTCTATATAACTCCTTAACTGGCAACTGAAAATACATTATTAGAGTTACATAGTGTAGCCTATTTGTAAAATTCTACAGAATTAAACTTAGGCATTTATTGTAAGTAACTGAACTGTGTTCATCTGTGCACCAGAAGTTGATAGACCTTCATCCTGTTGTTCTTCCACACTCTGGGAGGGTAGAGATAAGAATGACCATTTATAGATATAAAGTACTCAAAATAAAAAATGTGAATGTGTAGATTGTTTGATGTGTAAAGACACATAATAACATGACCTCTGTAGGCCTCTCTGTGGCAGCAGAAACTGTTTCTTCATCCCCATCATCCTGTGAAGATGAGCATTTCATAGAGTACACTTTGTAATAATTTATGGTGCATTGACTATAGGCTACTTACAACTTCCTGTAGTTCTGTTGGGACAGAAGGCTCCAAAAGACAGATATTACCGTCAGAATCTGTTTGGACCTACAAAAAAACTATCACAAAATAGGATAGGAATAGGAAATATCACAAAAAGTCAATATCATTTTTTTTACACATACTGTAGGTACACCTCTTACATTTTATGAAGGCACTTGAATCTTCTGGAGTGACTGGCTCAGATGAAGTCCCTCCAGGAATTCCCTCAGCTATTGGCCGTCCAGCATTCTGGCTCAGGGCCATCTCCTCTGCATTAGTCAGAGGTGGTGGTGCAGGTCCTCCCCCCGTTTTGCGAGCATCTGCCTTCTTTCTGTTGGCTGAGTAGTCAAAGGAGAATGAACATTTAGACCAATGTCAAAAATGCTGCTGCACTGCTAGACACTGAATGCTATTTAGTTATTTAATATGTCAAATAGGTACACTATAGCAAATATCAAGGCTTACCTGATTGAATTATGTTTTTATATTTCATTTTAAGCTGCTGCCATGTTCTTTTGATGCCTGCAGGATTGCACCTATACATGAAAATTAAATAGGTTTAATAAAATACTGTTCTTCCAGTTTCACCTCTGATATTAAAACAGTTGGGAATTTACTATAAAATAGCTCTTAATTAATAACTACAAATTACATCTTCAACCAGTGTAATTAGATTAATGTAATAATTACTATTTCTACTTACTAATGCAGTGTACTTATTAATTTCTACATCGCAAATCAACCTCAACCACTTGAACAATAAGGACAGACAAGAAACTTTACATCTAATGCTTTCAAATAAACAATATAGGCTACAATTACATGAATTATCCTTGAATTGACCTAAAGTGTGTATAGAGGGAGGTTACATTAAAAATATACCTTTTAAAATTAGATTTTAAATCAACTTTTTTTATATATACAATTGTTTTACAGTCTTTCATGAAATTACAGTAGCCTATTCTGATTACTTAATTAGCCTACACCCAAATTGTATATATATAAAAAAAAGTCAACTTACGCATTGACTCAAGCAGATATTTTTTCCCAAGCTAACTCTCTCTCCTTTGCTGCTGCAGCAGTGTTGCTTTTTTTTAAAGATGTGTTCAAGTTCTCCATATGCTTGCATAAGCACATCCAGTTCTGCTGGTGAGAAATATGAAGACCTTCTTTTCTCTGACGCTGTTGCCATGGTGAATCATAATATCTGCGCTCCATTGATAATGGCTTTTTATAGTCACGGTGCACGCGCTTAACTCAGAGTCAGTCAACTTCGAGTTGATTGAACTAACTCATTTCAGCTGTTCTGAAACCGACAACTCAGAGTTTCCCATCTCAGAGTAAGTCAACTCAGAGTTCAAGTTTAAACTCAGAGTTGGTTGAACCTCCTTATTGAAACAGGCCCCTGTTCAATTTCTTAATAATGCAATTATCTAATCAACCAATCACATGGCAGTTGCTTCAATGCATTTAGGGGTGTGGTCCTGGTCAAGACAATCTCCTGGTAGTCATTATTTGTCAGAACAGAATTTTAAACCGTTTAAGCGGGTGGCAGGAAAACAAGAGTGAGTGGAGGTTTGGTGAGATTCTGATGCGGAAAACGGCGTTCTTTAAACAGACTCTGTGTGTAGTGTAAACCAAGGGTGTGCATGAGATTTTCAACCGGGAAGTGCAGCAGAAAACACCAGGACGCAGCCCCTGTTTACCGGGGACAGATGAGAGAAAGAGATGACTAAGTCTCGGAATAAAAAGAATGTGGCCGATCCAGAGACTAAGGATTGTAGTGAAGATTCAGATGAAGGAGAAGGAGATGGGATGGAGGTAGGTGGGGGAAATGTAGAGGAGAGAAGAACTTTTACAATTGTAGGAACTAGGAAAAGGAAAAATAAAAATAAAGAAGTGCCAACAGGAAGTTCAGGGGAAAGTAGTGAAGAGGGGTGGATCGGAGGGAAGGAATTTAAAGTAATGGTTAGGTTTAAAGAGGGTCATGGAATGATAGGGGTGAGTCCGATTGCTCTGACAATGGAGTTTAAGAAGTTGATAGGGGAGATAAAAAGTGCAAAAGTAATGCAGGATGGAGCATTGTTGGTGATATGTGGAAATGATGAGCAAAGGGTAAAAGCAATAAAAATCAAAAAGGTGTGTAAACAAGAGGTATTAAGTTGCAAACCAGTAGGTGGAAAGACAGGGGTAAGTGGGGTCATTTCTGGAGTGCCATTAGAGGTGGCAGCGGAAGAGATAAAAAAAAATATCGATGGAGGGGAAAGTAAGAGAAGTCAGAAGATTGCAGATGAACAAGGATGGAGAAAGAGTGGATAGTCTATCAGTAATGATACAGTTTGAAGAGGAAGTGTTACCAGAGAGGGTGAGAATTGGGTATATAAGTTTCCCGGTAAGAGCATATGTGAAGGCGCCATTGAGATGTTATAACTGCCAAAGATATGGACACATTGCAAGCATGTGCAAGGGAAAAAAGAGATGTGCGAGATGTGGAGGAGAACACGATTATGGGAGATGTGAGGAAGGTGTGGAGGAAAAATGCTGCAACTGTGGAGGTGCTCACAATGTTGCATTTGGGGGCTGCATAGTTAGGAAGAAAGGGGTAGAGGTACAGAAAGAGAAGGAAAAAAATAACATGTCATATGCTGAAGCAGTGAAACTAGTAGAAAGGAGGAGTAAGGAGAGGATAGAAGGAGGTAATATAAGAGGACAGAAAGTAGGTGAAGCAGGAGAGCAATTAAGGCTGGAAGAAGAAAGGGGAGTCAGGGAAGACGAGCTAGTAGTAAGTAAGAAGAATTTTGGTTTGTTTATGGCAGAAGTAATTAACTGTACGGCTCAAACAGAAAAAAGAACAGAAAAGATTCAAATAATTGTGAAGGCAGCTAAAAGATTTCTAGGTATCAAAGGGCTCACATGGGAGAAAGTTAGGGATGGTCTAACTTTGGAGTCTCAGCAAAGTCAGGAATCATGGGTTGGTTACTAATCTGGATGATATTAATTCTGCTGTGGAATGCAAGGAGCCTTTTTGCTAATGGGTTGGAGTTCAAAGGATATATAAATCAAATGAAAATGAAACCGGATGTGATTTGTATCCAGGAATCTTGGCTAAAACCAGGAATTGAATTTGTTCTGAAGGGATACACGACAGTGAGAAGGGATAGAGAAGAAGGTAAAGGAGGGGGGTGTGTGACATTTATCAGAGGAGGAATGCCATATAGGAAAGTAGGAATAGGGGAAATAATGGAATATGTAGTGGTTGAAGTATGGGACCAAGGCAGGAAGCATGTTATAATAAATTTTTATAACCCATGCAAAAGATTAGAAATGAATGAATTGGAAAAAATAGAAGGTCAGGGTGATGAGAGAGTTATCTGGTGTGGGGATTTTAATGCACATAGTACTCTTTGGGGGGGGGGGCAGAAGTGGATGTAAATGGACAGGTAGTAGAAGCATTAATAGACGAAAGGGAATTAGTATGTCTCAACGATGGAGGTGGAACTAGGGTAAGTATCAATTCAGGATTAGAATCAGCATTAGATTTAACATTGGTGTCAGGAGTGTTAGGAGGAGTAACGGAATGGGAAGTTTTGAGAGAATGCACAGTGGGTAGCGATCATTATCCATTATTAATCACAATACTGGGGAGTGGAAATGGATAAGGGAACAAGAAGGGCGTGTCAGGGAGATGGATATATGAAAAGGCTAATTGGGCAGATTTTATGAGGGTAAGTGAAGAGGGATTGAGTATGATGGAAAAAACAGAAAGGAAAAGTATCGAGGAAACGAATAATAGCATAATCGCTATAATAAGGGGGGCAGCAGAGAAATATATACCAAAGGTTAAAGGAATTAGGAAATCGAAAATGGTTCCGTGGTGGAATGAAGATTGCAATGAAGCAATAGGAAAGAAAAGGAAAAAATATAGGAAACTACAAAGAACACATAATTTTCGAAATTTAATTGAGTACAAAGCGGCTCAGGCAGAGGTAAGGAGAGTGGCAAGGAAGGCAAAAAGAGATTGTTGGAGATCATTCTGTAATGAATTAGGGAGAAGTACTCCAGTAGAAGAGATATGGAATATGATTAAGAAAATGAGAGGAATAAGGAAAGAAACTGAAACACCAGTGCTTAAAATGGGAGAGAAGTTAGCAGTAACAGATAAAGAGAAGGCAATAATGTTTCAAGAGGAGTTTATAAAGGTTAATTCTTCTAGAAATTTGTGTGAAAAGAGGAAGAGAGTACAGGAAGATATGTTAAAAAGAAATCCAACAATAAAAGAAAGAAGGGAAACTATGGACAGTGTGTTAGGTGTTACTTTTGAAATGACCGAATTGAAGAGAGCAGTAAAAGGAATGAAAGAATCAGCACCTGGACAGGATGGAGTAAGTTCAAGAATGATAAAACATCTAAGTGAAAAGGCATTGGTTGTAATATTGGACTTTTTAAACAGGATATGGATGGAAGGGGTTTTACCTAAAAGCTGGAAAGAGGCAATTGTTATTCCTATAAGGAAACCAGGGAAGGATCATAGTATTCCAACAAACTATAGACCAATAGAGCTTACATCCCAAATATGTAAAATAATGGAGAAAATGATTACAGATAGATTAAAGTATTGTCTGGAAAAAGGAGATATCTCCAAATCAGAGCGGATTTAGGGGCGGACGAGGAACAATGGATCCAGTAATATGTTTGGAGTCAGATATTAGGAAGGCATTGGTTAATAAAGAGATGGTGGCAGCAGTGTTCTTTGACATCGAAAAGGCGTATGACATGGTGTGGAGAGAAGGGTTGCTTCTGAAATTGGAAAATATGGGGATAGGAGGGAGAATGTATAATTGGATTAAAGAATTTCTGGAAGACAGATCAATTAAGGTGAGAGTGGGAGAGAGCATATCATCAAAAGGGATGATAGAGAATGGCACTCCTCAGGGGAGTGTCATTAGTCCATTGCTTTTTATAATCATGATAAATGATGTGTTTACGAGAGTGGAGGAAAATATCTGCAGATCTTTATTTGCAGATGATGGAGCTCTGTGGTACAGAGGGAGGAATATGAAGTATGTTGAGCGTAAAATGCAAAAAGCATTACAAGAAGTTGAGAAATGGTCTGTTAAGTGGGGGTTTAAATTCTCAGTGGAAAAAACTCAGGTAATCTATTTCACTAATAAGAGAATAAGAGACGAGGAGATAAAATTAAAGTTATATAATCACAAATTAGAAAGGGTATCCAAAATAAGATTTCTTGGAATCTGGTTAGACAGCAGACTCACATGGAAAGGGCACATTGAGAAGATGGAGGATAAGTGTAAAAGAGTGTTGAATATAATGAGATGTGTATCGGGGCAAATATGGGGAGCAGACAGGCTGGCATTGAAAACAATTTACATTACATTAATCAGATCGGTAATGGACTATGGAAGCATAGTATATGGATCAGCAGCAAAACTCATCTAGATAAATTAGAGAGAATTCAAGCAAAGGCTTTAAGGATTTGTTGTGGGGCATATCCGTCCTCACCGGTTTCAGCATTGCAGGCAGAAGTAAGTGACATGCCTCTCAAGCTAAGACGACAACAGTTAACGGCAGTATATTGGGCAAACCTAATGGGACAGAAACAATCACATCCCACTTTAAGGGTACTACAGCAGTGTCGGGAGTATGAAAAAAGGAAGTGCACTAGTTTTGGGTGGGTGGTTGGAGATTTGGTAAAGGAGTTGAAAATAAAAGAGTTAAGTATTACTCCAAGAGTGGTTTTGTCAGCAGTCCCTTTGTGGAGTTTGCCTCAGCCTGCAGTGGATTTAAAGATGCTGGAACAGAGAAAAAAGGAAGGTCAGAGTGAATGGGAGGAAATCCAGGTTAGGGAATACCTGAGGTTAATGTATGGAAATATAACACAAGTATATACGGACGCATCAAAAAATCCAGATAATGAACAAGTAGGGGTAGCATTTGTCATACCAAAAATGCAAATAGCAAGAAAATTAAGGATTTCGAATAGGGTATCAGTGTTTTCAGGGGAGTTAATTGCAATAATAATGGCATTAAGAGGGATAAGCGAGGCAGGAATAAAGGAGGTGGTGGTATGTTCAGACTCAAGTTCCGCTCTTATGTGCATTAAAGCACAACAGTCAGACACTAGACAAGATTTAGTAGTGGACATTCTGCAAGAATTATATATGTTACAGCAAAAAAGGGTAAAGGTCATATTCATGTGGGTTCCAGCTCATGTGGGGGTGAAAGGGAACGAAGCAGCAGACAAGCTGGCAAAGCAGGCTATGCAGGACACAAGAATAGAAATGGAAATACCATACAGTAGATATGAAATAAAAGCTATAATTAAAAAACAAATAAATAAATATGGCAACATCAGTGGGAAACAGGACGTAAAGGAAGACATATGTAATATGTATAAAATTCAGCCAAAAGTGGGGGAAGTACTCAGGTGGAAGTAGAAGAGAGGAAAACATAATATCCAGACTAAGAATAGGACATACAGGACTTAAAACGATGCAATTAATATCCAAGCATCCGACAGGACGTTGTGAATGGTGTGGAGGAGATGAAACGGTAGAGCATGTAATTATGTATTGTGAGAAATATAAAGAAGAGAGAGAAAAGTTAATAGAAGAAGTTCAGAGTAAAGAGATTGGTAATATCTTGAGATACTTACTAAACCCAGTACAGAGTAACAACAGAGAAGTATTGTTTAAATATTTAGAGAACACCGGTTTAATTAATAGGATTTAAGGAAAGGAAATTTTGTTTTTATTATTATTATAATTTTTTTTTTTTTTTTTAACCAGAGGAGCTGAACACGCAGCGCTGGTTATAGCATATAAATTTACTAAGAGGGGAGAGAGAAGAAGATGGGGAAAGGGGTTAGAGTCTCTGGATCGAGTGCAAAGTAGGTGGCGGTAATGCGCGAAATTGGTGCCAATTGCCAAAAAAAGGGAAGAAGAAGAAGAAGAAGAAGAAGAAGACAATCTCCTGAACTCCAAACTGAATGTCAGAATGGGAAAGAAAGATGATTTAAGCAATTTTGAGCGTGGCATGGTTGTTGGTGCCAGACGGGCCGGTCTGAGTATATACCATAGACTGTAAAAAAATATGGACGTAGTGTCCGTGACGTCACCCATAGACTCCTCAATAGCGGTTTTGAAGCGCAAAGTGTGCAGAGCGGGCCGTCGCCATCTTGGCAGAGCGTCACCGCGCGACTCTCCCGGATAATCGAAAATGGGCAAAAAGGCGGGAGCTGATTGCTGAAGCCACGCCCACCTAGCGCGACGGCATTGTCAGCAGCGGCAATCCACCTGTCACTCAAGTGGCCACGCCCTTAATTATGCAGAATTTTAAGTCTTAATATAATTTAAACGGATGAGTTTTAAAAAAATTCACCCCCCTCACAGTTGTCATGAAGGGCAAAATTAGCAATATAGACCAAAATAATTTTTTGAACCAGGCTGTAAACATGTTTTTTTCTGCTGTAAAGTTGGGCATTTTAACATGGGGAGTCTATGGGATTGAAGTCGATGAATTGCAGTTTTTGTCACTTCCTTATTGGCTTCACGAGAGAGAGCGCGAGGTTGCCGCTCGGTGGTGGACGAAGTACACAAATCAAGTACTTGAGTAAAAGTACAGATACGTATAATAAAATATTACTCCAGTAAAAGTACTCCTTTTCAATTTTACTCAAGTGAAAGTACAAAAGTGCTCAATTTTTTATGTACTTAATTAAAAAAGTACTGAAAGATAGATGTTTGCAATTTTATATAGGCTACTTAATTTAATTTTATATTAGCACATATTTTTTTTATAATCCTACTGCTCAAAATACCTGGGATTTTTTCCGAAATAACCACTATATGGAGTCTAGATATATTTTTGTTGTTGATATGGACTACGTTGCCGAGAGTAATGTTCACTGTGAAGCTTACACTGTGATGTACCTGAGAGAAAGCAGAGTTGACCATCTGATTTTCACCAGTAAGAAAATATAATTATATTTTCATAATGATTTTTTCCTTCTCAAACCTTGTCTGTGGTGTAAAAACAGCCCTGGCCAAACGGGGTGCATCTCTTCCCACTTTGATAATTACTGTAGTTAGCATGTTCTGAACATCACATCCTTTCTTTTCTCCCCAGATGTAATATATATATATATATATATATATATATATATATATATATATATATATATATATATATATATAGGTGGTTGAATAAAAATATTTGGACATTATTTATAAAAATTACCTCAAGTTAGCACCAGCAAGCTTGTTAGCTAGACAGTTGGCATCAGCTAACAATATTTACTTATTTTCGGTACGGTTATGAATAAACATTCATGTCTGTCTACTCGTCTAGTTAATCCAAACAATATACATTACTGTTGATTAAGAATATAAAAAAAAGACGTCACATAGGATATGGTAGCATTTTAATAAAACTGTTAATATTACGGCAGCGGGGAATGTGAACATGCATGAGTTATTTGCGATCCGATTTAAAAGTTTATTTTGAAAAGACTCAGTTCGTTCATGATGAATCAGACACCACTTCTGCGTGTCGGAGCACGTGATATATTATAGGGAGTAACGATATGTTGTATGGAATGTAGTGAAGTTAAAAGTACGATCTTATGCTTTGGAATGTAGTGAAGTAAAAGTTACTAAAAATAAAACTACTCCAGTAAAGTACAGATACTTGAAAAATGGTCTTAAGTACAGTAACGAAGTAAAGCTCCGTTACTGTCCGCCACAGCACACACGACATATGACATCAAAGAGAGTATGCTTGCTTTTCGAATCGCTCTCGCAGTACTTTAATGTCATAAACCGATCAGTCTTGCAGTGTGCAGCGCCGGTTCAAGTCAAACAAGCCTAATTTCTTTTCTCTCACAATCTTTATAAAATATATGTAGGCTATATAGAAAAAAAAACAAAAAAAAAAAACAAGACCATCTAGTGGCAATGTGAAAGGAGTGTATCTACTAATGTCAGAGGGGTTAACCGCAGTTTAAAAAACAAAACAGCATGTCCCAATATAATAATACCCTACTAAAGCATGTTAGCAATATCAACTTATATAACTAGTAGCTAATGTTAGCATCTTACCTGCTGCACTGTCTGCTGCTTTCTCGTCGTCAGACCGATATCACTCCTTTCATTGGTGACTTTGTGTTTGAGGCCACAAATGTTACAAAGCTGTCATTAAGTTGAAGTTATCACACAGTCCTCGCTCACACTCACTCGCTCCATTTGGATTCATTACAGTGTGCTCCTTAGCACTGGGAGCTCCCTCAGACCTATCCTTGACTCATGCTTGGCGTTTTTTTAACCCAGACATCCAAGATTTCACCTGAAGTAATAGAAGTCTGACTTTGAAGTCGATTATTACCTATAGATTATAAAATTCTGGCCTCTGTATATGCAAATATTAAAATCTGATTTAAATTCAATAATTGCAGAAACTCAAACGGGTTTCATGAAAAACCGCCACATTAGCAATAACATAAGGCTCGTTTTAGACTTGCTTAACTATGCTGACAATGTTGACTCTGACGCCTTCGTTTTGTTTCTTGATTTTTACAAATCAAGACAAATCATGTTCGACTTAATCGAAAACCCCTTTTTAATACAAGCCATCAAGGCATTTGGTTTTGGAAGCCCTTTCATTGACATTGTCAGCATGTTCTACAAAGATATAAATAGTTCTGTTATAATTAATCAAAATACTTCTCCACGATTTCAGATTAATAGGGGGGTCAGGCAGGGTTGCAACATTTCTCCCTTTTTATTTATCTTAGTAACCGAACTACTAGCTATACACTTAGTAAAGGAAGTACATTTTGAAGGAATAAAGATTTTTGGAAAAGAATTAAAGATCTCACAGCTGGCGGACGACACCACCATTTTTTTGAACAACAAGGACCAGTTGAGCATTGTCTTTGAACTGGTGGAGAAATTCTCTTATGCGTCTAGTTTAAGGCTTAATCGATCCAAGTGTGAGCTGTTGCCACTTCATTGTTGTAGTGACTCTGCTATTGATAACATTCCAGTTAAACAGAATGTAAAATATTTAGGTATACATGTATGTAAAAATATTATAGTTAGACAGAACTTAAATTGTTCGAATAGGATACAGAAAACCAAATTAATATTCAACTGCTGGCTACAAAGAGACTTGTCCGTCTTAGGTAGAGTATTACTCTCCAAGGCCAAGGCCTTTCTCGCTTTGTTTACCCTTCTTTGTCTCTATTTGTAAAGGACTCAACTGCTAATCAAGTCAACAAGACTTTTTTAAATTTCATTTGGAAGAACAAGTCTCATAGGCTTAAAAAGAATGTTCTCTCTAACCCTAAATTAAAGGAGGTCTAGAGATTTTGGATTTTATAGATGTGGTCAACACATTCAAAATTAATTGGTTAAAAAGATGCATTCGAAATCCTGATTCTATTTTTTTTCTTTATTCTGAACTTTATTTTTAATAAACTGGGTGGGCTCTCGTTTCTTCTAAAGTGTAATTTTCTACCAAATAAACTACCTATCAAACTGTCCAACTTCCATCAACAGTCCCTCTTGGCCTGGAAATTATCCTTCAATCACAACTTCTCACCACACAAATCTCTCCTTTGGAGCAACAGCGACATTCTTATTAGGAATAAATCAGTATTCTTCCCTAAGTGGTTCGATAGAGGAATTAACCATGTACTCTGCATATTTGATGATTCTGGCACCATGCTCTCTTATGAACAGTTTATGGAAGCTCATGATTTCCCAATACCTTTTAAAGATTTTAAATCTATCACTGATGCCATCCCTATCGGAATCAGACAATTAATTAAAAATCATCTGAGCTATGGAAACAAAGATATCAGACAGCTTTCACTTATGCTGGATGGTGTAGAACTGTCTGATAAAAAAATGTAACAATAAGCATATTCGCCGACATTTGCAAAAGAGTAACTCCATTGCTCCAAGGGGGATGTTTTATTGGAATTCCTTAATAAGTGAAATAAATTGGAAAAAAACATGGTTGATTCCTCACAAATACTGTATCTCTAATAAAGCTAAAGAGGTCCACTTTAAACTTTTACATAACATTTACCCTACAAATTGTTTTGTTGCTAAGTTTCTAGACATTGACACATGCTGCAGCTTTTTTAAACAGGACACTGAAGCCATTCCTCATTTATTTTTTAATTGTCCAGTTACCAAAAGGTTTTGGGAAGATTTGGGTACTCACTTTCTCCAATCTCAAAATATAACTCACTCATTCACCCTGAAAGATATTATCTGTTACTTTTGTTTCCCACAAGATGGCACCCTGGAGTTTGTATTAAATTTTATAATCTTATATGCTAAGTTCTTTATACACAAGCAGAAATTTAATAAGTCTTCCTTATGTTTCAAACATTATATTTTGGAACTTAATATGCTTCTTAAATCACACAAGCTTGTAAAGAACAAGAAGAATGGAAAACTTTTGTATAAATATTATGACCTATTTCCCGAATCCTCTTAATATTCTTATTACTTTCCACCTCTATTAAGTATGTATGTTTTTTTTTTTCTTTGTCTCTGGTATGGTATGTCTGTATAAATGTTTGATTGTATATTGATGGTTTTACACGTTTGTACCCAATGTTACCTTCAATAAAAGATATATTAAAAAAAATAATAATAAAAAAAATAAAGTGGATACTTTTGGAGCAGAAAATAACACTTGTGTAAGTATAAACTTGCGTCGCACGTTCAGGCTGCTGTAAAGCACGATTTAATGTAACGTAAATAAAGCTTTAAGTGGCAGTTATAGGGCGTAGCAAGCTTTTCAAAAGTGCGGGGGATGGATGTGGTTTGTTTATAAACAATAAAAAACCATGAATACAGTGACAGAGGGGTACAAAATGCAGGGCTTAAAGTTCTTCCGGCTTTTCCGGCTTGCAGCGTTTGGCTGGGAAAAAAATAATCCTACATTAAAAAAAAAAAATCAGAAAAGGGGAGAAAAAACGCCCACACAAAGCTTTTTCTCTGGTGGTATAAATAATGTAACAATTTACTGTTTTTAAACATTAAAATAATATACACTTTTCTTTCATAGTTCTTCTACAGGCATGCAAACAATGTCATCATTTCTCACCTTTTTCTCCTCAACAGGTAGTTAACGTTACAATCAAACACAACAGGGGGGTATTCCAGAAAGCTTGGTTAACTTACCATTTGATAAACTATAACCTCTGGGTTGATTTACCCCAAACAGGCATACCATGAGTATGTCGGTTCCAAAACACCTGAGAAGAGTTAGTTTAATCAACCTCTGACTGGTTACCCAGAGTTAATGCGCGTGCACGGTGCATGTATAAAGACATTTTCATTTTTATTTTCGCCGATTTCACGAGTCACCATGGAAAATCAAAGCGAAAAAAAGAGAGCGGCGTATTTCACACAGGCAGAGTTGGAAGTTTTAATGCATGCTTATGAGGAGTTTAAGCCAATAATATTAAAAAGAAGCAATACAGCTGCATCGTCTAAAGCAAGAGAGGTGGCTTGGCAAAAAATAACGGACAGAGTAAATGCGAGTGTTTTAAATTACAAATTTGGTATTGGCTCCCGTTTTATTGAAATGCAAAATAATGAAGTATGACTTATACATCCTTTTGAATATGTTAAGTCACTATGAAAGCATTTACTTTTCCTGCCATTTATTTCTTTAGCTTGAAATAATAATGTTTATTTCTTATTTAATAAGGTGTAATCCTTCTTTAAGCCACAAGAACTTTAAGCCAAGTCAAAATGAAACACAAAAACATTATGCAAAAAGGTAATATTGGATTACACAATTACTGAACTATTATTATAACAGGATTTAGTATATTCATTCTGTCATGCAGCTAACAGAAAGAAGACTGAAGCCCGTCTAACTGGCGGGGGGGGGGGGGGGGGGGGGGGGGGCACCACCACCACCACCTCCCCTCACCCCATCTGAGGAGCTGGCTCTGTCCCTTAATAAAGGGCGACCAGTGGTTGCTGGCATTCCAGGGGGCAGTTCATCACACATACTATGCACCACAAGTGATGGTGAAAAAAGGGTGACATGTAAGTTAACCTCTATGATTTGTTTTCATTTTTTGTCCTGATAAATTACGATCTCTGTCACTTAAAGGCTTTTTGAACAAGATTAATTTTTTATGTAGGCTTATTTTATTTAACTGCATATGATGTATTATTTTCTTTGATAATATTGAGAATTTAACGGGTTGTGTGTTCTTATAGATACTGATGGATGGATTGTATTATTGGACTCTCCAGAAAGAACACAGTCTGTCACAGTTGTAAGTGATTTGTTGTCAGGTACTTTTAGTTTTTTTTTTTGCCAAATAATGTATACTTGAAAGAGAGGATCCAGGGCCCCTTGTCTCCAAAAATTTGATTGATGAGGGTCATAAAAGCCATCTGTTCTGGACACCTGTTTGTACACCCCCCTCCCCTCCCTGTACACCCTCCAGTGACCTTAATATGAACTTATGAGCCAAGGAGGAATTTCGGAGGGTGGGAGAAGTTGTGGGAAGCTATGTGCTTTTTTTAAACTTTGAAAAGGGGCGAAATCATGAAAATGGTGCAAGGGAAGATTTTATTAAGGTTTTAAATAAACAGTGTATTTCAAGAAACAGATTATAAACACATAGCAGCAATGGAAACAATGTGATGATCGTTTTCGTAGTTGGAAAAGTGTAAAAACGTTGTTAAAGTTGTTACAAATGAAATAAAACTAGGTTACTGGTTATTTATCTGATACAACCAAACGAGTCAAAACTATCAGATATGTTTTCGTTAAGCAATACGTGAAAAAGATGTGAGAGCTTGTAGCATTACAATTTAAAACTGGTGTTTTGTTACCAGTTAGAAAATAAAGAAAACTAGGTAATAGAGTTTTAGCATTTGTACCTTACCTCCAACTGAAAAAAAGAAACGAATGTAAAGCAATGTTATAAACCAAGAAAGTAGGCGTTTTGTCACGACGTTAGAGAAAATTTAAAACAAAAGAAAAAAGATGGTAGACATTACGTGGATCTAAAATAAAATACACCAGACCCCGTCTTTAAAACACCAGCACAAGATACTTGTCAAAACTATGTTGTACTTTACCACTAACTAAAATTTTACTGACAAGAGTTAAACAAAAAAAAAGATCTCCCAGCAAAGTGTTATGACGTCTCCGGTAACGTTAGCTCGACTCAAACAAAAAAAAAAAGAAGCGAACGTAAAGCAATGTTATAAACCAAGAAAGTAGGCGTTTGTCACATCGGGTGAAAAGTTAAAACAAAAGAAAAAAATAGGTAACTTAGGCATTTACGCGGATCTAAAAGAAAATAGCCTACATCAGACAAGATACTTGTCAAATCTATGCAGTACTTTACCACTAACTACAATTTTAAAAAGCGAGACTGTTAGACGAAAGAAAAAAAAAAGGATCCTCCGGCAGAGTTGTGAAGCGTCCGTAAAACAACCTCCCGGCACCGATGAACAGTTAGAATGAGGCTCGGGAATGCTCCAGAAAAAAAACCACGCCTCCAGCACTAGAGAGGGCCGGGCAGGAGGCGTGATAGCAGCATTAAATAGATTTAAATGTTACAATAATTAAACTAAGTAGTTTTTAATAAATAGACATCAGTCCTTAGTTAGTGAAAACTTTATATCCGTTTAAACATATGGTCAATTTTTACTTTTTAAATCATGTAGACCTATACGATTTTTATTTACTTTTAGGCTAGTCTTAAAAAAACAAACAAACAGAAAAAAAAAACATAGTTGAAAAAGCGTTATTTGTTTTTAATGTGTTAAGTTAATTACTTTAATCTATGACTAGTCTAAATTTAGACTATCTCCGTCGATATATTTTTTTATTTTTGTCAAGCTTAATTTCTCAAGCTATGTCAATTAACACACACACACACACACACACACACACACTTTCCTTCTGTCAAGCTTGTGTCGCGTTATCTAGTAAATAAACCAGACGTCATCTCGGTCATCTCAAGCACCGAAACCCGAATGTGTCGGTGTCTGTGTGATTACAGGCGTCTACATATCAGTTAGACATCAAGCGGTTGTAAAAACATCTAACAGGTTTTGAAATGCTTGTAACTGGCTTGTGAAACTAACTAATTGCAAAGGGTGTTTTATATATATATAAAACACACACACACACATACTTTCCTTCCCCCATGCTTATTCTGTGAAACATTTCTATAGCCACATCTTTATTTAACAAAATCTAAAATGAGATCTGATTTATTGCTATATTAAATGGTTCTGTAAGTTGTAATCTTTCGTTGTCATATCTTTTACATTTTATTAAAATAGGTTCAACTGTTTCACAATATCACATTTAACACAAAGTCCAGACACATGTTTTTCCTCTTATAAATAATGACTGATTAAGTGCAATGTGTCCAATTCTATGGCGAGATCTTCTCTTCTATTCCCAAAAATTCTCCATTCATTTCCAACCGGTCTTTGAATATTATATAAATGCTGGCCTTTATTCTAACCAACCCATTTAATTTGACACGTATCTTTTTATTTTTATTTATTTTTAATTAGACCTTTTTATTTCTAATTTACTCATTGGAGTATTAAATAAGATGTCTGACATTTTAATGGTCCACTTTTATCTGGTCCACTACTTTCATTAACTATATGTGTGGGTATCCATACAAAATAAATCTTTGTTATTGCTTGTATTCTGAACAAACTCTGTAAAATGCCTGACAAAATGCTTTGTCTAGTAGAAGCTTCACCACTCTTTAAACTTGATAGTACTGAAAATGAGTCTGAACATATGACTACTTTAATGTGTTCAACCCCACTGAAGAGACAAAAATATGACAATCATTTCTGTAGTATAAACGGACGGATGATTAGATGTTCTTTCTGGTATTCTATGCTCTTTATTTTTAATCTAAACAAAAGACCGTGATGTTTTATTTTATTTTAATAAGCCACTCACACTTACTAACTTCTTATTAACTTATTAACTTCTGGCACGAAATTCTAGATTCATAAATATATGTTTTTCAAAATTCCCCCACGTTTAGTGGCGTTTAAAGTGGAATTTGTGATGTATTTGGGGACGTTAAAAGGCATGAAAAGTCCCAAACCAAGACTTTTGTATTCTTCATTAGAGGACTTTGGTTTCTTAATGTGAAAATCTGTTACACCCCACTACATTTTCTTTATCATTATATTTTTCTTTTTTCTTAAGTGTTGTTTTATTTATTTTACATTTATTTTGTTTTATGATGTACAGAGTCTGAACAAAAATTGAGTGTAATCTCAGACCGTATTTGTAAATCTACCAGTAATGGACGTCTTTATGTTTTTAATGTTTAAAGCATCGAATAAAATATAAAAAACACACACTAACACTTCCCCAACCACCCTAATAACGTTGGTCGCAAAGGTTTAAATGTATGTTAAAAGAATTAAACAAAGAAATGTTTTTAATAACAACACATCAGTTCTCATTCGATGAAAACATTCTACCTGGTTTTAATATTAGACCGATGTTTTAACTATAAAATTAGGTTTACATATACGATTTAATTTTTTAATCTCAACAAAATTCCTTGTTGGAAAAAGTGTTGTTTTATTTAATTTTAATAAGTCACTCACACATACTTTAGTAGTCTAAACCCTTGAATATGTCTTTTATGTTGTCAATATTAACTTCTATCATTGCTATATCGTTGCTATATCAATTAAAACATGCGTTTAGGCAAACACAAATATTAAACAGGAATGAATGTGATATGTCAAGATGGGCTTTTCTTGCCAAAGAAACTTTTACAACATTACAGGAAAGGCTAAATATTTCATCTCTAGTAGTGCGTAGAAACGCGTCTGGTGTCTTTGTTTTAACTTTTACGACCATGTCAGACTTTAAAACATCTAAAGGTTTTTGGGGGGCGGGGGGGGGGGGGGGGGGGCTTGCAACTCAACTGTAATCTAATTAGTTTTCCGGGGGTTCTGGTGTTTTCCGTGATCAAAGGGTGACAATTTCAACTTTATGGGTTAGACCTGGATAGTAAGTTTAGCTGAAAGTTCATCTACTGGTCAAAAGGATGTGAAATCTTTTAACAAGTCAGACCATAGAAAAATGTAGTTTAATTCGAATTAATTTAGTTTATTTTAGTTACATTTATAATTTTATTAACCCCTAGATCTTTCAACCTCAACATAGACGTACTGAGAATGCAAACAAGTACACAAACACAACCATACAATCATAAACACACACACACACACACACACACGCACACACACACAGATACAAATGTAGACATACAGAAAACATGAACATGTAACCAAACAAATACAAATATACACTCAAACAGGTACATAAATACACAAACAAACAAACAAAATAGGTCACAAACACGAAAATACCTATATTAGATTGAAAATGAGTTGTCATAAGTTTTCTTTGAAACCAAAAGTGTTTGTTGCGACAAATGTCTCACAGAACTTTATACAATAGATTAGATGGCCTTTATCACTTTCCAAATGGGGTTGTTAACCATGATGTTTTTTAAAATAGATTAAAAAGTATTATTTTTTAGCTTTCATGTAGGATTCATGTCAGCACTCAAATGTTTTTAGCAAGAGTCCAGAGACAGATGAAAATAGATGCGTGAAGAAAAAAAATGTAAGAGGTTTTTAATGACAGACTAGTTGGTTTAGATTGTTTAAAACAATTGAGTTTATGCATTTCTCTTGAATGTGTGTACGGTAACTGTTGTATACATGAAGCAGAAGAAATACATAAACGCATTGTGATTGATGTTAAACAATAAAAAATATATTATTTATATATCATAACTTACTTTCTTTTCAAAACACAATAAACATTCTTATGACTTTTTAACTGCGAACAACCGGTTTGGTTGGAAAATAAAAAATAAATAAAAACATATTAGGTTTCTTAGTTAGATTGCTTATAGTTTGTAGTAAAATCACATATATAAGCTAAAACATTTTTCTTTCAAACCACGCCGTTTTCACACACATTCCTCACAAAACTGCCAACAAACACCTTAAGTTTTGGTTTTAACGTTTAGCTGTAACTGAGACCTTGGGGGGAATTATTTTACGCACAGTTTTGGGGAAGTTACTATGAACTTTGCAATAGGTTATAGATCACAAATGAACCTATTTAAAATCTAAAAGGTTGCGCAACTATATAAATTTCTTTTAAAAAAGTAATGTAACTGATGACATTTGATTACATGTTTATGACTTGTAATGTTTTTAACCGTTAATCTTTTGAAACGTGTAAACAGGACGGGGTTAACAGTGCTCAACAACTAATGACCATCAGACTTTTCAAAATCCTTCATCACTTAAATTAGGATTGTGATCGTGATTTCATTTTAAAGCACAACCACCACAAAATCAGATTTGCTTGGAGATTAAATACATAGAGTAGTTAGAGTTAGTTAAGGTGGTTTACGAAATATATTAATTAAATCTGTACGTGTGTGAAAAAATATTCAGATGTAACATTTTCATAATTAACCGCAATTTAATTATTTTTCTGTGACTGTAACTGATTACATTTTATTTTTGTAATCAAATGATATAATTTAGCTATATGTAACTAGTTGATCCCTAACACTGATTATGCATTCTGACAATAATAGATTGTGAAAGTGTTCATTATCCTCTTTAACTTTAAAAATGCGGACAGTGTCGCTTAACACTAGTTTGGCAAACAAGGGTTTGCTCTTAAAACAACCACCAGACCCCCGACTTGAAAGCACCGTGACAAGTATAGCCATTGCAGAAATGTATTATAGAGATGTAGTAAGATAAACTCTGGATGCACGATTGACATGTTTACCATATTATTACAAGGCCCTGCTTACCTAGTTTTATAATGAAATATGTCTGTAAAATAAACAAACATACACACAATCTCCAGAACGGGGGGTCTGATGATGGGTCTTCATCATTTCCTGATGAAGACAGACTGGATATTCAGACCACAGCAGCAGGACACGAATGTCTTTTTCTAAAGATAAAGACAATTATTTGGTTTCAGGACACACGCATCCTAATGGCTCACAAGATAACATAACAACGGTTGCTCCATTACAGCATAGCCAACCCTATTTTAGCCTGTTTTAGCACATGTACAGTATATCGTATTATTCTTGAATATAGTCGTTTAGTCTAAATATGTGTTAACAGTTATTTATGGTTATTATATGTATTATATGTTTTTGTTTTACAAAGGGGTTCAATTTAATACATTTAACTAATACCTCATTCAAGCTATGTAGATCTTCAGGTCAGGGAACTACAATACCCATCATACACCTTTGCAAATCTCTTTTTTGTGATCTGTTTTACTGATGCAAAGTCCGATTCACTTCTGAAAATGATTCATTTGGACAGTTTGGTTCAATGAACCGATTCATAGGGACCTTAAGTCATTTTCGCAGTTATGTCAGTACACATTTTTCTTTCTTCTAACAACTCAAGAGTCATTTTATTTCCGTGAATCATCTAAATAAATGTATTGTGTGAACACATATTGGTGATCATTATCATCTGTTCATTTAAGTTAATGCTGAATCATCTAAATAAAGTTAACTGTGTGAACACATATTGGTGGTTATTGTATTTTGTTCATTTAAGTTAGTGATGTTTGTGTTCGCAGTTTTAGGCACAGTGCCTCTGTCATTTGTGTAGCTTAAACATCGGTTTTTAGTCAGTTACAAAGGTGTCAGGCATTAAATTTTTGTATTTTTAACTAACCTAATTATGACAGAGTTACAGATTTCAGGTGTTTTTGGTGAGTGTAAGCGGTGAAAACGTAAATGTGACCGTCGAGTAACGTTAGCTACTCAAACGAAGACAAATTGTGTAAGTGTTCATTAAGATGTCGAAATGAAAATAAGCGTACAAATATCCATAATGACAGTAAGTACAATATACCCTAAAGACACAATAGCCCCTGCTAAGTACACCCAAAATTTGTTAGAGTGGTGAGATATTTACGTTTACATTTATTCATTTAGCAGACGCTTTTATCCAAAGCGACTTACAGATGAGGACGGTGGAAGCAATCAAAACAACAAAAAGAGCAATGATATATAAGTGCTATAACAAGTCTCAGTTAGGTTAACAAAGTACACAAAGCATGGGCTTTTAAATAATATAATAAATAAAAAGAAAACAGATTGAATAAAAAAGAATAGAGCAAGTTAGAGAACTTTACACACACACACACACACACACACACACACACACACACACACACACACACACACACACACACACACACACACACACACACACACACATATAAATAGATATAAACCGCAATGTTTTTCATAGCGTTACACTTTGAAACCAGAACGATATGTTTCCATGATTTTGTTTGCTCTTTCTGTTTGAATCTGTTTACCGTAGTTTTCACCATCCTAATTGCAATGGTTTGGTCTTGCGCTTAGGGCCTATACGACTCGTTTTCCCAGTTTTTGGTCTCGTGTAAGTGGGTCTCTTTGTTCATACCAAGCAATATTTCTGTGAATTTGGGTATTAAAATATTGCTTTAAACATCGTCTTCATTCGAGACGTTTACTTAACATCATTATATTATCCTAGTTTATATCAGATATAAGATATGTTGCTTATTATTATTGAATTGTTAACAAACAAACCAAAAAGTTTCTGAACTCAGAGAACAGAATAGCGAGTGAAGTGGATCAATCTTTTATTTCAACACTATATTGTTGAATATACATCGATGTAGTGAAGAAAATGATCAAATTGTCATTAAAAACAAACATGACATTACAGGGAATCTAACCAGAATAGAAAATCTCTGCAGATTAACATGTTTTGCTCCAATATAAAATCAACCAACAATGCAACAATTTCACAGGTCATAGAATCATAATTTTTGGAAGCCAACAGCACACATTGATCTGTTACAGATGTACACAGATAGAGAACGTCATTAACGCCCATCTCATCTTCACATTCAGACATCGCTTCCAGAATTTTACGTGCAGAAACATGCACCGGGTCCCTCCCAGTTAAAAATATACTCGTCAAATCAGGCCATGTATATTTCAGACTTCTTACAAGTTTCATTTGGCTACTGAGATTTTTTTCCCGCTTGCTATCGCCCGTACAATCGTGATTTGGGTCGCATTCCGCCGTGATGATCTTTTGCATCAGACCGATCATCTGTTCTCTGTAGTGTAGTTTAAAAACAGGGTCGATAATGTCTTTTATCTTTTATAATGTCTCAACAGCGCAGCTCCATTTACCCTCCATGGGTCTTTGTGCAGCGTCAGACGACTTTTTCAGAATTCGATTCTTTCCAAGGCATAAACTTTGGCCCTAATTGATATAGAACTTTGTCGCCGAATGCGGATGTAATGTTTTAATTTGAGACTTGTTATAACACTTATATACCATTGCTCTTTTTGTTGTTTTGATTGCTTCCACCGTCCTCATCTGTAAGTCGCTTTGGATAAAAGCGTCTGCTAAATGAATAAATGTAAACGTAAATATCTCACCACTCTAACAAATTTTGGGTGTACTTAGCAGGGGCTATTGTGTCTTTAGGGTATATTGTACTTACTGTCATTATGGATATTTGTACGCTTATTTTCATTTCGACATCTTAATGAACACTTACACAATTTGTCTTCGTTTGAGTAGCTAACGTTACTCGACGGTCACATTTAAGTTTTCACCGCTTACACTCACCAAAAACACCTGAAATCTGTAACTCTGTCATAATTAGGTTAGTTAAAAATACAAAAATTTAATGCCTGACACCTTTGTAACTGACTAAAAACCGATGTTTAAGCTACACAAATGACAGAGGCACTGTGCCTAAAACTGCGAACACAAACATCACTAACTTAAATGAACAAAATACAATAACCACCAATATGTGTTCACACAGTTAACTTTATTTAGATGATTCAGCATTAACTTAAATGAACAGATAATAATGATCACCAATATGTGTTCACACAATACATTTATTTAGATGATTCACGGAAATAAAATGACTCTTGAGTTGTTAGAAGAAAGAAAAATGTGTACTGACATAACTGCGAAAATGACTTAAGGGCCCTATGAATCGGTTCATTGAACCAAACTGTCCAAATGAATCATTTTCAGAAGTGAATCGGACTTTGCCTCAGTAAAACAGATCACAAAAAAGAGATTTGCAAAGGTGTATGATGGGTATTGTAGTTCCCTGACCTGAAGATCTACATAGCTTGAATGAGGTATTAGTTAAATGTATTAAATTGAACCCCTTTGTAAAACAAAAACATATAATACATATAATAACCATAAATAACTGTTAACACATATTTAGACTAAACGACTATATTCAAGAATAATACGATATACTGTACATGTGCTAAAACAGGCTAAAATAGGGTTGGCTATGCTGTAATGGAGCAACCGTTGTTATGTTATCTTGTGAGCCATTAGGATGCGTGTGTCCTGAAACCAAATAATTGTCTTTATCTTTAGAAAAAGACATTCGTGTCCTGCTGCTGTGGTCTGAATATCCAGTCTGTCTTCATCAGGAAATGATGAAGACCCATCATCAGACCCCCCGTTCTGGAGATTGTGTGTATGTTTGTTTATTTTACAGACATATTTCATTATAAAACTAGGTAAGCAGGGCCTTGTAATAATATGGTAAACATGTCAATCGTGCATCCAGAGTTTATCTTACTACATCTCTATAATACATTTCTGCAATGGCTATACTTGTCACGGTGCTTTCAAGTCGGGGGTCTGGTGGTTGTTTTAAGAGCAAACCCTTGTTTGCCAAACTAGTGTTAAGCGACACTGTCCGCATTTTTAAAGTTAAAGAGGATAATGAACACTTTCACAATCTATTATTGTCAGAATGCATAATCAGTGTTAGGGATCAACTAGTTACATATAGCTAAATTATATCATTTGATTACAAAAATAAAATGTAATCAGTTACAGTCACAGAAAAATAATTAAATTGCAGTTAATTATGAAAATGTTACATCTGAATATTTTTTCACACACGTACAGATTTAATTAATATATTTCGTAAACCACCTTAACTAACTCTAACTACTCTATGTATTTAATCTCCAAGCAAATCTGATTTTGTGGTGGTTGTGCTTTAAAATGAAATCACGATCACAATCCTAATTTAAGTGATGAAGGATTTTGAAAAGTCTGATGGTCATTAGTTGTTGAGCACTGTTAACCCCGTCCTGTTTACACGTTTCAAAAGATTAACGGTTAAAAACATTACAAGTCATAAACATGTAATCAAATGTCATCAGTTACATTACTTTTTTAAAAGAAATTTATATAGTTGCGCAACCTTTTAGATTTTAAATAGGTTCATTTGTGATCTATAACCTATTGCAAAGTTCATAGTAACTTCCCCAAAACTGTGCGTAAAATAATTCCCCCCAAGGTCTCAGTTACAGCTAAACGTTAAAACCAAAACTTAAGGTCTTTGTTGGCAGTTTTGTGAGGAATGTGTGTGAAAACGGCGTGGTTTGAAAGAAAAATGTTTTAGCTTATATATGTGATTTTACTACAAACTATAAGCAATCTAACTAAGAAACCTAATATGTTTTTATTTATTTTTTATTTTCCAACCAAACCGGTTGTTCGCAGTTAAAAAGTCATAAGAATGTTTATTGTGTTTTGAAAAGAAAGTAAGTTATGATATATAAATAATATATTTTTTATTGTTTAACATCAATCACAATGCGTTTATGTATTTCTTCTGCTTCATGTATACAACAGTTACCGTACACACATTCAAGAGAAATGCATAAACTCAATTGTTTTAAACAATCTAAACCAACTAGTCTGTCATTAAAAACCTCTTACATTTTTTTTCTTCACGCATCTATTTTCATCTGTCTCTGGACTCTTGCTAAAAACATTTGAGTGCTGACATGAATCCTACATGAAAGCTAAAAAATAATACTTTTTAATCTATTTTAAAAAACATCATGGTTAACAACCCCATTTGAAAAGTGATAAAGGCCATCTAATCTATTGTATAAAGTTCTGTGAGACATTTGTCGCAACAAACACTTTTGGTTTCAAAGAAAACTTATGACAACTCATTTTCAATCTAATATAGGTATTTTCGTGTTTGTGACCTATTTTGTTTGTTTGTTTGTGTATTTATGTACCTGTTTGAGTGTATATTTGTATTTGTTTGGTTACATGTTCATGTTTTCTGTATGTCTACATTTGTATCTGTGTGTGTGTGTGTGTGTGTGTGTGTGTGTGTTTATGATTGTATGGTTGTGTTTGTGTACTTGTTTGCATTCTCAGTACGTCTATGTTGAGGTTGAAAGATCTAGGGGTTAATAAAATTATAAATGTAACTAAAATAACATAAAAGACGTATTCAAGGGTTTAGACTACTAAAGTATGTGTGAGTGACTTATTAAAATTAAATAAAACAACACTTTTTCCAACAAGGAATTTTGTTGAGATTAAAAAATTAAATCGTATATGTAAACCTAATTTCATAGTTAAAACATCGGTCTAATATTAAAACCAGGTAGAATGTTTTCATCGAATGAGAACTGATGTGTTGTTATTAAAAACATTTCTTTGTTTAATTCTTTTAACATACATTTAAACCTTTGCGACCAACGTTATTAGGGTGGTTGGGGAAGTGTTAGTGTGTGTTTTTTATATTTTATTCGATGCTTTAAACATTAAAAACATAAAGACGTCCATTACTGGTAGATTTACAAATACGGTCTGAGATTACACTCAATTTTTGTTCACACTCTGTACATCATAAAACAAAATAAATGTAAAATAAATAAAACAACACTTAAGAAAAAAAAAATATAATGATAAAGAAAATGTAGTGGGGTGTAACAGATTTTCACATTAAGAAACCAAAGTCCTCTAATGAAGAATACAAAAGTCTTGGTTTGGGACTTTTCATGCCTTTTAACGTCCCCAAATACATCACAAATTCCACTTTAAACGCCACTAAACGTGGGGGAATTTTGAAAAACATATATTTATGAATCTAGAATTTCGTGCCAGAAGTTAATAAGTTAATAAGAAGTTAGTAAGTGTGAGTGGCTTATTAAAATAAAATAAAACATCAAGGTCTTTTGTTTAGATTAAAAATAAAGAGCATAGAATACCAGAAAGAACATCTAATCATCCGTCCGTTTATACTACAGAAATGATTGTCATATTTTTGTCTCTTCAGTGGGGTTGAACACATTAAAGTAGTCATATGTTCAGACTCATTTTCAGTACTATCAAGTTTAAAGAGTGGTGAAGCTTCTACTAGACAAAGCATTTTGTCAGGCATTTTACAGAGTTTGTTCAGAATACAAGCAATAACAAAGATTTATTTTGTATGGATACCCACACATATAGTTAATGAAAGTAGTGGACCAGATAAAAGTGGACCATTAAAATGTCAGACATCTTATTTAATACTCCAATGAGTAAATTAGATTAAAAATAAATAAAAATAAAAAGATACGTGTCAATTAAATGGGTTGGTTAGAATAAAGGCCAGCATTTATATAATATTCAAAGACCGGTTGGAAATGAATGGAGAATTTTTGGGAATAGAAGAGAAGATCTCGCCATAGAATTGGACACATTGCACTTAATCAGTCATTATTTATAAGAGGAAAAACATGTGTCTGGACTTTGTGTTAAATGTGATATTGTGAAACAGTTGAACCTATTTTAATAAAATGTAAAAGATATGACAACGAAAGATTACAACTTACAGAAGCATTTAATATAGCAATAAATCAGATCTCATTTTAGATTTTGTTAAATAAAGATGTGGCTATAGAAATGTTTCACAGAATAAGCATGGGGGAAGGAAAGTATGTGTGTGTGTGTGTGTGTGTGTGTGTGTTTTATAAAACACCCTTTGAAATTAGTTAGTTTCACAAGCCAGTTACAAGCATTTCAAAACCTGTTAGATGTTTTTACAACCGCTTGATGTCTAACTGATATGTAGACGCCTGTAATCACACAGACACCGACACATTCGGGTTTCGGTGCTTGAGATGACCGAGATGACGTCTGGTTTATTTACTAGATAACGCGACACAAGCTTGACAGAAGGAAAGTGTGTGTGTGTGTGTGTGTGTGTGTGTGTTAATTGACATAGCTTGAGAAATTAAGCTTGACAAAAATAAAAAAATATATCGACGGAGATAGTCTAAATTTAGACTAGTCGTAGATTAAAGCAATTAACTTAACACATTAAAAACAAATAACGCTTTTTCAACTATGTTTTTTTTTTTTTGTTTGTTTGTTTTTTTAAGACTAGCCTAAAAGTAAATAAAAATCGTATAGGTCTACATCATTTAAAAAGTAAAAATTGACCATATGTTTAAACGGATATAAAGTTATTAAGGACTGATGTCTATTTATTAAAAACTACTTAGTTTAATTATTGTAACATTTAAATCTATTTAATGCTGCTATCACGCCTCCTGCCCGGCCCTCTCTAGCGCTGGAGGCGTGGTTTTTTTTCTGGAGCATTCCCGAGCCTCATTCTAACTGTTCATCGGTGCCGGGAGGTTGTTTTACGGACGCTTCACAACTCTGCCGGAGGATCTTTTTTTTTTTTTTCTTTCGTCTAACAGTCTCGCTTTTTAAAATTGTAGTTAGTGGTAAAGTACTGCATAGATTTGACAAGTATCTTGTCTGATGTAGGCTATTTTCTTTTAGATCCGCGTAAATGCCTAAGTTACCTATTTTTTTCTTTTGTTTTAACTTTTCACCCGACGTGACAAACGTCTACTTTCTTGGTTTATAACATTGCTTTACGTTCGCTTCTTATTTTTTTTTCTTTTTTTTTTTGTTTGAGTCGAGCTAACGTTACCGGAGACGTCATAACACTTTGCTGTGAGATCTTTCTTTTGTTTAACTCTTGTCAGTAAAATTTTAGTTAGTGGTAAAGTACAACATAGTTTTGACAAGTATCTTGTGCTGGTGTTTTAAAGACGGGGTCTGGTGTATTTTATTTTAGATCCACGTAATGTCTACCATCTTTTTTCTTTTGTTTTAAATTTTCTCTAACCTCGTGACAAAACGCCTACTTTTCTGGTTTGTATCGCTGCTTTACATTCGTTTCTTTTTTTCAGTTGGAGGTAAGGTACAAATGCTAAAACTCTATTACCTAGTTTTCTTTATTTTCTAACTGGTAACAAAACACCAGTTTTAAATTGTAATGCTACAAGCTCTCACATCTTTTTCACGTATTGCTTAACGAAAACATATCTGATAGTTTTGACTCGTTTGGTTGTATCAGATAAATAACCAGTAACCTAGTTTTATTTCATTTGTAACAACTTTAACAACGTTTTTACACTTTTCCAACTACGAAAACGATCATCACATTGTTTCCATTGCTGCTATGTGTTTATAATCTGTTTCTTGAAATACACTGTTTATTTAAAACCTTAATAAAATCTTCCCTTGCACCATTTTCATGATTTCGCCCCTTTTCAAAGTTTAAAAAAAGCACATAGCTTCCCACAACTTCTCCCACCCTCCGAAATTCCTCCTTGGCTCATAAGTTCATATTAAGGTCACTGGAGGGTGTACAGGGAGGGGAGGGGGGTGTACAAACAGGTGTCCAGAACAGATGGCTTTTATGACCCTCATCAATCAAATTTTTGGAGACAAGGGGCCCTGGATCCTCTCTCTTGAATATTTGTCTTGTAGGATGAAGATGATGATGACAATGAAGAGACCACATCTGCTGTGACAGAAGTGGACAATGCTGGTAGATCCACTGAGGTATGATGCATACCATTAAAGAAGCAAACAATCTTAGCAGGGTAAGAACTTGTGTCCATATTTGAATTTTATTGTCTGACCAAACAATCTCATTTATTACATTTTTCCACCTTAGTTGCCAGCAAACGAGCTGTATAAGGTCCATCTTCAAAAACAAATAAGAAAAAGTGACATGGAGATGGACCTTATACAGCTTCAAATGGAAGAGAAAAGGCTCCTCATTAAAAAAGCAGCACTTGAAATATAATTACTTGAGAATCGCCTTAAGGTGAGAACTTGTCTGAATATTAATCTGTTGCATGTTAAAAGTGGTCTGTCTGTCTGTCTGTATCTATCTGTGTAAAGCAATATAAAAAAACATTTTAATGAATTGTACTTTTATTGTTTTTCAGGAAATGAAGAAATAAACTGCCTGGCAGACCAGTGCAAAAAAAACTAAAAGTAATTTTGACAAATCCTGTCTCTCAAAAGTCTTCCGTCTCTGTTGGCCTCTAAAATCTGTCGGTGTTCCTCTGGGCCATCTTCCTCAATACAAGGAGGGTGGCTCTCTCCTCTTATAGTGGCAATAATGTGAAGCACAACACAAGCCACAATAATGTCGCATGCCCTCTCTGGACTAACCCGGAGCCCACGCAGACACTGAAACCGAGATTTGAGGATCCCTATAGTCATCTCCACCTTGGCCCGTGTTCGGCTGTGAGCCAGGTTAAACCGTGTCTGTGGTCCAGGCTTCGGTTCAGGGTAGGGTGTCATTAAATAGGGCAGACAAGGGTATCCTCTGTCCCCCAGCAAGTAACCATTGTACTGTCCTGTAATGATTGAAGTGTACAACACAAATATAGAAAAAACGAAAAAACTAAAATTGTATAAAGCAAATCATACCCTGCTGAAATGTCTGGCATAATGATGAATCGCGGAAAATTCTGGCATCATGCACAGATCCTGGCCATTTTGCCTCGACATTGGTGATGATTTGGGTTGCCTCACATATTACCTATAGTTAGTGGAAAAAGTAATGACTTTGATGATTTTAAGAAGGGGAAAAAATTAAGTTGTTACCTGCACATTGACACTTTGAATAGATTTCCTATTAGCATAGTCTCCCTCATTTACTGATGGAGCTTTAATAGGAATGTGAGTGCCATCAATGCACCCAATTACATTTGGAAACCCTGAAACAGAAAGTTATGGAAGTATGAAGTGTGTGAATAATGAATACATGTATAGATATTAATAATATGACTAAATATTAAATATGCGTCATATATTTTACTACAAAGGACAAACCTGCCACTCTGTGGAATTCGTCTTTAATAACAAGCAGAGGGTTAATGGCCAGGGAACTGTACAAACGTGGGTAACAACTGTTTAAGTGCCAGACACACTGTACGAACGCCTCTACACACAGTTGCCTTTCCCACATGCTCTGAATCGCCCACACTGTACAAAAAATGGCCAGACGCAAAAAACCTAAGTGCTATGCACAGAATGTTTTCTGTGCTAAGCGCATAGCCGCGGTTTGTCACATTTGCGATATAGGGTTTTAAAAGACGTGTTAAATAAACTAATGAATCTTTTGAAAAACGATAACGCTCGTTTAAATATTCATTAGGGTATGCAAACACATCAATACGCGGTCTTATAGCCCTCTCCCGACGAAAAAAACCTCGTATAATTTGTGCTTCTACGTCCACAGGATCCTCGTCAAAAGGGCACGCCATGCTCACCAACCTTCTGAAACGAAGTTACACTGAAACATAACCTGCTCTCGAGCAGGTTATCTTCAGAGAATCAGTTGCTATGGTTACATACATACCCAGAAAGTTACCTGTTTTTGGAACCGAACGTTGAGGTTATCCACGAACTGACCCTTAAACATACCCAGATATGTCACATAACCTGCTTTCTGGAATACCCCCCAGGTATGTTAAGTATCCACAAAAGTATTCAGCTAATCAACAAACAATGCTCAAAATATCAAAATCAGTTGCACTGGCAATGAACCCATAAATACACTGCTTAATAATGGCAGTTTGTCCCCCCCTCCTCGTCAATTCTCTGCCTTCTTCATCACAGTAATGTTATACATTGCATGCCACATAACGTTACATAACCGAATTTAGCTAACTTAGCTGCTGAACAATATCCCAATAATAGCAATTAGCATTAGTCTAAAAAACGAAATATAAAACGAAAACACTCGACATGTCAACAAAACGATAACGGAACATCTTCCCAAACACATATCAAGCTTATTTAAAAACTTCTAAAGCGTAAACACTCATTCAAAGAACCTGGAAAAGGGAGATGTAAATAACCATAAAACCGCCTCCTCAGCACGAGCTTACCGATAACACCCCATGAGAGGCGGGACTTAAGGCAGAACAGCCAATCATCAGCCGGTCACACTCAAAGCCGGTGTCATGTTTGAGAGGGAGGGAGAGAGGAGGCAGCCGCAGCGAGCGCAGGCAGAGCGGCCAGAGAACGGAGGAGCGACTGTAGTAAGGCGTTTGTGCAAAACTGCGGAAAAACTGCAGAAAACGTGCGGGTGTTGAACCCTCTCACCGGGAAAAGTTTGGGTGTTTTATCCCCCACGGGTGCAACGCCCCTGGTTAACGGTACAGGTAACGTTAATCTCTAATAAAACAATACGCTCAAGTTTTGCTAAAAGTTAAAGTGGCAGCCATCGAACCGTCACTTTCACTCTCATGTTATCATTCACTTGTAGGCTATAATCTGTTGTTCATGTGCTTCGTGTTGTGGTTTGCATTGGAACTATGCTTGTAATTTGATCATTGTAAGGGAAATACACACTCTCTAACTCGGACTGAAGACCAAAGAAGGAAGGACAGGATACTACGGTGCCCGAGAGGTGACATGGTCCAATAGTTTGTTCCTGCACAACCGGAGGCTGCAGATTCAGGACCGCAGATCTAGGACCCTAGTTTTTCGTGACAGCGCCACCTACCGTACTGGACGATATAGCGATGGCTGGACCGCAGTTCTAGTACCCTTTTGGTTTAGTTTGCAGTCACGTTCAGTAGCGTAGCCAGGAATCACAAAGTAGGTGGCCTCAGAGAAAATCAGGTGGGCACAGCCTAAAATGCATCTGTTATCAAAATAGGCCAACACAACTACAGTACACCTGCTTCTTGAATACACCACAGTTTAATGAGAGCACAAGCATGTATCATGTCATCATAAGCAGTGTTAAGAACATAACGATAAGCATTTCCACTGCGCGCGGCCACACCACACACACACGCGCATCTTACAGATGCAAAAAACACCATCATTAAATCAGCAGGACAGTAGTGGACAGTGTGTAAAAACAATGCTTGGTCTGGCTCAGCGGCCACATAAACCACGTTATATAACAACATTAACTAGGCAACTAGTGTACATAGTAAACGTAGATTGGCTTACTTTTGATGCGCTTATAACAGGAGACGACGGGGCTGAAATATATCAACTGAAATATATATATATATATATATATATATATATATATATATTTCAGTTGAATATGTTAAACAAATGTTGATTTTTTATCTCTCTCTGTCTCTCGCTCTCTCTTTCTCTAGAGTTGAAGCCTACAGCCATTCTATCCATGCAGCAATATATATATACACAGTATAATATATATATAATATATATATATATATACACAGTACAGACCAAAAGTTTGGACACACCTTCTCATTCAAAGAGTTTTCTTTATTTTCATGACTATGAAATTGTAGAGTCACACTGAAGGCATCAAGGGCTATTTGACCAAGAAGGAGAGTGATGGGGTGCTGCGCCAGATGACCTGGCCTCCACAGTCACCGGACCTGAACCCAATCGAGATGGTTTAGGGGTGAGCTGGACCGCAGACAGAAGGCAAAAGGGCCAACAAGTGCTAAGCATCTCTCGGGGAACTCCTTCAAGACTGTTGGAAGACCATTTCAGGTGACTACCTCTTGAAGCTCATCAAGAGAATGCCAAGAGTGTGCAAAGCCGTAATCAAAGCAAAAGGTGGCTACTTTGAAGAACCTAGAATATGACATATTTTCAGTTGTTTCACACTTTTTTGTTATGTATATAATTCCATATATAATTCCACATGTGTTAATTCATAGTTTTGATGCCTTCAGTGTAAATCTACAATTTTCATAGTCATGAAAATAAAGAAAACTCTTTGAATGAGAAGGTGTGTCAAAACTTTTGGTCTGTACTGTAGACATATATACAGTACAGACCAAAAGTTTCATATATATATATATATATATATATATATATATATATATATATATGAAAAGTGAAAGTCCTTGCAGCATGTGGTGCATCTCTTCAATTCGGGCAGGGATCTCCCTTTTTGGATTGTTAGAAGCAGTTTTTTGGAAAAAATAGGCTAACGATTGCGTCATAACCAGTGACTCTCTGTCGCACAGTAGAGAAATTACCATATGGACAGGAGGAGAAGCTCGCAGGCAATCTTTTACTGTCTTATGAGGCAGTCGGGGGGATGTGGAGGCATAAAGTCAAGGGAGATAATTAATCAGAATACTTACCAAAATTTGCTCCTGTATACGCTCGCCTTCTCTGCAAGATTCAGTGGGTGATTCAGTTTTCTCTTGGCACAGCGATTAGAAGACATATAGGTTGCTCACGTGACATCTACGTCATCAAGCTCAGTTTGAGTCTGCGCAGTACGCCCGACCCCCAGGAACTGCGTGCTTCTAATTGACTTCATTTTTCTTCGTTGAATCCAATAAGGTCGCTGTGTCCATTTCTTTTACTGTCTATGATAATAACTTGTGGGAACGTGATAATAATGGTGCATTCATATGGAAGTTTTTTCCTAACATTATTAAAATGAAAATGCTTAAAAAGATCAAATAATAAATCAAAGTCTCAAAACAACTGTTCAAATGATAAATCAAATGGTCAAAATATTAAATAATAAATCAAACTCTCAAAATGGCTGCACAAATTAAAAATCAAATGCTCAAACCATATTTCATTTCCTCATTCGGATTTGATTTTTAATTTTCATCATCAACCCAGTATAAACCTGTCATAATTGAATATAAAAGTCAATGCTCAAATCATGAATCAGATGCTCAAATTATAAATCAAATGCTCAAACGCACATCGCAAATGATAAATCAAATGCTCAAACGGTCATTGCAAATGATAAATCAAATGCTCAAACGGTCATTGCAAATGATAAATCAAATGCTCAAACGGACATCCCAAATGGCAAATCAAATGCTCAAACCTTATATCGCAAATGTTACATCAAAGGATGAATGTCAATCAACCTAGCGTGGGCGGAGCTTTGAGACGGAAGAGATCAAGATCGGATGGTGGAAATGGTTTTTCAAACTATAATTTTACATTTGCGTGCGCTTTCTGAAGATGTATCATTGGGAAGTTATGATGAAAATGTTGTCAAGTCAACGGTGGAATATCTTCTGGAGAGAATGGGGGAAATATCGGCCCTTACAGAGACCGAGGTCAACAACGTTGCGATGACAAACCTGCGTGAGGTACTGAGGCAACTGCAGGTGGAAAAAGTAAGAAGAACGTCATTGCCAGGGAGACCAAGTCAAAACATCCCAGCAGAGACCATCGAGACGTATCTGATGAGAGGAATAAAGGCTGTGGAAATCGCAACATTGTTTGGCGTTTCAGAGATGACTATACGTCGTCGAATGCGAAAATATGGATTAAGGTAAATCACGTAGCCTATGCACTGTAAAAAATAATCTGTAATTTTTACAGTAAAAAAGCCGGCAGCTGTGGTTGCCAGAACTTTACCATCAAAAATACGGCAGCAACGTTATTGGTTTAAAGACCTAACAGTAGCCCAATAAATCGTATTTCCTTATCTGATATAATGTTAATTTACCGGCCTATTGAAGTATTAGTATCTGTTTTGTATGGCTATAATACACTGACAACCATCACAGCAGTGATGCGTCACATGATCAGAGCTTATCACAAGCAGCTCTTCTACAAGTTAATAGCTTACGGCAGTGTCATTCACACAAACATTAAACACGATCATGGTAATTAACACGCATTGAATTTTAAAAATTTAATAAACATTAATTTAACATTAAATATAACATAAAACCTTAATGTACACTGTAAAAAAAAAAAAAAAAACTATTTGTTGAGTCAACTTAAAACTTTGTTACCCCGCTGCCTTAAATTTTTATCGTCAACTTGACAATGTTTTTTTTTTTTTTGGTTAAAGTAACTTCCCATTAGAGTGGAATTAACCATCATTTACTAGTCCAGTCAACACAAGTCAAGTTATGTAAACTGAAAGATATTTTCAACTTGAAATTAAAATAGATGACAACACATTTTGCCTTTCATTCATTTATTTAATGATATACAACTCTTTCATTCATATTTAAGTTGAACAAGCAATGGTTCCGTCTCAAATCTCCACCCACGCTACTTGATTGACATTCATAATTTGCATTTGATTTGCCATTTGCGATGTAGGTTTGAGCATTTGATTTGCCATTTGTGATGACCGTTTGAGCATTTGATTTATCATTTGAGCTTCTGATTCATGATTTAAGCATTGACTTTTATATTCAATTATGACAGGTTTATACTGGGTTGATGATGGAAATTAAAAATCAAATCCGAATGAGGAAATTAAATATAGTTTGAGCATTTGATTTTTAATTTGTGCAGCCATTTTGAGAGTTTGATTTATTATTTAATATTTTGACCATTTGATTTATCATTTGAACAGTTGTTTTGAGACTTTGATTTATTATTTGATCTTTTTAAGCATTTTCATTTTAATTATTATGTTAGGAAAAAACTTCCATACATTCAAGTCATGTCGGATAGATCGCATTTACGAGTCGAATCGCCACCACAATGTCGTAATTACGAGTGGGAAACTAAAAATTTTGTTTTTCAGCCCCGATTTTCCGAGTTAGGGTCGTGTTAATGAGAAACATAGCAGAATCTATGGATGCAACATCTATTTAAGAACAAAAAACAAACAAACAAAAAAAAACCTTCATAATACTTAAGGTATTAAGCAGTGACATTGTCAGGCTTATTATTTACAAAAAAATAAGAATTGCAATATAACAGTAAGTTTTTATGGGATACAGATTAAAGTGGCTTCATAATTTTTTTTATATATATATATATATATATAAAAATTAAAAACGCAAAACATAAATGATGTGATTTCTCTGCTCTTCATTTTCTATAAGCAGAATTAACAAACCCTGTTGTATTTTCTAGTAATTTATTAAAAGTAGGTACACTGCCATCTTACCGACTAAACTGACTTGAACGCACCCAATGTCATAATTACGATTTGTCAACTCGTAAGTACAAACTTCCCAGGAGGACTTGAACGCAGTATATGTCGTTGCCACGAGATATTAATTTGTGGGAACATGATATTATGTTGTGGCTACGAGATCATTTTGTTGAGGTAATGACATCCTTATGTTGTGGTCTCAAGATGCTATGTTGAGGGAACGACATCCATTTCTCGTGGCCACGAGGTTAATGTAAACAAACCAGGGTGACCATAGCAACCCGGGATTATCAGAGATGTATAATATTTCATTTTGAATTAATAAATTATTAAATTTGTAAATAATTATCAGTGTCCTGACATTTTATCCTACCCATCAGATTGTCCTACTAGGGTTTACTATTGCGTCATCAATATTTCGTCCTTTTTCTCATGCTGAACAACATTTTATATATCTATATTACTGTAAGGGTAGGTTTAGGGTTGGGGTAGGTGTAGACATTAATAAAAAAATCTAATAGGTAGAAAAAAATATTTATTGTTGGTTTTTCTGTAGCTGTATCCATAAGCGAAGGGTGAACCAACTCCAGGGTAAGGCTAAAGTATGCGCTTCCCTTTGATGCATTTAAAAATATTTCCGACCAACCAAGAGGTTTCAGCCTCACCTATCAGCAACCTATACATGCAGTATAAACACACCCGATAAATTTGTTACAAAAGGGACTACTTTACAAACCACTGTAAGTTTCAGCAGAAAATAATGTATGTGATTTGGCATGACAGCCAACATAAATAATAAATAGCCATTGCTCAAAGATAAAAGTTTCTCCTGGCCCATAGTTGCATTGCTTATAATGATCTCTCACAAGTTGCGGTCCCGACCGGAAATGTCAGTGTCATTTTATTTTGGCTATTTAATAGACCGTAATTATAAATACAAAACTTTATTGGCATAATTGTCAGGCATTTGTTTGCAAAATATATGGTTGGCTAGCAAGTACTAGCATAATTATACAAAACGTTAACTAGGTAAAGCAATACACAAATTCAAAAGGGAAATATGCATATATAGCAACAAATATAAAAATGTACCAGTAATAAGGTAATGTAATAATAATAATAATAAAAAGTGAACCAAACATGTCACCTCCTGGGCACCGTAGGGTACAACAACAAAAAATAATCGTTCCTTTATAAGTAACTTAAACCCTCTATTGGACCACTTGATCTTGCCTTGTGAGTTTTTGTTGTTGTTGTTTTTTGGCTAATAATATAAATCTGCTTATATTTTCAGGATTTAAATTTAACAATGGACAAAACACATCCAGGAAGCAAATCAAGACCCTTTCCAGTAACAACATTATTCAAACAGGAGCCTCAGAAATCTAACAAAATGCAAGTGACATACAGAATTCCAGCTCTCATCTATATCGGTGACAATCAAATGTTTCTTGCCTTTGCTGAAAAACGGAAAACTGCAAATGACACAGATGCAGATGTCCTTGTGATGAGGAAAGGAATATGTAAAGATGGTGAAGTTGAGGTGAGTCTTGCTACATTAATATTTAGTCACTATTGTACAGTGTTAAACAGTTCTCTGCAGGGGATCTGTTTGGTAAGCAACTGATGTAATGCATCAGTTCTACCTCTTGGATGGCCTGAGTGTAAGCAGATTTAGCAAATTTTCATTATTAATATTAAGCCTTTTTTTTTCAGTGGGATAGTAGTCATGAGTTGCTCACTTCGGCTTGTCAACCAAACCGCCGCAGCATGAATCCATGTCCAGTCTATGAGAGAGAATCCAAGACTCTCTTTCTGTTTTTTATCACTGTTCCTGTTGGGGTCTCTGAACACAAACAAATAAACAATAATAAGAATCAGGCCAGACTTTGTTATATAACCAGTCAGGACACTGGCAAAACCTGGAGTGATTTGACAGACCTGACAGCAGATGTGATTGGTGAGCAGGAGAAGGACTGGGCCACCTTTGCTGTTGGACCAGGACATGGTGTTCAATTAAAGAGAGGAAGACTGATTATCCCAGCATATGTGTACCCTTGCCAGTCTCACAACTCTGAACCCACATCGCATGTATTTACATTCTACAGTGATGATAAAGGAAGTACTTGGCATTTAGGAAAACGTGTGGATGGTGAGTCTAATGAGTGTCAAATGGCTGAGATCTTTGACGACAAAGGTAACAGTAAACTTTACTGCAATGCTCGAAGTATATCCGGCCACAGAGTCGAGGCTCTAAGTGAGAGTAATGGAGATGCTTTTGAAAAGCCTTCGTCTGCACGTAAACTGACAGAGACCGGACATGGCTGCCAAGGAAGTGTGTTGAGTTTTGCCCCTGATCAAGCAACTGAAAAAACATGGCTACTCTATTGTCATCCAACCAATCCAAGCAAGAGAATGTGCCTTGCCATCTACTTGAATAAATCGCCATGGGATGAATCAGGATGGGAGGACCGTAAATTGATAATCTTCGATGGTCCAAGTGGATACTCAGATCTGGCTCACTGTGGAGATGGAAAACACTTTGCCTGTCTTATGGAATGTGGAGAGATAAAGGAGTCTGAAGGGATAGCCTTTGTCCTTTTTAAACTCAGTGACATCATTTAGGCCAGATTGCTAATGGATACTGCAAAAGTCAAGATTTTCTTTTTGTTTTGCAAATTATTAATTTACTGCTTAAAATAATGGACAAGTACTCACAAAATTTATATTAAGCATATTTAAATCATCAAAATATGAAGATCACCCACATTGCCATTCAAAAGCACACTGCCATTATTCAGCAATCATTAATTAATCAGAAAATTGCAAAAAAAAAAAAAAAAAAAAAAAAATTGCTAAGTTTTACATTCAATTCATCAAATAATCCTGAAAGAAGTATTACCGTTTCCTCAAAAAAAAAAAAAAAAAAAATGTATATAATAGAATAATATGTAAAAAATGGAAAAATATATAAATATATAAAAAAAGAATGATTTTTGAAGGATCATGGGACATTGAAGACTGCGATCACAGGGAAAAATCACATAAAACAAAATAGAGAAGACGTTTAAAATTGTAATAGTATTACACAGTGTTTCTAATAAATGCAGTCTTGACAAGGATAAGAGACTTAAAAAATAATTTTACCATCCCTAAACCAGGGGTTAAGCCAGAAATGTTTAAGTGGGTGGGCTAACATAAAACAGGGTGGGGAAAACTTATGAAAGCTGCATGTCAAATTGCTAACAGAAAATACACCACAAAGGCTCGATACACAATTCTTCTAATGCACTGATTAGCAATAATGTTTATTTCAACATTTACTTAATTAAAATTAAAAGTTGTATCTGTTAGCATTCATACCTGAGATAAGAATTATAATGATCAGCTGTATTTTTATTAACTAAATGTAAGGTTAATAAATACAGTAACAGATGTATTGCTCATTGTTAATGTTAGTTAACGCATTAACTAACATTAATTTCCAGGGAAGTTTACTTTAAAACATTACCTTAGTCTGAGACAATGGGGCTACATATGTTCTCATTATCATTATTATTATAATTATTATTTTTTTTGTTTTGTTTTGTTTAATAAATTGATCTGGTTGATGTTAGTTTCACACGGGCCCATCTGTAGCTTCACCACTGTCTCCAAACTTTTGATCAAAATACTTCCTATATCCAAAAATATGCTTTATGCAAAGTAGTTCTGTGCCATTATTCCATTTTTATTGTAGATGTCAGTTTTTTTATTTTGTTTTGCAAAAATATATAACAGCATGCTTTCATCGCTATTATGACAGCTCTTCCTCCAACCATGATTTATTGTTTATTTGTTGCAAACTTATTTTAAGTAGTCCTTGAGTTGCATGTCAAGGCCTCTTTCATGGAGTTTTTTTTTTTTTTTTTTTTTTTTTTTTACCTTTACCTAATTTTTATAACAATATAACCTTATTAATGTTTCTGTTGTTTTTGTCAAATATTTGGAGATGGATGCTGCACACTGGTGGTGGTTGAGGAGATTTCCCCTTCTCTGTAAGGTGCTTTTAAAACTGGCCGAGGGCTCTGTCCCTCTGTACTCCAGTCCATTGTGTTGTAGATGTGCACTGTTTCATCAAACCCTTCCAAATTCAAGAAAAATTTATTGTCTGGTCATTGGTTACCAGAGGTCTTCCCATTAAGAAAGATGAACATGACATTTTTTAACAATCTTACAAACCTAAAGTTTTTTTTCTTTATTTGAGACAGGAAAAATGTGACCAGTGCAAAACACTCTTCTGTCTTGCAGAGGATAATGACAAGTTAACATGAAATGTTAAGAATTTGTAAAATGCTCCATGAATTCTAAAATATGTCAAGATTATTTAAAAAAATAAAAAAATAGTACTTTGAAGTCTCTTTCTGCACAAAGACCCTATAGAGTTTTGACAAATAAGCAGTTATTTAAATGAATTGCACATTCTACATACATGGACTACTAGTTTCTTTACTCACCTGCTTTTCTCCTGCATATAACTTAAGAGGCAGAAGTAAATCTAAGATTTCACTTCTTGCTCTAGTGTATCCTGCAACACAAATACATGGAATACAGAATTTAACAGAATTTCTACTTTAATGATTCAGAATTTTAGGAGATTCAGAGAATTTTTTCTCTTCTCACCAGTCATCAGCTTCTTCAGAGGATATGCCTATGCTTAATAACGTTCACTTATTTAGTAAATTAATAAATACATCCAAAACCTCACTCCTCCATAAGTTAATTCATCAGCAGATATTTAAAATCAGTTAATATTTCAGGAACATTATCTTCTGTACTCCTTATGTGTTTCTAACATACAAAGTTCCGTTGTCTTCATCTGCCGGCATAAAGTAACATAAAGTAAAAAAAAAAAAAAAGTTAAGAATTAATAAAAGAGCACTCTTCTTACCTTAAATTTAATATTTAACTTGAACTTGACATTACGGACTGGTATTTTAAAATCATATTATTATATTGTATTATCATAGTTATAAACACTGGTTTGTTGAGCTAATAGTTTTACCATTTACCGTACTTTGTTTGCCACCTAGTTACCCATACTGTGCTGGTGTTGATGAATCCGAGGTATTGCAAATTCAAAGAAAATATTTTATTTCCCTGTTGCAAAAAATGTGGATATCTTCATACACGCAATCTTTTGGTAATCCACCACTATTACATAATAAAAATATTTATTTTAACCATTTAATTCTGCATGAACAGCAGATAATGACATAAAATCAAGTTGATTTGAGCACATAGGGAATGGCTACTGACTTGTAAATCATATTCTGGTTTATTGTGTAATAATGTAGGTAAACAAAACAGAAAATCTCTAGATAGTGAATGAGTAAAAAACATCTGCCAAATATTTGATTTACAAAAGCTGCATTCCACATCTATTTGTGTCAGAGCCTTCATTGGATGTGTTATTGTCTAGTGGCTGTACAATGCAGAGCAAAGCTGGCTCCACTTAAACCAGAAAATCCTTTGACTTTCCTAAACACAGACTGAATAGAGTTAAATGTTGGAAATGTGTGGCATGCCTCTCTTGAAAAAGAACCATGTGTTAATTGTAATCCAGGATTTATGGTTGTGACATGCTTTAGCTCTCACATCACCTTTTCTCAGTTTGTGATCTGCCTCACTTATGTTGTAGCCTATGCTAAAATATCATCCCCATGTGTAATTGCAATGTTCCACAGCTCATTACTTCAGCTACATTTTATTTTAAGATTCTCACACACTATTTTTTTTCAAACACAAACCATTTTACAGGAACATTATTTTCACCTCTAGAAAATCATTAGTAAATGCCAAGTCTAATTAATATGAATTAGTTATATAATGATAAATAAATGAATTTGCATTTGCTTCATATCAGTACTGAGATCTAAATAAAGAAGTCACTCTTTTGAAAATGGACTTTTCAAACCAATTAGCAGTCGAGGCCTGCTAAGATTGTGACATTTTTCCCCCATTAAAACCGCACAGCACAGCATCTGAAAATAATTAAAAAAACATGTTAAAAGAGTTATGACCTTTACATTTGTGTTTAATAAATCTTAAAGTGTTATATATTATATTATAAAGTTTGGGTTGAGTAAAATAATTCTTTTGTTATTGGAAATTATTTTTTTCTTTAATTCAGCGAAGATGCATTAAATTGATCAAAAGAGACAGCAAAGGCATTTGTAATGTTATAAATGATTTCTGATTAAAATAAATGGTGTTTTTTTACCTTTTATTTTAAATGTTTTTTCATCAAAGAATAAAATAAAAAACACGCAGAAATGTTTAAGCAGCACAATTGTTTTCAGCATTTATAATAATCTTGAGGCAAAAAAAAAAATCTGCATATTAAAATAATTTCTAAATTCAGCTTTGCATCACAGGAATACATTTTAAATTTATACATTTTAAATGTAAAATATTTTCAGATAGAAAACAAATAATTAAATTGTAATTATATTTCACAATATAGCTGTTTTTACTGTATTTTTGATCAAATAAATGCAGCCTTGGTGGGATACTTCTTTCAAAAGCATTTTTAAACTTATCAACCCCAGAGTAACGTTATATATTACATTACACATATGTACTAGAAATTTATATATATATATATATATATATATATATATATATATATAGTCACTTTATATCAACACACCTGTATCTGCGTGGACAACCATGGTGACTAACAATGTATTCTTGATCAAAACAGAAGCGACGACAGAGTCCTCCATAACCACATGTCCAATTCTGAATCTGCACTTCAGAATGATGCACTGAGACAAAATAATATCCAAAATTATCCAAGTTTATCCAATTATTGTGCTTGTATATATTGAATTGAAATGTCAGTAGCATTTTTGCACACAAGCTTTAATGCATATTGGTTAAAACAAACAAATACACTTCCAATATAACAAATCCAATATACAGATGAATATTCAGATGAATTTAATGGTCAAATAAGTAAGCAACACATTAACCAATTAAATAAGAAACTTTAATGAATTTGTAAATTCAGTCTTTTGTTTTCTAAATTCAAATATCGCATCCCCCACTTCCACAAACACACACAAACACTCCATCCATGAAGTAAAAATCTCCTACCATTTCCTGCAAAAAGTGCAAGCAATGCAACAAACAGAATCATGCCAAGTTTCTCCATAGTTTTACAGTCTCATCCTTTCAGGCTGTGTTGATGGCCAATGCCAATGTTTCATTTATACAACATTGATGCAAAGGGGAGGAGTCCAGGGGAGCTGAATTAAAGCTATGTATTTTCTATAAGAGGATGTCTTAAAATTAGGAAAACCAGAGGCTCATAGCATCTAAAAGAGTGTAATTTCCTTTTTAGTATTTTCCAAACTTAGGCCAACATTCTAAAAGGGTTCACTAAAAGTTATGAACAATGTGCATTGATAAAACTTGAGTTAAAATTCTTTGAGAATTCAGAAACAATATTTTCATAACTTGAATGTTACATTCTTAAACATATTTTTGTTAGCTAGGTGATGAAAATTATTGACAAACTTTAGTGAGTAGGCTACAGGATTACCACAAGTATTTTTTATTATTCTTCCAAGGATTGCAATCTGATCGTTTTTCCATTCTAAATGTTCTGATGCAAAATATTTAGCAACCATATTCATTCTGCCATTAGCCTAAAAGATTTTTGCTTAGTAGGTTTGATGGACCTCATGAGGATAAATCCTACAAGTCACAAAAATAAAAAGTAATAAAAAATAATAATAAACTAAAAGTATTGCTAGATTTCGCAAACAATTTCAAACAAATGGGAAGAAACACACTGAATTGAAGATGACATTTTGAAGAAAAAAATAAAATAGTATTTTATTGTCATTTACATCTTTGGAATTCTTGTACTGAAATATCATTATAATAAGCCTTCGATCTTTTTAGATTTTATCCCCAAAAATCAGATTTATGAATAAACCAGCAGATGTCGCTGTAGCATTAAAAGCCATGGAGCAAAAATCCTTCAATGACACTAAATAATGAATACAGCTAAATTAATTTTCTTTCTCTAAATTCACCGTATGTCTCAGTATGTTTCATAAAATCAATCCTTTATTGGAATACAAATTGCTTGAGTACAAAATATGTTCCTTAATAAAGCTGTATTGATATATTTTAAATCTAATCTTAGCACACCTTCCATTTCTTTTTCTGCAAGAATTTCAGCTTCCTTGAAGTGTTCATGATAGCAATCAAACAGTCTTATCTGTTATTAAAGCAGATTATTCACGGTTCTCACGTTGTTCAGTGGAATGAGGTTAAAACCACATATTCTTTAGAAGACAGAGTGCAGCTTAAGGGGAATTGTACAAAGTGAGTTAAGTTGGTAAAATGATTGAAAATGGGTCATGGCTTTATTAGCCTTTTTCTAATGTGCGTCATCTAATGCATCATAAGGCCATTACGGAGGGGCCAAATACAAAAACATTCCCCCTGGAAACAGGGGGACATTAGAGAGATTTCAAATTGATCTCACTGTATCTAGTTTCGGGTTTAAGGACTGAAACCCATTCAGGTTCTGGTTTGAAACTTCTCTGTGGTGCACATACATGTGGTTACAATGGTTTCTGACTTTGCCTTACTGCTGTGGAAATTATACATAATACAGATAATTATGCTTTGTGACAGGCTTTTAAGCTGTCTGTTTCTGCAAATGGTCACATTTCTGTCTGTTTTACTCCACCTTTATCTCAGAAGAGAGAAACCATGGCGACTGCATCTGCCCGACATTAAAGAAAAAAACAAATGGAGCCATGCAGTGGCTTCCTGTACTGTGGTGAAGGTTGAAGTGCCTTGTGACAATGAGAGCACGGCTGACCTTGCTTTTGAACTTGAAATCCCCCTCAAATCTGTGAGTAGATGCTGAGAACAGTCACATGCAAATAAGGACATTTAAATGACATGATAATAAAAAAAAGAAAGAGAGAGAGAGAGAGCTTTTCTGCTAATGTCACCATAAAGTGAAAAGAAATCACGATGGATTTGAAAAGGATTGTTGTCACTGCATTCTTTGACAAGATGTTGGATGATGAACCCGTAAGGAGACTGAGGCGACTGTTTGTTCTCTCTCTCTCACACACACACACACACACACACACACACACACACACACACACACACACACACACACACACACAAAGCCACATTTGAAGAGAGACATCCCTTCTGTCAGTCATGCTGTAATTATGACTGTATGAAATGATGTAGCTCACAATTGTTTGTCATATATTGTAGTTTTGGCTCTAGAGCTTCCTGAAGCAGATGTTTAATGTCACAACAATGATGAATGGGTCACAGTTCAAAGTTCTCACAAAACATGCTTTTATGCAACACACAATAACAAAATTGCTCTGACGTGTCCTCTCATGATAATTGTTCTTTTTTGCACATTTTCAGTCTTCCCACATTTCATGTAATAATTAATCAAATATTTATTGATATTTTCAGGCTAAGTTTATGCTGAATTCAGAACTGCAATCTACTCTTACTATTTTTATATACAGGTGCATCTCAATAATTTAGAATGTGGTGGAAAAGTTCATTTCAGTAATTTAACTTGAATTGTGAAACTTGTGTATTAAATTCAGTGCACACAGACTGAAGCAGTTTAAGTCTTTGGTTCTTTTAATTGTGATGATTTTGACTCACATTTAACAAAAACCCACCAATTCAATATCTCAACAAATTAGAATACTTTACAAGACCAATAAAAAAAAATGTGAAAAAACATGTACTCAGTACTTGGTAGTGGCTCCTTTTGCTTTAATTACTGCCTCAATTCGGTGTGGAATGGAGGTGATCAGTTTGTGGCACTGCTGAGGTGGTCTAGAAGCCCAGGTTTCTTTGACAGTGGCCTTCAGCTCATCTGCATTGTTTGGTCTCTTATTTCTCATCTGCCTCTTGACAATACTCCATAGATTCTCTATGGTGTTCAGGTCTGGTGAGTTTGCTGGCCAGTCAAGCACACCAACACCATGGTCATTTAACCAACTTTAAGTGCTTTTTGCAGTCTGGGCAGGTTTTGGACCACTGGGCAACAGTCCAGTTCTTCCCCTTAGCCCAGGTAAGATGCATCTGACATTGTCTGTGTTTCAGCAAATTCCTGGCTCTTGATGCCTTGACTCCAGCCTCAGTCCATTCCTTGTGAAGTTCACTCAAATTCTTGAAGCGATTTTGCTTTACAATCCTCATAATACTGCAGTTCTTTCAGTTGGTTGTGCATCTTTTTCTTCCACACTTTTTCCTTCCACTCAACTTTCTGTTAACATGCTTGGATACAGCACTCTGTGAACAGCCAGCTTCTTTGACAATGAATGCTTGTGGCTAACCCTCCTTGTAAAGGGTGTCAGTGATTGTCTTCTGGATAACGGTCAGATCAGCAGTCTTCTCCATGATTGTGTATCCTAGTGAACCAAACTGAGAGACCATTTTTGAGGCTCAGGAAACCTTTGCAGGTGTTTTGAGTTGATTAGCTGATTGGCATGTCACCATATTTTAATTTGTTGAGATAGTGAATTGGTGGGTCTTTGTTAAATGTGAGCCAAAATCATCACAATTAAAAGAACCAAAGGCTTAAACTACTTCAGTCTGTGTGCATTGCATTTATTTAATACACGAGTTTCACAATTTGAGTTGAATTACTGAAATGAACTTTTCCAAGACAGTCTAATTTATTGAGATGCACATGTATTTAGGCTATTTCTATGGCAGTGTAAGCTGTAGTATGCTGTCCCCAGTCCCCAATCATTACATACACACTACATCTGTTTTGTAATACATCACCTGCCCTGGAGAGGACAGCACATTACATCATCTTTCTATTCTTGAACAAACGCCATTACCTTCATAGAATTTGTGGGCCTTAATTATGTGGCAGAACTAGCCTAAGGATTGACTGGCTTGACTCTGGAATGCATGAAGTGAAAATATTTTATCAAACCAGGCATTCTTGTCATTCACAATGCTAAAATTCCACATTGGAATTTTGCATGGTTGCATCCATCCTTGTTAAGTTATGTCATTTAATTTCAATATAAATTTTTGAAGCACAGTCAGTTTGGACTGTTTCATAATAGAGTGAAATGACACTTTAGTGATCAGGCACATAGAGGTGACATATGCTGTCCTTGCCATAAAACTAATTTAGAGAACTAGAACTCAAGGGTCAAACCTATTAAAACTGGTCAAATAATTATATGATGGACTGCCTGAAACCCTTACAGAAAATGTTCTTCATAGAATAAAATGTCAAGTGTCTATCATGCCATAGTGTTTTCACCGGGGTTACAAAGAACTGCATACTGGAGACTTAAAACTATTCAGAAACATTCAAATGGTTTCTAAAAGGTCTATATTTTTGTATTCTTCCAACGATTAAAATTTTAATTTCAGTCAGGGCCTCAGAAAAGTCCCAGCAAAAATAATGAAATGGCCCGCTATAGGACACCAACTTTGGGAAATGCTGGTTACATAGCAGGGATATTTAGGAAACACTGGAAAAATCAATTAAGCTCCATCCCTTTTCACAAGTAATTTGTAAGATTATTACCAAAGGCTATGACTAAAAATCCTTCATTAAGTACATAAAATAATATTTTCGAGATTCACCAGTAGCGGTGTAAATGGTATAGAATGAGAACTGTTCAGCTAAAACTGGATTGTCCGTGTGCAAACTCATTCGCAAATCAAAGGGAAGGTCTCTGAAAAAAAAAATTAATATTGCGCCACTTTGATGTCTCTCTCTTTTTCTCTCTCTCTCTCCCGTTAAGAATGCGGGTATATTAACAAAGTGAAACTTCCATTCCTTCATCCACTGAGATTAAGCCGCAAACTAATTCCCTCTCTAACCCTGATACTTTGAAGTCTTCAAGGGAGCCGAGAGCTTTTCTGCATGATTTACATAATCTGACAACTGCATCCCATCATAGAGATGTCTATTAACAGGAAAGTGTTCTAATTTCTTACCCAGATAGCATCATCATCATCATCACTACTGTTATCACTTTTTTTCAGTTCGCTTGTCTGCATCTCCTGCTATTTGAATTTGCCCCTTTTAAAGAAAATCTACTTAGATTTAATAACTGTTGAACCAACCCACCCAACCAACCAAACCCACCCATCCACCCACCATCTATCTATCTATCTATCTATCTATCTATCTATCTATCTATCTATCTATCTATCTATCTATCTATCTATCTATCTATCTATCTATCCATCCATCCATCCATCCATCCATCCATCCATCCATCCATCCATCCATCCATCCATAGTCCGATAACAATTCACTCTTGATTTGTAATGTAATTATTACATTTAAGATATTAAGCCACTCTCTTCATTAGCAATGCCTTCGTGGCAGGTCAACAGCAAATAACACCCAGTGCAAGTGAAATCACATTCACCTTTGTTATCCACTTCTCCATCTTGACCAGTGCTGTTGAGTCTCAGGAATGTTTAACAAACCTCAATTTATGGCCAATTTGAAATAGGCTTTAAGCAATTTAAGTATGGAGAAATTAGTTTCTGGTTCTCGGAGGGCAGAAAAGAGCTTTGATGTTTCTTAGTGAGCGGTCTCTTTTTCCTTTCTCACAAATTAAGGAGGGAATTTGAAACACATAATATGGAGTTCAAGGTGTCAAGGGGCATTAGCCAGAAGAATGCTGGCTCTTCGAGAGGAAGAGAGAGGAGATACTGAAGGAATTAAGCAGTGCTTGGGTTCAGAAACTCGGCCAATAGAGATATTCTCAGAGGTACTTATTGGAAACTGCCATTAGGCATAAAATGCAAGTCAGGGCAGAGTACTGGGGATCATTTAAGGGTTTGATTTTAAAAGACATAAATTATGGTTTGACTAATTAGTACATAATACTATGGCGAAGCGTCAAAGACGGCTGGCCCAGAATCTCTGCAGCCCCGGGGCATTCCATAGCTGGGTGCCCCGTTCGTCCTCCTCGTCCCATGGTGAGTGCCATCCTTCCTTCACGATATCAAATGAAACCACTCACCACTGTTGTGACACTTACTGCGGCTGATGTGTCTCTTCCAGTTTCCGCCCTCCTCGATTCTGGGTCAGCCGCCAACTTAATCTCCGGCGCCCTCTGCCGTCAACTCAGGCTCCCAACCTCGGCCACGCCGGACGCTTACTAGGGCTGTCAGCGAATATTCTAAATTCGAATATATATTTGAAAAGTTTAAAAAAACGAATTTCGAAGGTGAAAATTAATTAATAAATTAATTAATTAATAAAAATTTGGAAAAAAAGGCCCGCGGTAGTAGAGGCGTGATTGTCTGCTTTGCGAGTGGGCGCGCTAGCGCGCCTGAGGGTTCAGGGACAGGTCACAGCCTCACAGGAGTCACACTGTCTGGCACAGCATCACTGCTGAAAGTTGACGCGTCTTCATGGAAAATGGCAGCAAGTGCAGAGCCCAACTCGACCGCAGCAGAGGAAAATGAGGTAAAATTGTTGACCCGCGAGATTGTTGTATGCAAGCTATTTAAGATACAGTTAGCATACCATTCGACAACTAGCAACATGAGGTCACATCTCAAAAATGTGCACCCAAATGAGCATGGCATAATGTGTGGAACTCCAGCTAAACAGTCACGTCTTGACACTTAACGTTACTTTGCATCGCCCGCCGCAAGCACTTTGTCTGCAACATGACAAGAGGCCATAACGGATAAAATAATTTCGTTCATTTTTAAGGACATGAGACCGATCAGTATCACGGATGGGGCAGGCTTCGGGGAGTTCTGTCAAGCAATGGATCCGAGGTTTGATTATTTATCGTTTCATGTCAAGGAAAAGTTCCATGTTTACCACAGCACAGCTCGCTCGGAGCATTCAATGTCAGTTCTATATGCTGTAAAACTTTTAATTTTTAAACAATTAATATTAATAATATTTGTTTCAATCACTGAATGAAGCCTTCTATATTTGGGACAACAGTCGGGACCTTAAATTGCTTGCACAAAAATGTGTTTGTTCATTTAAACCATTATGCGCAGAGAACGTGAGGGTGAGAGAGCGTGAGGTCTGCAATCTTGGCCATTAGTTGATTTCCTTGTTTTTGTGTAGGTAATGCGTTGTCATATAGGTTTAAACTTAAATAGACTATCTATACAAGTTGTTATGTCTCTTTGTATTATTGTTGCCTGTTATTGACGTAATGCGCGTCATTGACAACATGAGCTACCAGATGTTCGAATAGTTCGAATAATCGTGTATTTTTTAGAGGGAATATTCGAACGTCAATTTTGACAGCCCTACCGCTTACCAAATCCACACCATCACCGGCAGGCCGTTAAGCAAGAAATATGTACGCCACTGCGTGGGCCCAATCTCCCTCCAAACAGGACTCCTTCACCACGAGGATATCCATCTGCTGGTTCTGGAGGATTCCACCGCTGACGTCATCCTAGGGCGCCCATGGTTGGAGCAGCACAACCCGGTTATCTCCTGGAAGATGGGAGAAATCCTGAAGTGGGGCGAAGCCTGCTTTCAATCATGTATCTCCGGCTGTCCAGTTCCCGTGGAACGTCCCCCCCGAATCACTACCAGTCTACACCACCTCTATTGAAAGCCCTGTCGTCAAACAGTCCATCTCCATACCCCAGTGCTACGCCCCTTTCAGTGATGTCTTCTGCCCGAAGCGGGCCTCCAAGCTGCCTCCACACCGGCCATGGGACTGTGCAATAGATCTGCTGCCGGGTGAACCAGTGCCTAGGGGACGGATCTATCCCCTATCCGTTCCCGAGGAGAAGGCCATGGAGGATTACATCAGGGAGGCGCTGGCTCAAGGATACATCCGTCCATCTACCTCCCCTGCTGCTTCGAGTTTCTTCTTCGTGGCCAAGAAGGATGGAGGTTTACGGCCATGTATAGATTACAGAGCCCTCAACAAGATAACTCAGAAGTTTCGCTATCCACTTCCCCTCGTCCCTGCGGCCCTAGAACATCTCCGTGGTGCCACTGTATTCTCCAAGTTGGACCTCCGCAGCGCGTATAACCTCATCCGGATACGTAAGGGGGACGAGTGGAAAACAGCCTTCATCACCCCTACTGGCCACTACGAGTACTGCGTGATGCCGTATGGGCTAGTAAACGCCCCCTCCGTATTCCAGGATTTCATGCATGAGGTGATCCGGGATTTCCTCCATCAATTCGTCCTAGTTTACATCGATGACATCCTGATATACTCCCGGAGCCAGGCCGAACATCGACGCCACGTTGCGGAGGTCTTGCAACGCCTGAGGGACTTCCAGCTCTACCTAAAGGCAGAGAAGTGCTCATTCCATCAGCCCTCAGTGCAGTTCCTTGGCTATACCATCGACCGCAGTGGCATCCGGATGGACGAGGGGAAGGTAAGCGCCATCCGGGATTGGCCCATTCCTACCACCATAAAGGAACTACAGTGATTCCTTGGCTTCGCTAACTTCTATAGACGATTCATTCAGAACTTTAGTACCATCACCAGTCCTCTAACCAACCTCCTTCGTCAGAAGTCCAAGTCCCTGTCATGGACTCCTGCCGCCACTGAAGCCTTCCAGGCCTTGAAGCTGGCCTTTACGACCGCCCCACTCCTCATGCATCCTAACCCAGATCTGCCATTCGTCGTGGAGGTGGACGCCTCTACCACCGGAGTGGGTGTGGTCCTGTCTCAGCAGCAGGGGACGCCCAGCCGCCTCCATCCATGTGCCTTCTTCTCCAGGAAGCTCAACCCGGCGGAGGTAAATTACGACATTGATAACAGGGAGCTACTTGCCATCAAGCTTGCCCTGGAGGAGTGGAGACATTGGCTGGAGGGAGCCAAACACCCTTTTCAAGTTCTCACTGACCATAAAAATCTGGAATACCTTAGAGCAGCCAAGAGACTCAACCCCAGACAAGCCCGCTGGGCGCTATTCTTCACCCGCTTCCAGTTCTCCATCACTTACCGCCCTGGGGCAAACAATGTTAAGGCCGATGCTCTGTCCAGACGTACTCACTCGAAGAGAGGTCTGAGAACCCCGAACCCATCCTCCCAGACAAGGTAATAGTTGCCCCTATCACCTGGTCTCCAGAGACCCTACCTCCAGCCGAAGCTCCTAACAACACTCCGCCGGGTTGCCCACCAGGACACCAGTAGGACACGTCGCACTCCTCTCATCCACGCCACCCATACATCACTTGGCACTGGTCACCCGGGGGTCAATGAAACCCTCTCGTTGCTACCGGAACGCTTCTGGTGGCCCAACATGGCCTCGGATGTCACAAGGTACATGAGTGGATGTAACAGCTGCGCCATGTCCAAGAGTCCTCGCCATCTACCATCTGGCAAACTCCATCCTCTGGCCGTCCCCAATCGCCCGTGGTCACACCTAGGAGTGGATTTCATGACCGACCTTCCTCCCTCTGATAATAACACATGTATTCTGATTGTTGTGGATCGATTTTCTAAAGCTTGTCGTCTTCTTCCTCTGAAGGGTCTCCCCACTGCCATGGAAACGGCAGAACTGATGTTTAACCATGTCTTCAGGTACTTCGGAATTCCAGAGGACATTGTGTCCTCCCTCCTAGGTGTGGCCATCAGCCTGCCCTCCGGCTACCACCCGCAGTCCAACGGGCAGACGGAAAGGAAGGTCCAGGAGATCGGACGCTTCCTCCGTACCTTCTGTCACGGCCACCAGAACTCCTGGAACCAATTCCTGGGGTGGGCCGAGTACGCACAGAACTCCCTCCGTCAACCCACCACCGGACTCACACCCTTCCAGTGCGTACTCGGCTACCAGCCACCTCTGTTCCCCTGGTCTGGAGAGCCCTCTGATGTTCCCGCGGTCGACTATTGGTTCCGGGAGAGCGAGAGGGTCTGGGACGTGGCCCATCACCAACTTCAACGGGCGCTCCGTAGACGCAGCCGACCTTCGCCGTTCCGAGGCCCCCCGGTACCAACCCGGTCAGAAGGTCTGGCTGTCTACCCAGGACATCCGCCTGCGTCTACCCTGCCGCAAGCTTAGTCCCAGATTCATTGGCCCGTTCACAATCACTCAGCAGATCAATCCGGTCACCTACAAACTGCAACTTCCTCCCGAGTATCGGATTCACCCCACTTTCCATGTCTCACTCCTGAAACCTCACCATCCTTCTGTTCTTCCCTCCACAGAACCTGGCGAGACGGAAGCCCACCCTCCTCTCCTCCTAGATGACGGCGCAGCCTATTCGGTCAAGGACATCCTGGACTCCCGGCGGCGTGGTGGGCAGCTGGAGTACTTAGTGGACTGGGAAGGATACGGTCCAGAGGAACGCTCCTGGGTCCCACGCAACGACATCTTGGACCCTGCCTTGCTGGATACCTTCCACTCCAGACACCCCAACCGACCAGCTCCCAGGGGTAGAGGACGCCCACCACGACGTCGGGGTCCCCGGCCCTCAGGAGCGGGCCCTGGGGAGGGGGGTACTGTCACAAACACGCCAGGTTCCACCTCCACACAATCACGGCGCACACCCTCACCTGAATTCTAAACATCACCACCTGATCCTCATCACCTGTCATCCACCACAGCACCATAAAAGCCACACACACGCACCCAGTCATTGTCCGGTCACGTTCGCGAAAAAGATCATTCCTGCGCTAACTATTAGGACTAACTCCTCTTTACCTTCTCTCCAAGGATAACCTCCGAAGACCCTTCTTCCATCTTCTCTTCAAGTATTGCCTCCAAGATCCTCCAAAACCCCACGGTGCGTGTGTGTGGCCCCTTCCTTCCCGGCACGGATCCCAACACCCATCCACTCCTCACTTCCCGCTCCTCTGCTTGTGTCAATTCAATAAATACCATCTTTCATCTGTTACTCCTCTGTCTCCGAGTGATCCATAACACACGCAACACTCTAAAGAATAAAGGTGCTTCACAATGCCATAGATAAAAGAACCTTTTTTGTCTAAATGGTTCCATAAAGAACATTTAGCATCTGAAGAACCTTTCTGTTTCTCAAAAGGTTCTTTGTGGTGAAAGTATTTTTTTTCCGTTTGATATGCAAGATAATAATAAAAAAACAGATTTTTTTTTTATTAATCACTAAATTAACATGTTAAAATTGACAGTGTTAATTTCAAAATAAAACATTGGCAGTATATGGATTTTTATGTTCACACAATGTTCTTGTTTAACCTTAATAATTAAAAATGCTTAATACACTGTCTAACAAACTCCATCTTTGATTGTCCTTTTGAGGTGAATCAGCTGCAAACAATAAACAAATGAAAATGCTCATTGTCTCGCCAGCACTAGTAAAAAGCTGTATTTGTAAAATGGAATGTGGTTTGTGCTGTGTCCAATGCAGAGGGCACAGCTCATCTCTGGCTTCACCAATGGCTGCATGGTGTTTGATAACCCCCGGATTTGTAGGAAGACATGGTTTGCATTTGTAATCAGGCCTCCGGCACTATGTCCTGATTGCTAATTGTATCCTTTGGGCCATGCATTCTTCCAGCATGGTTATTACTGTTCTTACTCCCTCCCTCTCTTCTTTCTCTATCTCTCACATGTGTTACTTTTCACTCTTAAAACCCCACACCCCCTACTATGCTTTTTTATTCCAGTAATTCTCGGCTATTTAAAAAACCACCATGCGAGCTGCCAGTCACACTGGGCTTTCCCCATTCAGTAATCAGAGCGGTTCAGCTGCACATGATTTTTAACTGATGTGTTGTAATGGTGAGTTCTCAGCAGGATCTGAGTCTTATGGTAAGGCGCTAAAAGCTCATGTGCCAAAAGTATTACGGTTTTCTCAAACATTTTAAACAGAAAACCGTTTTCAACACGGATAATAACAAAAACTATTATTATTATTATTATTGTTATTATTATTTTACTGTTACAATAATAACTGATCAGCACCAAATCAGCATATTAGAATGATTTCTGAAAACGCAATATGACGCTGAAGACTGAGTAATGATTGCTGAAAATTCAGGAATAAGTGACATTTTAAAATACATTCAAATAGAAAACAGCTATTTTAAAATGTAATATTTCACAGTATTACAGATATCAAATAAATACTGCTCCTTGGTGAGCAGAATAATCTCCTTTTGAAAACATAATAAAATACTTGAACTTTTCACCGGCAGTGGATTTTTCTTCATGCGAGTCATAAAAATGGCTGTGACCTACAGATGCATGTGGATTACATTTTATTGTTTAAATGCAATATGTTTATTATTGTTATTGCCGACATCTATCTAAGTGGCTTTGTAACGTCTTATTCCCATTTCTGTTGAAAAAAATGAAGACTGTCATGCATAATAATAAAGAAATTATTAATTAGAAAGAACAAACTATATTACAGTTGTTTAATAATATTTAATATACAATATATTCTCCAGTATTTAAAATGGTAATATTCAACAGACCTATTTCATGGATTGTAAAAAGGTAAAATCTGCAATTTTCTGACAAGCAACCATCAACAGAAAAAAAGTACAGTGAGCGTGAAAGCATGTTGGATTTATGCTGCAGCGCCACTTACAGGCTGCTTTTGCATGCATTGTATGAAATGGGCCTAAATGTTTTACAGTGATTAAGTGTATAAGGTGCTGAATGTTAGACTCAAGGGATTTGTTTAGGCTTCTGTAGAAGATGGCTATGGCTGTATGTGCTGATGCCCTGTCTTTCTTATTTACTCCTCTCCTTTAATCAGGAGAACATCCAGAAGAAGCATGACAGGTTGGTGGAAACAGCTCCGGAGCGCTCAGGGACTCTGTCAGCATCTTCAAAAGGGCACACTGTGCATTTCCACCGACCATGCTGTGAAAGCGTCGCTCAGGCCTCCTCCTTCAAAGTCTTACACAACATTTCTGCATTCTGACATTGATGCAATTTGATGGCCCATCAACAGAAGCCTTTTTGTCCCTCATTTAAATATCAATGGACTACCTTTTCACCACGCCTACTTCAGGAAAGTAGGGATCATTTAAATGGATGTCAAGAACCTTGTGAGGTTGTTTATAGGCCATGAAAAATCAGTCTTGGCTTCATAGCCTACACTTAAAAAAATTAAATAAATGTTCTTTATCGGCATCCATGGTTCAACCGAACCTTTAATATACATGGAAACTTTCCATTGCATAAAAGGTTGTTTAGATGAAACAGATTTTTTTTTCAATTGCTAATCTGTAGTCACATTTTCAAGACTCTAAACACAACTAGCACAACATCCGTCTGTTGTGACCATATCATTGACACAGTTTGTGTTGTTTTCAGACAATACGCAGTTAATTACTATGTTTCTAAAATTTTTACATTTTATTTTCATACAAGCTACCCAAAACCAAAATCATGGATCTTTTTAGTCTTATTTACAAATGCTTAAGCACAGCTTGAGAGAAAAGAAGACCTAATGTTCCAACCCTTAAATATAGTATAAAGCTTACTTCTGCAACAACAGCAGCTCAAAAGTATTTAAAAAAATCTTTCTATATAAAATATTGTAACAACTGATAAGCATTTTTACAGTTTTTTTTCAACTGATTACACACAAAATCATTACTTGTCACAATTTATGAAACCTGACACTCAAACACCAGAACCACACACCAAATCTGCAAAACCATACACTAATTCACTGCCTTTGTTTTCAATTGCATAAAACACTTTTTGCAAAACACAACACATAATTCTCTATGTAACACAAAAGTCTACCCAAAACTTTGCCTCTTTAACAAAAAAACTTTACACACAAATCCAAGTATTGTACACACAAAATGCAAAATGCCACACATCTCATGTAAAATGAAACACTGCATTCATAATATCTCACACAGATCACTGAAATATTTAGAAATAGCTGATTCCAGTGTCAGTTGGAGGAATGGTCAGGTGTTGAAGCTCTTTCCATTACATAAACATAGAAATATATAAACATAATTTTTTTTTCTTTGAATTGGTTTCATGGATGCAGAACAACACAGAGCATCAGAAAGAGAAAAAGCTCATGTCTGTCAGAAGGAGAGGAGTAGTTGGATCAGAGAAAGGGAGAAGAAGAGGTAGGGAGCAGGAGTAAGAATATGTGCTGGACTGTGCATTTTGTATTAACCGTGCATATTATATTTCTGCCATGGAATATAAAGGGTAAGGAAAGTTGTGACTTTTTTATCTTACAATTCTGATAAAGTCTGAATTGCAAGGTGTAAACTTGCAATTCCAAGAAAAGAAGTCTGAACTGTGAGATAAAAAGGTCACAGTTACCATATTTGCTTTTTTATTCTGTGACGGAAACAAGCTTGCATAGCAACAAAAGACCATGTACAGTATATGTTGATCACTGGCACCAGCTACCATGGGGGTATCAAACCCCACCCACTGGAAAGCAATTTCAATCAAGGTTTCATTTGAATTACTGCATAGTGGACCCTATTTTTTTTTCTATTTTGCATTTTATAAAGTAATGACTCATTCGGTTTAAATAGTATGTTGTAAATGTTCTTCACACAAAGAAAACATATAGGTTCTTAAAAGAATCTTTAATTTTTAAGAGTGTAGAGGTGAGTATTATTATGACCACAATCTATACACCATAATATATATATAAATTATCTTTTGGATGCAGCTATTGCAGGCATTGTGTGATCCTTTCCATTGGTCGCATCCAAAAGCTGACAAATGTGGCACAGCACTATTGAAATTCTCCCATATCAACAAAAGTGCACATCTGCACTTCGGAGAATTACTGTAGTTTGGTTGGTGTAGTTTTTTTTTTTTTTTTTGTCCCATGGATATACCACTGTATAAATGATAGAATTTCAGCTGTTTGATTTATTTCACTACCTCACAGCACATGTGTCACACAATCCAGTTCTACTTCGCTCTCCTTGGACATAGCATCAAATAATATGAGCAGCAAAAATTATGAAGATGCAGGAAAGCAAAAAAACAAAGCTTTAATGTCTCATTCACAGTATACTGCCAAGAGTCTTATGTGTAATTTATTATCCTTGACAACTGAAATATTTCCTTGATGGTGTTTGGGTTGAATGAGAACAGAAACGTCGGTCATGTTGAACCCCTGTTTTGGCGCTCTTCGACACACATTTGCATCTCCTCACAGGCTTCTGATTTCCCTCTACTGGAGCAAACCAGCTTTTGTTGACAAGCTCTTTGCTGAATCACAAACAGACAATACCCGGCTACTTTGCATACTGATTCTCATTTTCCTTCAAGTTCTGATTATTTTTTATATTCTGTCTCATGGGGGATCATTATGAGAAGAGAGCGCAGAAACAAAGCAGAGAAAGGAGGAGAGCACTGAAAGGAATGGAAGGGCATAGGGTTTGCCCTCGAAGACAATATTAGTCCTGCAGCCAGGAGTGAGCAGTAATATTTTTATTATAATTTGAGGGAAGTAATATTTCATAGAAATATGAATTTATTTTTAACTACACGTCATGATATAACGAGTCGGTAACAAAACTGATTTAACTCTAACAAGCCTTACGAAAAGGACTGACTTACAAGAGTCAAATTTGTTCAGGAATCGGACCTACACTGCACTGTAAGTTTGATTTCTTTAGGAATCAGCTACGCTATTCCTGCTGTAAATTTAATTGGGTGCAAAATTTGCCACTTGATAGTATAAGTAAAAGATTTTTGTCATATCTGGAGATCGGATTTGAGGATATACGAAATGAACAACAAGCTGGCCTTTCAGAACACTTGATTCCTCGTGAAGGAGAATTGTGTGCAAGATTTGTTTTCTTCATATATAACATGTTTAAAAATGCTGTTTACGTCAGTCAGTGGAGTAGTTTTTGTACCTACCAGAATATACATTGAGAGAGAAATAGTTGTCAGTGATGTGTGATAAAATCAATGACGTGAACATTCGTGCATTACCTGCCTATGGAGCAAGATGTTTTCCACGAATACTAGTTCCCCTCCTTTCCATAAGATTATTATTAAATCACCTCCTGAGTAATGGATCTTATCTCACGCAAATTAAGTGACAGCCAGAATCCCCTCAATTCAGTCATGATGAATGTTTAAGTGAATCCACAAATGTACTAAGAGACTGGGTAGAAAAGGAACAGATAAAGAAGCAAGCTGGCAGCAAATTAGAAATAGCTATGTTTAATTTAAAATGTGTGCTAGCATGAAATCAGTTCAGTTGCGGTGGTGAACAAGCTTAGAAACCAGCATAAATCCAGCCAGTGTTGGTGCGCCTTGCCAGCCATAGTGTTCCACAGCAGCTGGAACATGGTGCAAGCAGCTGATAAGGTCACAAAAAAGCTGATAATAATTTCAAGTGAATCAGTGAGTAATCAGTGTTGCTGGCTAGAATGAAATGCCTCTGCAATTTCACAATTTTAAATATTTCAAAAGGTTACATATGAATCTAGCTGGTCATATGACTCATATGAGTAAGCTCATTGGATGCTTTGGTCACACTCATAAAATGAATAATTCCCAATACATTATTGGGTGAAAATGAATCCATCCAGGTGGTTTGACTGAATCCAATAGGTAACGTGCATTAAAATTGATGTTGTCACAAAAACAGATTTAAACAAATCATGCAATATGTTCCCTCTGAACAATTTCCATGCTGTCTTATTATAATGAGTTAATCTTTCCAGCCATTGGCTCATTGAGAGATCTGACTAGGCATTATAACATCTGGCTGTTAGACCAAGAATCAATCCATTTTAGCTGGATAGAGTCAATGGTGCCAACAGCAAACCCCATCGCCATCACAAAAACAAGCCTGTGATAGATTCCAGAAAAAATAAATGTCAAAAAATGTATTTTCCTACATTTATTAATGGAAACCTTTAAATACTTGCATAATATGTTTATAAAATATATTTAATAACATATAGCTAGTATACTGTACACGTTTTTTTAAGTAACTTCTTAATGATACAATACTGTATGTGTTTTCCTTGCAAGTGACTGTTTGCATTTTTTTAGAAAGAAACTGCCTGTAATCTTCTACCAAACATCTTATTTGGTATAATTTGTTGTCTGCTCTTACATGACTATTCATATTTTTTTTGAATAAGGTATTCAGATTGTGCACATGCCTAGTTGCTATGAATAATTGAGGATCTGCTAGTTTTACAGTAGGTCAAGTATTAGAGTAATATATATTGATTAAGGTACTTGCTGATAAACGTGAGTATATATTCCAGAAACTATGTCTTCATAAATAAAGGTCAAACACTTTGTGGTGTAGCTCACATCTGTGGTTGTTGTCCTGACCTTGGCGTTCATACTAAATGTATTGCTTTTAAAATATATAATATTTATTGAAACATCTGTGAACAGAGGACTACTAAGAAAATACTCACTTTATGCTTCACAGGTGCATTAACATACAGAGCAACTTTGCTTAAAATTCCTAATTAACTTCACAGCTGTGCAGCGAGTTCATCTGAACCTGCATGTGTATCTGTAGACCGTGGAAGTGATGATTTCTCCAGGCTACAGTTACTCAATCATTACCCATACTGCCACGGTTTTAATGAGGTTGGGATTGTTGGGATTGTTGGGATTTCTCCGAAGTGTACATCCCCTTGAGGCAGTATAAACCTTTCCAGCAGTTTTGTATTCTCGAGAGACTCGGAGGCACAGCTGTTTTATCTCAACAACATGAGCAAAGCGGCAAGTGCAACTAAGCTCAGAATAATCAAGGTCTGACTTACACCGTAGGTCTGGTGCCTCCTCCAGAGAGAGACAGCCATTTTTAACTGTTTCTGATCTTTCTGCGGGACAGTTTACACCTCCCTGTAGAGATTTAATTCTGGGCTTTAAGTTGTGATGGCTTACCTGATCTGTCGGTTCCCCCTTTTATGAGCACTGCCGGTGTGTAATTGGTCCATCTGCTCGGCGTGTTTGAGGTATTGCCTAACCTGGCATGAGACTCAAAGTTAGTTTTCCCCCACGCTCTACTGGACTATTTGACTGACAGTAATGGGAACATTTAGTGACAGTTTAGGACTTTAATCACACTGTGTATATTCATAACACATTACAACGTTATAGAAAAGAAAAAGAAGTATGGGCACAAAGGCGAAAATACAAAATTAGAAAGTCCATTGTCAGAATTTGTAATGCTTGTGTTGTCATCTGGCTATATACAGTATGCTTTCCAATCGAAGGTTCTTGTACCTTTGAGCTGTTTCAGGGAGCTGGTTTATAATTGGTTGATTTACATTCTCTTCATTAGTGAAAGTCAAGATTCACCTCCAAAAGTCATGGCAAATTTACTAAAACCTAATAGAAATGTGTAGCAAATATGCTTGATAGTTTATGGCAACTAGATCAACCATTTTGCATTTATTTGCTTATACGATAAACTAATGACTAGATGTTTAGAGTGGTAAAAATATTGCACAGAGAACTATATAATACATTTCGAGCAACAGGACATTAGCAGTTGATAATGCAGGAAACCGCAGACAAAAAGACATTATCATTTGCATGAATCAAAGCAATCACAACAAAAGAATGAAAAACTGCTGTTATGATGTGCACAAGTGACTAGATGATGTGGAGGTTGAACAAGTAGTTTTGAGAATTTCATTTCTAAATTAAGGAAATGCACCAAAGCGACTGAGAAAAACTGTATATTGACATCATGACTAAATATTTAGACATTTTTCAGTCTTGTTTGTGAACAATGATACATTGACTTTTCATTCTGATGGCACTGATATGTTTATTGGCATAAATAAATAGTTTTGAGAAATTCTCATACTTCTTTGTAAATATTATGGATTACTTGACAAATGCACTAAAACAACTGAGAAAAACTGTAATATCAACCTCTACCATCACTGACTGAGAACATTGAAGGAACCTGGCAGATCGATTGTGCCTTTGCAGTTTTTCCAAGGTCTCTGTTGATGCACTTTCATAAAATGCTGGCAGTTTTGTTATACTGTCATTCATAAAAGGTCTTCGCTGTCAATGTCACGTTTTCTCCACAGGCATTGTGATGTCTGAAAGCAACATGACACTTTGATAACTGGGTGTCACTGTTTTCATTTAGTGCAAAGATGAAATTTTAGATGAAACAGAATATAGAATACAGTATTTTGCCTCCTCATTCCTTTCCTATCACTGTTGCCTCTCTGAAGCGTCCATCTGTTATGCAGGTTTTTTTCTGAGATGCGAGCCTGGGAGAGCATCATACCAGCAGTCAGAGGCGCTCGTTCATTGCTGATAACTCAAACACAGGGCTCGGACCCCCTCCGCAGAGCTGTGTGTCTACTCATCAAACTGCAACATCTGCTTGCTGTTGTTCCAATCATGCTGGGATTGAATGAAAGCTCGATATGCGCAAAAGGAAAACAACTTCATTTTTGTTTAATTTAGCTTTTTAGACAGTTGCTTTACAAAGCGTTTTTACAGGCATAATAAATCTTGCAGGTCATAAAATTTCAGTCGGCTTGCTCAAACAAATGCATTTCCTATCTTAAGCTGAATTCGCCTCTACTCAATAATTGCATGATCAAGACTGCACTCTTTTTGATGAAACAATTTAAATTAATCTCTTTGTAATCACACTGTAATGTTCTGGATAAAGCATTTAAACGTGAGATTTGGAAGATGAAAGTTAAATAACCTTTCAGTCATGCTTCGATTAATCAAATGTAAGGCCTAAATTACATAGAAATTTTACATTAGCATTAAGTCAGCACCTCTATTATCTGATTCCTGAGTCTCTGCTTTGAAAGGCTTTCTCGGCTGTGTTGCCATTACCCAGGGCCAACTGCAGTCACAGCTCTATTTAAAGAGCGGCACAGTGCCCTGGCAGTGACTATTGATTAATGCCCTTGAAAACCAGTGCACTCGCAAGGAAATACTGCATGTGACAAGTGAGCAGGATTAGTGTTATGAGTCATCTTGGGAATGTGCAATTTTAATAAAAGGAATCTAAAATAATAGCATACTCCATGTGACAAAATGAGGTAGAGGATCATCAAGTCAAGTCACCTTTATTTATATAGCGCTTTAAACAAAATACATTGCAACTGAACAACATTCATTAGGAAAACAATGTGTCAATAATGCAAAATGATAGTTAAAGGCAGTTCATCATTGAATTCAGTGATGTCATCTCTGTTCAGTTAAATAGTGTCTGTGCATTTATTTGCAATCAAGTCAACGATATCGCTGTAGATGAAGTGACCCCAACTAAGCAAGCCAGAGGCGACAGCGGCAAGGAACCGAAACTCCATCGGTGACAGAATGGAGAAAAAAACCTTGGGAGAAACCAGGCTCAGTTGGGGGGCCAGTTCTCCTCTGACCAGACGAAACCAGTAGTTCAATTCCAGGCTGCAGCAAAGTCAGATTGTGCAGAAGAATAATCTGTTTCCTGTGGTCTTGTCCTGGTGGTCCTCTGAGACAAGGTCTTTACAGGGGATCTGTATCTGGGGCTCTAGTTGTCCTGGTCTCTGCTGTCTTTCAAGGCAGTAGAGTTCCTTTCTAGGTGCTGATCCACCATCTGGTCTGGATACGTACTGGATCCGGGTGACTGCAGTGACCCTCTGATCTGGATACAGACTGAATCTGGTGGCTACGGTGACCTCAGAATAAGAGAGAAACAGACAAATATTAGCATAGTTGCCATTCTTCTAATGATGTAGCAAGTACATATGGTGTTATGGGAAGTGTTCCCGGTTCCGGTTTACCTAATTAATGCAGCCTAAAAATCCTTTAACGGATTTGGATACTAAAAGCATATTAGTATGTTATGTGTAAGCCAGGTTAAAGAGATGGGCTTTTAATCTAGATTTAAACTGCAAGAGTGTGTCTGCCTCCCGAACAATGTTAGGTAGGTCATTCCAGAGTTTAGGCGCCAAATAGGAAAAGGATCTGCCGCCCGCAGTTGATTTTGATATTCTAGGTATTATCAAATTGCCTGAGTTTTGAGAACGTAGCGGACGTAGAGGATTATAATGTAAAAGGACCTCATTCAAATACTGAGGTGCTAAACCATTCAGGGCTTTATAAGTAATAAGCAATATTTTAAAATCTATATGATGTTTAATAGGGAGCCAGTGCAGTGTTGACAGGACCGGGCTAATATGGTCATACTTCCTGTTTCTAGTATGAACTCTTGCTGCTGCATTTTGGACTAGCTGTAGTTTGTTTACTAAGTGTGCATAACAACAGCCCAATAAAGCATTACAATAATCTAACCTTGAGGTCATAAATGCATGGATTAACATTTCTGCATTTGACATTGAGAGCATAGGCCATAATTTAGATATATTTTTGAGATGGAAAAATGCAGTTTTACAAATGCTAGAAACGTGGCTTTCTAAGGAAAGATTGCGATCAAATAGCACACCTAGGTTCCTAACTGATGATGAAGAATTGACAGAGCAACCATCAAGTCTTAGACAGTGTTCTAGGTTATTACAAGCAGAGTTTTTAGGTCCTATAATTAACACCTCTGTTTTTTCAGAATTTAGCAGTAAGAAATTACTCATCATCCAGTTTTTTATATCGACTATGCATTCCATTAGTTTTTCAAATTGGTGTGTTTCACCGGGCTGCGAAGAAATGAAAGCAGTGAAAGCTAACACCATATTTCCTGATGATATCTCCTAAGGGTAACATATAAAGCCTGAAGAGTTGCGGCCCTAGTACTGAGCCTTGAGGTACTCCATACTGCACTTGTGATCGATATGATACATCTTCATTCACTGCTACGAACTGATGGCGGTCATATAAGTACGATTTAAACCATGCTAATGCACTTCCATTAATGGTGTTGAGAATTAGCTGACCTCTGTGACGTGAGGCAGCTAGCAGACGGTCGGTTTAGCCAATCTGTTTGCTTCCTGACCTGGGCCCCAGTTAGTCAAGTATAAACACTAAGACTATTTGCCATATTTCTAGAGAGAAGAGTGGCGCCACCCCAGGAGGCATGAAGACCATCTCTTTTCAACAGGTCAGGTCTGCCCCAAAAGCTCATCCAATTGTCTATGAAACCTGTGTTATTCTGTGGGCACCACTTAGACATCCAGCCATTGAGTGATGACAATCTACTATGCACCTCGTCACCACGGTAAGCAGGGAGGGGACCAGAGCATATTACAGTGTCTGACATCGTGCTTGCAAGTTCACACACCTCTTTAATGTTATTTTTAGTGATCTCCGACTGGCGAAGTCGAACATCATTAGCGCCGGCATGAATAACAATCTTACTGTATTAAAGTTAAGCATTAGACAGCACTTTTAAATTTGCCAAGATGTCAGGCGCTCTTGGCTCCCGGTAAACATTTGACTATGGTGGCTGGTGTCTCTATATTCACGTTCCGTACAATAGAATCACCAATAACTAGAGCACTTTCATTAGGTTTCTCAGTGGGTGCATCACTGAGTGGGGAGAACCTGTTTAATGTTTTGATCAGATCAGAAGAGCGGTGTTTTGACCCACGACTACGCTGCCTCACTGTCACCCAGTTGCCCTGCTGCAGGGGCTCTGTTGTAATTCAGATATAAATAATGCACATCAAATGTGGCAAACAAAAGCAAAAACATACTAGAGTTTGTTTTCGCAAAAAACAATGAGACTTGTTCTTGTGCTTTTTTGATTAAGCTTTATTATTTAAATCTATTAATTTACTGCTCTATGTGTTGATATGTGTTGATCATCATGAGAGTGAGCTTTTGTTTGAAATATACCACCAAAGTGTTTTTTCCTGAGGCTAGCGTATTTTTTTCTGTTGTTTTCAATGGGAGTGCCGCATTTTTTAAAACAGCAGCGGTGAGCGTCTTTTTCACGCTGAGCACTAATGCATTTTTTTCTTGCCACCAAGAGTTGAAGAATGTTCAACTTTGGGTAAAATCCTGTGCTCTTCTCTTTAGTCAGCTATCCAATCACAGTGGAGGATGGGTAGGTCAAATTATACACCGACCAACCACCACATACTTGTAAAATAGCAACAGACAACAACAAGAAGCACAACAATGGAACTAAATTTATTATTTATTTGAAACAAGGCAGAGCAAGTAATTTATATTGTGTCAACATTTTTATATTCATAAACTATCTGTGAAATCAAATACTAGTTACATTTCCACAGATATTTAACTAAAAAAAAAAAAAAAGAAAACGCTGACCCTCAGAAGCGCTTTCAAGCACTCACAGCTAGACATTTTCAGCAGGGCGCCTGTTGTCTTCAGCTGGCTACAAAAAGCGCTTTGGTGGACAGGACGCACAGCCTAGAGTTGCAAGTAGTGCTTTCCCCTAAAAAAAACTTGACATGATCGCATACCCAAGTGTCAGGGTTTGGTTGGTTGGCATGGCTCTATAAGTCTCTTCTGGTAGTTATTGTAAAAACAAAATATGACAGGAAAAAGACATCCTCTCCATTGACTGGTATTAAATATTAGCCATTCTATATATTGCTAATATCTGATTCAAGTTTAATAGGTGTTTTAACACAGTGATTTTATTTTATTTTATTTTATTTTATTTTATTTTATTTTATTATTTTTTATATTTTTTTGTAAAGCATGACATTTTTCCTTTTTTGTTATGCATTCTTGTGATGCAATCAGTCGGTCAGTATTGTCATTAAAGGGATAAGGCCTGTTTACACCACGATAACTAATAATAATGGTTACGATAAAGTTAGATTTTTTTTTTTAAACTGATAACATTAAAAAAAATGTTCCAAATATAAAAGAATAGATCAGTCCATGCCACAACTATAACAATAATGCTACAGTGGAATAATATCATAATCACTTTTTTTTAGTGATTTTTTTCCCCCAAAATCCATCAGAATTCATGCTTACAATCATATAGCAGACAATAGATCTGCAGTGTGTGCTTATAATAAAAATAATTTTATTGTGCATATATTGTCATTCTTGTTGTGAACAGGGTCATAGTCCACCCAAAATATCATTTACTCACCCTTATGTTGCTCCAATCCTTTTTGACTGTCTGTGAAGCCAAACCGTTTTGATAACCATTGAATTTTACAGTATTTTTATAAAAGGGAACTGAAATGGGTTGGTTACCGAAATTCTTCAGTATATTTTCCTTTATGTTTCACAGAAAAAATAAAGTCATACAGGTTTGGAATGACATAAAGTTGAGTAAATGATGACTGAAGTTTCATTTTTGGGAGCAGTCAGTTTCCAGTATCTCATTAAGTCAATATCTCACCTCAGTATTTATTTCGAGCATGTTGAATTCAAATGTTAACTTTTCTGCCATGTGGCATTTCTTTATGTTACGACAGCTTTGTGTAGCCTTGCATCATTCCAAAATACCCAAAAGCAGTGATAATCAATCTTTCTAAGCTTAGAATAGAATGGCTAGGCGGCTCTTAAGATCCGTGGGAAGGATCTGTTCTTGTGGCTTAAACTGTGAAATGAATGGCTTAAATGGTTACTGTCTCAAGGGATGATTACAACAGACCTGGAGGATGTGTAAGTGAAAAGAAGAGAGGGCTCTTGTATAGTGTTACCAGCACACTCTGAAATGTGATGTTGTGTCTGCTTGCCTTTCTGAGCTTTAGGAGCTGTGTTGTTCATAGCTGTCAACATCTTTCTGTTTAAATCCTTTACCTCCTCTTGGTACAGAAACTTGGAGAATCATAAGAAGAGAGGGGCACAGCAAAGGCACCAAAGTCCCCTGATAGGCTGAACTTGGTCCTCAGAATGGGCTGACACTAGCCACAGAGCCTTTAGCTTATTAGAACCATTTGATTTGGTTAGAAGGTATTCATAACTGGAGAAAGCTAGCAGCCCTTCATAACACTCTGCCACTCTTGAGCACTTCATCCTCGAGCAGACTTATTGACTTCAGTTGTGGCAAAGCTCTGGAAAAGGTAGAAAGCTTTGTAAATTCTTAGATTCTTTATTGGCATCTATGAAAGAACTTTTAACATCCATGGAACATTTCCATTCCAAAAAAGGTTCTTTAGATTATTAAAATGTTCTTCACACTAAGAAAAAATTGTTCACTGACAGGTTCTTTGGGAAAACCAAAAAATGGTTCTTCATTGTCATTGTTATGAAACCCCTGCTTTTGGAAGCTTTAGTTCTTAGAGTATACCTGGTGAGTAAATGCTTTTTTTTTCTTATTTTTTGAGAGACAGAGAGAGAGAGAAAGAGAGAGAGAGGGGGAGAGGGAGAGGGGTCTCAGTTTATGTGCTTGTTATTTCACAGATTGTTTGATGTAACCAATAAACAGGCTTTGTTCCTTTTATGGCAAATGTTCAGACAGTCATCGTGAAACTGAAGGAGTTCAACAGAGGACACATCCCTTTGTACTGTGACAAAATGTGTTTCATTAGGAAATGCAGCATAACCATGTATTATGGTTTGGTTTATGTAGTTTAATGATGTACATAGCACACTGCAATTTGATTTTCTTGAGAGTGTTTGATAATGAAAACTCTTTTATAGCAGTAAAATTGGCCCATGTCTTGGTTTTTTTTTTTTTTGTTTGTTTGTTTGTTTGTTTGTTTATTTATATAAAAGGGACAATGCACATTAATGAACATAAGGACAATGTCCAAATGTAAATGAGCCAGATATAGCCGTACAGACTAATTTTCATCTGGAGTCCCTGGCAGGTTGTTATTATAAAACTGTAAAAAACATTGCATACATACACATTAAAAACATAAACAGATTACATAGACACAGTCAACATCAAAAACAAGCACAAATAATGTCACATAGAATATATCAACCTGTGAGTAAATAACTGCACTACTACAGATTATGACAACATATTTGATTGTCCAGCAACCACTGTTTTATAGTTTTTGAAAAGGTGGTGAGAGAGGTAATGTTTCTTACTTCTGTAGGTATTGTGTTCCAGGTATGCGCTGCATGGTAGGAAAAGGCTGACTATCCAAAGGAACTTTTCCTATATGATATTTTACAATCACCTCTAGAAGGCGCTCTGGTGGATGCATTAAGATTTTGTTTAACAAATTCATTGAGTGGAGGGGGGGCTAAACCATGGAACATTTTATACACAAGCAAGATATCAGCAAATTTGACCATATTTTCCCAGTTTAAAAAAAACATTACAAATATTACAAAATATTACAATGATGAAAAGAATTTGACTTATTATCCATTGTTTTCAAAGCCCGTTTATAAACTGTTTCTACTGACTGTAATGCGGTCCTTCCTGTCTGCGTCCAGCTGGTCATACAGTAGTTCATATGTGACAATATCATGGTATCGATGTACAACTTTGAGGCCTCTGTAGTCAAATTACTTCTAATATGCCTAAAATTTATCAAGTTAAATTTAATTCTGTTTATAACTTTTTTAACTTGTGATTTAAATGTCAGTTGTGTCTAGTATTATACCTAAATATTTAAACTCCTGTACAACTGACAGTGTTCTTTCTGCTACAGTAACTTCTGGATCGGGATCTTTATTTGCCGATTTCAAAAAGAACATGCATACAGATTTACTGGTATTAAGATGTAAACAAGAGTTTGTTAGCCAATTAGAAATATTGACCATAGTAGCTGATAGTTCCTTGGCAGCTTGCCTCTTGTTTTTTGCATGTACATATATAACCGTATCATCAGCGTACATCTGACAAGTTACTGCAGAAGGACAAACTTCAGGTAGATCATTAATATACAGGCAGAACAACAGAGGACCCAAAGTTGGACCTTGCAGTACCCCCAAGTCATTATCAGTTACTTGGGAAGTTTTATGGCCTATGAAAACACATTGTTTTCTATCTAAAAGGTATGATTGTATCCATTTGATGACACTGGATGAAAAATTTAACTTTGATAACTTTGTTATTAAAATCTCATGATCTACTGTTTCAAAAGCCTTCTTCAAATCAAGGAAGACCGCCCCAACTACACCTCCTTGGTCAAATTTAGACTTTATATTTTCCAAAAGAAAACAATTAGCTGTTTCAGTGGAATGATGTTTCCTAAAGCCAAATTGCATCGGATGTAATGTAAAAGATGTAGCATTTAAATGAAATGTTATCTGTTCAGAGATCCATTTTTCGGCAATTTTTGATACTGATGGAAGAATACTGATGGGTCTTTAATTACTAATAGTCATATGATCACCTGATTTATACACTGGTGTAATTGTAGCAGTTTTCCAAGCACTTGGAAAAACTCCATCAATGATAGACTGATTAATAATTTTTGTAATAGGAGGAATGATTGCCTCCTTATGAGTTTTAATAAATATTGTGTCCATTCCGTAAACATCCTTTGCCCTTTAACAATTTAAGGAGGAAATAATCATACACACTTTGGAATTAGTCACTTCTCTAAAAGTTAAAATGGGAGCATTAGTATTCAGAGGAGCGATAGAATAGTTCAATCCCGGGGAATTGTGAGTCAAAGTTTTTATAGAATCAATGAAATAATTATTAAATGCTATGGCCACTCTACTTGGATCATCAATCACATTTCCATCTATATTTAATTAGATTTTTTTATTAATGGTATTATATTTCCCGGTTAATTTATTCAAAATCCGCCAGATTTCTTTACTGTTTCCTTTTTTTTCACTTATAGCAATAATAAAAAATGTTGCTTTAGCCTTTTTGAGCTCTTTTACAACTTTATTTCTCAGTGTGGTAAATAGACGCTTCTCATGATCCACTTTGTTCCTGAGAGCCATCTTAAGAGCTTGGTCCCTTTGTTTCATGAGTGACCTTATGTTTTCATTTAACCACGGTAGATAATTTTTTTTGCCTGGTTTATATTTCACTTTCCTCATAAAACTTTGTATAGTTGTTTGAAGTTTGCACATCAATCTATTACAGTTATCATCCACATTTGTATTTTCAAGGTACTCATTCCAATTTATTTCTTTAATTGTATTTTCAAGATTAGTTAATTGTCCATTAGGAACTTTATAATGTTCTTGATTAACGTTTGCGGTTATATTAAATCTCTGTTTTGTGAGTTTTCTCAAGATCAATATCATTTTGTGGTCGGATAAACCGGTAACCAGATTATAGGATTTCTTTATTCTTTCTGGCCTATTAGTAAAGACCAACTCAATAAGTGTTTCTGAAGAATTAGTAATCCTAGTCGGCCCTTCAACAACCTGTTGAAAATCAAAATTACTCATTACACGTTTTAGATCTTTCCTTTTTGCTTTATCACTCCAGTTTATATTAAAATCTCCTAATAAAATTGTCTCTTTGTAAGTATCACACTCTTTAAGTAGGATATTCAACTTATCATAGAACACTTTTTTTTGCAGATGGTGGTCTATATACTGCAATCACAATAAATGACATTTGGGCTGAGAGAGTTAATTTAAGACCGATACATTCTAGGTCATTATCACCAGACCATTGGATTTGCTTACAACTTATATTGTCCTTGACATAAAACAACACACCTCCACCCCGACCAATAGATCTATCTTGTCTGAACATATTATAACGGTGCACTTTTAAAGTATCGGCTGGAGAGTTTGCATGCAACCACGTTTCTGATAAACATAAGAAGTCCAAATTTGATTCATAAAGGAGATGTTGCAGCTGTTCACTTTTAGGAATTGCACTTCGGATATTCAAGTGTCCGCCTAATAATCCGCTTCGTTTGGCCTGAGAGTCCCACAGAACACGAGCCTGGTTTACTGTTCTGAAAAGTTTATGCCTACGGTGTTTCACAATTGCGGGATTTACCTTGCCTTTCAGATTGATAGATGGCATGAAGCCAACCCCCTGCACACAATCCGCTACAGGAGACGCGGTAACAGTTGGTAAGATACCCACAGTCAACTCACCCAGTCCGCCAGCTTCAAAGGTAGGCCGATTGCAGTTAACAGTCAATTCTTGTCCCAGTCTAATACTATCCAAGCCAGGACATATGTTCTCCGCGAGTGCCGGTAGATGATGTCGATCTGGGCCCGCTTCTCCTACAGTCGGTCCGGGATTAAGATGTACATCCCCAGCAAGAAGGAGCATGAGAATTAAATATCCAGAAAGTTTCCACAGCAGCTTGGGAGACTTATGTTTGGTCGTTTTCTTTTTTAAAGCAGCCTTTGGAATAATCACTTCTCCATTATTAAGAACATTGCAATATGAAGCAAATTGTCTGATAGAGAAACGTGTGCCTGTATATCCATCAAACAAGGGCATCGCTAGATGTTTGGGACAGGTATTTTTGTTTCCCATGCATTGCTTTTGATTGAGTGTGTTAGCCAAACACGGCAGCACTGTAGTGGCGATGAGAGTCACAATATAGATGATGATCCATACAATCATATTAAAGTGAAGCAAATTGCTTTTGTATACGTTACCAATATTAAGCCCATGAATTTGTTGCAGATAGAATTTCTTGGTATTTAATGGCAGCGAAACAGCACCTGCCCTGCTGCGCGCCGCCATATTTGCTGTTTTTGTGTGTTTTTTTTTCTCTCTCCATTTTTCATTATGTATCACCATTTAAAAGTTTGGCTTTTTAAAAAAGTTTTTGCTTAGCACAGCTGCATCTACAATTATTTAGTCAAAAATTTCATGTCATTTATTCCTGTGATTGCAAAGCTGAATTGTCAACAGCCATTCCTTTAGTCTTCAGTGTCGCATGATCCTTCAGAAATCATTCTAATATGCCGATTTGGTGCTCAAAAACATTGTTGAAAAATGTTTGTTGAAACCAATAATAATCTTTTCCCCAGAATGAATATTACAGTTTAAATGATAACTTCAAGATTAATGCATCTTGACCATGAACCACTAAGTTGATATGTCTGTTGTTATGTCGTTGTTAAGTTAATCATGTCTTTTCTCAACTATAGGTCACAAAGTGTGCCAGGACAGCCATTAGTGCCCTCTCAAAACATAGGTGCATGACACCCCTGTGCATGATGCATTATTAAAGGGGGCCATTGTACTGAAACTGAAAGATTGTTATTTGTAAAGGCTTTCATAAAGGCTGGTGAGTCATCCGGCATGAGCTTTGTGGGTTCAACCCATGGAAGGCTTTTAAAACATAGACTCAATGATTCAGAATTAAAATGACAGCCTTTAAAAGAACAGATATTCAGGGGCATTACATTTTGAGTAAGTGTATTCACTGGCTTCAACATCCTTGGCCAAGTGACACAAGGTGGAATGCCCGAAATAAAGTTTCTCTTTATAAAGGCTTTGATAGAAATTGGTACTGGTTTTAACTGGGATGTTGTTTCAAGTTTTCAGTCACCTGTTCAGGATCAAATGGACTGCAAAGTGGGTACATACACCATATAATAAGGTATATTAAAAAAATCCAAATCCAAATACATAAACAAATGTAACTGTAACTTGCGTTTTTGTTTTCCAACTACAGATATATATCGATATAGAGACCAGAATTCTATATTGTACCTTTAGCTACTAGCTGAGACAACATGAAGCAAAAAAGAATAAAAATGGTAAATATCTGTCTGAAATATGCTATTGACTATGACTTTTATGGTTCACAGTCATAGCCAGCTGACAGCAGAAAGTGTGACACTTTGAAATAGTCCTTTAAATGCATTATTTTCCATTTTTATTTTACAGTACAATTGCAATAGTAATAATTCTTTGATTTAATTTTCATAATTTAAATCTATAATAAATAAAATATAAATGTAGAATTCTAAATAATCATTTAAAAACAACAACAATAAAAGTTGTTTTTATTATTATTATTATCATAAATGGGAAAACAGGTTTTCCTTCTTTTTTTTTTGTTCTTAAATGACCACATTGCTGAGTAAAAATAATTCACAATAAGACATCAAAAGACCTGAAACTATATTCTCCACCAAACAAAATTTCCCTGTTTCTGTGACTTATGAAAATGTTTCATATCTTATGAAACTACTGCACTGTTTTTATAATCTTATTAGGATCAATAAGGTCTTTGGGGACAGCTGTTTGGGACAACAGAAAACAGTTTTGTTCATTTAATGAGGCATTGCTCTCATCATTTCACCTTCCCCAGAGGATTTTATAAAGCAGAACAATTACAACAACAAAGCAGAGACAAAAACAGAAAAATAAATCATGTTATCGCTGCTCTAATAGCACATCGATTTTGAGTAATGATGCACTTCTGCATGTTTGTGCTTGAGTTTTTAAGCAATAGACAATTATTCGACTACTCTTGCCAAGCTCTAATCCCAGTGCACTGCGGATTTACTGATTTACTTCTTCCAAAGCAACAGAATTTTTTATTTTTTTTTGAACCACCCTGTTTTTGTTTGAAGTCCCATTGATGAGTGTGCAAGAATAAATGGCATGGAAAAATAATGTTGCATTCAGGTTTTCAACAATTTCATATTATTTCAATTTTTTTCCTATTTATAGGAAAATGTAGCACGTTAAGATGTAACACCTCAGCAGATCTGGGTCCTGTTTGTTCTGCCGGAGGCTCCAGTAGAGAGAGCTGAGGTTTCTCCCTTTCTGTTGTTATTCTCTCTAAGGACATGACTTAGGGGTTTTTATCCATTTTAAGGTGATACAAGGGGTGTAAAGTATTGCAAGAGGGGAATATATATGCAAGAGGGGAATATCTTGGGGAGAAAGCAATTTAAGTGACAATGAAATATTAAACAATGCGCATTTAGCTTTCCCACTTTAATGCTTTGTCCTATTAATTAAGAGGGGTCCCAGGCTTCTTAACTGCACAGTCTTAATTACCTCAAGCCACATTAGAAAGACCTGGTAAAAGGGCTGGCTGGTATAAGTCATCTTCCATCAGAATGAAAATATTAAAAAAGCACTAAATTTAAGCTCATTACTTATGCTCGATAACACATTGTGTCTCACTGAGAACGATAGTTTGCTAATTTACAGGCAACTTAACACATACATTATACCAAACATTTCATAAAATGTAAAAATGTGAATAGAAACCATGTGGTGGGAACCATAGCAAAAGTCTGTTGCTCAGTCATGTAAGGCTGTTTCGCAAAAATGTAGGAATGCTGGTGAATGATGTCAACCAGGTGGTGAAGTTATAAATGTAGAGTTTTGTCATGAAACTCTAGATGGAACAGGCCAATAAATTCTAACTCAAGCTTATGTAATCCCATTATTACTCACATGGCACAGCTGATCGCTTTCTTTTCACATCAGGAGCCAATGTGTTTGCTGCTCAACACTGGCTAGTGCTTGCTGTAGCAACTGTAGTGTGCTTCAGAAACCCTCCATCTTCCCCAGCTCCACCTGATCCATATAAATCTGCTATGGGGTGATTTTAAGTACTGTCTGTTTGCTAAAGTGTATTGTACATTTAAGTCCGGATGTCATAATAACCGGAAACTATGCCTGTAACTAAAGCTCAAGAGCTGGACTTTTAACCACAAAACTTTACCATGCTGTTTGCAGTGATGTTTGCTAGAAATATGGATTCGGGAAACTCTGGGAAATCATTCAACTATTTTTTAAACAACAAGACTTACGACCATAGTTGGCTTACTATGCTTTCAGGAAACAAATCCCCAGATCAGTATCAGACATTGCAGCAAACTAAAGGAGCAACAAAATGAGACAGACCATGCCCTGTTTTTCCTTAAAACTTATCCCTGAAAATCAAAAAATAAAACTTAATAACAGTCCAAACTAGTCAAGCAAATCCCCGAAGCAGAACAGGCTCCATTAAATCCCTAATAAATGATTCTGTGGAGCAGCGAAACTCCTCCCCACATGCTGGGAACGCACATCAGCATAGAGAAAGTAAACAATATTATCATTTCTTATTCTCAGAGAAATGTGAACTGCTTAAAGGTTAGTGGATTTAGGATTTATATTATCAAGAGATAGCTTAGGTTTTATTAAGTTATAGCCGTCTAAATCAAAGACAAAATATATTGTGAATGATTAATAAAATCTTGGTTCCGTTACCAGTATGCCTTTTTCCCCTCAAAATAAAAATTTTACCTTTCGCAAATGCTCTAAACTTGCTGTTCTTGTTGCGAAAGTGCAGTGAACTTTATAAAGAGGTCATGCAGGTCAATAATATTTCCTGCCATGGCCAATAGATACTTCATTTTATTGGATTTTCCTTCACCGTTGTCCATCTCCATATGTCTGGCTCGTGGGTTCTCCTCTCTCTGTTCCATCCATCATTTACTCAGTGTAGTCAATTTTCCCAACCCCATCCAATTCAGCCAGACCATACACACACTCTCTCTCTCTCTCTCTCTCTCTCTCTCTCTCACACACACACACACACACACACACACACACACACACACACACGCACACACACACAAGTAAAGGACAGCTTTTAATTCTTACCTTCAGTTATACACAGAATTGTGTCACATGGCAGTACTGATAGATATTAACTCAAGTAAATGTCCATTTTAAGTTGTCTTAATGTAGTTTCCATTAGATGGTTAGGCCTTTTTAATGAAGCTTGGTCTTTTCAACAGGAATTCAACTATATTGTAATCTTTTTAGGTTTTTTGAACAAATACATTTAGAACCATAACTAATTGCTATTTAAATTCAGGCTCACCATCATCTCTAAAGGACTCTTTGCTTTCTGTGAATGTGAAATGTGTACTCGATATGGATATGTATAGTATGAATAGGATGTTTTTTTTTTCTCTTTATGCAAACATGAAGTGTAAATACCCAGGAGAGAAAATCTAAAGAAAAAATTGTAATGACTTACAAAGACTGTCAATCCACAAAATCCACGGCATACATATTTATCTTCTGTATTGCATTTAGAATGCATTGAGAGTGAACAATTCTATTTCAATGCAAATTGAAGCTGCTCTTAAAGATGGGTTTATGGAAAATTACAAATGGGCACTCTATGCTTTAGCAACACTGCGTCTAACAAATGTCAAGGGATGTTTGCATATTTTAAAGCAGTGTTATTGTTGAGTTGAAATAGGTATTTTAATACAGAAAAGAGAGGAACGCAAACTCACACTGAAAAAGAGGCTCTCGTGTGTTGTGGAACGGTTATCTGAAATGGATGGCCTCTTCATTTTTGCTGTAGTACTCCTCTATAGATCAGCAAGACTCAATTTTGTCCCCTCACATTTGTCCTCGACACATAAAGCTCTGCAGTGTCGGACAGCTCCGATATTTGCAGTCAAGGTGACCCAAAATGGTCACCAATTTATCACTCAAAAAGATGTAACCATATTCAATGAATTGAATCAAAAAACTTAGTTCCCTTCTTTCTTATAGCATCTTTCTTCTTTTCCTTATGTTTAAGGAAATATATCAGTTAACGTCTGATTTCTTTTTAATTAGAAACCATCCTATTGTATTAACTTCTTACTGAGAAAGCTGGGAAAAGCAATGAGAGATCAATTCAAGGTGAATTTTTAGACCAGCCCTGCATTGTTGTAGTCAAGCACTCTTTCTTCAGTGAGAAGAAAAATATTTGGCTTTCTTTTGAAACTACCAATAATTATTCAGTCAAGAAAGAGTGGATGAACTGGCGGGAATGGATGTATATGTTTGTATGCTTGCGTTCTGTACAGACGGTCTGAATATTAATGTTGTAGTACTGGTGGTGGGGGAGAATAAACCTGTCCTTTATTGACCTATTTGGATATCGTACTCCCCATCTTATGCCTAAGAAAGAGAAAAGAGGAAGAAGAATGACTGCAGGGCTGACTTCCCTCTGAGCAGGACCACTCCTGTGCAGGGAGCATGCAGAGGATAAAGTGGAATAAAACATTTTCATTTGGTTTAGCAGGATGAAGGTTCGTTTCTATGTGTCGCTAAACTCTTTTTTAGGGATTTCTTACTGTATTTCATCAAGAGTTAAATGATCTCATCTAGTCCCAATTGTCAGGTCATAAACCGAACAATATTACAGAATGAGTTTTAACTGTCAGCTGATAGCATTTTAATAAGTGCTGAGTGCGAATTTTGTTTATTAATATCTGATATTTTAGAATGAGTGCCCTATATGTTCATTTTCATAATTTTTCTAACATTTTGTTATGCCGTTGCAGGTCTGGAAGACATGCAGAGCTAAAACCGAGCTCGCCGTCTCCACAGGGTTTTGACTGAATCAGCAAAATTCCTTTGAATTTAAAATGAACATGGCAAATCCACCTCATTTTAATGCATGTCCTCCTGTGTGCATCCACAATGTATTTCCACACGACTGTAGTTCATGTTTTGAACATGAAAGGAAAGAGAAAATTCTTTGCAAGCACATTTCAGTGTAGAATGTTAATAGAGTGAGTGAATAGCAATGAGTGATTAAAAAAGAGAAAGCATGCTAACATGAGTATTTAGGTCATGAATACAAGGCACAAAAGAGAATGTAAGTAAAACACACTGATGATAACAACTATAACAGAACTTCAGTAGATTCTGGCCTGACCTTACAAGTCAAGCCACAAAGGTAGTAAGGACATCATTAAAATAGTCCATGTGACATCAGTAGTTCAACATTAATTTTATGGAGCTACAAGAATACTTTTTGTGCTCAAAGAAAACAAAAATAACAACTTTTTCAGCGATTTCTTCTCCTCTGGGTTAGTTTCCACCGCACAGCAGGGAAGAATTGATGAATAAAGTGTTGTTGTTTTTTTTTTTAATGTACCAGCCAGTGCTGCAATGGATGATGGTGAGAAATAGAATTTCAGAATTCTGGATTACAAGACCGACCAATAAGAATCAAATATTCCAGAGATCTTTGTATGTAATATAAAATAGCTAAAAAAAATAGCCTTAAATAATTCTGTCACTGGAGAACATGACCACTGTATATGACTTCTCTGTGAAATTACATTGTTACAGAAAAGCCAGAAGAGAGATGGTTGAAGTGAACAGAAACCCGACTGCACTGTCTGCTAACCTGGCAGCAGAGCGTCGGTGAGCCAGCTGTCTGCAATAAGAAAGATTTACAGAGAAAAACATGGATGTGAAGTAGTGCCAGCAGATCTCACAATTGTTCTCATCTTCATCCACCCTGCTTTCTATCTGGCAGTCTTGGGAGATACGAGAACAAAAAGAGAGGTTTGAAGGACCTGAGAATCACATGAAACACACTGTCCTGTCCTGCACATGCTTGCTGATTATGTCAGAAGGTCATTTTGGAATTATACAGTACAGGGTGCCCATGGGATTTACTTTTTAGTCTTGCAAGAAGTGCTGATCTGTTATCAGAGAGAAAGAAACAGAAAGGAAATAAGAGAAAAAGTGACAAGCAGAGGGAGAGAGAAAGAGGCTTGCCTTTACTGTGCCTGTGACTTGCAGAGGTTAATGCGTCTCTAACACAAGGCTGCCTCATTTTCTCTTGTGCATTATCTCCTGTCTTCAGAGGCAACACAGCTAGTAAGCTTCTCTGACAGGCAGCAATGGTAAGGCCTTTATTTTCTTTCATTGTGAAAAACAAGGCCACAGAGTCGTGTGAAAATGGAAATTAGCAAATGTGAATGAGGAGCTCGGTTGCTTACTGCAGAGCTGATGAACAGCAGTGGCTTCCTGTAGCTTGTGTGTGTGTTAGTTTAAGAGAGAGAGTGCAAGAGTCTAAAAGACTTCAATTAAAATGTTACGCTTCACAGAAGTACACTGCCTGTATAGCAGGTGTTAGCCTGTGGGTGTGAAACTGAAGCAATCAATCAGTCAGTCAATAAATCGTTAAGTGTGCCAAGCAAGTACTACATTAACTCTCCTCACACACTCTCTCAGAGATCCAAAGATGAGAAGGGGTTAGACTTCAGTACAATGAAGATGAATGAGACGATTCATACTGACAACAATTTTTAATCTCTGTGAATGTTTTTTTGCTGAGAAGAAATTCATTTAGGCATAAATATGAGGCATGTAATATTGATAATAATTGTGATAGAACAATTTTTATGTATATAAAGTAATTGTTATATGGAATAAATTCTACTATACGATATAGTACTATATATCAAGTATTATATTTTAAGAAATTCAAAAGCTAACTGTTTGTATTAATTATTTATACATTTATTAAAATATTTATGTGAAATTAATGTTTATATATTTGTTTATTTTAGAGAAATACATTAAGAAATTAAATTAAAATATTAACTGTTTACTATTTATTATGTATTTTTTAATCAATTTACATTTTTTTTATTTAAAAATCTGAATCTGTAGTTATATATTTGTTTATTATATAAAATCAATCAATTTTATTATTAAAGAAATTACAAATATTAACTGTTTATTAATAACTATTATCTATATTTTGTATTTATTTATTCGTGCTGTTAAGTATTATTTGTATATTTATTTAATTCTTCAAATGGAATGTTTATTTAAATATTTGTTTATTATAAAAAAATAAATTACATTTTATCTACATTTAATTATTTAGCAGGCGCTTTTGTCCAAAGCGACTTACAAATAAAAGCAATATAAGCAAATTAAACCAATGAGAGAACAAAAACAGTATACAAGTGCCATGACAAGTCTCAGTTAGTCTAGTTCAGTACACATAGTTAGTTTTTTTTTTTTTTTTAAATAATAGTATGGAATAGAACAGAACAGATGTCACACCCCTGGACTCATTGTGTTGTGTTTTTCCTCCCCATGTGTGCCGTGTACCCTTTTAATTAGTCATTCCTAGTACCTGTGTTTTCTCAATCATCCTGTGTTTATAAGCCCTAGTCTATTCAGTTTATGTTTTTCCAAGATTATATGTCTACCCATGTGTTCTGTGCTCATGTTGGCCTTGTTTATTCCCTTGAAGGTTGGATTAAAGTATTATTGTTTTGTGTATCCGTGGTTTCCTCGTTCCTCACACCTCGCTACACATAGTGTGACAATAGAATAGAATAGAATAGAATAGAATAGAATAGAATAGAATAGAATAGAATAGAATACGTAAGTGCTATTATTAATTGGACAGGTGCTGGTGAAAAAGATGTCTGTAGATATATATATTTTTTTCAATGACTATAGACTTCCACCAGCTGCCCACAGTCCAGGAAAAGGTCAGTGAGAGTGATTTTGAACCTCTTTTGGATGGCACCACAAGGCACTGAACGCAAGCTTCTGGAGGGCGCATAAGTTTGAACTAGTGAGTTGAGGTATAATGGTGCAGGGCCAGTGGTTGTCTTGTAGGCAAGCATCAGTACCTTGAATTTGATGCGAGTGGCTACTGGTAGCCAGTGTAACCTGATGAGGAGAGGAGTAAAGTGAGCTTTTTTTGGCTAATTGAAGACCATTCTTACTGCTTCATTCTGGATCATTTGCAGAAGCTTGACAGAACATGCAGGAAAGCCCGCCAGGAGAGCATTACAATAGTCCAGTCTGGAGAGATAAAGAGCTTGGACAAGAAGTTGTGTGGCTTGCTCTGACAGGAAGGGTCTAATCTTCCTAATGTTGTATAAGGCAAATCTGCAGGACTTGGCCTTTGTAGTTATATGGTCTGTGAAGCTTAATTGATCATCGATCACAACTCCTGAATTTCTGGCTGTCCTAGAAGGAGTTATGGTTGACGAACCCAGCTGTATAGAGCAGTTGTGATGAAACAATAGATTTGCAGGAACCACAAACAGTTCTGTCATAGTAAGGTTGAGCTGAAGGTGATGATCCTTCATCCAACTAGAAATGTCACTCAGACAGGCTGCAATGCGAGCAGGTACCGTCGGGTCATCTGGTTGGAATGAGAAGTAGAGTTGAGTGTCATCAGCATAGCAGTGATAAGAAAAGTCATGCTTCTGAATGACAGATCCTAATGATGTCATGTAGATGAAGAAGAGAAGTGGTCCAAGCACTGAGCCTTGAGGAACCCCAGTAGCAAGAAGTTGTGGCTAAGAAACCTCACCCCTCCAAGAAACTCTGAAGGACCTACCTGAGAGTTAGGACTTGAACCACAAGAGTGCAGTTCCAGAGATGCCCACCTTTCTGAGGGTGGACAAGAGAATCTGGTGGTTAACTGTGTCAAAAGCAGCAGACAGATCTAGCAAGATGAGTACTGACGATTTGGAAGCTGCTCTTGCCAGTCGCAGGGCTTCAGTAACCTAGAGCAGGACAGTCTCAGTTGAGTGGCCACTTTTGAAGCCAGATTGGTTGCTGTCCAGGAAGTTGTTCTGTGCAAGAAACATAGAGAGTTGGTTGAACACAACTCGCTCAAGTGTCTTTGCAATGAATGGAAGAAGGGATATGGGTAGTTTTCTAAAAGTACTGGATTTGGAGAGGGTTTCTTAAGCAGTGGGCTTACCCGAGCCTTCTTTTAAATGCTGTGGGAAATGTACCAGTGTGAAGAGAGGTGTTGATAATGTGAGTAAGCAAAGGTTTGACTTAAGAAGAAATGGCCTGAAGGAGGTGAGTGGGGATAGGATCAAGTGGACAAGTAGTAGTATGATTGGAAAGGAAAAGTTTGGAAACGTCCATCTGTGTATTAGTTGTTATGAAGTTTTCATCAGTTTGCGGTTTGGGGAATTGGTCACTAATGGTTCTTGTTTTATTTGTGAAGAAAATCGTAAAGTCATCGGCTGTAAGAGTTGATAAGGAGACCAGTACCTCCACCCCTCCCAATCGTATGAGGGGTTTGGGAAAAAGTGAAATTAGTGGATTATTGTAAATAATAACAATTTAGTTCACAAAATATTTGCTACAGACCCAAAATATATGCATGGTTTATTTGCTAACTGCCAAGATAAGCAGATTGCCCCAGTGTCCTCCTTTGTTTTCAAAGAAAATTTATTAAATTAGTGGTCTTAGTGTATAAATTGTCTAGCTGTTCAACCAAGCCTTTAATTTTCTTCTGCACCTCCCATCCCACTCTATTATTCATGGTTTTATTCTTTACCCGTGCCTGTGCATTATCCCTTTCTTTGTTTATTTGACTGATAACTGCTCCTCCTTTCATATACATCACTGTTAGTATTTCCTCCCATGCAGGTGCTGATCCCTGAGGTGGGTGGTGGGTAAACAGTAAATGGCATCTAAAAATACCCCAGCCCCCAATCCCTCCCATTACCTCATCTGACTCAGCTTGTCCCTTGCAGCAAAGATGAGCAAGGCAACGGAAGTGTGACAATACTGGTACAATAACACATTCCCAGGGAAAATGTCATATGTATGAAATTCTGCTGGGCCTGTCTGGCTCTCTAAACACAAGGGATGCAATGATTTATTGTTTATAAAAGGGGAGAAAGTACTTCTGCATAGAGGGCAGATGTGAAAACACCCACATGCATATACACACTTTTTCATAGATGTGGAAATTCTGTGCTATTTCAACGAGAGAATGGCTTGTGGCATTTATGAGGCAGCCTGTGCAAATACAAAAGCAACATAAATATTTTATATATATATATATGTCAGGTAATCACAAGAGGCAGGCAGGTGGTGAGTTGAAATGAGATTTATTTTTACAAGTGCAGCAGAACCGGGATGCAAAGGTGAGTAATGAGGTAGATGATAACGTTCACTGTGACTTAACTGAGAGGTAACCCAAGTCTCTGGTTTAGGAGCTGGAGGAAGAGTGCGGGAAGGTTCTCAGAAGGAGGACGGTAGGCTGACGGCTGACGAACGGGAATGAAGGCTTCTGAAGGTAAGTGGTTTTCTCTTGAGGTGAGTAGCGCGGGTGAGTCTGTTGTCAGTGGTATTGACGAGGCCAGACGATGACTGGTGAGTGAGAGTGGTTTATAAAGGGTATGAGATGATGAGATGGCCAGGTGAGGGTGATTAGAATTCAGGGGAGAGTGAACGAGAGGGTGGAGCGAGTGAAGATGATGGCGTGGCTGTGACAATATATATATGTATATATATATATATATATATATATATATATATATATATATATATATATATATTTATATGTATGTATATATATATATATATATATATTAAATATATATTCACAACATAAATATATACACACACACACACACATATATATATATATATATATATATATATATATATATATATATATATATATATATATATATATATATATATATATATATATATATTTATATATAAAGATATACAATTATTTTAAAAAGTAATAAAAATCTCCAATGTTTTCATCCTCATATTACTTTATGTATTTTGAATGCCAAAAATATATTCAATTATTAAAACTTTTTTAATCAGCCTCCCTTGTGGATGTTCTTAGTATGAATATTATTTATATGCCTATAAAAAATTAGTTATTTTATTTAATAAATATATATGTGTGTGTGTGTGTGTGTGTGTGTGTGTTTGCTCTTGTTTTTGTGACATATCAGGACACAACTCTGTATATTGACATAGGTATGACACAGGTATTACAAGGAGAGGGTGACTTATGAGGACATAACCCATGTCCCATTTTTCAAAACGCTAATAAATCATACAGAATGAGTTTTTTTGAGAAAGTAAAAATGCACAAAGTTTCCTGTGAAGGTTAGGGTTAGGTGTAGGGTTGGTGAAGGGCGATAGAATATACAGTTTGTACAGTATAAAAACCATTACGCCTATGGGATGTCCCCACTTTTCACAAAAAAAAACGTGTGTGTGTGTGTGTGTGTGTGTGTGATATTCATAATATTAATAATTGTGATATTTTAGCCCTCTATACAGATTGCATACAGTTACTATTTAAGGGTTTATGAAAATATGAAGAGTTAATTTTCAAAAACAGATTTTTAAAAATGTAAAAAAATCATGTTATTATTTTTTTATTTTTTATTTATTTATCCTGCATTCCAATTAATAGCAAACTGCAGTTGGGTTGTCTGGAATAAATAATAATAATAATAAAAAAATAACTTCATATGCTGTTTCACTTTTTGCATTTGATGCAGCATAAAAAAATCTAAAACATAATAATATTCTAATTATTGAAAATAATTTCACAAGAAATAAAAATGTTATGTTATGTTCCTCGTGTTATGTTTCTGTGGCTCAGTGGTAGAGCATTTACTTAGCAGTACAAAAGGTTGTAGGTTCAATTCCTAGGGAACACATGTACTGGCAAAAAAAAGAAAAAAAATGCATAGCACAACCTGTTTTTAACTACAGCGAAAAGTTTCTCATCTGCAGTTGTGGTAAAAAATTATTTTTGACTCTGTGTGTGAGTGTGATTGGTTACTAAATCAGTAGTAGGCTTCAGTTGGACATCGACAGAGATAGCAGCAGCGGATCAATGCGTGAAATTACAGCGTTTGCCCTTTTCCTTATATTAGGCTGCCCTTTGTCCGAGAGAAGACCCCTGAGCACCGATTGCTGATGAAAAGCCCCTCGCTCCCCCACAGGCCCCGAGGGGCCGCATAGACCTACAGCAACATTTCTCATTCAAGCCATCTGCACTGAAAAAAACCTCATGAGGCTCACATCAATCATTGATCTACTTTTGTGACTGTAATTCCAATGAATCCATCAACGGATATGAGTTTACATCAGCACACTAACATTCCACCTATCAACTGGTTTGTACAAATTAAATTGTATTATCCATCTCTACCCACCTTGAATCTGGAAGGTTTGTGCCTTCTGTTGTGCTGTAACTTTTTCTGCATCAATACGTTCTGCTTCAAAGGGATTTATAAGAGAATAAGCAGGCAGGGTGGTGTTCACAAGACTTTTCCACTCTCCCTTCAGCACTAGAAGTCCTTGTACCAGACTAAAGCACACTTGACATTGCACATAAGCCTTTAACAAGCTCCCAACCCATCATGCATTCACAACAGGGTGCTGTCAATAGATTTACCCGAGAATTTTTAAAGACATTCCTCAAAAATGCAAGGAAATTCAATTAATCATTGATCCATCCTTCTCGGTGCAAACTGACTGATCTCATTTCAGTTCTGGGTTTGTCTGCAGGCTAAATATTATGAATATGAGGATGTGAAGATAGGAAGAGCCAGACTCATTGGGCTCACTGTCTCTTTCTCTGAATGCCTTGATTTTTAGTTGACGATGCAAGTCCTTAAACATAGTGATTCATAATACATCAATTGTTTGGATTCTTGTTTCTGTGTCGGACTCATAGCACTGTGCAAGAATCAGTTTCAAGATCAAACAGAACTTTGATGCAATGCCATTACCGAGCCATAAGACAGTGTGTACATACGAATGGCTCCAAACTGAAGCAGGCCTCTTAGTCCGAGGAAGCCTGTGTGATGCCAGTTAGTCACCAAACTGAGGAATCTAATATGAACCTTCAGCAGTCACTGTGATGTTGCATTGACCCAATCTCATGACCCAGTCGAGCCAATTTAATTTTGTAGTTCAGCCAAACACGCGATGCAATTGACTGCTTGAGAGTTGCTGAGATACCAGCATCTGGGTATATAAAAAAAGGCAGAGAGACTAATGATTTAGGACACCTCATTTACCACCAGTCTGATAAAGACGAAATCTTGTGTCCATGATCTTTAGCTGCAAACAAGTATAATACAACCTATCATGGGCAAAAGTATTATGATGACCTGCAGAGAATGCTGTCACAATGGGATCCTGCTTTAAATAACCTTCTCAGGTTAAACAGTAACGAGACATGAACACAAAGAGAACACAAAGTTCATTAATTAAAAAATGGAAGGGTGTACAAAAATCACAAACCACTTCAGACTAGCAATTAATAAATAATGCAAAATTATACAACATAAACCACAATGGTTTTTTTCTGTTTATGTATTATTAGACAATGGAATTTGTTTTTATGACTGTACTTCACTAAATATGTGTCTGTTTTGCAGTGTCAGTTTTGAGTCGCTCCATAATTGCTCATTAAATGTTATGAAATGCATTTGGAGCGTTTATATTCAATATGAAACCAGAGCATCAATTTTAAAGGAATAGTTGATCCAAAAAATCTAGATAAATTTTTTTGTTCATTGGATTTGGGGAAATTTAGCATTACATCACTTGCTTACCAATGGATCCCCTGCAGTGAATGGGTGCCATCAAAATAAGAGTTCAAGCAGCTGAAAATAATCTACAAGTAAATCAGTCGACTCCAAATCATCAACATCTTGCGAAGTGAAATCCATCATTAAGGAATTTTATCTTTAACTTTCCTTAATAATGTTTCCTCAAGTAAAATAGTCCAACCATAATTAAAATCTACCCATATATTTGTTTAGAACTAATTTATGGCCAGGAATCATGTTGTTTGTGGATTATTGTGATGCTTTTAGCAGCTGTTTGGATGCTTATTCTGATGGCATCCATTCACCTCAGAGGATCCACTGGTGAACAATTGATGTAATGCTCAATTTCTCCCAATCTGTTCTTGTGAAGAGGAAAACTCATCTACATCTTGGATGGCTTGAGGGTGAGTAAACAATTGCAGAGTGAGCTATTCCTTTAAAATATAAAAGCTTGTCAAAAATGTAAATATTGACACTTCTTTATGGAGATAACAGAAGTTTAAGTTAATATTTCTTGCGCAAACTCTGTTTTGAATTTAATAGGGCTGCATAGATTCAGGACCTTGGACAGGGACACTGCAGCTGACGCCACTCTCCAGAACGTCTGTTCACGCACAGTGAATGCCTTGGTTGGTTAAAGCTGCCTAACTGATTTGCCCATTCAAATATCTAAGGGAGAACAAACGACTGCAAATGACATTTAAAAGTCACTTTTCAAAGATTCACTCATTTAAAGCGATCTTAGATGGTATATAAGAAAACATGGTCAAAGTGTCTGAATTGACTTGATGTACTCTCTTAAAAATGGTTACTTGCTTCACAACCATATTCACCGGTAAAACTTTTTATAATAAAGTTATGTGTTTTTTTTTAACATTAAAAAGTTTTGTTATACAGTATGTTCGTTAAAGCACCAGTGAATTCTGAAAAACTGTGGAACTTAACAAGTTGTGACATTCTAATTGGAATCTGTATTTTTAAAAGTGTTGCTTGTTGACAACAGTACGATCAATACATTTGTACAAAACCTAATGTTTCTAACCCTCTGCTCATTTTTCACAGACAGCATTCCTTAAACACTAGAGATTTTACTGAAGCAGTAACACTGATAGAGAAAATGAGGAAATGGAGATTGTGATGAACAGTATGATTTATGATTTATGAGACTAAAGAGAATAGGGAGTTAAAGACCAGAAAATGAAAAGTCAGAGGTCATTCATTGAATGCCAACAAAAAGTATTAAATGACTTTAATCTATTTCAAAGACTCATGTCTGCCATTTGCTTTCTGTCCTGTAACATTTAGTTTCAGTGTCTAAATTTAGTATTTCTGAGTCATGTGTCTAAAACTTTGATATAATGTCTAATAAAAATACACATTATTGTATCACAGCCCTCCCTCAGTCATGATTTGTGGATGTTACCTGTGACCCTGGACCACAAAACCAGTCATACTGTAAGTAGCACTGGAATGTTTGTAGCAATAGGCAACAATACATTGAATGGGTCAAAATGATAAATCTTTCTTTTATAGCAAAAATTATTAGGATATTAAGTAAAGATCATGTTCCATTTAGATATTTTGTACATTTCCTACCATAAATATTTTTTGCACCCTCAGATTCCTGATATAGTTGTATCTCAGCTAAATGTGGTCCTATCCTACCAAACAATACATCAGTGGAAACCTTAATTATTCAGCTTTCAGCGTGTGTAAATCTGAATTTCATCAATTTGACCCTTATGACTGGTTTTGTGGTCCAGGGTCACATCTGAAAATTCAAAGAAGAGCCTGATTCAGATCACACCAGTTCTGACGTTTAACCTCCATCAAAAATGATCACAAATTAAATAGCCTAAAAAATTGAAATTATACTTTCTTAACCAATTATTGTTTTTTGTTCCATAAATCCGATTTTAACAATTACTTTCACTTCATGAGGGTCAATGATAGTGATTTAGCTAATTTGCAATAGGTTTAACTGTTGAAATTTACTGTTTAAATTGGTTAAACCTATGAATAGCCTAAGCCTACTATTAGTCAGTGTTTGTTATGTCACTCATTTGTGAATTTCAAGCAAAACAACGCATTAGTGGAATAAGTTACACAGCTAACACAGCTGCACAGCTAACAGCAAAAACTCCATGTTTCATTCTGTATTCTAGTGCAACTTAGCTGTTTCATCGGGACAGTCCAACGAAATGGTTAGTCGCGTTATAACTGAGCTTTCGCACGGCTGAGGACGAGAAGTCGCCTATGCGGTCTCAGTATACGGCACTAAAAGAGAATGAACACACGAACCCCTGCGAGAATGAGTGCGCGCGCGCGCGCGCGCGCGTGTGTGTGTGTGTGTGTGATGGAATAGAGAAGGCGCATGTGTGATGAGTGTGTATGTATATGTAGACACTGCCCACCGCTGTCGCGCTCCCCCCATCTTGCATGTCTACCGCCGGACGGAGTCGCACCAGGGTTCGTGCCACTGCAGGGGAAGAAACCCGGCAAGAATGGATTTCTAACAACGTTTTCCTTTCTGTCCTTTACCCAACTGACGTCATCCTCAATGTCTCTCACAAATTTGAACTAACAAAATGAGGATTTCTTGTAATCAGCTTTTACTGCTATTCTCTTGCGTTTGGGGACTTACTATGGGTGCTTTTCCGAGCAGCGTTCAAATCGGTAAGTACAGCGATTCATCTAAAAAAAAACACGAGCTTCACATTAAGTGCGTTAAACTGTGTCAATTGGATGACAAAAATAAGACCGTCTGCACTGGGGTCAACTGCGAATGTCAGTGCGCAGATAATGCGGTTGGAAGTAGGTTTTGTTGCATGATAGCAAAGGGTAATTTTGGGAGGAAATAGATTTTTGGATACTTTTTGTTTGTTTGTTTTTAGCTGTCAAACTGATCCTTCTGCCTCGTTTTGGTTATGCCACAACTGCAGTGCTCTCCGTGGCACAAACGGGATGTTGTTCTGAAGGTGGATCATCAAAAAGGGCATAAGCGCAGTGAAAGTTTATTTATTTATAAATGAATGCTTGGTAAAATTAAAATAATTTGGATATATAACTAGATAGCGATTTAAATATCGCTTCTCCACCTCGTCAATGGAAAGTGGTTTAATTTATTCCAATACTGCATCAAGCCCTATGTCATAAGCCCTGAGACTCTTGGTGCCTGTGAGATACATGATCTCTCATATTGTTTGAACGAGAATAGCATATGTAGTACTGTTATTTGAGGAATAGAATGCCATAATCACACTATAAAAATATATCAAATCTGCGTTAAAAAAAAAAAACCGGTCAGCTGTGCTTGTGTGAAATTCAATGTGGTGACGTTTCAGGCATTAAGGGAGGTGTTTTGTTGCCTTATACATTTTGTATGTTAAGACATTATGTTTGACTGATTATTGAAAAAAAAAAGATTAATACTGAGTAGGCTAACTTTGACCGAAAATAATAGTTAGTAAGCTATGTATTTCTTTTTAGTCAACGAAAATAGTTCCAAAAGTAGTCAAAGTGTAAAGCTTTTTGTGTCACCTAGCAACATGCGGATTAAAAGCCAGAGTGGAACTGGAATGGAGCGATAGATAGTTCCTTGCTCTTAGCATTCTGTATTCACTCAGTTCTAGTTACACTCCGGGTTTTCCATTTCACGGTCCCCGCCCACTATAGTGAGAGAAACCCACTCTGGAATGTGTGGAAAAAAAGGTGTTAGCATATAAATGTATATACATACATACAGAGAGAGAGAGCGCTTTTCCCACATTAGGCATCTTAGAATACCCCATATAAGCTGTAGCTTCGTTTTTGATGTCCGGCCCAATGCTCCCCTCTACACAATAAATGCTTCATATTATAGCACATTATAGAACAGTTTAAAATATAAATAATTGGCTACATTATAAAAGCTCTGGTCAAAATTATAAAGCAGGACATTTCTGCAGGAACTCTCATAAAATAATAATCATAATAATAATTGCTTGATTTATATAGGATTTCAATTAAATTTATATTGCTTTCCATCTGGTTTATGCACATGCGCACATTTTCGCGCACGCAGATAAGACAGATGTTTAAATGTATGTCGCTTGCTCTCGGGTCTCAGCACCCAGACATACGCGCTATACATTCAGAAAGACATCTACAGAGAAGAATAAAACCAGAAAAGGCACGTTTGTCGCTGGGTAAAACAACTTAAGTTACAGCACACATCTGCCTAAGCACCCGTCACATCAACCTGAGTTTGCCTCTTGGGATCGTTTAATATAAAGTGCACTTCGAGCTTTGGATAGACCGTGCGCTTTCTCCTCAGCAGTTTGCTTGCTCTGTAGTGCAGTAAAGTGACTGCACTAATAGAGTTTCTCCGTGCACGACAAGTAGACGCAGATCAATAATGAAATTTGAAGAGTATTTTCAATATCGATTAGTCGTCGAAGACCTAATTTTGGCAATACTTTTAAGTGAACTACATGCATTTTCTTGTTGAATGTAGTAAGGATTTTCACCGTGAATAATTATGGCATTATGGCTTTATGGAATTATGGCTTTCTCTACTTTGCTTTTTCAGCAAAAAACATACACATACACATATACAGCAGCTTTTTATACAGTAAAAATGGACATATGGAAATATGATTTTTATTACATACTTTTTATAATGCACAATCTTTATTTGAACCTTAATCATATATGTGAATAATGGGGTTATTCGCCTATAAAAGCTCACTGGAGTGTGCAAGTGTGCATTTGACTCATCTGATGTGGCATGTTACTTCAATTTCAGTATCCTTGAACCATGTTTTTTTTTTGTACTCATATCTATTTTTCTTCTAAATCAAATAACCAGTTTTCTATATGACGTTTTTGTTGCAATGTGTTATTTCTCCCTCTCTTACACCTCTCTTCTTTCTTTCTCGCAACACACTCTCTCTCTCCTGCAGGCGGACTGTTCATCAGGAACACAGATCAGGAGTACACTGCCTTTCGGTTGGCCATTTTCCTTCACAACACAAGCCCTAATGCATCTGAGGCCCCCTTTAACCTGGTACCCCACGTGGACAACATTGAGACTGCCAACAGCTTTGCTGTGACCAATGCCTGTGAGTGCCACCTGAATCTGCATACTGGATATATACATTTATGCTGTTTTAGCCATAGAAATAGAGAAAGTACAGTAGGTGATTTTGTTGGTAGACCTAGAGTTGGTTTTGATTAGTCCTATTTGAAAAGCACACAGTTTAAGCCAATAATAATCCTACCTGCGATGTGAACTAAACAGAAGCAGCACAGAATGCCTCCATGCATTGTGATAGGGATTGCCTGGCCCCCATCCAGTCAGCACTGGTGTCTCTTTGTGAAATCTGTCCTCCGGCTCTCAGCTGGCACAAATACAGGCTAAGTGCATGTAGTGTACGATATATTAGTGTATGCACCCTTCCCCCAATGCCCTGTGCAGGGGGTTCTCACTGTGTGTTCATGTGTGTGAATGTTTTGTGTTCTGCTGCCATATGTGCTGGCATTGCATAAATTGTATTTGTGTTCAGATTTTGCAGTAATACAGTCTAGGTCTGCCATAGTTTGTTTGTAAACCCCTTCTGGTGTTTCTGCTGTGTGGTCCCATGTTTAGGCCTGTGGGCCAGAACGGTGATTATCCATCAAGCCAGATCCATGATGATGTCGCATAAAGGTGTACAACATTTCCCAGAATGTGTTTTTACCACTTCCCATCATGCTTAGTGGTTTATGGCATAGGGTCAGAGGTTAATAGTGAAGATCAGCCATGGTTGTGCCTGGACTTCTGGTTCTTCCTCCTTGTGTCCAGTTCACTTGCTATTTTCGTCATGTTATTTTCAATGCTCAGCTATAACCACAGCATACACTGTTCCTTATTTTCTTGTTATCTACTGTGCTCTGATATGAAGTGATACGAGGACCTGTGCTTCCCAGACAATTGTGTTTTGTGGAAAGTTTGAAAATATGCTACACAAGAAATGTATTTCTTTAACGTCTAGCAGAGAAAGCGTCATAAACCCAATGCAATCAAAATTGGAGTTTTGCAGCATTTCTGACTTGGTTTGGGGGCGGGGCCAGTGCGTTAACTGTGTAAAAAATAATTGCATTATTTTCTCATAACTAATTAATTAAGTTATCACTTTAAAGCCCTAATATGTTGTTATGACAAAATAAATACATAAAATAAGTAAATGTTCTTAAGGCCAGTGAAAATCAGAACTACTGAACCAACTGTGAAAAAATCTTTACTGTTGAGCCCTGTTGAGCACTGACTAGCAAGTAGTAAATCATGTTTTATAGCTGTGATTAAAATATTGTGGCTGTTTAAACAAAAAAGACAATCCTTCCAATGTCCTGCCCACAACTTTCTTTTTCCCGCTCTCATTAAGTGATTTCATATGATCTTCGTTTTCCTTATTTTGACATGTATGTTATCAGACGCGCTATTCTTTCCGTCAACACTTACTCGTCGCTACACAAATTCTTACACTCCTCATCCGGTGTCATAACAAGCTGTGTTCTCCACACTCTAAGACTTGTCCCTGATGATAGAGTCAGCCCCTTGAGTGATAATGATGAATTTGTCTGAAATTTATATAGCCCATTTAACCTTCTCAGCAGATTAAATGCACACGCCGCCATCGTGGTAATTCGAGTCAGCCTGATAAGTTCCTGTCCTATTACTGTGTATGAACAATCGGTTTCAGTTAAACAGATTAATCGCCCGGTCCGTCACTTTCCATTTTGAGCTTAGTGTAAATCACTGCATAGGAGCGGCAGCCCTGCTTGTATAGTAGACAACAGACTACCAGCGGTCTGATGTGTAGTGCCACATCCTTGTCATCTCTCAGCCTTTCCTTCCTTCCTCTGTGGCTGTCTGCAGCTCTGTTGCACATGATGGCTTTTATTCCTCACTGGGGAGCCACCGCTGCCATGGGAGGATGAGTAGAGGACAGATTATTCGCTCCCAATGATCTTTCTGCTTTCAGCCGCGTGTTTCTTTCCCTGCATCCTCTCAGTTCTGCAGTGTTATTTTACTCAGTCGATTGTTAAATTAAGCGGGGAATGACAAATGCATGTTTTGGGGGAGGGTGAGGGACAATTTCGCATAGTAGGGATTTGTGTGACCTCTAGGACAGCCGTGCAAGTGGGTGTGTTTTCAGCATCTCGGCAGTGGGTATGTCAACTCAGCAGCATAGTGCTGATGAAAGCCTCTTTTTGTGTAATTCAGTCATAGCCGAGACAAGTTTGTTTCCTGCCGTCATATCAGTGTGCATGATAGCATCGCCACATGGGCATATGCCCCTCTCCACAGATCCATGCTCAACCTATTTACTCGCAGCACCACATGAGTGAATGCTGCTTTATAATATGAGCAAGGCAGTTGGATGAAGTGTTATTGGTGCTTTTAAATGTTCCCGTCCTGGTGTGGATTTACTCTTTGTTTGGATTTAATAAAAGACCATGTTTGCTATTCTACGTCTCCATCATTCCTTCTGGCAGCGTTATGTGACAGAAGATCTGACCGAGTACCGTTAACCTTCCGTTTTTCCCTCAGTTTTTTTCTGCATTTTTTCCAGTGTTTTGTTTTCTGTTTTCCCCATGTTCCTATGAATGATCTCGCCTGGAAGTTTACCTCCCTTGCCCGAAAGTAACTTTCAATATTGGAGTATATGGTTGAGTTCAGTCAGCTAGCCGTTTTACCATCTCCCCATCGACCTTCCAGACACCACTGGAATGAGCTGGAGGGAAGCAATCATCAGGTGTCTGGAGAGTGTCTACCCCTGATCCGGAACATGGCCAGACCCAGAGCCCAGCCCAAAATCTGACCACTGGGTGGAGCTCAAGCCCAAGCCCACCGCTGACAGAGAGTCGTGACCGATGAGCCATCTCATAGGACTGCGACAGAGCTGATCCCTACCTCGGCCTTCTAGATCCCCACCTCAGTCGCCAGTGCCATCTGCTCCGCCTCGGCCCTCCAGATCCTCCCCATCACCCTGGCTCACCGGCTCTCCATCTCTGACCTCTGGCTCCTCCTCCACCTGCTCCACTGCCTTTAGTCGTCCCCCTGCAGTCATCAGCCCTTCCTCCTCCATGGCTCCTCCCTCCATCGGCTCAACTGTGGGTCGACTTTATGGCTGTGACCTGGGTCCCACCTGGCACAGCATGCTCCAAGTCCCTCGTGTTTCCACCCTGGCTCCTCTCTCCGTCTGATCCTCCCTGGCTCCTTCTATTTCCTCCTTGGCTCCTCCCTCCATAGTCACCTCCTTGGACTCTGTCTGCCGGCCCCCTCTCGGGTGTCTGTCCTCCTCCTGAGCCTCCTCCCAAGTTCCCACCCATCCCTCCTTCTGTTGTTGTTACGTTGTTACTGTCTTTGTTGTGTTTTACCTCCCCATGTCCCCCATGACCCAGTTTCTCCCCTGTCTAATTAGTCATTCTGTTCACCTGTGTTCCTTCCAATTCCCTCGTTATCCTGTGTAATTAAGCCCTAGTCTGTTTAGGCTGTGTTTGTCAGAACTATATTTTGTGAACGTGTGTCATCTTCCCTTCCTGGTGTGGATTTACCCTTGTTTGGATTTAATAAAAGACTGTGTTTGCTATTCTACATCTCCATCAATACTTCCGGCAGCATTACGTGACAACATACAATATATATATTTTTTAATATTTACATGTTTTTATATGTATATATTTATATAATTTATACTGTATTACAGATAAATATATTTAATATATAACCAACATATTTTTCTTAAATATATACATGTATGTGTATTTATATAGACACAATAAATATACACAGTACACACACAATTTAACTTTTATTTAACTTACATTTTATTGTAACTTCATTGCGATTAATCATTTGACAGCACTAGTTGAAATGTATAAAAATTAGCTCACACAAAAGTCACTTTCAAACCGAACAGCTTTTCTGTTCTGATCAGCGCATGATCAACTTGAAGACTAGCGAACATACTGTAGCATGTAACTCCCAAACGTCTGAATTCATATTAAAATGACTGGATTTTGCTCACAAAATTTCACAGATTAACAGTAAATGTGACTTCACCTTTATGGGTTTGGTATCACTGTTACCAACTCTTGCAAGACAAATAAGCAACCTTAAAAAACAAGCCCAAAACAATACCAATAAATGAGCTTGCAACATATTTAACTGAAACCACTGTTTTATCTGAAAAGCAAAAACAAGCTATTTTACAAAAATCTGCCAACTGCTACAAAGGTGGGAACAAAACTCATCAATCACCTGTGAGCAGAATAGGACTGGAGAGTTGGAAAAGGAGAAAAACACAAAAGCTTCAAAGGGGAGCTTTAACATAGCCACATATATTTATAGCCATATTCGAACCATATTTACCATATGTACTTTAGTATTTTTAAAAGACTACTTGTTTTTTATTAAAGTCAGTGATAATTACTACATTACAAAAACATTGTAAAAATGTAACATTAGGCTAAAAGAAAGTCATCCCACTCCTCTGCGTCTACTATCCCTTACGAAAGGAAAATATATTTACCAATATATTTCTTAAAATATATTGTGATATATTGTAATATATTATTTTCCCTTTTTATTTTTTAATATTTTATATATTTGAATACATTTAATAATATATTGATGATGCATATATTATATAATATATTGCAAAATATACAAATGATTGCCGCTTTCAATATATTGCAATATATTGGAAAAAATAAATATATATAAGAATATATGCCTAATATATTACATGATATTTTCCAATATACTGCAATATATTTTTGTTTCATAAGGGATCATCGCTAGGATTACATCGTCATGCGCCTTATTTTTGAATGTGATTTTCTCCGATGAGGGGAAGGAGGGGGCGGGACATTTGGCAAATTACGCTGCAGCACTTATATTATTGCACTGGTTGGATATTAACTGTGAGCAGACAGAGTGCCATTCAATGCACTGGAGAATATGGTGAACATAAATTTAAGAAACAAAGTTGCTTGTCAGATTTCCCTAACAAGCAATCATATTTTTTTTAAATAAGCCCCAAAAACCGCAACCTGTGGTTTACAAAAATAGAAGCCCAAAGTTGCGTATAATACATAGAATTGACAGCTCTGTTTGGTATGACATGATGGTGTGTAAACAATGACAGAACTGTAATTTTTGGGTGAGGTTTCACTATTGGAAACTAACAAGGTCATTTGACTTTTCAGTTTTTCATTTGACAAGCCTGTTGCTCCCTAGTAATTTTTTTTCTGGAGCACTGTAGACTGATTCTGGCTTTGTTTTCATTGACCTTGATGTTGTTTAAATGATAATATCTGCACTGCACTTCATTACAAGCTGCCTGACTCTGGCTCATACAATGGCATGAGTTTGGGTTGAGACTACTTGCCAAACAATGAGACATTATTTTTCAGACCCTCTTGACAGCCTCCAAGTGCCCATGATTTGGCCTTTTTCTTATTATGTGCAGTTTTGTTTGGTACCGTTAGTGGTACAGAGACAAAGAACTTCACATTTAGAGTGCAAGTATATGCTCTTTCATTTATTGTGCTCTTTCATTTGTCAAATCAGATCAGAGACACTCTGAACAGATTGTTAGAAATTAATGGGAGGAGCTGTAAAACTATGGAAACAGTGTGCAAAATAATATCTTCAACAGCGACTTTGTTCTGCTCCATCTGGTTTTAAAATGTATTGAGCTTTCTATCCGGCCCTTTATGAACACCGCAAGAGTCTCTTGCTTTGTTTGGTCTGTCAACAGAGAAGATTATGTGCCAAACAGATAGGACTGTGTCCATGTGTGTGTTTAATGCCACGATGTCCCTCTGTCCCCATCATTCTCTCAGAAGGCTTTCTCTTCCAAGAGGTTTGGCTAACCGAATAGATAAAAAGAGAGAGAAACCGCACAAGCTAAACAGTGACGAAAATAGCCAGGGGCTTGTGGGGACTGTTTCTCCAGATTGTATCCCTCTGTGAACAGAATCCATCCCATATCGCTGTTCCTCCCTCTGTCTCACTTTTTCTATATCATGCATATAGTATCTCAACATGGTAACTGTCTGTCTGTCTTTCCTCCAATTTGCTTATTAATGCGTGGGTCTAATGTTTGCATAAGTCTCACTGTAAATCCTGAATCAATAGTTGTTTCCTGCAGCCATCTGCAGTGAGAGCGAAGGGGGGGTGAAAATCTCCAGTGAAAATCTCAAGTTGTTTGATGGAGAGTCATGCTTCCTTCTTTCAGCTCCAATTCTCCTTTTATTGACCGAATGATATGTGTATTGACAAAGATTTGTCAGTAATTTAAAGCTGTGTCAAAATAGGAGATTCTCCTTTTGTCTTAGGTGTTTTTAAACTTTTTGATGCCAGGGAGACATGTAGATCTCCTTTATATGTTGAAACAAAGGCAACGTGAAATTAAGTGAAATAAACCTGAAACGAAACATAAAATTATCACTGTCAGTAGAATACAGTAAAAATGATTACTCTTTTGACTTAAGACAGTCTTTATAAAACTTGATGTTAAATATGATTATTTTTTGATAGGTTTTTATAACACTGAAAACAAAAGTGTACATAATAAACAAACAAACAAATGAATGAATGAATGAATTAATTAATTAACATCATCAAATCTGTAACCCTTTGCAGCCTTCTTGGGGTCCCCGAACCCCAGTTTGAAAACCCCTGTCCATGTTGTTGTTTTACAGAATATCTGTATTTTGTATTCATTACTTTCTTTGTCTGTCTTCATCAAAAGTCTGCAATGTGTCGACATGCTTTAGTAAATGTATGGTAGAGTCTCTTTTTGCACTCTGCTGAGCCATTTCCTCTCTTCTTCCCTGGAGGCAGGGCTCTGGAAACTCTTTAAGTGGTTGGGATTCACCTCGTGATTTAAAGTCTCGGGTGGCTGGCTCTCTGAGGATCCTGGGCATTATTTTTGGGTTTGGTTCGATTCTCCCCCTGCTTCAGTGGGCTCCGCTGTCCATCTGAATGAGTTCCAGTGAGGATCTGTAAATAATGAAGGGATGGAGGTGACTGTTTGGGCTATTGGGAATGTTGGAGAGGAAGGATGGGTATGTAGTGGTACAGGGTTTTCGCGAACAAGACATTAATATGGCCAGACAGTGCAGAGAAAACACAGGGATGTCCAAAACACTACAAACTACTAACGAAAATGCAAACTGTATTGAAGCTATTTAATGGAACGGGATATTTTAAAATATTTATTTATAAAGATATTATTTATTATTTCTAATATTTTGTACATTTTATAGAAAGAAAAACACAGTTAATGAAACTAAGAGACTTTTTTGAAACAATGTATCATTAAATTATTTATTAGATTAAGTACTCATTTATTTAGACAAACTATTCCAATGCAGTAGTTCACTATGGTAAAAAGGTTTATCAGCTGTATATACTGTACACTACTATTCAAAGGTTTGGGGTCAGTAAGTTTTTAAGATTTTTCTTCAGCAAGGATGCGTTAAATGTATATAAAGAAAAAGGACAGTAAAGACATTAATCATTTTACTAACTATTTCAAATAAATGCTGTTCTTTTTAAGTGTCTATTCATCAAAGAATCCCGGAAAACCTATTCACAGTTTCTACAAAGATAATAAGCAGCACAACTCTTTTCAACAGTGAAAATCAAAAGTGTTTTATGAGTATCAAATCAACGGAATGATTTCCTAAGGACATGCGACACTAAAGTCTGGAGTAATGATACTGAAAATCATTACTCCAGACTTTAGTGTCGCATGTCCTTAGGAAATCATTCCGTTGATTTGCTACTCATAAAACACTTTTGATTTTCACTGTTGAAAAGAGTATTAAAATGTATTAAAATATAAAGCAATTTTTTTCACTAATTAAAAAATTGTACAGTAAATACTACAGATTTTACTGTGTTTTTGATCAAATAAGTGCAGGTATAAGTGCATAAGATACTTTTTTCAAAAACAAAAAATCTTGAGAAATCTGTTAACAAGTGTGTTTGCCGAGGCCAGTTATTTTCTATGGATTCTTTTCAGTGGGCTCTACTGCATCTATCTTAGTGCTGCGCCAATATCTCCACAGATTAGAGCCTTTGTATACGTCTCAAAGTGTTCGATTCACTGAGCAGCTGTCTCCGTCGAGGCCAGGTAGAGCCGATAGATTGGAAACCCTCTGAACCTCTTTCAAAGTCCCTTTCTCTCCCCGTGGGATTCGTACCTATGGCACCTTCCTCTGTCCTTCAAGCTGTGCTTCAGAAACATGGCTGGGCTGAAATGATGGATCCCCTTAGACCCACGCACAAGGACGACAGGCAGGCAGGGATGGGTTGATGCAGGGGACGGGTTGGCTGTCCATCAACTCTCCTCTGGCAGGTCCAATGCTTTGTCAGTCTCCTTTCATGATTTTTGCCAGCAGATCAGACCGACGCTACAGGGGAAACACAGATGCACACTCCCCTTGCATGTGATTGTGGATATTAGGACGGGTTGGGGTAGACTCTTGAAGATAATATTTCATGCTGGACCACCAAAACGTCACTCTTATGCATTCCCAGGTCAGTAGGAGAAAAACCTTTAACATTTTCGGATATTATCACCTCATTAAATGTATAAATTTGCTTGGAAATTGCTCAGTTTATTTTAGTATAATACTGATAAACAAGTATAGATATTTTTGTCAAGGGCCAATGGTAATACTTCTTAAAGGCATAGTTCACTCAAAACGGAACATTCTGTCATTATTTACTCACCCTCATGTTGTTTCAAACCTTGAGTTTTTTTCCTCTTCTGTGGAACATAAAAAAAGTTGTTTTGAGGAAGGTTGGTAACAATTTTGGTGACCATTGACTTGATGAAAACACACTGAGAAATTTCTGAAATGATCTTTTATGTTCCACAAAAAATGTGGTTAAGTAAATAGTGAAAAAAGTAACGTCCCTTTAAGATGGCAACTTTTCAGTGTTTCACTAAGTAGGAAAGAGATTTTAGAGCTTCTGTGGAGGTGAAGAATTTTAGCAAATAACAAATAAATGAAGGCCTGTTTGCACAGAGAACAAAACTATAAAGATAAATATAGTAGTATGTTAGTATGTTTAAATTAAAAATGTACCCACACTTGCATCAATAATAAAAAATGAGGCCTTTATAAGTAATTTAATCTTAAATAATGCATTTGCAGGACAAAAGTCGCTAAAGTGATGTTTCTAAGTATAGTGTTGAATGTTACACCAAGAAACTTGGCAGAATCAGTACAAAGAGATTGGTAAAATCAAGTTTGATGAGGTCTCTGGATTGTCATCAATGCAATTAAGAATCATCCTGATTATGAATACATTTGCCATGACTGATTATGACTTTAAACAAGATGGAGTCTCAAAGTATTTCTACAAAATATGGCCTCTGCTGGCTTATTTCCATTTGTGTCGCTATTCTTCAGAGGATTGGGAAGTGAATATGATCTCCTCATCCCCAGCTGTCCCAATTTGCCCCGTGCTTTAGCAGCAATTGATAGTAAGATATATGCATCATCTCTGGTTATTTTTATAACTGAATCACATTTCTTGGGTAATGAGAGAACAGCATGACAAATGAATAAATTTTGCTATGAAGTAAGATTGCTTTTATTTGTTTGTTAGATCTGTCAGTTGCTATATGCCATGACCAGAATGTTTGATCAGCCATGGCCTGTAGCCCCAGCCTCGTCTGCAGTGACTGTATCTGCACTACACACTTCCATCTTGATATGAGTCACTCAGCCACCTCTGCGTTTGAGCGAGTCAGAATGATGGAGAGGTGTAGACAGCGAAATGAAAAGCTATGGATGGAAGGATGGATAATGCAACAAGGAGCTGACATGGGAGAAAAGATGAATAAGTGCCTGGTGGTGAGGAATGGCACAGAGTACAGGACCAGACAGGTTTATTATTCCAGGCATCATTTGGATTTTGCAGTTAGGATTTTTTGTTAGTATTTCAGTTTTTAATTTTAGTACTTCAGTTTCAGGTCCAGTTACTTGCCAAGTCAACATTTCTACATTTACAAGTTTATTATTATAACACATTATTATCAATTGCTTTTGCCTGTGCAGTTCTCTTTGCATCTATTATTCATTGTAACCCCTAATTATGGCTGGCGCAATTTTTGATATTCTTATCAAATGTTAAATTGTTAGCCAGGTTGCGTAAGACCCACTCTTGTTTTCTTTTCTTTCTTTTTTTTTTTTTTAGGAAATAAATGTTTAATTTTTTTTAAGTTGTATTATATCCCACCTGGTTGAGTTGGTTATGTAACTAACCTTTCCCTTAACAATTCTAATGGGGGAGGTGTAGATGGAGAGAGGACTTGTGTGAACTCTGTTGCTTACTGTTAATTACTTACATAGTTAGACTAGAAGCCTCTCTTGTGTACTGCCCAAATCTTCCTCATTGCTGTTTCTCTTTTTTTATTTTCTTTGGCAGCATCAGCTCCTCAGACAGGAAGATGCAATGAAACAGTAATTTAAAAGGAAGTACAAAGAGGTCGACACATAATTCAGAGCTTCTAATTGAAAGAAGCAAAGCAAAAGAGATACAAGCTGCGATTTGATCAGCGATGCTGTTAGTGAAGTTTCGTGTTTCAGAGATCAGGCTGAACAGAAGTTCCTGTTCCTGTCTGCTCCCTGAGTATGAGTCATTTAACATGGCACTTTCTGAATCGCTACTGAAAAAGAATCATTATACAACTGTTCCTGTCCTTGAATCTGATTGGTTGAGCTGCTTTCCAAGAGCCCTAATGTGGTCCAACAGCACTAGGACTTTCACTGTCATTCAGGTCATCTGTTTTTGCATGTTACAAAGTGACTGTCTAGTCAGTGTATGAGTGGTGGGGGTTTTTAGTGACTCTTTCTGCGGTTCCATTGTTAGTAGGAGGTGACTAGGGAATGTCTGTATGAGTGAGTCAGGGAATCATTCAAAAATGCATATTCGTCTAGGACTAGCTGTGTCTAAAATTGCATACTGTCTGTGTTTTCAAAAGTACTGAGTCAATACATTTTAAAAACATAACAATACCAACCTTTCCATGGTATTATTTGTATGGAGTACCAGGTCGATCCAGTACTCGCTTACAGTTGGATACTTTCAAATGTTCCTGTATTTGTGTGAGTGCTTCGTGAAGAGCATCAAATTTTTCTGTTTCAAAGATTCCGTTTTTTTAGGGTTAGGCCAATCAGAGGCTTTTAGGTCAGAATCTGCTCAAGTTTGATCAGCGTGAGCTCTCTTTTTGCTATTACAAACCAATTATGAACACAATAGACCATAAATAAGATATAAATTTTGCAATGTAAGCAAATTGTTTTATTGTTACTAGGGATGTAACGATACACCGCAAGCACATAAAAAAAAAAAAATTCAAATATGTGCATACAGAGGTAACCAAGGAAATGCTATATTGCCTGTGAATTTGCGTCTCATTCAAGTCATCAAGTCACCTTTATTTATATAGCGTTTTTAACAATACAGATTGTGTCAAAGCAACTGTAAAGCATTAATTGGAAAATAGTGTCAATAATGCAAAATGACAATAGTAAACACACATTTTTCAGTTAAAGGCAGTTCATCATTGAATTCAGTATTGTCAACATCCAGCTCAGTTCAGTTTAATAAGTATCTGTGCAATCAAGTCAACGATATCACTGAAAATGAAGTGTCCTCAACTAAGCAAGCCAGAGGCGACAGCAGCAAGGAACCAAAACTCAGCTCATCTGCTGTTTCTGTTTCATGCAGATATTTTTTATGTAGCCTATAGTTTCACAAAACTAAAGACCATTCTGTTTTTGATTCAAATTTCTAAATCATACATTCTAATTTAAATTAAAAACATGTATGCTGCATCTTTGTTTGGATAATTAATAAAATGAAGTGGTTGCCTCTAATTTTAAATGGCAAGTCTTAAATCTCATTTTGTTAGAAAGAAAAATTCATGAATCATGAAATCAAAATCGTGAATCAAATCGTGAGTTGAGTGAATCGTTACATCCCTAATTGTAACAGGAGTTTTTACTCAGTCAGTAAGCTTGTGCTGTGTGTGAACTGAAATTGATTATAAAGGGAGCGCTCTTTGCTCATTTCCTGTATATTTGAATAATATTTATTTTTCATGTTGCTAAGAAGACAAGGTGGAACGACAGCCGTATGAAATTGTGGAACTTAATATGAAATTTCGATGTTTAATATAGAAATGATTGGGACAAAAAATGACATGTGAAAATTAATCTGTGTGTTATGTTTTGCAGTGCAATTTGCTTGTTCTATATAGTAGTATTCATTCATTCAATCATTTGCTGAAACAATTCATTCTAAACACTGATTCATTCAGGATCTAAACACAATTACTGTGTGCTGCTCATAACAAACACACAATAATGTTCTGTGTATTATAAGCGAATCCTGTAGTTTTGTCGAATGCCACCTTAAATACCTGAGCTCTTTAAAGTCGGGTGAATTCTGGTTTCTTGTCCATTTTTTTTAAAATCATTCAACAGCTTGAAAAACATCTTTCTGAAAGTAATTCAAACAATATTGTTCCTCTGTGTCATTATTGTTATAGCTGCAGTCAACGTCCCTATTCCCATAGAATTTGGATGATAATTAAAAACTTTATAGTTATCATTATTGGTGTAATTGGCCTCTCTCATTCTTAGCTTTGTGTTTACTGAACTGTTATAGAAAAGCAATACCATTTAGCATTAATGTGAAGTGTAGATTAACTCCCAAATGTGGCTGATTGATTTGGGTTTAAGGACATTAAAATATAGTGATTTCAGTCCATCCCCCAAGTTGACTTTTAGCTGAGCTTCGGCTTTATCGATCAAGACATTAATACAGTAAATACACACCCACTGGAGATAAGGCCAGGCAGGGATATTCCTCTGGAGTTTTCACTGCACTTCAGTTGCTAATTATCATCTTAGCTTATTATGACTTATAATATACTAGATTAGTTTAAATAAACCTTAGGAGAATGGACATTTATAGCCTATGCTCAAAGTTAGCTAGATAAGCTATCAGGGGAGATGCTTGATTTGCTGCATCGTCCTGTACACAAAGCAACCAGGTCTCTATTCTGCACGGTAATCACGGGTGATATTGTCAGGTTCGGGTACACAGGAGACGTGAGATCCAAGTGCAGTGTGAGATTTATTGGGCAATCCAAAATCAGAGTCAAAACAAGCCAGGGTCGTAACCAAACATCAGTCCAAAACAGAAACAAACAAATAAACAAACAGGATCAAGAACAGGAACTAGAAAACTAGGAACACGAGGAAACCCGGTGATGGAAAGTAAGGACTCCATGCAGACAAACAGAAAAGGACTGGTTAATATAGGGAGGATAATGACTAACAAGTGAAGACACCTGAGTGCAATTAACAGGAGTGCAATTACTGTGATGAAGAGACAAGGCTAGTGGGAATTGTAGTGCCTACAGTGAGGTGCCTATGGGGAAGTGAGACCACTAGTGGACACCCAGGGAAACAGAGACCAGACAGAGTGACATTACCCCCTCCTCCACGGAGCAGCTACCAGATGCTCCACCCGAACCCAAGAAGAGACCAAGGAATACAGAAACCAGGAGGGAGGTGGAGCGGCGGAGTACCAGGGGGAGGGACGGAGGGCCAGGTAAAATGGGGAAACAGAGACAAGTGCAATTAACAAAAACAAGGAACCCAGGAGGGAGGTGGACCGGCGGAGGACCAGGGGGAGGAACGGAGGGCCAGGTAATAGAGGGTAAGAGAGACAGGAAGTGTCAAAAAAAAAAAAACACAAGTCCAGGGGAGAACAGAGAGTTCAGTGGCCCAGGGCTGAACCGACAGGGCAGGAATCCAGGGTGGAGCAAGGTGGAATTGGAGCCATGAGGTTAAGTCAGAAACCCACCAGGGCGGCGCAGAAGACCACCACATCCGTGCGGTCGAGACAGAAGCCCACCAGGGCGGCGCAGAAGACCACCACATCCGTGCGGTCGAGACAGAAACCCACCAGGGCGGCGCAGAGGACCACCACAACCGTGCGGTTGAGACAGAAGCCCACCAGGGCGGTGCAGAAGACCACCAGGGCGGCGCAGAAGACCACTACAGCCGTGCGGTCGAGACAGGAGCCCACCAGGGCGGCACCGAGGACCACCACAGCCGTGCGGTCGAGACAGGAGCCCACCAGGGCGGCACCGAGGACCACCACAGTGGGATGGATGATACATGAGAGCAAGTCTGGATAGGCAAGTCTAAAACAGAGAACATGAACAAGATAAGGGTGGCCTCCGTGCCCACGACAGGATTAGTCGAGCGCTCAGAGAGTTCGGCTGAGACGTGGAGAGGCTCTGGTAGTTCATCAGAGACGTGGAGAGGCTCTGGTAGTTCAGCACAGACGTGGAGAGGCTTTGGTAGTTCAGCAGAGTTTAGACTGGATTCAGGAAGATCAATGGGGACTTGACTCTGCTCATGAAGATCATTGGTGACTTGACTCTGCTCATGAGGATCATTGGTGACCTGACTCTGCTCATGAGGATCATTGGTGACCTGACTCTGCTCATGAAGATCATTGGTGACCTGACTCTGCTCATGAAGATCAATGGTGACTTGCATTTGCTCATGAAGATCAATGGTGACTTGCCTTTGCCCATGAAGATAGTCGGTGACTTGACCCTGTCCTTGAAGAACACCGGTGACTTGACTCTGTCCTTGAAGAACACCGGTGACTTGACTCTGTCTTTGAAGAACACAGGTGACTTGACTCTGTCCTTGAAGAACACCGGTGACTTGACTCTGTCCTTGAAGATCACCGGTGACTTGACTCTGTCCTTGAAGATCACCGGTGACTTGACTCTGTCCTTGAAGATCACCGGTGACTTGACTCTGTCCTCGAAGATCACCGGTGACTTTACTCTGTCCTCGAAGATCACCGGTGACTTGACTCTGTCCTCGAAGATCACCGGTGACTTGACTCTGTCCTCGAAGATCACCAGTGACTTGACTCTGTCCTTGAAGATCACTAGTGACTTGACTTGACTCCTGAGGTCTAACTGTGGTAGTGCTTGACACTCATGAGTGTCAACGGTGACTTGACCTGACTCTGGAGGGTCAGCGGTGACTTGACCTGACTCTGGAGGGTCAACGGGAACCTGACCCGACTCTGGAGGGTCAACGGGAACCTGACCCGACTTTGGAGGGTCAACGGAAACCTGACTCGAATCTGGAGGGTCAACGGGAACCTGACTCGACTCTGGAGGGTCAACTGTGGCTGTCATCCTGTGTAGAGGCGCTGGACAAGCGGCCATATTGTGCAGTGGTGCTGGGCTGGCTGTCCTACTGTCTGTAGACCCCGGTCTAGAGTCGGCCATCCCACCGAGAGAGACAGGTGTGGCTGAGTCATCCCACCGAGATCGATGCTTTAGGTAACTGGTGAACCCCCAAAAGTCCAGGATCTCCAGCCCCTTCATCTCCCACCCAGGCAAAGGGTCATCCAGGCAGTCGTTGAATAGGTCCTTCAGGGCCTCATCATTATACCCCAGCCCCACTGCCATTGTCGAGAACATTTGCGCCAAGCCACCCACCTCACTCCCCTTTAGACGGAGAGTGGTTAGGTTTGAAAGTCTCCCCATACGCTCCTCTATGGTGGCTGGGGAACATATACGAAATCCCACACTGCTGGATCTTGGCATGATGGAGTCCTTCTGTCACGTTCGGGTACACAGGAGACGTGAGATCCAAGTGCAGTGTGAGATTTATTGGGCAATCCAAAATCAGAGTCAAAACAAGCCGGGGTCGTAACCAAACATCAGTCCAAAACAGAAACAAACAAATAAACAAACAAACAAACACAATCAAGAACAGGAACTAGTAAACTAGGAACAAGAGGAAACCCGGTGATGGAAAGCAAGGACTCCATGCAGACAAACAGAAAAGGATTGGTTAATATAGGGAGGATAATGTCTAACAAGTGAAGACACTTGAGTGCAATTAACAGGAGTGCAATTACTTTGATGAAGGGACAAGGCTAGTGGGAATTGTAGTGCCTACGGTGAGGTGCCTATGGGGAAGTGAGACCACTAGTGGACACCAAGGGAAACAGAGACCAGACAGCGTGACAGATATAATGCAGCATAGCCAATCCTAAATATAAGAATATATAATCTCTTGTTTGATAAAGCTTACTTACTTCTCTTACATTTTCTGCAGTGGTAAACGCAGATGTTTAATAATCTATTCTGTGGTCAGTGTCGTCAGTCATTTTATTGAGCGATATGAATTCATTTGTTCTTTTGAAGATCCCACAAATTGTTCTCCTAAATCATCACACTTCATTGATAAATGGCCTCGTCCATTATATGGTTTTATCTCATAACATGTAGAATGACTGACGGGATTTCCTCAGAGGCCTGCCGCATTCCCAAGTGTCCTTCAGTCATTAAATCCAGACATTAAATAGAGGCACTGTAATAAATGTAGAATGTGGGGTCTAACCTTTGACCTCAGTCCCCGTGCAACCGTTTTCAACCCTTGTTGTTTTATTACTAGTAGTTAATCATTGATTTACCTGTAGGACTGTCAAAATATAATTTTGAAGGTCATCCAAAAATGATTTTTTTTTTTTACTCCAGGCCATCTAAGATATGTAGATGTGTTTGTTTCTATATCAGAAAAGATTTGTCCATCAATTCATGTTTTGTGAAGTGAAAAGACATTTAGGCTTTGAGACATTTTTAACTTTAAACCATCACTTCTGACCAAAATTCCAGTAAAAATTCTATAATTTATATGGAGTTTATTTTCCATAAAAACTTCCAATTTTATGTAATTTTTCAGCAAATTTTCATTTTTGGTTGAACTATTCCTGTAATTTAATGCAATAAATATAAAATGTGGTAAAATATATAGCCTACAAAAAATCAAATAGTGTCTTCAAATGCTGAAATGCTGAAAAACAAAAATGCAATGTTATGATGTCTTCATGCCCAAAGTGTAGTAATAAAAAAATGAGAATTTTCAGGCGTGATTGAGGCAAATATCGCACGTTTGCGGCAAACGCGTTGCCCAATTTGTGTCTATTATCATATTTGCATTGACTTGCACAAATAATTACAGTAAGTTTACTTTTGGTGTGCACACAACAAAACAATTAAAAATATTGCAAACTTGATCGGAAAGTGTAAAAAAATAAAATCTAGAAGACAAATCGTATATTTTATATAAAGTAATGTCTTTGAATTGTTTTTCCTTCTTTCCTTTCCTTTTTTTATGCAAAAATTCCTAAAAGGGGCTAATTCACTTAATCTACATGTCATGTAATGAACCTTTGTTTGTAATCATAGAGTTTGGGCTTTTGATTAGTTACATCACTTTACAAAGTGTGTGCCCTTTTTCTATAATCTGTTTAATATGTACAGTGTTATGAAAAGCCATTATCTTTACACATAAATATGTAATGTGTGTACATACAGACAAACTATATATATGACTCTAGACTGCTGACTTTATGAGTCCACATATCAAAAGGAAGAAGGATGGCCTCCACACGGTCCAGGTCCACAGTGCTTTGTCATTACGGTGCAGGCAGACGAACAGCTGCTGTGAGAGGCCTGTGTTCCACAGCCATGCTGGACTTACGACGCACAGCACACTTTCAATTATATGGGTCGTGGGCTGGGTGCCAGGCTGTGTAGAGATGGGTGCTTTCCAATTACACGGCAGGGCTTGGCTGCAGAGTGAATCAGCCGTGGACGAATACACAGACATGCTTGCATTTTAGCCCACACACAGACTTGCACGCGAGGGTGCTTTGACCGATAGCACAACTGGCTTTATAGAGACACGTTTCATATCAGGAATAACTATGTGCATTGTAAGACTCTCAGTATAATAAATCGCTTTCTCGGCTAATGAAGCGTATGTGTCAAATGAAGGTTTGTGTTTGAGAATTTTAAAGCCTTTCTGATTCTCTACTGAGGTTTGTCTAGGGAGAAACTTTATAGAGTGCTTATTGATTTGTTTAACACAAGGTTCTTGCTCCCTGCTTCCAATGAAAGTAGAAAAAGACAGGAGATCTAATCCCATGTTTTCAATGAATTTTAAAAGTCGACTTGGCACTGGTTACATGTTCTGTCTGGATTAAAAGGTTACTTACAGGGTTGTCAGTTTTACCTCATTTTGTTCACTAAGCGAGATAAATGATTTGTGAAAATTATTTGTGTACTTAAAATCTGTACATTTCTGTTATATTTTTTGATTTGCATGTAGGGAAACCAAGGTTTAATTTCTGACCTTATAAAATATATTTTATTTATATATACAATACTGTTCAAAAGTTTGGAGTCTTTGAAAGAAGTTTCTTATGCTCACAAGGCTGCATTTATTTGCTAAAAAAACAGTAATGTTATGAAATGCTATTATAATTGTCTATTTAAAAATTTTAAAATATATATTTTTTGGATGGAAAAGCTGAATTTTCAGCATCATTACTCCAGTCTTCAGTATCACACGATCCTTCAGAAATCATTCTAATATGCTGATTTGCCCAACCATTTAACCATTTTGCATTAAACATTTTTTGCTTATAAATGTTGAAAATGATTGTGATGCTTAATCTTTATGTGGAAAAATTCTTTGTTGAATACAAAATTCAAAAGAAAAGCATTTATTTGGAATATAAAACTTTAGTAATTTTATAAATGTCTTTCCTGTCACTTTTGATCATTTTATTGTCATTGCTGAATTTAGACGTCTAAAAGTGATTACAGCCATAAAATTTAAGAAAAACTAAACGGCTATAATTGTGTTTTGTGAAACAAAAGTATTATTAAAAATACTTTTGTTTCACATTCTCCAGTTGACACTTCTGGTTACTCAGAACACAGTGAGGTCCTAATGTGGCTTCTTTCTATTTCGGTATGCGGTTCCATTCTGCTCTTAGAAAAGAGCTGTCAAACAAAGCCTCCCTGTAAAACACATTTGTACAAAAAGACTTGACCTGTGGGACAAATGACCCTGACAGATTGCTGTATGACTTGCAGTCATTCTTCTGCTTGTAAGCACTGACCCACGGGTCACCACAAGGACCAGTCCCTTCCAAATTAAAGGGATAGTTCACCTAAAAATTTAAATTGACATCATTTACTCACCCTCAAGTTGTTCTAAGTCTATATGAATGTCTTTCTTCTGTAGAGCACAAAAGAAGATATTTTGAAGAATGTTGGAAATCAAACGGTAGCCATTGAATTGAATCAATGTTTGGTAACCAGTGTTATTCAAACATCTTATGTTCAAACAGCTGACAGTAGCCATTGACATCAATAGGATATTTTTCTATTGTAATCAACATCAATAGATACCAAAAAGTGTTACCTACTTTCTTCAAAATATCTTCTACTATGTACACCAGAAGAAAGAATTAATAAAGCTTTGGAACAACTTAAGGTTAAGTAAATGATGACTTTTCATTTTTTGGTTAACTGCACTCTTAAATATAAAGGTTCCAATAGGGTGTTAGATGCCAAAGAAGAACAATTTGGTTCCCAAAAGAACCTTTCACTGAACAGTTCCTAAAATAACCATTTTGAAGAAAAAAAATTTGACTACAAAAAAACTTTTTTGCATTTGAAACACACCTTTATTTTTTATTTAGAGTGAAGGTTCCATGGATATTCAAGGTTCTTCATAGAACCACTGATGCCGATAAAGAGCCTTTAAGAGTGCATTTCTTAATTTTATGACAAGTCGCATTGACAAATTGCAATAAAATTTCCATTTATTAGCAACACAAATATTATTTCAGATTTTTAAATATAAAAATGATATAAAAAAAGAAAATTACAAAAAAGTAATTTCCTTACAAACATCATTCCTTGCTTCTCTTAATTATTTATATCAGCCATAGCTTCACAGATGTTGTGTCTCGATAGACATGCATGTAAGAGCTCATTTAGCAAAAATGCAGTGGAAGACGCACGGCAAGGGAGTGTGATTTTTCTATATTAAGACGTGTTATGTGAATGTGTGAGAGAGAGCAGCTGAACGTGCATAATGCAAGTGTGCAAGTGTGAATCTGTGTTTGTGTGTGCTTTGGGGCACATGCACACGGGGAAATTACAGGTACAAAAAGCGCTCCTTTTAGAGCCTTAAAAAGTGTTTCCATGGTGATGAGGTCAGGACTAAAGAGGCAGGAGAACGCTAATTATTCCATCGGTCACCTCTCGCCAGCCTTGGGGACTGAAGTGCATGTGTCCTTAGGTAGTGTATCTCTGTATTTTATATTTATATTTATATTTATATATTTAATGTTCATAAACAGTGACAAACGCATAGAACATTGCTTTATAAAAATACAAAGTAGATGCCATCCATACAGGTTTATAGCCATGACTAATTTGCAACCCTTGTCCCTAGTTAGGCTTGTAAAATTAAAACAGAAATTACAGAGTACTGAATTAAAAATTATAACTATTAAAATACATACAATAAATACATCCCATTCATAAAATTAGATATGGGCTTAAATAGATGTAGAAATCTCTATAAAACAGAGTCTAGACACATTTAACAATGCAAAAACACGAAAGTATGCATATGTCTGTGCATGCTAACATATGCAACTTTATGTTTGTATGCATTGTGTTGAATCCTGTACAGTCAATGTTCACAGAGTTGTTTCAGTTTCAGCCATTGCTTTAAATGTGTATTATAAACCTTGAGTTCTGTCATTGTTTTAATTTCTGATGGTAAGGCATTCCACAGACTCCTGAACGCTACGTGTTAAAAAGCGTGGCTCGAAACTAAGAGGAAGTGGAGATGCTATGTGCAGCCTCCCGTTTCTTCCATTTCAGAGCGACAGGAGTCTCACCATGCTTCATGTAATCAATGGTTATTTTTAGCACAGCTCTCGGTTTTCGAAAGAGTAAAGGCCATTCAGATAAATGGGATTTTTATCATTAGTCACAGACAAAAGAATAGGCAACAGCAGGGCATGTCTCTTGCACAGTTAGGGGTTGACATAGTGCTTTACTGGCTCAGTGGAGTTCCAGTAAAGGCTGACTTACACTCCTCGGTCTTTGTAAAGCTCTGGCGTTGTGTGTGTTTATGAGCTTAGGCCAGCGGTTCAGAGAGAGATAAATTCCGGGCCCAAACGGTGTCGATAATGCTCGTTACAGTCCATAATGAGGTCACAGGCGCTCTGTTGGGCCCTGATAAAGATTTATAGAGGCTGTGACTCATTGGAGTCCCTCTGTATGCAGGGCCGTGCCACGCAGCCCTGCCACCACTGGACACAGGAAGTGCGTGCCGAGACGCCCTCGGCACTATGCTATTGCTTTCCATGAAGAGGGTACAAATTAGTGTCTCGTCAATTTATTCTAAAGCATTAGAGGCACGCAACACTTTTATTAGTAAGAACTGGGTATGTTAGATAGTAGATGACAAAACATTTATTTGCATTACATTTAGCTGGTCTTAAACTTGTTGTTTTAGGCTGTAAGAACTTTTGCATGTTGAACAGATATTTAAAAAATAAAATAAATTGAATTGTAAAATATTACATATTGTTGATATTAGTACTTTGGTAAGCTTTTATTCAATATATTACTAATATCAGCACAATGATCTGTTCAGTACAGTATATACTACATATTAGTTTATACAGTTTAAAGTATGCATGTAAATGACATAATTAAATATTTTAATAACCTAGTGCAATAAGTTTAATAATTGTACTTGTAAAAGTCTCTTTGTGTTCCATTATTAAATAAAAATGAATAAATCTTCATTGTGCACCCAAAATTTTAAATGTTCTCCTAAATTTTTTAACCATCAAGCCTTGCATATGTAAATATGGTAAACATGGCTTTGTAGTAGACATTTGACAGACATATGCTCTGTTAAGTTTAGGGTTGGCAGGATTTTTATTTGAATAAAAAAACAGTAATATTGTAAAATATTATTTGAATATATACTGAACAATATTATAAATGCAACACTCTTGTTTTTGCCCCCATTTTTCATGAACTGTACTCAGAGATCTAAGACTTTTTCTATGTACACAAAAGGCCTATTTCTCTCAAATATTTTTCACAAATCTGTCTAAATCTGTGTAAGTGAGCACTTCTCCTTTGCCGAGATAATCCATCCACCTCACAGGTGTGGCATATCAAGATGCTCATTAGACAGCATGATTATTGCACAGGTGTGCCTTTGGCTGGCCACAATAAAAGGCCATTCCAAAATGTGCAATTTTATCACACAGCACAATGCCACAGATGTCACAAGTTTTGAGGGTGTGTGCAATTGGCATGTTGACTGCAGGAAGGTCCACCAGAGCTATTGACAGTGAATTGAATGATAATTTCTCTATCATAAGCCCTACTCCAAAGGTGTTTCAGAGAATTTGGCAGTACATCCAACTGGCCTCACAACCGCAGACCACGTGTAACCACACCAGCCTTGGATCTCCACATCCAGCATCTTCACCTCCAAGATCATCTGAGACCAGCCACCCAGACAGCTGCTGCAACAATCAGTTTGCATAACCAAAAATTTCTGCACAAACTGTCAGAAACCGTCTCAGGGAAGCTCATCTGCATGCTCGTCATTCTCATCGGGGTCTCGACCTGACTGCAGTTCATTGTTGTAACCGACTTGAGTGGGCAAATGCTCACATTCGATGGTGTCTGGCGCTTTGGAGAGGTGTTCTCTTCACAGATGAATCCGTGTGGGTGAGCTTTTTGCTGATGTCAACGTTGTGGATTGAGTGGCCCATGGTGGCGGTGGGGTTATGGTATGAGCAGGCGTATGTTATGGTAATGCAGAACACGCTAACATAGATTTAGACAGATTTGTGAACAATATTTGAGAGAAATAGACCTTTTGTGTACAAAGAAAAACTCTTAGATATCTGAGTTCAGCTCATGAAAAATGGAGGCAAAAACAAAAGTGTTGTGTTTATAATTTTTTTTCAGTGTAAAATAATACTTTTTATTTTAATGTATTTTAAAATGTAATTTAATTTGTGATGGCAAAGCTGAATTTTCAGCAGTCATTATTCCAGTCATCAATGATACTTTCAGATTTAGTGCTCAAGAAATATTTATTATTATCAATAATGCTGAAAACAGTTGTGCTGAGATTTTGAAATAAATAAATGTTTTCTTTTGAAGCAGAAACTTTTTATTTGAAATAGAAAATAGCATACTGTCGCATTTGATTAGTTTGCCCTTCTTGCTGAATAAAAGTATTAATTTCCTTGAAAAATGTATACAAAAGTTCATGAAATTATTACATTTATATTTTAAGTTATTTATAAAATAATTATGAATATAATAAATACACATAAATATATAATACATGCATTTTGTCTCTTTAATTTTGAAATCTGTAGTATCAAGGTTTCAGAAACTGCAAACACCATATAAAACCAAACAGAAAGCAGCTCATGTAATATTTAATTTGACCTCTTGTAGTGGTTGCTCACAATTTTCTTGAAGGTTAAGTGCCTCCTTTCACTGACCTTTCATTGAGTTTGAGGCTGTAAAGTGTCTGCCACAATATGAGCTGAAGTGTAAGTGGTCCATCAGTGACTAAGAGCAGTCTGTTTGCTTGAGACAGCTGTCCTTGACCACACATTTTTTTTAGCTAGTGCTCTGTACAAAACCTGTGCAAGGTGCAGTCCTCAGCCTGTGACACACAGAAAGAGATGTGATGGAATAATGTGTTCGCATGAAATCTGTTGTAAGTGTCTCAAAAGATTCTCAGTGTACAAGCCAACCTAAAGAACATATTTTGCATGACCATATTCTACAACTAATCCTATCCAATACCTACACTTAACAACTACCTTACTTATTATTAACAAAGTCCTTTCAGGCAAGTCGTGCCACTCGGCCGCCATCTTGGCAACGCCTCCGGGCAGCTATTTCAGAATAACAAGACCAGCTCCTATCTAAATGAATGGGCAGAGAGTCAGAACTGCACTTTCACTGGTCACTGGGACATAAAAACAGCATGTATAGAAACAGCAGTGAAATATGATAAAAATCGCCGAAAATTTTTGATGATTTTGCCCCAAATTAGGGTTTAAAACGCCTTTTTCCCCACAGGTTATACCTTTACTACGCATGTGCAAGGGTTCCTGAACTGTGCGCATACGTCAGTGGAACCAGACGATAGGCTTAAATGTTTCCCGGTTTGACTGTTAAAAGCAGATGATTGGCTTTCCAGCGGGAGCGACGGGACATGTTTATACAATCGCCATCTTTGCCGTTACAGGTTTTCCTTATATAGTTTGGATTGAGGAAGTGGCATGTCTCTTATAAACTGTCTCTGTTATTAAGCAGCAAATTGAGAGTTTATTGAGGCAAAGGTTGTAGTTAATGGTTTGTTAATAGTGAGAATTGGACCTTAAGATAATAATATAAAGTAAAAAATTAAATAAATTGTGGCTGTAAAAAAAGTCCCTCAGTTTTATGAAAATTAAGGTCATAAAAGTCTTAAATGGTCTTCAGCGTTTAAGCGGTTTTACATTATGGTGATGGGGGGAAAAAAAACAGGAATTGTGAAACACCCTTTGATTATTTAAAAAAAGGTTATGATTTCATGAAATAAATAGGATTACATTCCATTGTGTGGCGATTTTAGAGCATTTCACAATCAATTTTATTCTTAATATGTAGACGGTGGTGCATATTTTTTTTTCTCATCAAAATAAAAGTCCTAATCACTGATCTATATCAGTGGTCCTAATGTACTTTGGGCTTGTTTAGAATTAAAAGTTTTTTCCCTGGGTGATATCAGTGCTTCAGTTACACAGCAAACTCTATCTAGTATCTAATTCAAATATTATTCAAGATTTTACTAGTATTACTAATGTTACTAGTGTTAACTAGGACTCAAGTCCGAGTCCCAAACAGCCAAGTCCGAGGCCAACGAAACTCTATTATTTATTAGTATCTTAACATTGTTTTAACCTTTACAACTAGAAATACGCAATGTCCATTTCAATGTAACAATCTTGCCATTTAGATTTTTTGATTAATAATTAGTGTCCTGCTTTTGCTTAGCAAACTTAAAGTCATGTAACAGAAGTTATGGCTGAATTGATTTATGTATTGTATTGTGACATATTTCAGAGTGAAACAGGTTTTAGAATGTGAAAAAATTAAAGGGCGAGACTTGACTTTCATTGCTAAACGTGTTGTATGTAGGATTTACACCGATTGGCTGAACTAGGTATTTCAGTCCAAAATTCAAAATATTGGAGAGGCTTTTTTACACCCAGCCCATTTTCAACTTTCAAAGGAGAATAACTGACTGTAACATTGTTTTTCAGATAAACAAATTTTAACTTAGCATGTTTCTTAAATATCTGTAAACATATTATGGTATTTTTATGGTTTAGTAGTCAAAAACTTACATACAGCACATTTAAAGTAAATGTATAGATTTAAGAGTGGGGGTTCATCTTGGTGAATAGGACATTAAGAGCAGAAAATGCACCTTTTATCTCCAAAAAAAAAAAAAAGGCATACACCTGGCTGGGCCATATTCATGTTTGTGCAAATGTGTTGTTTTATGTAGGAAGTGCCCTGAGCGCTGCTTTCAGAGGTGATCAGCAGTGTACACTGCCAGAAGTTACTGCTGCTCCCCACCTTCTCATGCACATGTACTACACACAGGACCAAGATCAGCAGGAGGAAACACACACAGTTATTCACCCATGGGGCAAACCTGTTGGCGCGTGGTAGAATCAATCATATTAATGCCATATCCTCAGACTCGCACACACATAAATGTACTACACAGTATTATTTACACACATATACACACATAATAAAATACAGAAGACACTATGCTGAGAAAAAAAAAAAAACATAAAGATAAACAATGCAAAAAAATGTTTTGGAGGGGATTTTGTCCTCATTGGGTCATTGCAGTGGCCTAATTTGGTGTTCCAGGAACACCTGATTTATTCTCATTCCTCGGCTCAAAATGCCAGAAGCTAGAAACCACACATCTGCTTTAGTTATGCTGTGGTGGCATAGATAAACGAAATATCTCTGTTTTCTCCTGCGGAGCTGCTACATAATTAAATCCTGTGGAGATCATGTAGCTAATTAGACACACATGCAGTGTGTTTAACTGAATGATGAGAGGAACAATCAGGGCAAAGACTATTTGAGTTTAAAATCATGTGTTTAAGAGGTTTTCATTTCAGTATATGGACAAAATAAGTAAAAAACATCACTAATGATTTATCAGGGATAGTCATCTGTCACTGAAAAAAAAATTAATTTAATTTTCAGTTTTTTTTAAGGTTAGTGGTTGTAATGGATCCGATTGATATTTGTTGATTTTGTGAAGTGAAAAAGTTTTGTTTTTTCTTATTTCTAAGAAGGTAAATTTAATAAATGGCTTGTTTTGTCTAAATTGCTTACGTACTGTATAAATGGCTGGCAAATATGTGTTTGTAAAGATAACTTAAATAAAAAAGGAAAATAGATTTTATTTATTTTTAACAAAAATCTCTTATGCTGTCCAAGGCTACATTTATTTGATCAAAAATACAATAAAACTGTATTACTGTGAAATATTATTACAATTTCAAATAACAATTAGACATTTTAATATATTTTAAAATGTAATTCATTCCTGTAATGTAATTTTCATTTAATGTTCTCTTTTCATATATATAATATATACGACCCAATACCTAAATTTAACAAATACCTTACTAACTATTAATAAGCAGCAAATTAGGAGTTTATTGAGTTATATATATAATTATATACAGTACAGACCAAGATTGTGGACACACCTTCTCATTCAAAGAGTTTTCTTTATTTTCATGACTATGAAAATTGTAGATTCACACTGAAGGCATCAAAACTATGAATTAACACATGTGGAATTATATATGGAATTATATACATAACAAAAAAGTGTGAAACAACTGAAAATATGTCATATTGTAGGTTCTTCAAAGTAGCCACCTTTTGCTTTGATTACTGCTTTGCACACTCTTGGCATTCTCTTGATGAGCTTCATGAGGTAGTCACCTGAAATGGTCTTCCAACAGTCTTGAAGGAGTTCCCCGAGAGATGCTTAGCACTTGTTGGCCCTTTTGCCTTCAGTCTGCGGTCCAGCTCACCCCTAAACCATCTCGATTGGGTTCAGGTCCGGTGACTGTGGAGGCCAGGGGTGCTTCTCAATTCTTATTTGTGCATCCTCGTTTCCTCTCCTCGCTTCCTTTCCTCGCGTCTCAGCTCCGCCCCCTGTAGGATGCGAGGGAAGGCTGCAAGGAAAAGACGCGAGGACGGAGGGATCGAATGAAAGCTTTTTTTACACATTGGAATCCTTGATCACTCGAGCGTCACTTCGTTGCGTCATCAGCAGCGCTCAGAGGATCTGCCCTCATGTTGTTGAAATTTGTTTATTTAAGAAATTCATAATAAATAATAATAAAGAAAGATACCCTGTTGAAATATGTGAGGTGTGTGGTTTATATAAACTGCAAAAGTAAAGTAGAAATCAAAATTATTGTGACCGATGTGAAGGGGGAGGAGAATTTATACGTGCGTCACGTTTTAGTCGATAAAACTCTTCCGCATAGGATGCACCTGTGTATCCTCGCTCATGACTCCTCTGGAAGCCTCCTCACTCCTCAATCCTCGACTCCTCGCGGTGCAATTAGAGAATTGAGATGTCCTTCAAGATGGCTGAGCTCGATCGGTTTCCGGGTCATAGGATAGAGGACGGAGGAGAGAGGAGACGAGGAGGGATATTGAGAAGCACCCCGGGTCATCTGGCGCAGCACCCCATCACTCTCCTTCTTGGTCAAATAGCCCTTGATGCCTTCAGTGTGACTCTACAATTTTCATAGTCATGAAAATAAAGAAAACTCTTTGAATGAGACGGTGTGTCCAAACTTTTGTTCTGTACTGTATATATAATTATATAGTTTTATATAATGTTAATTATAACATTTTTCTAGGACCAAAAATTACAAACTGCATTTTAATGTTTTTATATTTGTGTGTGTGTGTGTGTGTGTGTGTGTGTGTGTGTGTGTGTGTGTTAATTTATATTGTGGCATCGTGAGAGGGTATGTTATAGAGGCAAGGTATGTGCCATCTAGGTGGTTGCAGCATGGGGACTACAAACCAAGATGGCCACCTGTTCCCGGACTACAGTTACCAGGTTTCTCAACTGTGGGGACACAGGTGTTGCAAGTAAAGGAGAAAAGCTGTTAACGAGCTGAGAACAGAGAGACTGGCTGGTATTGTTTGGTAGTGCACATAAAAGAGAAGCTGGAAGAGTTTTTTGTTAAGATCTTTTTTGGAGTTTAAGTTGGTGATTAAAAAGAACCCAGTGACTTGATCTCTGCCTGGACTTGATTTGTGAAGCAACCCACACTTTGGTGATACCCTACCTCTCACGATGCCACATATGGTGGAGAATGCAGTTCCAATGCTGTGAGTGCTGATGTCCAACAGAGACTGGGAAGATCTGACTGTGAAATTCGCAAAGCTAAGTACAAGAGACCACTATATTACAATGGAGGAGTTATTGAAAGCAATTCTAGAAACTAACAAAATCCAACAACAAACTAATGCTGCATTAGTAGAAGAACAAAAACGTGCAAATGTGTTGAAAGCAAGGGAGCTTCAATTAAGAAATGAGCCAAGAAAGCAACAAAGTCAGAGCTAGTGACTTCATTCCAAAAATGGGGGTCAGCGATGACGTGGAGGCATACTTGTATGCTTTTGAGACTACAGCGCATAGAGAAAAGTGGCCAAAAGAACAATGGGCCAGAATTTTGGCACCATTTTTATCAGGTGAATCACAAAAAGCTTTTTTGGATTTGGACCCTATGACTGCAAATAATTATGATAGCTTAAAAAAAGAGATCCTCAGCAGAAATGGCCTCACAACATTTGGAATGGCCCAGCGAGTACATGAATGGGGTTTTCAGAAAGACCAACCTCCCCGTGCACAGTTTCATGAACTGATGCGCCTAACAAAGAAATGGCTACAACCTGAAAAGAGCACGGCAGCAGCTGTGGTCGAGAAAGTGGTGGTAGATAAGTATTTAAGAGCCCTTCCATATGAAGCAAAAAAAGTAGTCACCCAGAGCAACCCAATAACGGCAGAGGAGTTAATAGAGTCAGTTGAAAGATATCAAGCTAATGTAAATATGTTAAGTTACCGGACACAAGCTAACTCTCCTCCACAGACAAGGAAAACACCCAAAGGTCGGTCGACACAGTGGTTTAGCCAGAGGAAGGGAAACAGTAGTCCCTACGAACAACAAAAAGCATTTGCAGATTACAGTCCTCGAACATGTTACAAATGTGGGGAACTTGGTCATATTTCTTGGCAGTGTGACAAACCAGATGAACCCATGCCAACAGCAGATTCTTCAGGGAGCAAACAGACTAACCTCTTTGCTGCATTGATGGGATCCACAAGCTTCCCGGCCATCGCCTGCCCTGTGACGATAAATAGCCAGGATGTGGAGGCCTTATTAGACTCGGGGAGCATGATCACCTTGGTCCACAAGTCACTAGTCAACCCCGCAGAGATCTCTCAAGAAGATACCATGCCAGTGTCTTGTGTGCATGGAGACACTCAGAAATACCCAACGGCTGCACTAACCCTCATCACCACCAAAGGGAAATGTGATATAAAAGCAGGAGTAGTGGACAAGTTGCCAGTAAGTGTGCTCATTGGCAGGGATTGCCCAGTGTTCCATGCTTTGTGGCAAGACCTATCGGGGAAAAAGATGAGGGATACCCAAAGGCCTAGAGGTAAAACCACATATAAGGGAGACCCTTCCCAAGGGAATCAGAATGTAAAATATATGACAAAATGTTGTTTTCCAGTTCAGACTCGTGCAGAACCAAGAGATATTACAGATGAGACTGAGACAGCTTCTGAGAAGGAGTCATCACAGGAGAGCATGGGTGAAACCGGAGTCAAAGCAGAAGCTGTGCCGTTAAGAGGACAATATGGTACGTCACAGTTAAGTGACCAAACATTAACTAACGCGCTGAGAAATGTCAGAGTGGTGGAAGGGGTAGATAAGGAACAGGGACACCTTACATATCCTTACTTTGCAGTAAAAAACGGTCTGCTTTATCGAGTAAACAAAAGTGGAAAGGACATCCAGGAACAACTTCTAGTACCTAAGTCTCATAGGTCAACAGTGTTGCATCTATATCACACCCACCAACTTGGAGCCCACTTAGGGGTCAATAAAACTAAGGAGAGGATTCTTCAGCGTTTTTTTTGGCCCGGAATTCACAAAGAGGTAGAAAACTACTGCCGCAGCTGTCCAGAATGTCAACAAGTAGCACCAAAAAACACAGAGCGGAACCCCCTAATTCCCCTGCCAATAATTGAGACCCCGTTTGAAAGAATTGGAATGGATATTGTGGGACCCCTTCCCAAGAGTTCTAGGGGAAATCAATACATTTTAGTGATGCTGGATTATGCTACCCGATATCCTGAAGCTGTTCCCCTGCGTAAAGCCACAGCCAAACAGGTGGCCAAAGAGCTCTTCCTCCTCAGTAGTAGGGTAGGGATCCCAAAAGAGATCCTAACAGATCAGGGGACCCCCTTTATGTCAAGGGTTGTTAGGGAGATGAGTAACCTGTTGAAAATCAAACAACTCAGAACCTCAGTTTACCATCCCCAAACAGATGGACTTGTAGAGCGCTTCAATAGAACGCTCAAGCAGATGCTGCGCAAAGTAATCGATAAAGATGGACGAAACTGGGACCAGCTTCTACCCTACCTTCGGTTCTCAATGAGAGAGGTACCTCAGGCCTCTACGGGATTCTCCCCCTTTGAATTGCTCTATCCACACAAGCCAAGAGGTCTTTTAGACATTGCCAAAGAATCTTGGGAAGAACAGCCCTGTCCACACAGGACTCTAATTGAACATGTGGAAACTATGAGAGAAAGGATGGCAGCAGTGTTCCCCATAGTCAGAGAGCACATGGAAAAGGCCCAGAGGGAACAACAAGCCACCTACAACCGGACAGCAGAGCCTAGGGAGTTCCAAACAGGAGATAAGGTGTTAGTGCTCATACCCACAGTGGAAAGCAAGTTCCTCGTCACCTGGCAAGGGCCATTTGAAGTAGCAGAGAGAGTTGGAGAAGTAAATTATAGAGTGAATCAGCCAGGTAAGAGGAAGTTACAACAAATTTACCATGTTAACCTTCTGAAAAAGTGGCATGCAAGAGATGCATTGTTTGGTGGTGGCCTAACTACAGAGAAGGTTAATGGTCCAAGAGAAGAAGTCCAAGTCAGTCCAGACCTGACACCACAGCAGCTGCAGGAGACTTTGGAGTTGGTAGAACGGAATAGAGATGGTTTTTCTTCTGAACCTGGTCACACCCACGTGATCCAACATGAAATCCGCACGATACCGGGCAAAATCATACACCAACGTCCATACAGAGTCCCTGAAGCCCGGCGAGAAGCTATCAAAGAGGAGGTAAGAAAAATGCTAAAACTAGGGGTCATTGAAGAATCTCAGAGTGCCTGGTCAAGCCCTATTGTGCTGGTTCCCAAGCCAGATGGAACAATAAGATTCTGTAATGACTTCAGGAAACTAAATGAAGTGTCACAGTTTGATTCTTATCCAATGCCACATGTAGATGAGTTGATCGATCGCCTGGGCAAGGCCAGATTTATTACCACCATTGATTTAACCAAAGGATACTGGCAGGTTCCTCTTTCTCCAGAATCCAGAGAAAAGACAGCCTTCGCTACCCCAGAGGGGCTATACCATTATGTTTGTCTATCTTTCGGCCTGCATGGGGCCCCAGCGACTTTTCAGAGGCTCATGGACCGCGTCCTCCGACCTCATAAAAGGTATGCTGCAGCATATTTAGATGATGTGGTGGTGTTTAGCCGGGACTGGGAAACCCACTTAATGCAAGTACAGAAAGTGTTGGATTCAGTAAGAGAGGCGGGCCTCACTGCTAACCCTAAAAAGTACAAACTAGCCTTCGGTGAAACAAACTACCTGGGATACACCATAGGACGAGGCCTAGTTAAACCCCAAGAGCCCAAAATCAATGCCATTCAGGACTGGCCTAGGCCATCCACAAAGACCCAAGTTAAGTCCTTCCCAGGCCTGGCCAATTACTACAGAAGGTTTGTCCCTAACTTTGCTAGTATGGTTGCTCCCCTCACAGAAATGACCACGAAACAACACTCCAGGATGGTGAAATGGTCCGAAAAGGCAGAGGAATCATTTGCACAACTAAAGAGGGCCCTGACGTCTCATCCTGTCCTGGTGGCACCTGACTTTAAGAAGTCTTTTATAGTACACGCGGATGCATCAGAGGTGGGTCTTGGGGCAGTATTATCCCAAACGCAAAAGGGAGAGGAACATAATGCTTATGTATATAAGCAGGAAGTTAGCAAAGCATGAAAAAAATTACTCCACATTGGAAAAAGAATGTTTAGGAGTCAAATGGGCATTGGAGACCCTTCGGTACTACCTTCTAGGGCGGAAGTTTGTCCTGGTAACAGACCATGCCCCGTTACAATGGATGGCAAGGAATAAAGAGACCAATAGGAGGGTAACTGGATGGTTCCTGAGCCTGCAAGCATTTAATTTCTCTGTCATTCACAGGCCCGGACCTTGCCATGGCAACGCTTATGCCCTCTCACGACGAGATGCCCTCTACACTTTCTCCCTGCAACCACGAGCCACAGAGCAGAAAAGGGGGGTGTGTGGCATCGTGAGAGGGTATGTTATAGAGGCAAGGTATGTGCCATCTAGGTGGTTGCAGCATGGGGACTACAAACCAAGATGGCCACCTGTTCCCGGACTACAGTTACCAGGTTTCTCAACTGTGGGGACACAGGTGTTGCAAGTAAAGGAGAAAAGCTGTTAACGAGCTGAGAACAGAGAGACTGGCTGGTTTTGTTTGGTAGTGCACATAAAAGAGAAGCTGGAAGAGTTTTTTGGTTAAGATCTTTTTTGGAGTTTAAGTTGGTGATTAAAAAGAACCCAGTGACTTGATCTCTGCCTGGACTCGATTTGTGAAGCAACCCACACTTTGGTGATACCCTACCTCTCACGATGCCACAATATATATATATATATATATATATATATATATATAACACACACACACACAAATATAAAAACATTAAAATGCAGTTTGTAATTTTTGGTCCTAGAAAAATGTTAACAGAAAAAAAATCTGAATTGAATTTTGAATCCAGATCCAGCTCATGAATGATACACTCTAGTCTGGATATTCAATTGAAGGTTTTTTGAAGACCTTGATTGCAGCCCTTTGTTTGTAACTGAAACTTGTCACCCAAAGGAATCTCAAACATATATTTATCTTGATGCCGACTGAGAATTTCTGTAATAACAAATACAATACAGCCTTATCTTTAATATTTTGTTGTTCTTTCACCACTTTTGAGAGCATAACATTATGGATTCTGATATTGAAACAGGCATGGAGTCAGAAAGGGGAAATGTTGGAGATTAGAGCCTGCTGGGCTCTTTATAGGAACACAGAGGTGTTTTCGGCTTTAAATATATTCAAAACATCCTCGACAATGCCTCTGTCTAATGTGGTAATCTGGTGAATGCAGGAGTGCATATTGTTCTACAAAGGCTGCCTTGAATCAGAAAGAGAGCTGTCAAGGGATGCAGCTCTCTCTCTCTCTCTCTCTCTCTCTCTCTCTCTCGCTCTCTTTCTCTTGTGTCTGTGTACAGTGTATTATTGGCTTTGCTCAGTCAATAGGCTTCATTCAGTGTTCTCTCACTGACTGGGATCAAATGATGTGGGAGTCTGTTCAGTCAGTAGCACTAATGTCTGCAGTATCAGAAGGCTGGTGTCAGGCTATGGTCACAGTTCTTTAGTCACTGTGCTCGGTCCAATATGACTAGCTTCATCTGGTCCAGCCAACATTAGGTCTGCAAAAAAAAAAAAAAGAAAGATTTTCCCCACTCTGTAAAAACATTGCAGTTAAAAACTGTTTTTTGACCGTACATAATTTGACTGTACGATTATTATTATAATTTTTTTTTTAATTAAAAAAAAATTTATTAACTGATATAATATTAATATGACAACCTATTGAAATATTGAAATCTGTTTATTATATTTGTAACAAATTTTTAACCAAATTTTTAACCTTTTAACCAAATACATAATATTTAGCTTTTTCCATTACATGAAATTAAATCTGAAGCCCAATCAAATTTTATTTTATTTTATTTTTTATATTATTATTATTATTATTATCTGTATTTGATTGTTAAAACGCCACAGGAAATGCATTGGAGATGGACTTTTAGAAGTTTGAAAATGTTAAAAACAACTTTGATTTTTGTTGGCCGACCTGGGCTTATATTTCTATTGTCCTTCTAGGCTAATACAGTTTCTCTGATTCTCATTGCTGTTTTATTTTGGCTGTTCATCTGCTGTGTCATCCAGTCCTCCAAATGCACTGCCATGCATCCTTTAGTCTGACAAATGACCTTACTTGAAAGAGGATTCTGTCTGCCTCTGCTGAGTCCTTAAATGAGTCTGTCTCTCTGTTGTTCTGTCTATCACTCTAACGTTCTAATATCCAACCCATAATTAAATCTCTAGTCCTGTTCTGTTCTTCTTATCTGTCATTAAATCTGTTGTCCTTTAGTTCTGTCTGTCATTATATCATTCCATCATTTATTGTTTATTGTTCCATTACTTTGTTGTTTTATCTATTGCGTCATCAACCATTCTATCATTCGTTGTATCGTTCTATTGTTCTATCGTTCTTATGTTCTGTTGTTCTATCGTCAATGCTTGGTAACATGTCAGACTCAAAGGATTTATCTATCTATCCATCCATCTGTCCATCCATCCATCAGTCTATAATATCGTTCAGTCTGTTTGTAAAGCTTAGCCTACACTTCAAGAGTAAATATTCTGTCACAACATTGAACAAACCATTTTCTACTTCTGTAAGTGTTGGCACAGTGAACTCCTGTGAAATCAAATCTGGATCCGTCGTGTAATCTCTAGCACTTGATTGTGATGCATCACACAGTTTACAATTCCTCTTCCTGCGCTAATTAGAACAGGCAGTGCTAATCAAGCTAAGTGGGACCGACTGCGTTGAGTGCCTGTGTGGCCCTGAACATCAGTAGGTTGGAGTGGTGTGTGTCAATGGGACCTTAATGATTCGCACAGAACAAGACAGGCCTGAATCTCTCTTTCCATTGCCATTACGAAGTTCTCTCTCAGAGCGAGAACAACAGAGGACCATTGAATGGTTTAAGTTTATAAGAGGGTTGATGACAAGGGCTGACGTGGATTGTCATGTTTATCTAAACTTGAGAGGTGGAAATGGAAAACACGAGAGTGCTGAAAGAGAAAAGATGACAGAAAAAAGAGAATATAGAGGGAGGCAAGGCCAAGAGATGGTTGTGAAAAGAAATGTATACCCTCTCAGAAATGCTTTACAGAAGACTAGCAGACTGGACAGAAATAGGGCAGAAATTCATCCTGATAGCTGAGAAAAGCAGCATGGCTATGTGCCAGTGTCAAATAAATGCCACACGTCCCTTTGTTCTCCTTTCTGTAGCTTTGTAAATATCCCAGATTTGTGCTATTTGTATTCCAAGCTAATTACCGTGACTGTAATTAGCTAGGATTGAAATAGAAAATCATGGATTTATTTGAATTAGTGACACAAGCGCAAATGAATCTCCCATTGCTATTCACAAGTAAGACAGAACCTGCTGTTTTTTTTTATCTAGTGACTGAAATGATCCTGAAATATTAATTTTTCCTATTTCAAAGTCAGTTTTTCCACAAATGTTTTGCCCAAATTGAATCAAATTCTTTATACAAAACCTTTCGAATGTATTTTTTTTTTTTTTTGACGTGGACTATTATTTTTTTAGTCATTAGAAATGCATCACTCATCATTCTGATTCACCTGTGTCCTTGAAAACAAATAAACACGTCTGTGTATTTCATATTTTCCTCTGTAAAATAACAAGGTCCTGACTGTACATGCAACATCAGACTGCATTTCTGATTGACAGGCTGAAAAGAATGACAGTGAGTGACTCAGGGGAATGAGGGTAAGTGATTGGCCGGCGGAGGAGAGCTGTGAATAAGGATGGCTGGTATAATTTGTTCTTCTCACTCTGATCGCTGCCATGGAACGCTGCCCATGTATGAGGTTAAAAGATTATCGTGCTATATCTGAATTGTGCCAAAGAAGCCATAACCTTTCTCTGTCTCTTCTGAAAAACAGCACCTTACTGCAGTACATACAGCTTATGTAACTGAATGGTTCTATTTAAACCAATTAATTTTGATTGTCACTTTGACTATTTAAAGGGATAGTTCAAATAAAAATTCTGTCATCATTTACTCATCTTGAAACCTGGAGGAATTTCTTTCTTCTGCTTAACACAAAAGAGCCAAATAATTGCTGGTCTTAATTGACATCTATAGTATTTTTTTTCCATATTATGGACATCAATGGGGCACATCAACTGTTCAACAGAAGAAAGAAGTTAGTTTAGTAAATGATGAAAGTTTCATTTTGTGGTTAAGTAATCTATATCTAAAGCCACAAATAAAAATAGAAAAAATAGAAACCAACAAATTGTGCATGAATTCATATGCACTGAGTAAGGGATAATGCACGGCTAGCTGTGCATTAAACGATTTTAACGCATGACATAGAGATAAAGTTAGTGTAAGTTAGAGAAGTTAGTGTAAACAGCCTCTGCCAACAAGGGGGGGGGGGGCTATTTGCACTTAGTGTAAATAGACACTCAGTTAAAGAAATGCTTTGTTTATAATGAGGAGGACATTTTAAGCTATGAAACTTACAAAGACCTCTTATATACCAAAAGATCAAGTCAAATTCGATTTCTCATGTCATGTCCCCTTTAAGACTATTTTAGTAGCTTTATAGGAAGTATAGTTTGGATTTGGAGATGTTTCTCCCACAGTACTCTTAGAAAGTGTTGAGGAGGAGTTGCACCTCTGAGAGTGAGTGCGTCTGACAGTTTGTGTTGTAAAAACCAATTGTCTTCAGACAGAGGAGTCTGTGTGTGTGTTTATGTGTATCTAGACCCAAATCCCAGAGCATTGCAGACTAAAATCCTCCTCCTCCTCTCTTTTGTGCTGACTTAATTTAAGAGTGGGCTGAATTAATAACATCCCCAAGGCTTGCAGGGCACCCTGAGAGCATTTCTCGTATTTACTCACCAATATGCATTGTATGGAGTTCTTTTATGTCCCTCCTGTGACTTTCCAGGCACTGCAAACTGATCCTTTTTAAGGTCATCATGAGCTTCACTTTGTTATAAAAGAATGCATGGAATGGCAATAGTAGATGACAGTGTTTGCATTTTGTTTCATGATTTAACCGAAAGCCATGATATTTTTGAAATGTTGGTGAACGATGCAGATAGTTGATGTGTCAAGCAGTATGATCTGCATTACTTCATTTTATACAGCATTTTATGAATCTTTTTATAATTATTATATATCTAACTTTATTGCATGGAATAATTGTACCATATTGTTTCATATTGTAGGATGACTCAGTGCAGAATAAATTCATTGTGCCAATTATTTCTATAAAGTACCTGAACTAGCTATTGCGTGATGCTTCATCCACGACTATAGGTGGCAGTCACTTTATTACACATTATGCAATTTTTCTCTTAAAAAGACACTGGGGGGGGGGGGGGTTATGACATTATTCAAGGGTAGACATTTGATTTATTTTTTAAATTAAGCAAAACTGAAAATTTTCCAAGTACCCTGATTGTAAGTTTACAATTTTAATCTCAGTTTTAAAAAAAAAACAATTATATATGTTTTTCATAAAAATTTAATTAATATAATTACATTTTAAATATAAATTAAAACTAATTACAGTTTTAATTTTTGAATTTTACTTTTAATATTTAATGCATTTCAGATGTTTATTTAAAAACCTAAGCAGCTGATGCATAACATGCCCATGGACTTTTTTATATATATCAGATACCCTACTTTTACCTGTTCTTAGACAAGTAATACTTTCTGGTGAAATGTTTTCTTTTTCTTTATAATAGTATCTGCTCTGGTCTTTTTCTCTCTCACTTCCTTCGTTCAATGGAAAGATAATCCTGCATCTGGTTTAGGTGCTGCTCACTGATATTGTGCTTTGTGTCTGTAAATGGACTTCAGGTTTAAATAGAGGCCAGACTCGGTGGAAGCTTTTTGTCGACTGCTTTTTTCTATCTCTCTCTTATGCTCAGCGCACAGTTTAAGGCTGTGTGAATGAGTAAATAAATAAATAAATAAATATATGAAGAGAAAAAATTCTCTGCGGAAGCGATGTGAATGCGAACATGAGAGAGTGAGAGTGAGGAAGAGGGGGAGCATTCAGCGAGAGCAGGCACAAAAGAAGAGACAGAAAGAACACAAAGATAGATGAAAAATGGAGTCACAAAGGATACAGAGAGCTACAACAAAAGAATAGGAGTAAAGGATAGAGACACAAGACAGGCAACAGAAGGAACAAGAGAGGCACAACTATGGTAAAGACCAGAGGGATAGAAGATAGAAGAAGAGGAAAAGAGTGAGAGAGTGAAATGGGCCAGCTTTTCCCTGCAAGGCACACCCTGACATTCAGCCGTTGAGGAGAGCAAGAGAAATGTTGAAAAAGAGAGAACAGTATTTGTCAAAAACTGAGGAAACAAAAAGAGACAGAGAGACGGCACGTCTCAGAGAGACAGGAAGTGACTTTTAGGAATCAACGGTGATATGTAAATGCCAACTTTTGCTATCATCTCTGGCCCTTTTGCTCGTGTTATGTCATCATCGCAAGAGGATATGAATATGTATCGTCTGATTGCTAAGATAAACATCAGCATGCCTATGATTCACTGATGTCTGGATCTGGAGGAACAGGGGAAGAGATTCATTGTGCAGCTTAAGCACACACTGTTCCACAAGTATTCAAAGCTATGTTTTACTGGAGTCTACTAGCATACAAACAGACTGAATTATGGGCAAGACAGTGTCTCCTCTAGTATAGTACCTGGTAGAGATGAACAACTGAAAAAGTGAATTGTATTTTAGGTTAATATGATGTTTTTTTTATATAAAATTTATGTATATGGGTCAAAGACAAGTCCATTTTGGTGCCTACAGTACATCAAATTAAATTTACAAAAGTTATTTTATATGCATAAATGCAAGTTAAGTGTCTACTTTAATGTTCCAAATAACTAATAATAACCCTTATCATTCAGTGTAACAGATATATTTATGCAAAAATGTCTTTGGAAACCAAGTAGCAACTTTCTCGCACTTAAGCAAGGGTTCACTCAGTGTTTTTCTTTTTTTTTCTTTTTTTTGAAATGCCAGCAGTGAGTATGACATCAACAGGATGTGAGGTCATTGGAGTAAGTGCTTAATGTTACAGGTGTACACATCAGGCTTCATTGATGTGATCACCGTTGCTTCTGGAAGAGACAGCACAAGAGTTTTCTCTGTCTTTGCCTCTCACCATTGATGCCTGTGATGACGAATTTCATAAATGTCACTAACAAGTGTTAGTTTATTCATTTGCCACCCAGCATTAGTCACAGTGCGTGCGTGTTTGGGTGCTTGAATGACGCCGACACTCTCTCTTGTCTCGATCTGTACAGTTGTACTTCAATGTCATAAAAAAAAAAAAAAAACTCTTTCAGCCATTCTATGATTTTTCTATAAATATCGAACACCCTGGTCTCAGGAGAGAAATCGAATCTGTTTTATCAGGTGCTTGCAACTATGTAACAGAAGATCAGATTTCTATTCAACATGGTTTTTAATATGCAGATGAAAAGCTTGTGGGGATGACATTTAACATCCATTAACGAGCATGAAATAAACTTTCTTTCGTTGAATTTTTTTCTTTTGTCCTTTAATTCTTATTTACACAGTGACTTTCACCTACTAAGGTCATGAGATTTCACTCCTTTAGCTCAGTTCTAAAGGTGCGGTCACATTTATTGTTGTTTAATGAATTTTCATGGGCGAAATACTGTAATTTCAAGTCAATACACCTTGTAGCACTTTGTATAATTCAGATAGTTTCAAATCAGCTTCTATAATAACATTTAACTCTTTTTAAATTATAAAACAGGAAAATAACAGAATCAGGGATGCAAACTTCAAATTCTGCTTTAGAGCAGCTCTGAAAAGATAACAGTGTAATTTTTCAGCTTAAGTCTGTTTACTCTTGATATAGTTCAATTTTAATGACTGTGTAAAGTTTAATCATGAAATGTAAAAACAGCTCTGGAGAAGGCAACAGTGTTGTTATTCAGCCCAGTTCAAATCTGTTCAATAACAGTGTTGATGTTGCAAAATTAATTTTAATAGGAATCAATTGAATTTTGCGTGAGGGCGAAATATTCCTCAGGTTGTTCCCATTACATTGTTTTTGCCTTTGAATTTTCACCACACGTTATTTTTTATAACTGATTAAATTACAGCTCATCTCATGTTACAGCGCTTCCCGGTTATCTTTACAATAAAATCTGAAAAAATATCCATATCTCTTACACAGTGACAGGTAGCTGTTTAGCCCTTAGAAAGGTCCTTAGTACTGAAAAAGCAGTCATGTACTGAAGGATGCTCGGCAAGGCCTTTCAGATCGAAACTTCCCACTAAACTGCCTTTAAAATGGCATGAAATCAAGATCCATCTTTACCTTAACTCACCTTTCTATTAGTTTACCTATTATGGAACGGCTGCTTGTCTTATTTTTCCGCATTTTTTGTCATAATCTTTAAGGTTCTGGTCTGAAGGACAGGGAAACCTAATCCATCTTTTCTGTCCCAGAGGCATTGTGGGAGATGAAGTCAAGCGCACCACGAGTGAAGCTGTCAGCGGCGGTGATGCGTGAAGCGGAAAGCAGGATCTGTTTTTCTGCAGTTCATGGTTTACATAGAATCAGAAGCTAGCCGAGCTTTGCTTATTCCTCGCCCCCTCACGTACGCTAGACTGTTTATGTGTCCGACTAGAGGAGGTAGAAGTCAAGACCTGCAAAACATTATTGCATCGTAAAACAGATTGCTGTATGGATCATATTAATTAAACCAAAAGCGTGTTTATTTCACCTTTGGGGAACATTCAATTCGCAGATGCTAACCTGCAACACTATATAATATCCACACCAGCTATTTGTGATGTCAAGCTTTTGGTATATAAGCCCGAAAAGAATCAGGCATTTTGTAAATGCTCTTTCTGGTAGGGTCAGTTAAAAGAAAAAATGCTTCCACTGAAACAGCTGCAATGTCAGATTAAGAGGACAGTTTACCCTACAATATAAACTGACATAATTTTCTGACTTTCAACGCAAAAGATCTTTTGAAACATGTATTTATTTGTGTGTTTTTTGTGTGCTAAAAATGTGTTTTTAGTCCATGAAAATCAATGGGGTTCAATATTGTTTTAGACCCCAGACTTTCATTGCAGGGGTGTGCAATATATATAGTCTACCATAACATCTTAATTATTGTTTAATTAATATGTGGTTTAACATTATTAAGTATATATGGTATTTAACTGACTTGCATTTTAGACACCATAAATACATTTCGTCAACAAAAATAGTTCCACAACAGAACTGTTTTGCATGTCTGAGCAACATTCAACAGTGTTCCATTACTGAATCATTCAGCCTTTGAATGAATCGGTTGAATTAATAATTCAAATACTCACTCATGCAGTGATTTACCGCCACCTACTGGCGATTCTAGGTTTAGATTTAAAGTACATCTTTATTTTTGCCCCCCAAATAATTTCAAATACCTCCATTAAACCTTTTGTTTTTTTGTTTTCAAAACATAATTTATACATTTGTAACTGCAGGTTAACAGCATTCAAGTTTTGCATTAAATAGTCTTTGTAAATGCATATAAATGCAACAACAGATCCAGCTTCTACGCCACTGCTGCATTGCAAACACAACATTTTTTGATACTGATTTCATTTGACTGGTGTGACGAGTGGGGCGGGGCCGAGGGACATGGGAGCGAGGCCGGTGGAGTGATTGGAGATGAGCTACACCTGTTCGACCCGCCGGTCTCGAGGCCCATGGAGGAGATGGAAGGATATAAAACTGGAGCGACGACAGTGAAGGACGAGAGAGGACCAGGCCTGGGCTTTTAGTTGTATTTTGGTTTTATTTTGTGCGCATCAGTCGTCCGTGAGGGGCTGGTGCGCTGTTTTGTGTTTGTTTTGTAATTAAAGTTTCATTTTGATTATCCGCCGGTTCCCGCCTCCTTCTTGCCGAAGATTATGGAGATTTAATGCATGACAACTGGTAACAGCACTAAGTGTCTTATTATTTGACACAAAAGATGAGGCAAACATTTAATTAGGTTACAAAAAACTGGCCTCAATTTTGAAAAACTATTTAATCTTTTTCCCGCTAATTATTCCTGCAAACTAAGCACCAGACAAAATACGAAGAATATCAAAGGTTTGGGTGTCATCTTTCCACAGCAGTCCTAACCCTGCCAAAATACCAGAAAAATAACATGTTCAGCAAAATATTGTCTATTGGTCGTCATCGACTGAATTCTAGATTTTTTTTTGTCATTATTGCACACCCCTACTATAGACAAAAGCATTCTGTAAAATTCAACCAATCTTAAAATTCTGTCATTATTTTCTCACATTCCTGTAGTTTCAAACATGAATGACTTTGTTTCATTTGTGAAACACACACACAAAAAAGATACTTCAGAATGTGATTCAGAATCCACTGACTGTCATACAGGTTTTTTGGGGTGAACTGTTCCTTTAAATGTGCTTGATGTTATATAAAACAGCATGTAGATTGAGCGATCCACACACACAGACATCCATCGATTATAGAATTGTGAGATAACTGCACTGACCTGTTTGTTCATTTGAGTGGAATCTTGGTAGAGGCGCTATAAGGGTTATTGGGAGTATGGGCCATAGTCAAATGGACCATTGCAGTAAGGAAACTGCCAATTGTAGAGCGGTGGCATCGCAAACGGAACTGTCTTTAATAGAACAGTTGATCAAATAGCCTATTCAAAACAAACACTTCTTTTCACTCCTAAGGGGAAACATACTGCTCTGCTTGAAACACTGTGTGTTTACAGTATCCCGAGTACACTCAAAGGGCATCTGAGCTGTGGCTTTTTGATAATGTCAAATAAAACCTTCCTTGGGTTGTTTCCCTAAACAGACATGGTCCCTTTAAAAAGGTCAGTCTGACAGAAAAAACAACTAAGCTGGAGTTTGTGGTGTTTGGGGGGGGGGGGGGGGGGTTAGTTGCTGGACTGGAGGAGCGTTTGGTGCAAATCTTGCTAACGTAATTGCTGTCTTGATTGCTACAAGCAGCCTCCGTGTCCCCTTTAGCGTATACACCTCCACCCCACCCCCACTTTCTCTCTCCCCGGGGGATATATGTTGTGATTTTAGTAGATATCCAGCCCTGCAGACAGGGGAAGTGTGACTGAAACACGTTTATGAAGTCTCAAAACCAAGGTGAGATCAAAAAATATAACTGTGGTTTCCTCCCAAAGCCCTGTCTGCTTGTGAAAGCCATCTCTACTTTATTAAAACATTGAATTTCAGTTGTCATTAATGATGCATTTGACACTGTGGTGACCAGACGGCCCTATTTTTTGGTGGCCTTTCCCTCGGCTAGAGCTGTCCTTGAAAATGTCTCTGTTTTTCTGTGCTTTTAAAAACAGGGATGTCCAAAAACCTATTAGGAAAATAGAAAAGACTTGAATATTCTATTTATAGCCTATAATTCTATGAAAGGTCCCATATTTATTATTTACCAGTCTTAGTTTCTCTTATTTATTTCATTATTGATTGCTTTATAGTGGTTTTATAAAGCAATTCAGTGCAGCGACTGTAAACACTCACACTTTGTTTTGGATGCATGCTTATGTCACAATCAGTCAACAAGCATTAGTCTGAGCAATAGTTTTATATATAGATTTATTTTGAATCTACAGCATATATTGCTATAAAATTGGTTACTGACTGATGTTAGATCATTTCAGGGTTGTTCTTTTATTTTGTAGGTAAATATTGGATGAATATCAGACAACTTCTAATACTTAATTGTTCATGCTCATTTCCCATATTTTTGCTATCATCTACTGCCCTCGCAAAGGAATAGTTTACCCAAAAATGAAAATTCTGTCATTAATTACTGACCCTCATGTCATTTAAAAACCAATAAGACATTCATTCATCTTTGGAAAACAAATTAAGTGTTTTCTCCAAGAGCTTTCTGACCCTCCATAGACAGCAACACAACTGACATTTTCAAGCCCCAGTAAGGACATCGTTAAAATTTTCCATGTGACATTATTGGTACAAACATAATTTTATAGGCCCTGCTACGTTTCTGGACCTTGATCGTGTTGATTACATTGCTCTTTATAGGAGGGTCAGAGAGCTCTCAGAATTCATCAAAAATATCTTAATTTGTGTTCTGAAGATGAACAGAGGTCTTATGGGTTTGGAATGACATTGCGTGATGTGACATACAGCCAAGTATGGTGACCCATACTCAGAATTCGTGCTCTGCATTTAACCCATCCAAAATGCACACACACAGCAGTGAACACACACCCGGAGCAGTGGGCAGCCATTTATGCTCCGGTGCCCATGGAGCAGTTGGGGGTTCAGTGGCTTGCTCAAGGGCACCTCAGTCGTGGTACTGAAGGCAGGAGAGAGCACTGTACATTCACTCCCCCCACCTGCAATTCCTGCCAGTCTGAGACTCAAACTCACAACCTTTTGGATTAAAAGTCTGACTCTCTAACCATTAAGGCCACGACTTCCCCAATGAGAGTGAGTCATTAATGACAGAATTTTCATTTTTGGGTGAACTAACCCTTTAAGGTTAAACCACTGATGTCACATGGACTTTTGAACAATATCCCTACTACCTTTCTGTGACTTGAACACAGTAGTTGCATTGCTGTCTATGGAGGGTCAGAAAGATCTCAGATTTCATCAAAAATATCTGAACTATATTTTTGCAAAAAAGTGAACTATCCCTTTGAAAAACCATTAAATGTGATCTTAAGCAAAATAAATGTCCAATTTTCTTACATTGTATCTAATGTTAATGTCGAAATTCACTTTTAGCATTTCATATTTTACTTTTAGTTTTCATAAATAGCATTTGTAATTTTATTTCTTAAAGTATATAATTTCTTTCAGTTATCAGCCAGATCATGAAAATAATTACTGGGTTATTGTATTGGCCAGGATTTTCATATATAATTAATATAATCATTGTCATTGTTGTCATTGTCATTTTCCAGCAAACCCAGAGTAATTAGTAATTAGGCCCTGTATGTATTGTGCCAATAAAGATAAGCAGCTTTTTCAATATGTGTGTTTATATAGCAATTCAGTACAGCAACTGTCAGTGGTTTCACATTGTTTCATGATCAGTCGACAAGCATTCGTTTGAGAGAGATGCTATAAACAGTTCATAACAACGTGTTGATGATGACTAATTGTCTTTTAGTAGTTTGACAGTATACCATACTTCATCACAGTATTTATAATAGTCAAAATTAGACTTTTTAAACAATGACACTAAACATTTCTATTATATATAGGCTAATACATTTCATTGCAGAAATATGATCAGCTTGTTTTATACTTATATTCAGTGTTGTGAGTGCTGGGATCTGATTTTCTGTGTCCTACAGCTGTGTGGATTGGGATCTGCCGCAATCTTATTCTCTCCTTGATTGGATAAACATCTATAGCGTTGTGACTTGGTATGCAGGTCTCAGACAAAATTGTTTAAGTGGAGTGCAGATGTTGAAGGGCATGACGGTGTGTGAGCTGACTGTGTGTGTGGTTTCCGCTGGTGTGCAAATATATTAGGAGCAAACATGAGCAGTGATTCCCAACCAGAGGTATGTGTATTGCAGGGAAATTCATAAGAAGAAGAATATACTTAACTATACTTTTTGATCAAATAAATGCAGCGTCAGTGAGCATAAAATATTTCTTACAAAAATATTTAAAAATCCCAAACTTTGAACTGTAGTGGATATGCTACTATATGAATTTGTTATTGTTCTTTAAAAGGTCCTATCTAATAATATCGTTGAGGATACTAAATTAAGTCATGTATAGTATGAACACATTTCAACACTATGAACACTGTTTTTGTCAACGAAGAAGAGTTTTAATAATGAGGCTGTACATGTTTGGATACACAGTATGTTCATGGTTTGGCTCTGTATATTTAAGTGTGTGTGTGACTAGCCTCTGCTTCTCTGTGGGAATGATGCTTCCCACTGTCGAATACAGGTGTCTTTCCGTTCCCTTCCCCCAATCCGAGGCAGATGTAGTCTGTGTGCAGTCATGGAGATCGTGATCAAAGAGCCTATACTTAAGGCACAATGAGATCCTGCTAATAATCCACAATTACTTTCAGACACATGCTACTGCCAATCAGAAATTAAATAACTAACTACGACAACGCAGTTCAGATGCTGTGCATTCAGCGATATGTAATTACGATGCCGTCGATTAAACAAGCTTAGTTGTGTACGATGACAATAACGCCCTCATTGCCGTGAGCATACATTGCGAGTTGTTAGTTTTGACATGCCGCTATCTTTTTGGCTGTTTGTTCGGAACAGAAATGGGAAAACCAAAATCATCAAGCCAGGTGGTTTTTCCATTAGCGTTACCACAGTTAAGCTTCAAAGCTGAGAAGTCGGACTTGCTGCAAGAAAGAAATATGAAAAGGAGAAAACTGACAATAACTGCAAGACTGTCAGACATGAGAGACATTTTCAGAGACGGGCTTGCTTAACTACTCACTTCAGACTGTGGCAGTAGATCAGACGTTGCCTCAGCAGCCACTGAAGTTTCTTAGAATTGCAAAAACACAGGAAGAAGCAGCGTGGAGCTCATTATCATACACCATATAAAGTGTATATTGGAAACTGCTGGCACTTACAGATGCAGCTCTGACTCAATAATGAGCAAGTTCACATAGAACTGATCCAATTTTCCATTTTCTTCTGTTTTTTTGTGGAAAGCCCGTGTAGAAAGCAAGCACCCTGTAGCCTATTTCCTATGTATTAATCATGGGGAAAGTATATAAGATTGCTTAAATTAGCATAATTTATTATTATATTATATTATATATTATTGTATTTATTCATATAAATATTAACCAGTTTTATTTTTTTCAGGATTCTCCGATGAATAGAAACTTTAAAAGAACATAATTTATTTGAGATAGGAAATCTTTCGTAAAATAGTCTTCACTCTCACTTTTGACCAATTTCATGCATACTTTCTGAATAACAGTATTAATAATATAAAATAATAGTATAAACAGTATAATAACAGTATAAAATAATAATAAAAAATAAAACATCTTACCGACCCCAAACTTCTGAACAGTATTGTGTGTTTGTGTGTACATATCTCATAGGTTATCAACCTGTATTGCAGAAGTTTCTTTTTTAGTATGTTTAAGATTATTTTTAAATTAACTACATGTTGATAATGCTTCGGACTTCGGCGTCGGACTGGGGGTAAAACCAGTTATGATTACCAGGGCCCCAAAGGAAGAGAGGGCCCTTGAAAAGTCTGGAATATGTATTTTCAGGGGGAGGATTAGGACTGCCTATGCAGATCTTGGATCTTGTGCAGCGCCCCTGGTCATTTATAAAATGTTGTGATTTTCTTTTATATATATATATATATATATATATATATATATATATATATATATATATATATATATATATATATAATTGACCATTTATTTGTTATCAGCAATAATATTAATATTATTGTTTTATTGTTTTATTGTTTGTACTTATTAATATAATCAATGCTTTATGGGTGTCATTTTTATTAACATGACATTTACAAAAAATAAAAAAAATACAATTACAAAAATGTACGTGTTAAATGATGTCTTTTGTATTAAGTAAATCAGCCATGCTTGTGTAACATTAAAAGCTACAGTACAAAAATAAATGGCCCTTTTTATAGAAATCATGTATAGAATAAATACTTCTTCAGACGGTGGAAGAGTTTCACAGGCTTCATTAATATTTCACACCTACAGAAAAGCCTGAATGTAACACTAACGTAAGTTACTGTTCTAAAATGTTCAGCACTCCCTCAGGTTGTATGTAATTAATGTTTTAAGCATCTAACTCTCTCTTCCTCTTTGTTGTTGTGTTTTGCAGTCTGTTCACAGTACTCACGGGGCGTTTTTGCCATTTTCGGCCTGTACGACAAGAGGTCGGTTCACACGCTGACGTCCTTCTGCGGTGCACTGCACATCTCCCTCATCACACCCAGTTTCCCCACCGAGGGCGAGAGTCAGTTTGTCTTACAGCTGCGGCCCTCCATACGAGGGGCCCTTCTCAGCCTGCTAGACCACTACGACTGGAATCGATTCGTCTTTCTCTATGATACCGACAGGGGTAAGACAATAAAACACACCCAGTCACACTAATACATGTTTCAGTTTGATCATTTGTGAAATGTAATTAAGTGCCAGCGAAATTGTTTAATAGTTGTCTTGAATACTAAATGATGTACTGCATAATTTCTTAAAGGAACAGTTCACCAAAAATGAAAACACTAAAATTCTGTAATGTTTTACTTACTCTCATGTTGTTCCAAGCCTGTTGACTTTTTTATCTTCTATGAAACACATACAGAATAATTTTGAAGATACTTCACACAGCTTTTTTTTTATATACAGCAGCACATTATAGTGACCAAGCTCCAAAAAGGATAAAAAAGAACCCCTAAATTCTGAAGCTAGACAATTTTTGTTTACAACAAACCAAAATTTGTCATTTTTGAGCTAGCGATCCATAATCGAGAATCAAACCAATCTGATTTGTGTTCTTTTGAGTCATTTCTTTTCAGTGAACCAGTTGATCTGGTTCACAAGTCTGGCTGGTCACTTTTTTCTTCAATTACAATGAGTGAGAATTGGAGATTTAAGGCTTCAAAAGTCCTTATTCATGGATAATCTTCCTCTCCAAACAGACAAGAGACTTAGTAAGTTAAATTTAGGAACAGAATAGTTCAGATTCAAAACTTAAACAACTAAATCATTAAAAAGATAGGATTCAGAAGAAGAACCTGTCATTGTTAGTTCTTGAATGAACTTTTAAAGAGATGTAGGGCAGATGTCAAGACTTTGAGAGAATAGCGTTCCACACAAAAACCTGACATATGACTTCAGAGGACTTAAAATATAGTCATATAGAGTCAAATGAATCACTTTTTCAGCAAAAACCTTTTATGTTCAACAGAAGATAGAAAGTCATACAGGTTTAGATCAATGTGTGGGTGGGTTTACAATGTAAACTCTACTTTATTGACTGACTCATGGAGTCAGGTGAGTAGGAATGATAAGCCACTCAGAATTTTATTTCCAGAGAGCCTGTTATTAAAGGAGAGGCTTATTCTTTGGAGAGCAGGGGCAGGTCTTAAACTCTCTGTTACACTAATGAGCAGTTTGTTGGCCAGAAACACAGTTACTCTGTTTCTTTCTTACTTGTCTCTCTATCCTATCCTCTCCATCAATGTCTTTTCACTTCTCATCTTGCTCTGCTGTGCTAGACTGAGACTATCCTAGGAGTCCCAGAGGTGAGCTGTGGCTTTAGGTCTGACACACTTCTGAAATGCACCAACTTCCTTTGAAAGAAGCACAATATCCTCCTGTCTTCTGAGTCTGTAAATCACAAGAGCTCATTGCACAGTATCCTATAAATAACACAAGTGATCTGTGTTGTTTTGTGTGTGCATAAGATGCACTGCTCTCTGTCATTTCACGGATGTTCATGACATGCAAATTTCTTTGAGTTTCTATGATTGGTTTTCTCACATCTGCCACTGGCATGTTTTTTTTTTTCTTCACATCCCATATGGCCACTTATTTGCAAAGTTTCCATATGGTGAGTTTAATCAAATATTTTTGACATGTTAGCAGAATCAGAGCATTCAAGATCCCTGTATCTACTTTATCAAGTGCTTATAGCCTTTTTTTATATAAAACAAGTTTTTGTGAATTTTCTACTGAGAAGTAGTGTTTATCCATTCATTGTTAGGGTGAACTCTTGTAAAATCCATAGGTGAAAGATGGACCAAGTCCTCCACACATTGTTTTTTTTTGTTTGTTTTTGTTTTTTTGGTTCTTTTAAAACACATTAAAATAGATTTCCTGAATGATACATTTCATACAAATTATTGGTGTTACCTACTGTAATGCACAGGCTTCAGAGGTTTATTGTTTGTATTAAACAGCAGCAAAAGCAATATTATGAAATATAGCAAAATAATACAAATGAATGATAATAATTAAAAAATAAACATTAGATGTAATAATTCTAATAGTTATTATAATAACAAAAATAATAAATAATAATTTATTATTATTATTATTATTATTACATTGAATTAGTAGCGCATGTCTGAGTAACACACGTGGTGCTTCATTACCAAATGATTCAGTGTATCAAACAAATCAATGATTCAATAACCCATTCATAAAGACAGGCACTTGGTTCATTCTTGAATGAATCAGCCGTCTGAATGAATCAATGACTCAATGACTCACTCAGTAAGACAGTCACTTGATGCTGCCTGCTGGTGGTTTACTTTCATATGTAAAAGTAGTTCATATTTGTATATTACAATAAAAAACTTTTAATTTAAAATGTTTAATTTAAAACAACATTATTTATGCAGTTCATGACATTTAAAAGTAGTTCCTATTTGTATATTACAATAAAAAAAACTTTTAATTTCAAATTGTAATTTAAAACAACATTATTTATGCAGTTAATGGCATTTAAAAGTAGTTCCTATTTGTATATTAAAATAAAAAAACTTTTAATTTAAAATTGTAATTTAAAACAACATTATTTATGCAGTTCATGGCATGATGCAGTTGAGCTTCATTAAATTTGTCTGTGTAAAAATGCATCTAAATGTCACTTCAGCTGCTTCACTTTATTCTGCAGTTGAGAGATCTGTTTTATTGATTCTAATTTAATTTGATTGGTAACAGTTATTATTTTGTTATTTGTCTTAATACTAAATAATAAATATATACATATATGTAAATTAATACTTATTGGATTAAAAACAACAAACTGTTCATGATTGCCAAGCAATGCATTAATATAGAGTATGTTTATTAAAAATAATGTGTGTTTATAATATATAATGGATATTATCATTATTTTATTAATAAATTGTTATTTTGTTGTTAATAATAATAATAATTGGGATAAAAACAACTATTCATTGTTGCTGAGCATGTGTGTCTGTGTGTGAACGACGCTGTGCAGTGCAAACTTGTGAATGAATGTTCTGAAGTGAAGGAAACTTCAACGGATTTCCCCTGCTCACAGATTAGGGAGCAATGAACACTGTGTAGGGATCATATTGACTGGAAAACAGTTCATGCATGTAGCTCACTTCTAACGAGCTGGTTATTTAAATCGGGTGTGTAAATTAAGCAAGACATACAAAATATGACGCGATATACATGAGGACTGGAATTGGGAACTGCTGGGATACATCATGCGCCATTCACCAATGAGAAAACTTTAAAAGTACTACAATACCAGGAAGGAAGATCGGGTTGTTGATGTTTGCCTGCCATTCTCGCTCTGTCAGTAAAGCGTGCGTGAACGTGCTGATGACGTATCCTGTCTTTGACGGGGTGCGGAGAGGAATACAGTTACATACGTTGACAGGCAGGTAGGAAAGCCAATTAAAATGCTCGGACTGATTGTTTTGATTGGACGAACATTTCTTGGTCCTGCGCCTTCCACAGAATATACAGTATCAATACAGATAAATGCATTTAGACCACTTAACTTAATGATGGCTATTGGAATGTGAAGAGACTTTCAACCAGCATAACAAAAAATGTTTCTGAAGACAATCACCTATTGCACCTTTAATTTAAAAGGTTTACATGATCATTTACATTTAAAGAAATGCTCATCCTGTCATAAATTAGAGTCAGAGCTATCCTTATAAAAGAGTACATTTTATTGAATCTCAGACATTCAGGGTATAGTTTTTGTGTACTATCAGTTGGCCAATATTAGTGCTTTGGAGCTCTTGAAAAGCACAGATTTTGTCCTGATGGTCCTTGTTTAGACTACTGGCTGAGTTTCTTTAGACTCAGTGTGCTGAGAGAGCTTCTGAGCAGATACAATCTGAGCGGGATGTGGACATGATGAATGGTTTAGTGTAAGAGGTTGGCACTTCACTGCATTTTCATGGTCTGTTCTCCATCCCTTCTCTCTCTCTCTATACAACCACACACACACACACACACACTCACAGGGTTGCTTCCCCCTGCTGGGCTGGATAGGAAATGAGGGGGGAAGGGAGGATTCTGGCAGGTCTAATGCTGATTCTGGTTCCGGTTGGTTCTTGCAAATACATGGATATTCACATATTCACATGACAACCCCAAGCAACTGATTTATCAGCTATTAATCAGAGCTGGATTCTCCACTGGGGGGCTTAAATTATTAGCAGCAGAGGCTGTGATCTGAAATAGATGGCAGAATTAGTGGTCGATACTGCCGGTGTCTGCAGATATTGAGAGTGTAGAGCCAAGCAGGTTTAGTCCGTGCGGTTGGGCATGTTTGCTTGTGAATATGTATGTGTATGTAATCAGCCTACTTGACTGATTGCTGTTTGTTTAACATGCTGGCATGTTAAGATGTCCACATCAGCTATGATGTACAGTGCTTTGATATGTTAATTCATAGCTATTTATGTTACACGTACAGTATCCTGAGAGCATCAGGGCATTGGTAAACACTGTGGTTGCTCAGCCAGCATTTAATGTATAATGTTCTTATAGATTAACTGGTATGAGCATGATACATCAAGGTTGTGGATTTGATTTTCACACATGCCGATAAAACATGTACCTTGAATCGCTCTGGATAAAAGCAACTGCCAATTACACAAATGGATTTAATGCAGTTTTAACTTGTCTCAGTGCTTGTAATATGTGGGTCAATGACATCTCGCTCATTTGTCTATTTTTTTAGCTATTCGCTTATTTAACCCTTGTGGATTGTTCAAATTCACTACCCTTTCGAGTTGTTCGGGGTGAAAACATCCACTCAAATAAACTGCTGTAAAAATGTATCAGATTCATATATTTTTTTCAATTTATTTTGCATAAATCTGTTAATCAACCTCAGTCCTGATCAAAACTACCAAATGTTTTTTAAAAAATCCAAGATTTTAACTCTTTAATTGCCAAGTTCATAAATGATGTCACTGATTTGGGGGGAAAAAACACACAAAATGACTTATATAAAAGTAATTGTGGCTGGATTTTTTTTTTTACTTTTTATAACAGTATTGGGCATGTCAAAGTTTAGTAGCAACATTGGCTTTGATGCATTTTTAGTTTTTGTGCAACATTAGATTTAATTTTTTTCTCCCTAATTTGTTGTTGGTGGCTTTTTTTGCCCCATTGACTTCTATTATAATGACATTTTTTGATTGCAAAGCCATGACACCATGTAATCATGCATTCTTGATTGTTTGTGGTTTTCCCTTTTGGGAAGAGGTAAAATTGGTTAATTTTACAGTTGATCACTAGGTGGGACCTTTAACCCTTTAGATAGGCCTGTGCAAAAAAAGGCTTAGTTTCAGGCTTGTATATGGAGTTATATGGAGTATAACAGCAAATTATAGTGTTTGTGTGTGTGTGAGATTCTTGATTGTTGGTGGTTTTCCCTGTTGGGAAGAGGTAACATTTGTTATTTTTACAGTTGATCACTAGGTGGGACCATTGACCATTTAGATAGGCCTGTGCAAAAAAAGCTTAGTTTCTGACTTGTATATGAAGCTAAATGGAGTATAACAGCATATTATATTGAGTGTGTGTGTGTGTGTGTGTGTGTGTGTGTGTGTGTGTGTGAGAGAGAGAGAGAGAAAGAGAGAGAGACCTTTGCTCACTTACCTTAATGTATTTCAGAAAATCACAATGTACACCTCAGCTCTTAGAACTACATGGAGTAAACAAAAGTGTATTTATGCACCTGCTGCCTTTTTAATGGTGGTGAAAGTATTCGGTTGTTAAGTGATGACGTAAGAAGGGCTGTTTCCGGGTCCAGGCCTCAACTCGCTTCACTTGAGAATATGACCTCAGCAGCCGTTTATGAGCACTGTTTATTCATATTGATAATTTAAGTTGAACGCTTTCAAACTTACGATATACACTACAGTCTCCGTGCTCACAGCGCCCCAAACACAAATAATTTTTATATATTTATTTTATATTTATATTTTCATTGTCTGGCTATCTGGTACTTCGGTATGGAGTTAAAGGTTAATATTATAACTTTTTCGCTAGTATTCTATCACATTGTGAGTTTATATTAGCACCTTTTGTTGTTTTCTCGTGGTAACTGATAGAGCGTTTGGACACGGAAGCGCTGCTACGTGACGTCAGACTTAACAAGCGAATAGACTAAACAAAAGCAAAGTATGTGGATTTAAACACTTGCATGCCATCGTGCTGGATATTTAATGGTGAGAAGAGCAGCAAGCAACACGAGAAAGGGCTTGACTTGTACCAAAGTTTTAGAAATGATTATGTAGCGCGACCCCTCCAGCGAGCTGCAGATTATTTGAAGTTGGTATTGCATTTTGGTTCATAATACATTGTTCATAAATTTGATGCGAAGAAAATTTTTTTTAAAGGATTTTAAAGGAACACTCCACCGTTTTTTGAAATAGGGCTTATTCACATTATTTCCTACATTTAGATAGGTGGGCAAATGCATTTTTGCGTCAGTGCATGCATTGTTTTAGTTTGACTGGGTCGGCGTTGGCTTAGCTTAGCACAATGAATGGAATCCTTTGTTGCCAGCTAGCATGGCCTGAGTAAAATGATCAAAAAAATTTTAAAAAACCACCTAATTACTTCTTGTGGCCTGCGTATTCACAACGAGCACAAATAGCGATCCAGATTAACACTAGGCGATTTCCTAGGCAGATATTGACTTGGGACTATATTATGGGGAAGCACAGGCGAAGCACTGCTACTTCGGTGCAGAGATATCACGCAACACATGAAATCCCACGACTTCCGTCAACATACCGGCGTGAATAGTAGCTGCCTGGCTATTTTCCTTACAGTACACGAATGGCGATGAACATGGCTGATTTTGAGAGAGACGAAGAGGGTGACTTCTCAGACAGTCAAGAACCAGAACCATACCTATTTGAACCAGAGTTTACAGAAGACGAGCTGCGTGCTTTGGAAATAGAACAACAGGAGGAGGAGGTTGCGATCGCTCGTGATGAGAGCAAACATGAACTGGTGGTGTGAATGTGGGGGAATATGCCAATCTATGCCGACGGAAATAGAGTGTCTATGCTGTAGAGAGTGGGACATGTTTTTGCCATTGATGACCGGGCTCAACACGTCAGATCAAGATGAGCGTGCCCGAAGTTGTGTCACATCTACAGCGGATTTCACGGCGCTGATCTATTCTGCAGTACTCGATTTTTTTTCCGGTGTGACAAAGTGAACTGGAAAAAACGCCCCACCACGAATGGACCAAATGGACAGCTGTCCACAGAGTAAGTGATTATTTTAATCATGACGCATGTATAGATCGACCCATATTATAGCTGTATTCACATAGAGTTGATGTTTTCACAGGCAATATAGGTTATATAGGAAGAGAAATAAAAGACAACTTACATGTGCACTTTGTTCTTCCTGTGTTTTCAAAGTAGTCCTCTGGTGCAAAATGTTCTTCGCAAACACGATACTGCTTTATTTTGTTTAGAGGCGTTGAACTACAGATCTCCAGAGCTGCTAGCCATTTATTTCTCAGTTCCACATTAGGTGGAATTCTGTGAAACATTACATCCGTGTATGTCCTTTGCTTGTTCTCACAACCTTTTGCTATGCAGGTAATAACCATGTTTGCTGTAACTTCTCAAAATAAATCATCCAAAAGCGAAGACACTCGGTGCAGGTCACGCCGATATGTTCTTCTTCTTCTGTTTTTTTTGACGCGTTGCACGCCGCTATTTTGATGGAATTCGTGGGATTTCATGTGTTGCGTGATATCTCTGCATGCTAGCTGGCAACAAAGGATTCCATTCATTGTGCTAAGCTAAGCTAACGCCGACCCATTCAAACTAAAACAATGCATGCACTGACACAAAAATGCATTTGCCCACCTATCTAAATGTAGGAAATAATGTGAATAAGCCCTATTTCAAAAAACGGTGGAGTGTTCCTTTAAGGTTTTAAACTGGCTTTACCATCAAGAAAAGAGGAGCATTTCACATATAGGTCATCTGTACTTTTCACCATCAAAAGGAAGCAGGTGCATAAACACACTTCTTTTTTTATTGTTTACTCCATGTAGTTCTGAGAGCATGAGGTGCATATTTTGATTTTTTCAGATACTGTACATCAAGGTAAATGCACAAAGGTCTCTCTCACACCCTCTCTTTCTCTCTCTCTCTCTCTCTCTCTCTCTCTCTATCACACACACAGACACACTATAATTTGCTATTATACTCCATATAACTCCATACAAGCCAGAAACTAAGCCTTTTCTTGCACAGGCCTATCTAAAGGGTTAATGGTCCCACCTAGTGATCAGCTGTAAAAATAACAAATTTTACCTCTTCCCAACAGGGAAAACCACCAACAATCAAGAATCTCACACACACACAAACACTATAATTTGCTGTTATACTCCATATAACTTCATATACAAGCCAGAAACCAAGCCTTTTTTTGCACAGGCCTATTAAAAAAAAAAAAAAAAAAAAAAAAGTGACGTGACATTCAGCCAAGTATGGTGACCCATACTCAGAATTTGTGCTCTGCATTTAACCCATCCAAAGTGCACACACACAGAGCAGTGAACACACACACACACACACACTGTGAACACACACCCAGAGCAGTGGGCAGCCATTTATGCTGCGGCGCCCGGGAAGCAGTTGGGGGTTCGATGCCTTGCTCAAGGGCACCTAAGTCATGGTATTGAAGGTGGAGAGAGAACTGTACATGCACTCCCCCCACCTACAATTCCTGCCGGCCCGGGACTCAAACTCACAACCTTTCGATTGGGAGTCCGACTCTCTAACCATTAGGCCACGACTTCCCATTCCCTATTTAAAGGGTTAATGGTCCCACCTAGTGATCAACTGTAAAAATACATTTTTTTACCTCTTCCCAAAAGTGAAAACCACAAACAATCAAGAATGCATGATTATATGGTGTCATGGCTTTGCAATCAAAAAATTTCATTATAATGGAAGTCAATGGGGCAAAAACAACCACCAACAACAAATTAGGGAGAAAAAAATAAATCTAATGCTGCACAAAAACTAACAATGCATCAAAGCCAATCTTGTTACTAATCTTTGACATGTCCAAGACTGTGATAAAAGGTTTTTAAAAAATCCAATCCACAATCACTTTTTATATTGAAAATATGTAATTGTGTGTGTTTTTTCCCAAATCAGTTACATCATTTATGAACTTGGTAATAAAAAAGTTAAAATCTTGGATTTTTTTTTTTTAAATTTGGTAGTTTTGATCAGGACTGAGGTTGATTAATAGATTTATGCAAAAAAATTGAAAAAAATATTTATCTGATACATTTTTACAGAAGCTTAATTTAGTGAATGTTTTCATCCACGAACATCCCGAAAGGGTAGTGAATTTGCCCACAGTGTGCCGTTGAGTTTTTGAAAAATTTCAAAGCATTTTCCCAAAATATGGGTCAAAATAAAATTTGTCACCAAAAATCATTCCATTAGCTAAAACACAGAGAAAGTTGTGGCCAATATAAGACTCAACTTTACCCCCTAGTGGACGAAAACTTCCCCAACAACGCACAAGGGTTAAAACACATTAAAAGATGAATTCAAATTATTTGCATTTTATATATTATATACATAGAAAACATAGAACATTTAATTGTCATCTGCTCACACTCATTTCTTTCCTAACTTTTGATTTAATTCTGACTTCTACTTAACCAAGATATTTTGAAATATATTTTTGTCAGTGGAGGCCAAAACAACACTGGACCCTACTGACTTTCATTGAATGAAAAAAAAACTAAACAAATAAAAAAACACTAATTAGTAAGACATACAGGTTTGAAATGACAAGATGGTGTGAAATAATGACAGAATATTCATTTTTACACAGTGTACCAAAATACATTTTTTTTCTTTATTTATTTTGGACATCTCCTATGTCATCAGTTTAGATTGCATATATTTAGATATTAGCATAAATACCACCCCATTTGTCAGTTTAAGGTACAGGCAGGTAGCGAACAGACACCTGATTCAGCAAAAGGGTTGCCAGATCAAACACAGGTTAATCCATTAAATATTGGAGCCGAGAGAGCTGCGTTGCCAATTTCTGATTGTGACCATAAGGGTCCGTTTTACAGGGACATCTGCTCATCTTGGAATCAAGTGGGCCTCAGAGGCTCCGAGTGCCTTTTTCAAACAGCTAGATTAACATATCCAACACCACTCCTGTCTGATTAGTACAAACAGCACTGAGGCCAGTAGCTAGATTCACAAGCGCCATAATGGAGCACTCAGGAAGCCTCAAACACATCTCGGAGAAGGTGACAAAAAGCAGCTCTTTCTGACTTCAAATTTAACCGTCACGTGTATTGCTGCATGATGATGACTTCTAATTTAAGGATGCAGGAGATTCGTTTCATGCAACTGAAGTGATGTGATGTATTTGTCCATTTCTCTGTGTACTGTTGGGGCTTCTGAGACTGTACGCTTTGTAAGGATTGAGGCCTAAAATGAATCCGCATGGAAGAACAGGAGGTTTGTATCAGCGCTCTACGATCTGTGCCATGTGATCGCTCACAGGCCTGCCGTTGCAGATGAGAGAGTACCGCACTGGTGCAGGAATGACTCACTGACAATGCCACAAATCACATTCTTTTTGAATAAATGAGAGCCATGGCTCAATGGTTTAAGCCTTTGGTGGTTTGATGCACACGCTGATCAAATGCCTCGCTGTTTCTTTTTTTGTCATAGGGTATTCCATACTGCAGGCTATCATGGAAAAGGCGGGCCAGAACAGTTGGCAGGTCAGTGCCATATGTGTCGAGAATTTTAATGATGCCAGTTACCGGCAGCTTCTCGAAGACCTGGACCGCAGGCAGGAAAAGACGTTTGTTATAGACCTGGAGGCAGAGAGACTGAGCAACATGCTGGAACAGGTGAGATACTGTAAGAGGATGGTTGTGAAGTCAAAAGCAATGCCAAATGCATAAATTATTGTATTAAAACATGTAATTGTTTAATATATAACATGTAATGTATAATATATATATATATATATATATATATATATATATATATATATATATATATATATATATATATATATAATATAGTCTGAATGAAAATGTTTCTTGTTTCTTTTGTCTTATTTGGTTAAATAATTTGTATATATTTTACATGTCTGTATTTCCTTAAATAAAAGACACCGGTAGATATTCTGGAGCTATTTTGTTTATTTATTTTTTATGTAAAATACAATTCATATAGAATACACAGTTATAGAAAATTATGGGAAAGGGTCAAAGGTAATGCAACATCACACCCAGAATGGTTAAAATTTTTTAAAAATGTTTATAAACTGTACTGTGCCTCAGGGTTAACTAAACAGAATTAAATATGTGCAAGCACAAGGTCCTAAGGGAACAAAGAACAGATTTCCACAAGTAATTCAGTTGCAGAAATGACACATTAGAATGGCATATTTATATATTCCCTGCAAACTCGTCTCTTGATATTTCCTTTTGCAACATTTTGTAGCTGTCAATATCATTTTAAGATATCGTTGCTGGTGTTTGCTTCAATATTCCTCAAATCACAGAGTGGTATGGGAAAAGGCAGCTTGTTTTATTAGAAATAATTAATAACAGTGGAATTCTGCTTTCCCAACGGCTTACAGCTCCGCTGTGTATTCATATGCTGGGTGAATGCCAACAACTGTATTTGCTTTTAGGATTTGCTCTCACTGCAATGTCTGGTTTATCTCTGCAGATTGTGAGTGTTGGCAAGCATGTCAAAGGCTACCATTACATCATGGCAAATTTGGTGAGCTAAATTGTATTCCTTTATTGCCTTATTGTCCCTGTCAGCTTGTCTTCCTTTCTTATTCTGTTTTATGTCTTACTTTCTACATATTCCTCTCCACTCTACTGGTCTTTCTCTCTCTCTCTAGTTGTCCCAGCCTCTGTGTCTCCTGTCCTCCCTAGTTCTTTTTCTTTCTTAATCCTTGCTTTTCTTTAAGCAAGATGCGTCAATTTGAGAGACTAATTCGTATTCCAGTGTGAGCGGTGGTGACAGTGTTTTAATGATGCTGGGAGCTGCAGAGCGTGCTCTCTCTCGCTTCTCTCTGGCTGTGCACTGAATTGGCTCACAGAGGCGAGCTGGATATGAATGATTGTGAAATTTCGCCTATCGTAGCACTGCATTGCCAACTACGTTTTAATAATCTCTCTTTCCCCTTCTCTCTCTCACGCTCTGTATTTCTTACTCTTTCCCCTTCTTTGCTCTGGCAGGGTTTTAAGGACATCAATCTGGAGCGTTTCATGCATGGGGGAGCCAATGTGACAGGCTTTCAGCTGGTGGACTTCAGCAATCCCATGGTTATTAAACTCATGCAGCGATGGAACAAGCTGGACCAGCGCGAGTATCCCGGCTCTGACGCTCCTCCCAAGGTACCGTCTCATGGTCCGATCCAGTGTGAAAGCACTTTGAAGTCAGATAAATTAGCATAAATGTATAAACACCCTGTTTGAGTCCCTCCAGCCAGCCACATTGAGAAAACACTTGAATCTCCAGAATGAGACTGATTATCATATCCAGTGGTTTTATAAGCATGTGTCAATGTTAAGTAAGGCAGAAAGATCTAACATTTTGGATGAATGGGTCAGCCAGAGGAAAAAATTTAGGATGGATGGATGATAGATGGATTGATAATGTAGCCAAGGAAGGGAGAATGTTGGATGGTAGAAGGGAAAAAGGAAGGATGAAAGAAAGAAAGAAATGAGGGATGGATGGATGGATGGGTAGAAGGATGGATGGATGGATGGATGGATGGATGGATGGATAACAAGGAAAAAGAAAGCACGGGTAGAAGGATGGATGGATGGATGGATGGATAACAAGGAAAAAGAAAGCACGGGTAGAAGGATGACAGGTTTAGGAAGGAAAAAAGTATGGAAAAAAAAAGAAATATGGACAATTGAAAAAGTGAGGGATGTTGAAAGAAAGAAGAATGGGTGGGTGGAGAAAAGGGATAGATGGAAGGGGGGTTGGGATGAAAGGAATGAATGAAAGATGGGAAAAAGAAATATACAAAGCTGAACAAGGAAGGGATGGAAGAAATTAAGATGGATGGATGAAAGAAAACGGATGAAGGGAAGGATAGATGAAGGAAGAGGAAAAGGGTGAAGTATGAATGGATGTGGGTGGTTTGGTTTGTGAAATAAAGGAAGGAAATAAATATAGGCAAAGAAAAAGGAATGGATGGATGGATGGATGGATGGAATGTATATAGACAATGGAAGGGAGGATGGGTGGTTGGATTTGTTGAAGGAAGGAAAGATAAATAGAAGGACAATTGAAGGAAGAAATTATGGCTGGAAACAGTAGATGTGAGTAGTTGGGATTGTGGAAAAAGAAATCTAGACAAAGGAAAAATTATGATAATAGATGGAAGAAAAGAAATAGAGACAAAAGAAGGAAGTGAGAATGGAAGGTTGGATTTGTGGAAAAAAGGAAAGAAATGATGGATGGAAGGAGAGATGAGGGAAGAAAGGATGAATGGATGGAAGGAGGGGTTGATAGAATAAGAAAAGATAGAATGGCACATATGCAGTCACAAGAAATATAAACTGCACGTTTTATACTTGAACTGGAATATCACAAACAGAAGCTGTGCTGATGTATTGAAGTAACTTAGAAACACTGTGTAACAAACCACATCACTTCGCCCCCTACTGTGAATTATACACCAACTTTATCATAAGCTGCTTCATTCATCCTCGTCTCACCAGACGAATCCTGCTCGTGATTTGATATGCCTGTACATGTCTGCGTCTTGAAAGCAAGGTCTTTGTTGATCCGTTTTTGCTGGGACTCACTTTCCCCTTGGGGCCCGATGAGGATGACATTCTTTGGAGGGCGGTTGCATTGATCCCCGCCCGGTGATGCACCACAGGAACAGAAATCCCTTCGGCGTGGCCTGAGGGGACATCGCTTTACCAGGCAGCTGCTCCTCACTGCACACCGCTGGCCAGAGCAGGATGCTGGGGAGGGACACTGTCGGGTGTAAATGAGATGCTGTGGTCTAACCATGTCAACACATGCACTGTCCACATATACAGTCGCCCTGTGGTATTTCGACTTTGCTGCTCTGTCTTTCATCCCAAATACTTTAAGCTACTCCCATAAGCCCTTCTCAGACAGCTGCACGACTGACACCCCAAAACCTCACAGAATCTCAGAGCTGTTAGCTTTTCCTGCTGAGGCTTTCAGAAGAGTCCCAAAGGCACTGTCTAGTGAGGACACACCATCTCCAGGGATCAATCTGTGTGTTTTTAGGGCTTAGGGGAGCACAGGGCATTAGCCGGAGTGATTTAACTGCAACAATTGCAGTACTTCCTTTCTGTCCTGCGGGAGTCAAAAGATAGTCCTGTTATCTTTGATAATTAATGTCGGGCCATGAAACAATGGGTAGACTCAATTTAAAAACATTGCCTTAAAGGGATGGTACACTCTAAAATTGTAATCCTGAAATTATTTACTTTGTGACATTAATTTCTGTTAAATATATATACACAGTGACCACTTCAGTTCTTTAAAAATGACCAAAAAAGTCCAAATGAGAACCGGAGCAGATGAATTCATAAAC